>NC_080848.1:15344964-15987902 GCF_030435755.1 Ochotona princeps
GGTGTGTTTGGCATCGCTTCTCGGCCTTTTGGCTAAGATCAAGTGTAGTATCTGTTCTTATCAGTTTAATATCTGATACGTCCTCTATCCGAGGACAATATATTAAATGGATTTTTGGAGCCTGGAGTTGGAATAGGAGCTTGCTCCGTCCACTCCGCGCATCGACCTGGTATTGCAGTACCTCCAGGAACGGTGCACCCCCTCTCGGGGAAACAATTCTGGTTGCAAGAACAGACCTCTGCGTCTTGCGCTTTTCCCTGCTAAGCTGCTTTTCTCCACTGTTTTTCTCACGCTTGTCTTACTCTTATCGGTGCTGCTTGTTGCATCTTTTACCATCAGCTTACCTGCCGAGCACCAGGTTATTTGAAGCATACTCAGCCTTCTCACACAAACCTTCTAACCTGGCACTGCTCATTTCAACGGTAGGGTTGTTTGCACCAACGTGTCTTCTAGCCACTCCTTCATTCCCCACACGGCCGCCGTGCCTGACACTGGCTCCCACCAGAGCCCAGCACGCCATCTGGCTCTGCCCTGTGCCTCCCGGCACCTCATCTCGCACTGCAGTGTATTTACGGCCGGGGTGCATTGAGGTGGAGTGGTCCCATGGCCCTGGCTGGGTTGCCCAGGGCACTTCTGTCCACCTGCAAGGTGGATGCTGGCTTTGTTTGTATGCCCTGGGGTCGTTTGGCCTGGGACTTTCACTCTGCCTGTGCCGTGGGTGCTGGGTTCCCAAGCCCCAGGGGTCAGATGTCCTCTGGGGCACAGGTTTCCTGGCCTGCACGGTCAGTGCTGAGTCCATGAGCCCCAGGGTTGGGGGATGTGGCAGGGCACGGGACCTTGACTGGGCACATGTGCCACCTGTGAGAACTGGTGTTCTTCCTCGGTGTGGAGGATGGAGTGCTGGACCGCAGGCCGTGGTGAACATTGCCCGTTGTTCCTGCAGAGGAACATACAGAGAATAAAGAACAGAACCTGTTCTATGGACAATCACCCCAGCCAAATGATAACGGCCAATATCTGGACAAAATGGAGACTCTAAGGTTGACTCTGCCAGCCAGTGGACATTGGAAGTGATTTCTCATCCACAGATTACCAGACCACCAGCAATGACCCTGATGGTCATTGCTAATATCCAGTTCTGTGAGGTCTTTGTTACACAATTTCTTCACAAGTGTATTCACGGGTAGCGGTGTTGCAAGTGCAGGAGACAAGACTTGAACCACGGTTGTTTTGCTGTCACCGCCACGCGCATAGATTTAGGTATTTGCTCACAGCACGGACCCGCAAATCCCAGTTCCTCTATGACATTGCTTGGAAAGGGAGCCATGAGGGGAGACCAAAACGAACCCGTGAGTTGACTATATTTTCTGTATTTTTCAATCGCCATTAAATAAGCAGGTGAGTACATGAATCTTCTTTTAAAAGTTGCACACACAGGGCCCGGCGGCGTGGCCTAGCGGCTAAAGTCCTCGCCTTGAAAGCCCCGGGATCCCATATGGGCGCCGGTTCTAACCCCGGCAGCTCCACTTCCCATCCAGCTCCCTGCTTGTGGCCTGGGAAAGCAGTCGAGGACGGCCCAAAGCCTTGGGACCCTGCACCCGCGTGGGAGACCCGGAAGTGGTTCCTGGTTCCCGGCTTCGGATCGGCACGCACCGGCCCATTGCGGCTCACTTGGGGAGTGATTCATCGGACAGAAGATCTTCCTCTCTGTCTCCTCCTCTCTCTGTATGTCTGACTTTGCAATAAAAATAAATAAATCTTTAAAAAAAATATAAAGTTGCACACACAGAACATTCTTGGGAGATACCACTACTCATTCTGCAAAACAGTCACAACGTGGTTATTAGGCTGCGTGAATCAGGATCTGGGTGGGACTACAAGGAAGCTGCTGGATCCTGGCCTCAGATTCACTCAGCTTTAACCGTGGAGGCCACTTGGGGAGTGAAACAGCAGATGGAACATCCTTCTCTCATGCTCTGTGAATCTGCCTTTCCAGTTAAAAATTTACATGTGTATTTACATGTATTTATTTACATATACATACATATTTATACATATGTGTGTGTGTAATAAATCCCAATTAGGTTCTTCGTAAACAAATGTCCATAATGGCAAAGAGTTCAGCATGCTTTGTATTGTCATGGTATAGTCCACAGTTTCATTGGGAATCCTTTGGCCACCCTCTCTTGCAATGACCATCAGGGTCGCTCCGGAGTCCCCCCCCCCCCCCAAAAAAAAAAGCAAACAAAAACAGAGTAGAGAACAAGGAAAGATTAGAAGCAGACTTGAAAAGTTCAGCGTGGATCCACATATACCTTACTAGGTAGGACACAAAGATTAGTTACTCCTCACAAGGGTATTGAAGATTTCTCTGCACACCCCTCCTAAAACTGTTCTGCACCTCAACTGTTGACAAATGCCTTCTTAGAGTCATAAGCCACTGTAGACTTTCCTAAAATCTGCCAAGTTCAGCAAAAGTATGCTTCAACACTATAAACTGCTAAATACTAGAATGAAAATAGGAGACAGATGCATAGTACCTTATAGCCATCTTAGGTGTGTAGCAGCCGGTTCTGTGTATAAACTAAAGTTCAAATGTCAATGAAGTCACAGCATGTGCTTAAGAACTTGCATTTTAAAAACAGATTGATTACTCAATACCATGTCAATTAATTCACAATGTTGTAAATTGTTGATGTTGTGTTGAGGCTTTCAGTTGATCGGGATGATATGCCAGATCTACCTTCAGACCAGAGATGGTCTCCCCAAGAGACAGTTGAATTTATCTGGACATTAAGAACCTGGATATGCTTGGTATAGGTATGCAATGAAACAATCTTGACATAATTTGAAGTAAAACACTACAACAATGTGGAGGAATCAAACTGTTCCACATAACGCAACATAAACAACAAGCAAACAAGAGGAACGCATCACACCGGCCTTGGTGCATTACCTTCACAGACACAAGTGTAAAGACGATGTTAACCAAACACTTTCACCATTCCATTCAACAACTGCTACAATACCATAATTACAGATCTTAGCGAGCAATAAAACTAAAGCAACACAGTATATTAAGAATGAGAAACAAGTCAAAAGGTACACTTCTGCTCTTGCAACCAGGATTGTTTCCCCGGGGGGGATCCAGGGTGAGGGTCAAATGGGCGTGATCATTGTTCTCAGACTTTCTGTGTCTTCTTCCCATGCCTGGGGAGAAGGGTGAGATAAGGGGAGCAGTCACACCCATTCTCCCAGCCATCCCAGGACCCAAGGACAGGGAGCAACCACCCGATCTCGACCCAGGGCAGAGTCAACCTTAGAGTCTCCATTTTGTCCAGATATTGGCCGTTATCATTTGGCTGGGGTGATTGTCCATAGAACAGGTTCTGTTCTTTATTCTCTGTATGTTCCTCTGCAGGAACAACGGGCAATGTTCACCACGGCCTGCGGTCCAGCACTCCATCCTCCACACCGAGGAAGAACACCAGTTCTCACAGGTGGCACATGTGCCCAGTCAAGGTCCCGTGCCCTGCCACATCCCCAACCCTGGGGCTCATGGACTCAGCACTGACCGTGCAGGCCAGGAAACCTGTGCCCCAGAGGACATCTGACCCCTGGGGCTTGGGAACCCAGCACCCACGGCACAGGCAGAGTGAAAGTCCCAGGCCAAACGACCCCAGGGCATACAAACAAAGCCAGCATCCACCTTGCAGGTGGACAGAAGTGCCCTGGGCAACCCAGCCAGGGCCATGGGACCACTCCACCTCAATGCACCCGGCCGTAAATACACTGCAGTGCGAGATGAGGTGCCGGGAGGCACAGGGCAGAGCCAGATGGCGTGCTGGGCTCTGGTGGGAGCCAGTGTCAGGCACGGCGGCCGTGTGGGGAATGAAGGAGTGGCTAGAAGACACGTTGGTGCAAACAACCCTACCGTTGAAATGAGCAGTGCCAGGTTAGAAGGTTTGTGTGAGAAGGCTGAGTATGCTTCAAATAACCTGGTGCTCGGCAGGTAAGCTGATGGTAAAAGATGCAACAAGCAGCACCGATAAGAGTAAGACAAGCGTGAGAAAAACAGTGGAGAAAAGCAGCTTAGCAGGGAAAAGCGCAAGACGCAGAGGTCTGTTCTTGCAACCAGAATTGTTTCCCCGAGAGGGGGTGCACCGTTCCTGGAGGTACTGCAATACCAGGTCGATGCGCGGAGTGGACGGAGCAAGCTCCTATTCCAACTCCAGGCTCCAAAAATCCATTTAATATATTGTCCTCGGATAGAGGACGTATCAGATATTAAACTGATAAGAACAGATACTACACTTGATCTTAGCCAAAAGGCCGAGAAGCGATGCCAAACACACCCGCCTCACCCCTTCCGGCCTCCTCTCACACACATTCTACCCAAGGTCACAAACCCAAGCCCTACTTCTGACCCCGCTGCCTTTGTTTCTTTCACACTCCTCATACACGTCGTCAGGCTCCGCTCTACACCTCCTACTCGGCACGTTTTCAGTAAGAAAGTTGACTGCCATGATCCTCCCGGCATGCCCCGGGCTCAGCAGCCGCCTAAACTTTGCATGCCCCGCCCCCTCACCCTCCCGGAGCTGACGTCCCCGCCCGCCCCCTGCTCGGTGCCACGCCCCCTGCCCCGGCTCCCCGCACCCTGCTCGGCTCTCCTGCTCGGCTCTCCTGCTCGGCTCCCCTGCTCGGCTCCCCTGCTCGGCTCCCCGCCGGCCCCGCGGACGTGCGAGGGCGGGGGCCGCCCGCGATGGGAGCGGGAGGAGGACCGGCCCCCAGTCGCCCCCTGAGCGCCTCCCGCGGCCTTCCTGACCCCTGAGCACAGCTGTGAGCTGTTCCCGCTGCAGCGCGGCATCAGGTAGGGGTAGGGGTTTCCTGGTCACCGCTGAGATGCCACCCAGAGGTCTAAATTGTCGCGCACAACCCCCCACCCCCCACTTCTCCTACAGGGTGCCCCTGTTTCCTTTTCTAAACCCGTGTCCTTTACTTACAGTTTCTGTCTCCAGTGTGAGTTGAAGATTCGTGTGTTGATTTGAAAGGCAGACCGATGGGGCTGTGGCAGGGCAGCGAGGTCATCAGCCCCTGGTTCAAACCACACATACCCGTAGCAGCAGGGGCCGGGACACACAAAGCCAAGGGCCCCGACACGCATCCTCTGCCTTACACAGAGGAGGCACACTACCCAGGAGCTGGATGTGTGAGCTGGGTCCGGCACTTCCGAGAGCCAGAACGGTTGCGGGGTGGGCTGGGCTAGACCACAGCCCCTGCCGGTTCACATGAGGATTGGATATGGGGCGGTCAGGCTGGGCTAGGCTGTAGTACTGCCAGCTAGAATCTGGGTCGGTCAGGCTAGGCCTTCGTACCCACCGGTGGGTGCTAGGACTGGGGGCAGGCCCGTGGCAGGCAAGCTGGGCTGCAGCACACGGGCACAAGCAGCAGACCTGGTAGGGGCAGCTCCCTGCTAGGCCATAGTTCCCTCTGGTGACCACAAGGGCCTGGCTCTAGGGGCAGGGCATGCCTGGGCCACTTTGCGGCACACTGGCACGAGCGAGGCCAGGCCGAGCACGCAGGCCAGGCCGGGTTGGGCCACGACACCCACCAGTTCTCTAGTGCGTGTCTTAGTGACTGCGCCTCCTTCGTTGCTTATGCCTGTGCGGTGGACAGCAGGCCTGGATGCACACAGAGGACGTGACAGCCAGCTCCCCAGGGCCAGTAGAGGACGTCCAGAGCCTGCCTGCGTGTCAGAGGATGGAAAGCAGAACAGGTCGACCACACTCTCTGGTGCTCTTCCTTCCTTCCTTCCTCAAGAGTTCTTGATTTGCTCAAAGTCGGAATCACAGAGAGGGGGATCACAGACATATTCCAATTGCGTCCAGCAGTTCAGGCTGGGCCACACCCAGGAGCCAGAAGTCACCTGGGTCCCAAACTTGTGTTCAGGGGCCCAAACAGTTGGACCACCTTGCAAAATAGAGTTGCCAGGACTTGAACTGGCACCATATGGGATGTGGGTGTGCAAGGCAGGTCAGATGTACAGAGGAAGATCTTCTGTCCGTCCGATGGCTCACTCCCCAAGTGACCGCAAGGGCTGCAGTGGAGCTGTGCTGCTCTGAAACCAGGGATCTAGAGCTTCACTGGATCTCCCATGCAGGTGCAGGAGCCTAAAGCTCTGGGCCATCTTCAACTGCTCTCCCAGGCCACAAGCAGAGAGCAGGATGGGAAGCAGGGCTGCCGGGTTTAGAGCCGGCACCCATATGAGAACCCTGCGCGTTCAAGGCAAGGACTTTAGCCACTACGCTACCGTGCCAGGCCTCAAATGCAGCAGCCTTTCTTAACCTCAGGAACGCACCTGAAAACAACCCAGCATTTTACAGTCCACAGTCCTGCCGGGACCCCAACAACTTCACAGGTGTGCCCAGCCTTCCTCCTAGGGAAAGCTCCCCAGTAACTCCTCTCTGCTCAGCACCAAGTGGCTTACCCAGCCGGATGAGTTACTTGCAGGCAGTAAAACCTTCACAGCCTTCTTGCCCCAAGGAAGGTGGGGGGGGGGCATTTGCTCTGGTCTCCCCAGGCTGATAACACTGAGTAGTGAAACCTCAAAGGAATTGTTCCTCCATTCTCACTCTGGCAAACCCTGTGTTCTGGAGGCTTGGGAGGTGGAAGGAGAAAAGGCAGGGAGGACTGGAGCCCTTTCCCTACAAGCCCCAGTCTGAGCACAGGCTGCACACTCAGCTCTCTGCCTCACCTGAGCCTCCTGTCTGTGCTGCCGACTGTGTGTTCCGCACATGCCCTGGATTCCCCTGGCTACCCGGGCTGAATGGCAGAGCACTCGCACTTAGGATGCCTTACCCATTACACTTCCTGCTTTTGTTCTTGTCTTCAAAGATTCGCATACAAGGTAGGACTTTATCCACTAGGGTAACGTGCCAGGGCTGTAGCTGTGAGCTGTGTTTAAGTTCTGCTTTCGAGAGAGGAGCAGTAGCAAGCCAAATGGCAGCAAGAGGTGACGACAGACGAAAGTTGCCAAAGGAAACGGTGAAGATACACTAAATGAGGAGCAGAGGTCTGTTCTTGCAACCAGAATTGTTTCCCCGAGAGGGGGTGCACCGTTCCTGGAGGTACTGCAATACCAGGTCGATGCGCGGAGTGGACGGAGCAAGCTCCTATTCCAACTCCAGGCTCCAAAAATCCATTTAATATATTGTCCTCGGATAGAGGACGTATCAGATATTAAACTGATAAGAACAGATACTACACTTGATCTTAGCCAAAAGGCCGAGAAGCGATGCCAAACACACCCGCCTCACCCCTTCCGGCCTCCTCTCACACACATTCTACCCAAGGTCACAAACCCAAGCCCTACTTCTGACCCCGCTGCCTTTGTTTCCTTCACACTCCTCATGCACGTCTTCAGGCTCCGCTGCGCACCCCCTACTCTGAGGGTATCAACGAAAAAGTTGACTGATTTTTTTCCTCCCGGCATGCCCACGTGCAATAGACTCTTCTGATTTACATGCTCCGCCTTTTCCGCCTGCGGGTCACACCAGCGGGAGGACCCGACTGTTGCCTTTTCGGGATGCAGCTTCCTGTGTGGCTGTGTTGTCACCGCGCGCGAACAGGCGGAGCGGAGGGAGGTTGGGCTGTGTGCGCGAGAGCGGTCTGTGCAGGGAAGACGCTGCGGGGTCAGAGCGCTCCGCGGTTTTCCGAAAGAGAAGCTGGCTTGGTGAGCTTTCGATCGTCGCGGCAGCGGCCACAGGTTTTTCAGGTTTTCGGTCGGCGCCGGCGCGATGAGCCTCGCTGCAGCTGTCCACACGTGGCGATCGTCGCGTCAGGTCGACCCGGAGCGTGTGGCGAGTCCTGGGCAGTCGGAAGGCGGGCGGGACCTCCCCCGCGCCGGCCTCTGCCTGGACCTCGGCTTCCTCGGACCTCGGCCTGGCCTGACCGCCCCGTGGGCGTGGGTCTGTCCTGGAGGCTTGACTCGGGTGTCTGCTCCTCAGTGAAACCCGCCTGAAGGGCGCTTCTGTGGACCCCACCCCAGCTCTAGGCGGAGAAAGCTCCTGGGAGGTGGTGTCCCAAGCCATAACAGGGAGCTGGACGGGAATTGTAGCAGCTAGGGCATGAATCATGCCCACATGACATGCTGGCACTTGCCAGCATTAGCCAGTTGAGCCACTAATAAATAAATCTTTAAAATATAAAATACAAAGCTTTTCTGAGTAGAGCTGTCCCACGGGTGACTCACGAGGTCATTTATTTCCCCTATCGGTATCATCTTCATGTTCAGTCTTGCCTTGAGGGTTTTTGCAGAAACTCCACACCCTGAGCAAGAAGTAACTCACTCTGACTGACCGGCATTTTTGCCATCCAAAAGTTCCAAAACAGCCTGACACGCACCATCAACCAATTCCAGGAATGCTGCTAGCAGTGCAGAGGCTGGGCACCTGGACGGCAGCTGAACAAGCCGCTCTTACACTCAACCTGGATGGATAAGAACCTTTACCCCCGGGGTGGCCTCATCCTCGCCCAGGAAACTGGATGCTGCCTGACTCTTCGCTTGGAGCTGTGCAAAATAACCACCTGCTTGATTCTGCCCATCTTGAAGGCAGTGATCAGCTTGTGGTGCATCAGGAGTTTTCAAAATGTTACAGTAGACTGCCCTGACAGTGCCTCTTGCAGCATGGACGGCGACTAAGATCCCCCAGTTCAGCCCAGGGCCCCACCACCGCCCGCCGCTCCGCTTTGGATCTCAGTTCCTCCCAGGGGAGGAGGAGGCCAAAAAGGGAGACTGAGGGAGTGAGAGCTCGGGAGCGACCCCACATCCTGCTTGCCCCGTGCAGTCATTGGCAGCGACAGTCCTTCTCACGACCACTGTCTTGTTCTGAGTCAGTTGAATTGAAGGGAAATGTCTAGTGGCAAGTCTGTCTTCTACATCTGGAAACCCTTGTGCATCCCTGGGTGCTGAGATGAGAAGCAAGAAGCACTTTTTTTTTTTTCTTTTTAACCGAAAACAAAAACCAAAAAAGCGGAAGTCGGATGCCCCGCTGTGAGGTCAGGTGAATCTCCAGCATCCTGGGGTCTCCCGCCAGCATTCACAGGGAAGGCTTGGAGACAGAGTGGCCCACCCAAGTGTCCCTAGCCAGCAGGTGACCCAGCCAGCACTGAAGCCAAGTTTGTCTGACCCAAAGCTCAAGGCGATGCTGACTGCCAGAACTGATGCTTTCTTGGCACCGATGATTCAAGGGCTGCTCTCCAACCCCAGCCCTGCCTTTCTGGAGATGGCTTAGGGCTGGATTTGAAGTCCCCTTTTTCACCTTCACCCTCTCATTTCCCTGAGCCCTGGGACTGAACTCAGACTCACTGTTTCCAGAAAGTTTTATATCTGCGTATGAGGTTGTGTAGTTACATGCCGTGTGGGGTGGTTCTGAGGACACAGTCCCTGGTTCGGAAGTTCTCCTGGGCTTTAGGGAGTGATCCCCTCACCCGGTCACTCCACCCACTAGGCACACAAGTTCCTGGAAGAGTGAAGTGGGTAAGAAATAATACCAACCTGTAGCTGACCAATTGTATACCATTTATATTTCCCATCCCCTAATATATTTGGTCCTTTTACCAACCCTGCAAAGATGGTAGCAAATGATGCTGTTATTTTACAGTGAGGAAACAAGCCCAGACTGGTTAATTAGGATGTGCAAGGTTACAGGAAGAGAAGACATTGAGGGCCCAGTGCAACAGCATAGTGGTTAAAGTCCTCACCTTGAACGCGCCAGGATCACATATGGGCGCCGGTTCTAATCCTGGCAGCTCCACTCCAGCAGGGACTCCAACTAGTCCCACAGGAGAGCTAAGAGCTTCAGCCCACAGGGTGTGTTCTAATGAAGTCACGTGGCCTTGGGTGGGCGCAAACCTCAGGAAGGGTTGGTTGGAAGTTGCTTTTTCTTTTCCTTTTTTTTTTTTTTTTAGGGAATTGCAAATAAGCCTGCTATATGACCCAGCTATCCTGCTCCCAGGAATATATTCAAAGGAAATGAAAACTGCATATGAGAAGGGGCTCTGTAATCCTATATCTTTATTTTTCTTTCTTTATTTTTTTTAAAGATGTATTTATTTTATTACAAAGTCAGATATACAGAGAGGAAGAGAGACAGATAGGAAGATCTTCTGTCCGATGTTTCACTCCCCAAGTGAGCCGCAACGGGCCGGTACGCACCAATCTGATGCCGGGAACCAGGAACCTCTTCCGGGTCTCCCACATGGGTGCAGGGTCCCAAAGCTTTGGACCGTCCTCGACTGCTTTCCCAGGCCACAAGCAGGGAGCTGGATGGGAAGTGGAGCTGCCAGGATTAGAACCGGCGCCCATATGGGATCCCGGGGCTTTCAAGCAAGGACTTTAGCCACTAGGCCACGCCGCCGGGCCCTGTAATCCTATATTTTTAATATACAGCAGCATAGTCTACAATAGCAAAGACAAGGAAACAAACCAGATGCCTGTCCAAAGAGGAGTGGCCAAAGAAACTGTGGTACATTTACTCCATGGAATATTACTCAGCCATTAAAAAGAATGAAATTATACCATTTGCAGCTAGATGGTGCCAACTAGAGACCATTTTGCTCAGTGAAATAAGTCAATCCCATAAGGACAAATACCATATGTTCTCTTTGATATAAGGCAGCCATCATGCAGATTGTATAGATCAATAGCCCTTTCCATACTGTTTTTGCTGCATACCATGTGTTTTGATATTTTTGTTTTCACTTCCATTTCTTCCAAATAGTTTCTTTTCTCTTGTCAAACTCATCGTTGTCTCATGGATCATGGTGGCATCATTTTATCCAAGAGGTTTTTGTGTTTTCTTCACCCATGCGTTGGCTATTTAGTGGCACATTTTTCGACTCCATGATTATGTAAATTTGTTTTAACTTTATACCTATTGTTGACTTTGTTTCGTGGCCTCTCATTTAAGAGAGTATATAGTTGGGCCTGGCCCGATAGCGTAGTGGTTAAAGTCCTTGCCTTGCACGCCCGGGATCCCATATGGGTGCCGGTTCTAATCCCAGCAGCTCCACTTCCCATCCAGCTCGCTGCTGGTGGCCTGGGAAAGCAGTCGAGGATGGCCCAAGGCCTTGGGACCCTGCACCCGAGTGGGAGATCTGGAAGAGGCTCCTGGCTTTTGGCTTTGGATTGGCTCAGCTCCAGTCGTTGCGGCTGCTTGGGGAGCAAATCATCAGATGGAAGATCTTCCTATCTGTCTCTCCTCCTCTCTGTATATCTGATTTTGCAATAAAAATAAAATATGTCTTAAAAAAAGAGAATATATAGTGGCTGTGTAATAGAAACTATCATATCCAGATGTAAAGATACAATGCAGTATGCAACCCTACTTCCAAATTAGAGATGGACTCCCAAGGAAACTGTTGGACATATTTAGACAATTGGATGCTGGATTGTCTGACATTGTCTGTACCAGCAATGTCAGGGCACACTTAAATGACAGACTGATGGACTTATGACTGCTCATGAAGGACTATACTATTGTAACCATATGGGGAGAGTCAATTGGGGATGAGAATTTGGCGAGGGAGGAATCCAAGACCTTTTGGAATTATACCATATAATTCAAAATTTTTAAAAATGCACATCAAAAAATGATTTACTTATTTTCTATTGGAAAGGCAGATTTACAGAGAAGGAGAGCGAAGGAGAAAGATCTTCTATCTGCTGGTTCTCTCCCCAAATGGTCCAAGCGGCAAGCTGATCTAAAGCCAGGAGCCAGGAGCCAGGAGCTTCTTCTGGGTCTCCCACACAGGTGCAGGGTCCCATGGCTTTGCATCATCTTTTGTTTCCCCAAGTCACAAACAAGAAGCTGGATGGAAAATGGATCAATCAGGACAGAAGTGCCTATATGAGATCCTGGCACATGCGAGGTGAAGATTTAGCCACTGAGTTATCGTGCCAGGCCCTTTTCTGTCCTCTCAATTCATCAGAGACATTGATGGGGGAGACAGGGAGGAGAGATGGAGGATGGAAGGAGAGGGAAGATTGCCAAAGGGCCAGATGCTGTTCCCCAAAGCCCCTGAAGAGGAGGGAAAGGAGCCAGCGAGGAGGGTGGGCAGGCTGTACTGTGGAACCATTCTGACGTACCATGAGATGCAAAGCTGACATGGGAAGGTGTCTTCCGCCAGCTCAGGTCTCTGGGGGAGAGTTCCAGGCATTCCCGAGGAACTTGGGGAAGAACACCTGTTTCCCCCAACAAGGCAGAGGCCTGTCCAGTTGCCCTAACAGCAGCCACATTGTGAGGTGGTTCTTGTTACAGGCACTGGGGATGGGATGCGAGGTGACAGAGGCAATGGGGGCAGTGGCAGCTCACTGGGCTCTCCCGCCCCCACTGCGTGCCCAGGGCCTTCCACCCTTCCACCATCATGGGCAGTGCCTACCACTGGGAGGCCCGGCGTCGACAGATGGCTTTGGACCGAAAGAGGTGGTTGCTGACCCAGCAAGAGCAGCAGCAGCAGCACCAAGAGCAGGTGCGTGAGAGGGGTCAGGTCCATCAAGGGGGGCAGGGAAGGAATGGGGAAGAAAAACAGATTTCGTAGGAGATGAGCTCATGAGGGTGGGCTTCACTTGACTCAGTTTGCTGTTTATTAGGCTAGGGTTATACTAGGCCTACATGGCTTCCTTTTCTTTTATAAAACATTTTAAGCATTTATCCTCATTTTTATTTGAAAGGCAGAAAGAGAACCAGACATACAGAGATCTTCCATCAGCTGATTTACTTCCCCAAAGTTCATAGCAACCAGGACACTCAATCCACTTCTCCCATATGAATGGCAGTGATATACAAGTGGGAGGCCTGGAAGAAGCTTCTGGCTCCTGGCTTCAGACTACTTAGAGTCCTGGCAATTGCAGCCATTTGGAGTGTGAGTCAGGGAATGGAAGATTTCTCTGTCTTTTTTTTTTTTTTTTCTGGAACTCTGCCTTTCAAAAAATACATGCTGGGTTTTGGAGACAAATTAAGGGACCAGCACAGTGATACAACAAGCTAATCCTTCACCTGCAAGCATCGGTATCACATATGGGCGCAGATTTTTTCTGTTCCCCAATGCTAGTCCCTGGACCAAAATATTTCCATGGAGCTCATGTTTACTGGTACTGAAAACTGCCCTGGGTGGCCAACTTCCATGCCAGAAGACAAATGCCCAGAGACAGTGCCAGGGCACTGCCCAGCCGGGGAACCATTCTCTGGAAAGGAGATGGCTGACAGCCTGGGTCCCAGGTTCTGCCTCACCTGCCCCTGCCTAGTCACTTACCTCTCTGCCTGAACTTTCTCTGGCAGCAGGTAGCTGGTGGGGAGGGAGGGTGGAGGGCACCACTTGCATGGGACTTCTTTCCAGGAACTGAAGAAACTGCAAGAGCTGGAACGTCAACCTGAGAAAAAGCGTGAGCCACATCAGGAGTCGAAGAAGCCACAGCCGCCACCAGCACAGTCACACTCACCAACGGCACCATTGCAGTCACAGCCGCCACCCCAGCCAGCGCCACAGCAAGCGCAGCAGCCAGCGCAGCAAAGCACCCAAGACCCTCTGGCTCAGTGCACCCTCAAGCCTAACCTCCAAAAGGATGCCCAGAGGCCAGGCGCCCAGCTTGCTGCTGCAGAGACCCATCAGGCTGGAGGTCAGTCCCACTGCTCGACACCAGCAGATGGAGGGAGAGGGGTAGGGCTGGTCTGGAAACCCCTCCCAGGCCTTGGGGAGGTGGTAGATATCATACTGCTTGGTTCTGTGCTCCAGGATCTGCCACCCTCTTTCTAGGACCCTACCAGCAGTCATCAGTCTCTCTTTAAAACTAATTTTTTTTAAATATATATTTGTAAGCAAAGAGACAGGCTGAATCCTCATCTGCTAATTCAGTCCCCCAAATGCTTGCAGTAGTGGAGGCTGGGCCAGGCAGGAGCTGGAAATGCAACTGAGAGTTTGAGTAACATGCGTGACAAGGACCAACTACTTAGGCCATCGCAGCTGCTTCCCAGGCTGTGCATCAGCAGGAAGAGTCACAAAAGTTGGGCCTGGAGCCCAGGCACGCTAACACGGGACATAGGTGTTTTAAGTAGCATCTTGGTCACCAGGTCAGATCTCTTCTCTGTGTCCTTAGCCTTTATTGCCTTGGTGGCCACTCCCTTTGCCAAGCTTGTCTGTGCCCTGCGCCAAGCATGTGCCAGCCCCACCTCCAGGCCCAGAGACCTACGTATGGCTAGGAGTGCAGCTCTACTGCGTTCTTATCCTAAAAACTATTGCGTGAGTTACCGGTGTTTTGTTTTGTTATCAGGTCTCCTAAATCCATGCCAGTGCAGGCCTCCCAAGCACAACGAGTATTCTCGACTCACGGTGAGCCTGAGAGCAAGTCTGGAAGACAGAGATGAGCGTGTGTGTGTGTGTGTGTGTGTGTGTGTGTGTAGGGAGGAGGCGGGAATCTTTCCTTAGCAGGAGTCAGGGAGCAGGGGTAGGGACAGTGCGGTGACTACAGTTGATTCTGCCAGGATATGGCCTGTCGCTGTATGCTGAGTATAAATGGGAGGGGTTGGAAATGGATTTAGAAAGACAAGTTCTTAAAGAGGCAAAACAGGGTCACTGTGAGTGCAGGTACGGGCAGTTGGACTAGGCAGAAGGGAAGACAGGAAGCCATACCACCCATGAGAATGGGATTTTAACCCTCAGCTGCTGCCCCCGTAAAATGGGCCAGCAGCACCTCCTCCACAGAGGTGTCCTGAGGCTGAGTCCAGCAATGAAAGGAGATAGCATTAGGAGCATGTAGCACAGGCTGGCTCATCCAGGGCTGTCAGAGCTGCGAGTGCACCTGTTTGTAAATTTCTTTTTGAGTTGAAAGTCAGAATGACAGACAGATCACTCTTCTATTCACTGGTTCACTCTATAAATTGCTACTACAGTTGGGAGCCTGGGACTCCATCAGGATGTCCCATATGGGTGGCAGGGTGCAAGCACTTGGTCCATCATCCACTGCTTTCCCAGGCATACTGGCAGGGAGCTGGGTAAGGAGAGCAGCCGGGTCCTGAGCCCTCATGTGGGTGTCAGAATCACAAGTGGCAGGCTAACTCACTATACCACAACACAGGGCTTGGGGCAGTGAATCTTCACCAGCATGCAGCAGAGGTGCAAGCTTTGAGAAACACAAAGGCTGTGAGAATGTGGTGCTGGCACGTCTAGTATGGGGCTCGGCTGCTCATTTCCTTTTGGTTCCTCTCACCACAAAGGTTTCACACAATGTCTGGAAACCAGCAGGGCCTAAAATCGCTAACCATCCCATTTTATTTCCTTTTTTTTCTCTCTCCCTTCTCAGTCAATCAATTACACACAGCAGTGGTGATCCAGAAATGGCCTTGGAGACCCCACCAGCCATCACCAAAAGGCAGACAAACGGCTGGTCGTACCTGCCTGCCTCCCAGCAATGGCTCTACTCTGAAAGCCATCCATTCTGGAAGACTAGTTAGGAATAAACTGTTTCTTCTTGGGAAGACTCAAAAGGCCGGTCAGCTGCGGGAGGGGTTGGGGGGATGAGGGAAAGGCAGCAGGATGAAGAGGATGGGAGGTGAACGTGGAAGGCGATTCCACGCTTGCTAGAACAGCCAAGGCGAGGACTTTGTCGTGACCGTTCACACCTGCATTTCCTGCTACTGGCCCTCATTCAGCAGGGACAGGTCTAGCGGTGGCTTCAGGTTGATGGCTGCCCTGAGTCCATGCACCTGGAGAACACAGCCCAGGGGAGAAGGGTTTGCACTAAACCTTCCTGCCCAGTGCAGTGCTGGTTCATAGGGGGAACTCAGCTGGAATTCAGATCAAAGAGGGCTGCAGCTTCGGGTGCAGGACACCTGGCTTTGGGAAGGGGAGGCAGCCTTCCATCCCAGGTCCTCAAGCCTCTCCCTGCCTGGGACTGCATTTCCATCCAGTGGAGAGAACCAAGAAGCTCTATATACCCCATACCTCCCTAGCCCAAGGTAAAAAGGGGAGTGTGGGTTTTAGGAAGTGATAATCCTGGCAAGTTCTTGCTTCCCGCCCCACCCCCAATGCCCCCCCACCCCCGTCCTGAGAAAGGTGGCTGTAGGCGTCTCAGTTACAGTTAGATGGGTGTCACCTCCCAGGAGCCCTTTGGGTTCCTGAGGGAGAGAGTCGGGAGAGTGCAGAGCACAGATATTAAAGTTGGAAAAGACGTCAGAGGCACACAATGACAAAAGGAGGGAGACAGTAAGCTCTGGTCAGGGCCACCCAGGAAAAAGACTTGAGAACATAGTATCACTACGTTCCGTAAGCTTTTACCACTTTCCAGATTTAGGAATAGTTTGTGATTCCATTGCAGGTGTTTTCACTACTGTTATTTCTACCTTGGTGGTAGGGGCGAGGAATGAAAATCTGTTGGAATTACTGTGCATCTGTGTGTGGAGAAACATTTCTCAAAGACTGGGATAATACAGTGAGCCTGAGCAGCTGCTCAGCCTGGCCACGGAGCGGTGGTGAAGAACCTCAGTATCAAAATCCCAACCATTTGCTCATGGCTCATTGTTATTAAGAAACTGTGTGAGCTTGCAGGCTAAACGGCCTATGTGACCTGTAGCACGACAGGCCCCAATTCTTATGAATCAAGGCCCACCTAAGTCTGGTTATCTCATGGGTGGCTCCAAGTAATTAAGTGGGTGCTTCCCTTAGTTGCTGGAGGCCTGGGCTGTCCAGCCGAGACAGGTAGGGAATTTGGCACAACAGTGGCACTAATGTCCCAACATTGCAGATGGCTCTGAGCTGAACTTCAGCTCACTAGGACTCTGAGCAGACCCAGAACCAAGAATTGTCATTTGAAAACTGTGACCAGGGCCCAGCACAGTAGCCTAGCAGCTAAAGTCCTTACCTTGCACATGCCGAGAACCCATATGGTGCCAGTTCTAATCCCAGCAGCCCTGTTTCCCATCCAGCTCCCTGCTTGTGGCCTGGGAAAGCAGTGGAGGACAGCCCAAAGCCTTGGGACCCTGCACCTGTGTGGGAGACGCAGAAAAGACTCCTGGTTCCTGGTTTCGGATCAGCTCAGCTCCTTTTGTTGCGGCCACTTAGGGAGAACCAGCGGACAGAGGATCTCTGTCTCTCCTTCTCTCTGTGAGTCGGCTTTCCAATAATAATAAAATCTTAAGAAAAAAAAAAAAAGAGGGAGAGAGATTTTCCACCGGTTCTTTCATTGCTGAAAAGGCCCCAACAGCTGGATCTAGGTCAGGTTAATGTTAGGAGTCAGGAACTACATCCTGGTCTCCCACATGGGTAGCAGGGGCCCAAGTACTCCAGGCCATGATCCACTGCCTTCCCAGGCGCTTCGCCATGAGCTACATGAGGAGCAGAGCCACTGGGATATGGGATGTTGGTTTCAATCCCTGGGAATGCAGATGCTGAGAGGCAGCCGCGATGCCTCAGGTGGGCTGGTTCCTGCCTCCTCCATGAGAGACCTTGCAGCTTCAGCTCAGCCCACCCCAGCCCAGGCTGCTGTGGGGATTTGGAGAATAAAACAACACAAGAGGGAATTCTGTTGCTCTCTGCCTCTCACACAAATAAATCTAAAAATAAAGAAGTCCATTAAAAACAACCCTTGTCAGTATAAGTTTATTGAACAATATCAATCTTTTGCATTTTCCAACCTATGCACACAGCAGCTCCAGCCAGCACCACCTGTTTGCCCTCGGTCCCCTAGCCAGCTAGTTACCAGCTTCTGTCAGCCCTTCACCCTCCCTCCATTCACCTTGCTTCTCCATTAGTTCTCCCACAAGACACCGCTGTCTCTCTACCTGTTTGAGAAGAGCCTAGCCACCTCCAGTGAGCCAATGCCATTCCTGCTGAGATCAAGAACACACACCCCTCCACCAGGAGACTGGTTGGAATCCGGGGGTTATCCTGGGTGATAGGGAAGAGAGGGCCTGGCCCCATCTTGGGGATGTGCTGCAGGGTCACTTGCAGGGATGACACTTGGGGATGACACTTGCAGGGTCTGCGAGCTCTGCTGAGACATGAACAGCTCAGTCTGTTGGAGGCTCTCTTTGGAAGACAGCAGCAGAGCCAGCATCTGACTTGCCCCTGTCTTCTCATGGAGGCTCAGAGTTGCAGGCTTAGAAGCCTTCCTCTGCCATATCAGGACATTTTAAAATGATTCTTGTCTTTCCCACTTGGTTCAGGGGGTGGCAGGTGTCTTCCTCCCATTCCCTGCTGCTTTGGTAAAACTGTTTCACAAAAGAGATGCTAATACTAGAGAATAGCCCTGTCTTCCTAGAAACCAGGGACAGCATTAATCAGAAGCAACAGAGGGCTTTGATGGGTCTTCCTACCAGATGGGCAGAGGACAAATGACCAGAGAAAAGCAGGTTGGCATCATCACCTTGTCATATGATCGAGCCAGAGAGGCACAGGAGTGCTTCGACTATCCCATCAAAGCTGCTGGCTGTCCCAAGTCACTGCTATCATCTGGGTGAGGGAACTTGATAAGGGTCCATCTTTTAATAGGCAGAAAACCTGCAGCCTTGTCCATGTTCAGGCAGGAGGAGGGCCAGCCCCAAGGGAGCCTGGCAACCAAGGGACTGAGCACAGAAAGGACAGGCATAGCTCTGGGACCTTGCAGGCAGCTCAAGACTACAACGCCAGGTCGAGGCTGAGAGGGAGCAGTATCCAACGCAGTCATGGACGGAACCTGGAGGATCTGAGACAGAGTGGTGCCCGGAGGTCGCAGGAGACTTCTGCCTGGCAGTCTCCACTCTCCTACTGTGGGCAGCATGGAGTTCTGGGAGACATTGACCAGGCCTGTAGGGAAGGGTCTGGAGCAGACAGAGATCACAGACAGCTCACAGAGGGTGGGGATCTGGGTGGGATGCCGTGCTGTTTCCCCGGCAGTCCACGTACTCATAGCTCTGGAAGACCAGCTGCTCGGAATGGCGCAGGTAAGAATAGGTCAGGGTGCCCCTGGGGAGGAAGCAGGTCTTATTGCTATGTGTGGGAGGAAGAGGAGGAGAGCACCAGCCCTGCTTGGCTATCTGGAGGAGGTCAGCTTCTGGGGACCTCTCCCTGCCCCCCGTCTGCTCCCCACCCTGCTAAGCCCTTGCATGGGCCATCTCCCCTGTGTTCCTGCAGCTGCCAGACAGCCTGACTGGGTAGACTGACTGCGTAGACTGACCCAGGGCCAGACTTGCCCTTCCCCACAAGAGGTAACCACAGTGCCCGGAGTCAGCTTGGCTAGAAGTGGAGCCGGGGTGAGAGGGCGGCAGGATGGACAAGAAGGGATGCACGCATTCCAAGTCTACTTACTGGACATGCAACAGCACGTGGTGTACTTTGATTTTCAGCCAGGTACAGATTTTGCTGAGGGACAGAGTAAGAGTGAGAACACTGGGACCACCCTTCACAGGGAACGGCCGTTCAGGGGAGGGGGCAAGTATCGGTTTCCTGGTCTTCTACATCTCTTCCTTTCCTTCCACCCCTTTCCTCGCCTCCTAAGGGGGGCAGGCTGCCTGGCACTCCAGCTCCTGCCTGCTGGACGCTCCTTCAACAGAAAACAAAATGCTCATCTTCCTCAGCCATTCAGGCAGAAGCGCCCAAGGTCACCTTGGTAATGATTAACCACATTACAGCCTGGTTTTCAGTCCAATGTATGTCCAAGAGGCTGAGCCCTCACACAGGGCAGCCTTGACCATGAGGAAATGGGCTACACTGTGGCTACAGTTTGCTGTGTGAGCACTCAGGCAACCTGGCAGGTATGAACAACTTCTAAGTCAGGCAGGAGGCTGGGGAAGAAGAGATCAAGGGGTACTCACTAAGTGTTTTCATCCCAGATCCTGCTGGCTACTGCGTAAAACATCTGTCAACCAAATGATCACACGGTTAGTTCCCCCTTTGGCTGCCCACTTCCCACCACACACATCCATGCACCTGTGAGCAGAGTGGGCCAAGGGGAAGGGGAGTTACCTGTTCACTGGCCAAAGGGCCGATGTGCAGGAGGAGGCTGTTGGATACCTGACCTACCACAAGAGACAGGTGCAGAACCTCTGTGGTCAGCTGGGTCACAGTGATGGGGTAGTAGTTGCTATTGGAGATGTTTAAAATATTCTGGGGAGGAAGATGAGGAAAAGGAGGCTTTAAGACTGTCTACTCTTAGAAGACAAAAGCAGCTACAGAGCTTGGCTTTCAAGCCTGACCACCCAGGTCTTATTTGCACACCAATCAGAACTAGGAGCCTCTCAGAGAGGTTTACATGGGTGAGAGGTCACCACTCAGAGGTTAAGCTGGCCGATAATCCCACGCGACACTGTGTGGCTTCTCTCTATTCCCCATCCTTGGGCAGTTACTCCCACCCACCCTGTCATTTTTCTGGTCCTGCTTCTGACCCCTCAAGGCACACAGTCCCAACCCAACATCATCTCTTTTGTTCCTTTCAACACTTTCTAGTGATACAGTGCCACAGGCTGAGCTGCAACACCAGGTGAAGATTACAGGGGAGCAGTGTCCCTGGAGGGTTGGGGCGGGGGCTCAAAGCCAAGGGCACCCACCCACCGTGATGTTGAGGTGGATGTCTGCCTTGTCCACAGCCACCGTGGAGGAGTTGAGGCCTGCAGGCTGCACAGAGATGGATCGAGGGAAGAGGAAGAAGATGATGCAGGAGGTAATTAGCAGGCAGATGAGCACCGCCAGGAACACGGAGAGCTTCCTGTGGCAAAGTGAGACCGGGGCCGAGGAGTGAGCTCAGAACTCTAGGGGCTTTGCAGAGGCGGTCCCCGACACTGCTCTCCAGACACAGGGGTGGCCCCTGCACACACTCACTCAACAAACCTGCACTTCACTCCCCCAGATGTGTCCCAGAGCAAGTAGGAAGACAAGACTAGGCAGCAGGCAGCCTGGCCTCATTCCTAGCTCTCTGTTCCCACTGGCTTTATCATGCTGAGCAGCCTGCTCAGGCTCCCTATGCCTCAATTTCCTTGTCCATAAAATGGGGCTAACTGTCCCTGCCTCACAGAATTCTCCTATGAGCTGTAATGCGAAAAAAAACATTAACCATAGATCCTAGCACATAGCAAAATCTTGGTGTATGTGAGCTATTGTCATCAGGAGAAGTAAGTCCACGTGAACTATCAGAGTTCTGCATTTTCTCTCCTGGGAAGAGATCAAGCAGGTCCAAAGTGCCACAGCAAGGAAGCCCTTAGGAAGATCATTTCGTCAAACCAACAAGAGTCAGGGTCACTTGCTCTCCACCTCTTAGAGCCAAGAGGTTTTCTTGGAGAGGGAGGCATGTACCAGGGAGCAATAAAGTTCCAGTAAGGACACTAAGTGACTCTCAGGGGACACCTCTCAAGTGTTATTTGACTTCTGACTGACACATAACTGTATTCAAGGAGAGCAATGTGATGTTCCCATACATGCACACACTGTATATGATCAAATCAAGGTAAAGTGCATATCTGTTATAGCAGCCCCTGCAGGATTTCCTAGGAAAATCTATAGAAACAGGGAACTATGTGTGAGCTCAGTGAGGTGTTCCAGGAAAGAATCAATGGGAAAACATTTAAAAGGATCCAAATGGGGGGAGACCCACCAGTGGAGTAGCCCCCAAGGTCGATGGCCCATAGAGCTGGGGGAGGAAGAGGAGCTTACGTGTGCCTGGGCTTTAGCCGCTGGTCCCCGTAAGGGATGAGGGCCACCAGCTGCTTCTCCAGCTCTGTTGAGAGAAGATGGGTCAGAGGGGGGGCCAGGAAGTAGCCATGCCACATGCTTCCTATGCCAGCCTGCCCCAAAGCTCCCCTCCAGCCCAGGCAGCAGTGTCAGCCCTCTGCCGCACAGCAGAATGGGCAGCACCAATGTGCCTCCTGGAGGATGCCCAGCCACCTGGGTGGAAGTGAGATTTTTCATGAGCAAGTGTGAAGACTCTGAAAGTCACCAGATATATGCTGCTTCTTTGGAGAAGTAATCTGTAACTTCCTGAATGCACAGTGTGGTTCAGGCAGTGGCTGGAGCCCCTACTTCCCCACACTGGCTGGGGAAAACGAGGGTATTTCAGCAATGCAGGAGCAAAACTAGAAGTGGAAGACAGATTTATGTGGACTCAATCTTGAAATCCACACGGTTCTTTTATAGTACATGTTTTCTACAAACTTTTATTTATTTGTTTGAAAGGAAGAGAGATAGAGATTTAATCTACTAGGTCACCCCTAGTGGGCTCAAATGGCCACAATAGCGGGACTGGGGCAGGCTTCAGCCTGGACCTCAGTCCAGTCTTTACATGGTAGCAGGAAACCAAACGCTTGAGTCATTGCCTGCTGTCTCCCATTATGTGTCCTGGCAAGAGGCTAGACCTGGAGTCGGGATTTGAACCCAGGCATTCTGACACGGAATGCAGGCATTTGAAGCAGGGTATTAACCTTTGTGCAAAACACACCCCTCGAAATTCTTTGAAGATCTTGCATAGGTAGGGCAGAAGAGAAGGATGGCTACCTCTTCCCTGACCGGACTGAGGCTGGGAAGCCTAGAGCTAGACGCTCCAACCCCATTCAAAGAAACTCAGAGAGATGTCCTGCAGTAGCTGGCAGAGCGTTTTTGTGTGGATTACAGCTCATTTCCAGAACAATGGACCACTCACTCACCTTGGGGAATCTCCCCATGCCCTTGGCAGGTGGGACAAGTCACAAAGCCCACAGCAGCAGCCCCTTCATGAGGCACACAAGGACAAGATGACTTGCTGCTGGCAGTGCTGGAGTAGCTGGCAGCCTTGACACCCACGGCTGTGTCAGGGTGCAGGAGCAACTTCTTCTCATCCTCCTGTTGAAAGCCTGGCTGGGAGAACACCTCGCCCATGACTCAGAGGAAACTTTCCGCCAATGAGAAAGACCAAAGTTAGCACTGACTCCAGGAGTAACCTTGGCTTTAGGTTCTCAAGATTGGCAAGGAGTTCAACCAGTTAAGCAATCAAGTCTTAGTGGGACTCAGTGCGTTTCAGCTCAATCCGCCTACAAAAGAGTCAACAGCAGAAAGCAGAAGTTATTTCACTTTAAGGGAGTCCTCCCAAAGTTGCTATCTATCCCTTGGAAGTTGGCTAACGTTGGGAGGGTGAGGGGCCGGAAAAGCTGCCGCGGGGTGCCCTCTACTTGGTGTGCAAGGGCCTGGGTAGCTGCTGGCTTGAGAAAGAAGGCAGGATTTCCTCAAATAAGGAGACAGCAGGCTCAAAATCCCAGGTGTGGCCATGTTCGTTCTTAACGTAGTCCCGGGAGAAAGCACTTCGCTTTCCCAGGCAGACAGAAAGCAGGCCTAGGGGAGGGGGAACTGTCCTCACCCAAGCTAAAACTGGACTCCAGATTGGTAGCAGAACTAGTTGGGCAGGATGAGGCGCACTCACCTCCTCGCGGGCTGTAACCCGGAAGACTCACCTGCTGCAGGAGCGCGATCCGGGTTTCTTCCAGGTGAGGATCTGGAGGTTTGGGGCAGGAGGGCGAATGTCCGTCCACACTGGAGCAAAGCCGGGCGCTAGGGTCTCCCCAGATGGCCGAGCTGCTTCCGCCTTGCTCGGGAGCTCAGCCATGGGTCCGACAGGGTGGATGACAGGGAAAAGGTCGGGGAGACATTGACATTCTAGTCCCGCCAGACACCCTGTGGACCGTTAGGCAAGCCTGAATCCCGCACACACTTGTGCGTCGGGCAAGGAAGCTGGAACGTCTCCGGAAATGAAGGCAAAAAGGGTTGGGGAGAGCCTTACCCCGGCAGATGGCAGCGACGGAAACCACTGCGGGCTGAACCAGCTGAACCGCAGGAGCTGGAGCCGCGTCCTCACCGCAAGCTTTGACTGGGGCCTCGGGACGCTCCGCCCCTTCCCCCCGCGGGCCCGCCCCTCCGACCCCGGCTGTGGCCAGTTTCCCAAAGGAGCAAGCAGCCCAGGTAGGAGTTTCAAAGAACATTTATTTCAACACTCTTTAACTGGTTATGTACAGGCACAATGGGGCAGTGGCCGCCTGAGACCCCGAGCCCTCCTGGACCCGCACTGGTCAAGACAGGCCCCGCCCGAAGTGGACCCAGTGACACACACATCCTGCCTGCCTTCTCCCCAGAAACCCGATATAAAACGGTCTAAATTATGCACACACAGCCTGGTTGGCTTACATTATAAATCCGAAGAATTCTGGTTTATTAAGTAGCAGCCAAGAATTACAACGTAAATGAACATCATAGGGCTAATGGTTTATTAAAATCACCATTCGTCATCAATACCAACCGTGGTCAATAATACTATTTTAACCCTTCCTTCTTTGCGCTGGGGTTCAGACTCTTCTCGAAGTCACGTTCGTGAATACCATTTCTAGCGTCATTAACCTTTTCCTTCACCTGAGCCCAAGACTCCATCTGCACCTGGGCCCTAAGCAGCCAGCCCTTTCCCACTTGCCCTGAACTGTTCAGGGAGTTGACCTTCATCCAGACTTTGCAAAACACCCGGCCCCCCATTCCTGCTCCAGGCTCTCCAGGGCTGGGCTCCTCGGAATGGATCTGAACACTCCAGAAGCCATGGGCCTTCCCTGTGCCTCGCACGCTCACTTGCCTACTCCTTACCCTTGTGGAGGTTATGGGAGGAGCCTGCTTGCCTTTCCCTTCTGTACTGTAAAATAGGATTTGCTCTGACATAAAGCAAAAAAGGTAACTGTTAAAATTTACTTTCCCTTTAAGTAACATGTTTCCCCCTCTTATAGGATTAGCAAAATATTTCATGACTACCTACTTAAAAGTTTTCCTTAAATAAAAATGTATGTAAAATTGCTCTAAGAGCCACTGCTCCACAGGTGCTGGTGGGCTAATTCATTAGCACGCGTTCCCCTCCTCTCAGCCATGGAAGGTGGTACTCTAGATGCACCAGTAGTTCAGACAACAATGGTGCCAATTTCTAGGTCTTGCAGAAAACAACTTCCTTCCTGAGAAAGGAAGACTAGTCATGCGCTGGCTGCCATCTCAATGCCATGTAACTAGGAGGCTGCAGGTAGGTGACAGAACTTGTGAGAAAAAAACTCAAACTTTTAAGGTTAATTTGAAAACTGACACCAGATGCTTCCATATAAAATATCCACGTTAATCAAAGAAAAAACACTAACTTCAGTACAAGCAGAGGGAAAAATGGGTTCTACAGAAGTTTAAGTGATACTCTCCAATGCGCTAAACTGGAGAAAGGAGTTTTATGCAAATCAATTTAAAAACTCTTTTTCTACTATTCATCCAATGTCTAAAGCAAAAATTTAAGTTCCGGTATTTGATTTACTCCAAAAAATACTGTAACAGATTTTGTCCTGATAATTCAACAATGGGTCTTGTTTAGATTCACCAGGTTCAGAAACAAGCAAGGCTTCTACCCCACATCCCAGTGACAGAGGGAAGCTGGTCCACGAGCAGCACAAAGTCATTTAATGCAAGGTCAGTCCTCAGTAGCGGTGGCTGTACCAGTCATTGTTGTTGACCTGAAGGAGTTCTGTCACAACCTGCAGGATATTGTAATTGTGTTTCTTCAGCAGCCTGAGGTTCAGCTGCCTGTCACAGAATCCCATTTCAAAGAGATGGGCCATTAGGGCTGCAGTCTGATCTTCAGAAACGATTGGCTGTGTGGAGACAAGAACAGAACATTTTCCGGAGGTCTTTATCCTGTACATTTTTATTATTTGGTGGCTTGAACTGTGGTGCAGCAGGCTAAGCCACAATCTGCAACACTGCCACCCCACATGGCTGCTTCGTTTTTGACACGGCTCCCTGCTAATGAGCCTGGGAAGGCAGAAGATGGTCCAAGTCCTTACGGGAGTGAACCAGCAGACAGTCTCTCACTCACTCTCCCTCTCTATGTAACTGCCTTTCAAATAAATAAATCTTCAAGTTTTATTGCCTTTTTGAGTCTTTCTGGTCTGTCTAAATTTGCTTTTCTTCTGTACGAAACTAAAAAAGAGTCAGGCATAAAACAGCTCGCAAACTATCCTGAGTAGTTTCATTAACCTTTCGGTTTTCTCCCTATAACACAGAAATGGTCCAGGCAAGAAGTTAACATTTACTTACTACCCTTTCTGGGCCAAGACCTGTGGTGGACACATCACCTTCCTAAATCCTCTTAACTACCCCCGCCCTTCTTTAAAATTTTATTTGAAAGATACATTTTACAGAGAAAAAGAAACAAGAGAACAAGATCTTCCATCCACTGATTCACTCCCCATGTGGCCACAAAGGTCAGAGCTGAGCTGATCTGAAGCTGGTGCCAGCAGCTTCTGGATCTCTCCTGTGGGTGCAGGGGCTCAAACACTTGAGCCACCCTCCACTGTTTCCCCAGGGCATTAGCTGGATGGGAAATGGAGCAGCCGGGATATGAACTGGTGGCCATACGGGATGCAGGCACAAGCAGCAGACTGACCTGCTTTACCATCAGGCCAGCCCCCATCCCATTAAAAAACAAACAACAACAACAACAAAACCCCAGCTGTGACTATGTGGGTGGAGTCTCTGCCTGTGACGCCTTCCTCTAAGTTTTTGCAGCCCTCCCTCCTTCTCAGTGGCTGCTTCTGGCCATCCCTTCTGCGTGGACAACATGATTCAATCACATGGCTGCTTACTGTAACTAGTATGCAGCCATTCAAACTGTGATCACGAGATGAAATTTCTGCCCTGTGACACAGATGCTATGCTGCAAAGACTTCAAAGAAAATGGAATTTAAAAAGTTTACTTTGCTGCAATTTTTTAAAAAAATTCAAGCATTTTCAAAATTTTTTTTTTTAAAGATCCACTGCATTCTTAACACCTTTACTGGACATGCCCCAAACTCAACATTATCTAAAATTAAACTCATTGTCTTTCCTCACTAACATATATCCTTCTATCTGCAGATACTCTATTTTTTTTTTAAAGATTTATTTTATTTTTATTACAGTCAGATATACAGAGAGGAGGAGAGACAGAGAGGAAGATCTTCCGTCCAATGATTCACTCCCCAAGTGACTGCAACGGGCCGGTGCACGCCGATCCGATGCTGGGAACCAGGAACCTCTTCCGGGTCTCCCACGCGGGTGCAGGGTCCCAAATCTTTGGGCCGTCCTCGACTGCTTTCCCAGGCCACAAGCAGAAAGCTGGATGGGAATTGGAGCTGCCTGGATTAGAACCGGCGCCCATATGAGATCCCGGGGTGTTCAAGGCGAGGACTTTAGCCACTAGGCCACGCCGCCGGACCCCAGATACTCTTTCTTTTTTTTTTTAAGATTTATTTTATTTTTATTACAAAGTCAGACATACTGAGAGGAGGAGAGATAGAGAGGAAGTGGAGCTGCCGGGATAAGAACCAGCAGCCCAGATACTCTATTTTTTAAAGAATTTTTTAAAAATTCATTTTTTATTGGAAAGGCAGATTTACAGAGAGAAGGAGATACAGAAAGATCTTCCATCCATTGGTT
This sequence comes from Ochotona princeps, assembly GCF_030435755.1. Lineage (NCBI taxonomy): Eukaryota > Metazoa > Chordata > Mammalia > Lagomorpha > Ochotonidae > Ochotona > Ochotona princeps. The sequence continues at coordinate 15,372,433 of NC_080848.1, forward strand.
CACTTCCCAAGTAGCCGTAACAGCTTGAGTTGAGCCGACCCGAAGCCAGGAGCCAAGAGCTTTTTCTGAATCTCACACACAGGTGCAGGGTCCCAAGGCTTTGGGCCGTTCTCCACTGCCTGCCCAGGCCACAGGCAGGGAGCTGGATGGGAAGTGGGGCACCTGGACACAAACCAGTGCCCATATGGGATCTAGGCATGTGCAAGGCAAGGACTTTAGCCACTAGGCTATCATGCCGGGCCCCACATACTCTGTTAATGAATGGTAGTACTGACTGCGTGGGCCAGAAACTTGAGGTTTATCCTTCAAGTATTGCCATTTCTATTAACTTTTCCACCTTTTTCTTCTACTTTATCAAATCTCATAAAAATTATTTTGTTTGAAAGTTAAAGAGTCAAAGAGAGTGCCCCGCGCGATAGCGTAATGGTTAAGGTTCTCGCCTTGAACGCACCAGGATCCCATATGGGAGCTGGTTCTAATCCCAGTGGCTCCACTTCCCATCCAGCCCCCTGCTTGTGGCCTGGGAAAGCAGTGGAGAATGGCCCAAAGCTTTGGGATCCTGCACCCGCGTGGGAGACCCAGAAGAGGCTCCTGGCTCCTGGCTTCGGATCGGCGCAGCACTGGCCGTTGTGACCACTTAGGGAGTGAATCATCGGATGGAAGATCTTCCTTTCTTTCTCTCCTCTTCTCTGTACATCTGCCTTTCCAATAAAATACATAAATCTTAAAAGAAAAAAAGACTTAACTCCTCTTACCTGAGGAATAGAACACTTTAAGACTTTGACTTTTTTTTTTTTAAGAGAAATTATCCCGATCTGCTTGTTCACTGTCCAAATGCCTAAAACAATTAGGACTGGACATTAGCCAGGGACTCCAGGCATGTAGCTGGCAGAGACCCAATGACTCAGGACGTCACCTGCCTTCTAGCTCCCAGGGGAGCCTCAGGAGGAAACTGAAATTGCAAGTAGGTCTGGGACTCGATAGCGGGTGCAGGTGTCCCAGGTGGCATTTTAACTGCTGAGTCAAATGAGCACCCTGCTATGGATTTCTTTACTAGCCCCACCAGCCGCCACACTGTGACAGAGATGTTGCTAAAAATAAATTTGATTGTATTAATCAGTTCTTTAAAATCCTACCTGTACTGTGAATACCTGTTTACCTCGCTAGCTTCCTAACAGCCAGTGTCTTTTTACAGCATCTTGCAGGGCCAGCACCTGGAGATTGTTCCTGTCTCTATTTTTTTTTTTTAAGATTTTATTATTATTATTGGAAAGCCGGATATACAGAGAGGAGGAGAGACAGAGAGGAAGATCTTCGAAGCATCCGATGTTTCACTCCCCAAGTGAGCCGCAACGGGCCGGTACGCGCCAATCCGATGCCGGGACCAGGAACCTCTTCCGGGTCTCCCACGCAGGTGCAGGGTCCCAAAGCATTGGGCCGTCCTCTAATGCTTTCCCAGGCCACAAGCAGGGAGCTGGATGGGAAGTGGAGCTGCCGGGATTAGAACCGGCGCCCATATGGGATCCCGGGGCTTTCAAGGCGAGGACTTTAGCCGCTAGGCCCCCTGTCTCTATATTATAGGTCCTCCACAAACATTAGGTCCTCCTCTCATTCCTTAAACAACTTGTCTAAAGTCATATAGTTAGAAAGTGGAGGAGCTGTGTTCTAACCCGAGACTAAATCTGAAGTTCCGGCGCTTTCCACAGTGCCATGTTACTTTACAACCCAGAGAGATGCCATCCGTTTCACTGGTGACTTGGAGGTGAGGCTCCATAAAACGGAGCACATACTGACCTGTGCAGTGACGGGAGGCCCAGCAAACAGGGCCTTGTAGGCAGAAGCAGCAACCGACAGAGCTCCCTTCACCAGTCCTCCAGCAATGCTGCTCCCGTGCTGGTGCCTACAGAGGAAACCCACATTATCTCCTGAACAAAATGCAAACCGTTATCTTCTTACAAGATAACCTGGCTTCTAGTCCTTGAAAAGAAAATATTTCAAGAGTTAAAAAAAAAAAAATCCATGTAAAAGACAACACAATCGTTTTCACCTCATTTTCACAGCTACAAATTTTGGTTTGATGTAGAGCCCAGTTCTACCAGTGCAGAGAATGCAGCACTGCAGTGAACCACCGTTCAGGTGGGCATGCCCACTTCAGTGCTGGCTGAAAGCTGGGATACTGTGGCATACTAGGGTACCGACTGTCTGTCTGCTCACCTCCCACCTCAGAGAAAAGGCCTTGCAAAGGCAACATGAGGACACTGCTGAGGTGACTGGGAGCAGGGAGACAGGTGTGTCTAGGATGCACACTGGGCTTGGCCTGCATGCTTTCTGCCTGGTACTAAGGTGAGGTGAATCACAGGGTACTCCTTTCTTGTCTGGAATGTGAATGCTTTTAAATATCAGCCCAAACCTTGTGTTCATCGTTGCTCCAAAGCTTTTACGTGGAGAAAAGAAAAAAAAACACCTAGCAGGAAACAAGGGTTCTTCTCTGCTCTCTGAGATGGGCACATGCTTCGAGAGGCTCTCTGAAGCAGAAGCAGCTCTGCAATTTCCACCTGCGTCAGAAGAAGAGACTGCACAAGGTCGTTACCTTGAGTGGTCATAGCTCTTCTGTCTGCTGTTTACAAGTCCTGATGAGCCTCTGGGCTCTAAAAGCAAAAGAGCTGTTGGTTAGATGCAGAATCCACAAGCGTCTGGTGCTTCCTAACTCACAGCGGGGTTGCCAGAGGCAGGTGGGAACCAGATCACAGGTTTGAAGCACTTTCAACTTTTTAAACAGCATAAGCAAGCTCTGTGGGTGTTGAAGTGATAAGGGGAAACCATCCAGAACTGTTTATTGACTCAAAAAAGATAACTCAATAACCCTAGCTCACTGATACATCAATTCTTAAGTCCTTTATGTGCAGTGTTGGAGGGAAGCATAAGAAGTGACTTGAGGGTCTACCCACAACTTCACAATGCTACTGTCTTGATTTTGCAGACAAGAAAATAAACCCACGGGTATCATATACTGGCTGAACTGCTGCTGCAAGGCCAGACAGGAAAGGAGGAGCCAGGCTGGGACCACCTGGCTGCTCCAGCCCCAAACCTGTGCTCTTTCCATTACAGCACAATGCTTAGCTCTAGGAGGGCTCATTTCATAAATATTTAATTGTAGAACAGAAATATGAGTTTGAGGGAAGAACACAGGGAGAGTGAAAAGGCAGGTTTCTACCAGCTGCCAAGAACTGCGAAGATGAGCGGGTTGTTTATACCTGGGTTCTGTTAGAAAGGAGCAGGGAAAGGAAATGAGGCCGAGGCTTCTCCTTACCTCCTCGGATCTCCTCAGGGGCAGGAGAGCCTGCTGGGATGGTAACTGGAGAATCTACTCCTAGGCAATCATGATGCTGTACACAGGCGGTGCTCCTTGGAGAAAGACACAATATTTAGAGTGAGTTAAAAAGGCGTCTTCAGCCACAGCGGCGAAACAAGGAAGTACAGCAGAGCAGTGTCAACTTCCACACAGAGGCTTCACCTGTCTCATGGCCCAGGAACAATCAGAAGGCTGTGTCCCATCTGCCCTTCCTCCTGAACCACAGTCAAACTACAAATACTGGTTTGTTCCCCCTCTCCAGATCAAGCGTTGCTGATGAAACGAAAAGTTTAAATCATTTTCTGGAGAGCACTGATTCAGACAGATCCAACACAGAACTGAAAACAGCTTGAATCTGATTTTGTAATGTGTTTTTTTCCATAAAGGAGTTAACTTTCTAATTATAATTAATTATAATTAACTTTCTAATGTTGGGTTAATCTTTAAATTGTGCTATCTTTACACCTATGAGTCATCAGGAGAAGGGTCCAAGGATGTTTTAAAACTGGCTCAAAAGTAAGCAGAGTCTAGAATTAAGGTTGACTAAAACAAGTATTTCTTTAACTTCAGAATCCATAAATACAAATACTAGGAAGTAGAACTTTTCCTCCTAAATTCAGAGTTCACCAAGGGAAACAGTGCCTTCCCAAGCTGCTGAAAACATAGTTTTGAGACTGAACTGGTTCCCTCACTCTTTACTTCACCACAGCTGAATGGGTCTGGATGGTACCTGGGCAGTGCTGGTGGCAACCCCACCACCTCTGGGATCAGGGGCACTGTTTCCAGAGTCTGTGAGGTCACTAGGATGTCAGTGATGGGGTGCTCCTGTGGCTGGTTCTCCCCAGGGAGTGTCTCCCCAGCCTCGACCCTAGGTTCGCCTTCAGCCCCGCGCTCGAGGCCTGGCTGGGACAGTGCAGAGCTGTACATGGAGTCCCCCAGGGGGCGGCTGGTGTCAAAACACTCCGGCAGGATGATGATGTAATCCTCTGAAGAAGCAGAGGATTGACTCTGAACTTCATCTTGGAGCTCATCTTCTTCCTCCTCCTCCCCAACTTCTTCCTCAGCAATGTGGACAATCTCCTCCTTCTCATCTCCAAGTAGTCCCTCTTCAGGCAAGGCCAATTTCACTACAGTATGAAAGAACCAATTTTAAAGTAGACACTAAAAACAGCTCCCAGTGTTATCCCTACTTAGAAAAGCTTTGCTAATCATGCGCTAGAACTATGAACAGTCAGGAAAGGAAAGAAGCAGAGGGAAAGCTCATTGCTGGAACCATACTTGTATTCTAAGTTTGAAGATCAAGCAAAACTAAAGTTCAACAAAATGAGGTAGGCAAAACACCAAGGCTCCCAAGGAGAAGTATGAATTTTGTAACAAGGTGGCCCAGCTGGGTTAGCCTACAGCACCTGCCAGTGAGAGCTCAGAATGGGTATGGGCTGGTCTGAGCTAAGCTGTATCACCTGACAGTAAATGCTCAGACTGGGGCAAGGCCATGCCAGACTGGGCCACAGCATATGCTGGCACAGGCAAGACCAGCAACTGGGAGTGGGCCTGGTAGGGGAATTTCAGGGACTCTTCTGCTAGGCCACTGCTTCCACAGGTGAGCATGAGAGCTGAGACTTGGGGCAGGCCAGGCAGGGATGCAACATCCTTCAGTGTGCATGTAGACTAGGTCTGGGCTAGCCAGGCTAAGCTAGGATACTGACCCACTGGCATATGAGAGAGCCAGGGTGAGTGACAAGCCACCCATGCTAGGATAGCACTTGGGACTGGGTGCAAATCGTGTAGGCTGGATTGCAGCATGCCCTGGCAAGCGCCAAGATCCAGGGCTGGGAGTGGGCCTAACAGGGGAACCGTGGGCATTCCCTTGCTAGGCTGCAGCTCCAGCTGGTTGAGTACAAGAGCCAGGGCTGGGGGCAGGCCAGGCATACATACATATGGACCAGGTCTGAGAGTGGATTGGCTGAACTAAGTTGCAGCACTCGGTGCGCATGACAGCCAGGTGTAATGCAGGACGGGCTGGGCAAAAACTGAGACTGGCAGCAGGCCTGGTGTGTTGCAGAGGGTCACCTCAACTAGGCTGCAGCACCCACTCACTGGTGTGGAGGACCAGGCCTGTGGTGGGTTGGGTTGGGAGTTGGTTCATGTGAGAGAGGGGGCTGGGGGCAGGATTGACAAGACTAGTATGTGTGTTGCCTGGTGCAAGTGACATACTGAATGTGACCCTGCACTAGCTGATGCACACAAAAGTCAAATCTGAGGTCACCCCAAGGAAGGTATCGTGGGGGAATTCTTCAAACCAACTGCTGAACTCACACCCTGGCCACAGGGAAAATCACAGGATATGTGGTTTCACCTTGAAGTGTAAATACTGGGATTGGGCCTCCTCAATTGCCAATGCCCATGCAGCGGTCACAGCATCTCCAGATGCACATGGGGATATGATTGCCAGTTCATCTAACCTTCTCAGAGGATGGAAAGCGAAACAGACTGGACAACTGTCCTGGCCACACTTTGTGTCTGTGGCTGCACTGAGGTGGAATTGGTCAGCCAATAGACCTTGAGAAGATTTTCTCAACCCGGTGCAATGAAGCAAACAATTTAAAACTATCAACACCACTGAAGTGGCACCCTCGGAACATTTTTCCCCACATCGGGGTCTCTAAGGCATCATAAAATGACTGTGGTGCTGATGTAGTTTGACAGTAAGGAGCAGCCCCATCCACTGCCACACTTCAGACACAGAAAAAAAAAAAAAAAGAAACATATAAACATGTATCCCACCCACCTTCCTCCATACTTCGACTCTCCCAACCCTAATCAGAGGCCCACGTGAGCATGTATTCCTCTCAATTGTGAACAATAAGGATAAAAATAAAAAATTAAATAAACCAAAAAAACAAGGTGGCCTAATTCCTTCTTCTTTCCATAGGATAGTTAACACACTTACATAGAGTTTAAATAAAAGCTTACATATTAGCTCAAAAGGCTATATAAAAAACTTCATTATAATAGAGATTTCCCCATAGATTTGTGCATATATATTTAGAGATTTATTTTGAAAGTCAGAGAGATTTTCCATCAGCTGGTTCACTTCCCAGATGGTCAAGGGTCAGTGCTGGGCCAAGCCAAAACTAGGAGCTTCATCCAGGCCTCCCACTTGCGCAGGAAGGGACCCAAACGCTTGGGTCATCTGCTGCTGCTCTTCCCATTCCATCAGCAGGGAGCTGGATCAGAAGTAGAGCAGCAGAGACTCACACTGGTGCCAACATGTGATGCCAGTGTTGCAGGTGGAGGCTTCACCCAGTATGCCAAAATGCTGGCAATCTCCCTGTATTTTTTCAGTTCTCAAAATATATGGCACTGGTTCTACCCTCTCTGATATTTAGAGATTTGTGTTAAGAGGTGATTAGCATATCAGAATTTTTTTTTTCTCCCAATCTTGTCTGAAACTGGCCCAATGCATATTAGAGTTTAATCTTGATAAACATCATTTGGTCCTCCTCCTTCTCCCTTCTATTTTCTGGACTGCTGACCTTGGAGAAAACAGACAACTCCGCTGCCCCGGGAATCGCTGCAGAGGAGCTCCAGCAGCTCCAGGGCGCCTCCTGCAGAACACAGGCAATGCAGCTGGCCACAGTCTCTGTGCAAGGAAGCTCTAATGCGGGCCTTGAGAAAGTACTAACATGAGGCACGGTGATGTTTTTGCTCTTGCTACTTTAATTGAAATGATCAGGACATATATACAGAGATAAGGGGAATGTCCAGCCTCTGGGCTAAATTAATTTGGTGTGACCCTGGCCAAGGAAACTGCAGGCGGGGGTAGATTTTGGGTCCCTGCTGCCCAAATGGGAGACAAGGATGGAATTTCAGGCCCCTGGCTTTGGCCTGGCACAGCCTAGGCCTTTGTGGCCACCTGTAGAGTGAACCAGAAGATGGAACACTTTTTTCTCACAAATGTCAGTGGACACAAGCCTGCTAGCTACCCAGACCTGCAGGCCCTAAGTCAGGTGCCACTCTGCTAGGTGGGAGCAAGGAGGACACTCACACTGCAAGGGCTTCTGTCTACAGGGCGGGCTGTGGTCTGGCGCAGCATCCAAGGTGAGGGACCGGATGACAGTCTCACACACAAACTGGGTCCCACTCAGGTCTTCCTCTGCTTCTTCCACTGAAGCAATGTTCTCCAACTTCCTCTTTGTGGACACTGTGGGATCTGAAAGAGACGTGCACCTTGTCTGTGCTCCCAGTTGAAGAGTGTTCAGCAGTCAGTGCTCAAGGTGCAGTGAAGCAGGGAACAACCGCTATATGTGCCATGAGATGGTGGTGGGGCAGGGGAGATCCTCAAAAAGGGGATGCCAAGGGAAAGAAACCCAGTGCTGTGCAAAGCTCAGGTCAGTAAGGAGCAGACACGAAGGGTGTGGCGCACAACGGGAACATGCAAATACTTTATAATTTTTTAACCCCTTACCAGGAAGTGCTTTAAGTCCCGCCCCTTCACTCTCTTCCTGTATCTGCCCCAAGCCTGGCTTCTCTATTAAAGGACTGTCATGTGGCAGAGGAGACATGCAGGGAGTCATATCTGGAGAAGGAAGACAGGAGAACCATCAACTGAGAGGAAGCATCCACAGACAGGCTCCAGGAGCAGTAGGCCCAGGCTTCGGAACCCCTGTAGAGCTCAAATACACAGGGATGCTTCCACACCCACTAGAAAGGGTTTCTCCACACCGCCAGGTGTGCAGTCACCTCAGACAGATCCAACAAGGCAGGAAGGATCCTAAACACTGTGGCCAAATAAAAATGATCAAAAGGAGAAAAACAGAAAAGGTCTTTTTCTGGTGGGGAAGTCTTACACAACCTTGTCCCACTGCTTCTGACAGACAACAGGGAACGAAGGCAAGCAGACCTGTGGGTGCAGCTGACCACTCTGGGAGGAAATCCCTGCTGTTTTCTCAGAATAAAGCACAAACTGCTACAGTCTAGGCTGTAGTGCTTCTGTGCTTGTTAACAAGCAAGCGAACCGAGTGACATTCTTACCTACAGGGGTGTTGTGGGGCACTCGCTCCAACTCTTGAACAATGTTTATATCCAACAGTTCGAAGGACAGCAGGTCCTGGGGGAATAAACAAACAAACAAAATAAATAAATAAAGATAGGTGCTGGGGGACTTGCAGTACACACTGCAGCATGCTCTGTCCTCACAGGATCCTGCGGGCTACTTCGATAGCATCTGGGATTCAACTCAGTTTGAATTCATGCCTCTCCCTAGCCAAGTACACACACAAGTGGAATTCAGTGGGAATCAGTTCTGCAAATGACTGAATGGCAGCAAAGAGAAAATGCAGGGTAAAGGTGAACTAGACAGGCTGAAAGGAAGCTGTAGGGAAGCACAGGACAAGGTTCCCAATGCAAAGAGGAAACCTTAGCTTAGAAATCTGTTCCCTGTACATATGAAAGCCATGAAACAGGTCCTCTTTATAGAAATTCAAAAAATGCTTCCATGGCTGATTTCTTCAATAAGGTAAAAACTCCTTCCCCGAAAGCTCTTTCTGAACCCCGTCCTCAAGGTGCTGAATCTGCCACCTGAGCAGTCAGAAGGTCCACAGATGGGATGTACAGCTCCCTCTCGTTGGCAACATTCTTTGTCTTCTGTGTGATGCATGGTCCTGTCCCTTCGGCCTGTTCTGTCGCTGAGCCGAGCTGACTTTCTTCTTTACCCAGAAGAAAAGCCTCCTGTAGACACAAACCATCGGGACACATTTCAGACTCAAGAGGGAAACTGACAACGGATTCCCCACAAACATAAGGCGCTGCTGTATCTTCACATTTTTTATTTATTGTTTTTAAATGCTGACTTATTTATTCACTCCCCAATAACTACAATGGCTGACGCTGGGTCAGGAGCCCGGAACTCACCTAGTTCTCCCACATAAGTGGCGGGGCCCCATGTATGTGGGCCATCTTCTCCTGCTCTCCTAGGTACATTGGCAGAGGGATAGATGGGAAATGGGGCAGCCAGGTCTTAAACCGCTCCTCATCTGGGATACCAACACTGCAGGCCATGGCTTAACGCACTGTACAACAATGCCAGCCCTGAGAAAGAGATCTTTTTCTAGTTCACTCCTAAAATGTCTGTAATAGTGAGGGTTGAGTTAGGCTGATGTCAGAAGCCCAGAACTCAATTCTGGTCCTCTACATGGGTGGCAGGGGCCTAAGCAGTGAGCCACATTCTGTTGCTTTCCATAATGCATTAGTAGGAAGCTAGATAGGAAGAGGCAGCAGTTCAAATTCAAACCCAACAGCATTCTAAAAGCAGATGTGTGCAACCCAAGCAGCAGCTTAACCCACTATACTACCATGTCAGTCCCTTCTACATATTTAAAAAAAGAAAAACAACAAAACTTTTTGCTCTGCTTGTATGAAGAACAGCAAAGATGGATCCACAATATTTAATTTGTTTGGATAACGATTACAGATAAACAGGTAGACTTCACGTACATGTGCCAATACGTTTTGCATACAGTTGACATTTGAGTACATCAATCCTATCTTATCTACACTCTAGTTCATCTACATTTTATCTTGATATTTTAGATTTACAGAAAAGTTGCAATAATCACAATATAGAGTTCATATATTTGTTCAATCAGCTTTCCCCAATGACAACTTAAATTATAGAATATAACAATTTAAATCAAGAAACTAACACTGGGCAAAAAAACCTCAGCAGTAAACAGTACGTCCTGTGAATACTGAGAAATAACGTTACAAAAACAAAAACAAAACAAATAAAACAATAAAAAAACACCCAAAAGCCTCCTGGAGGCTGGCACTGTGGGCTGGCAGTGGAGGCCGCCTCCTGAAAATGCCGCATCGAAGTGCTGGCTGCTCGGCTCTCCAATGATGGGGCTGCAGAAGCAGCGGATAGGACCAGGGCCACGAGCAGGACAGCCTGCCCTTCTTTCTCTCGTGTGGTACGCTGTTTTAGACACAAAAGCCATACTGTCGCCACCAAATCCTAAGCATTTTTAAATAAAGCCCTGGATGACCAGGCCAGATAGCAGCATGCAACTATGTACCGGGGAGAAGAAGGCAACCTTTCACGATTTCTGAAAGAATGACTGGTTGTGGGCGGGGGGAGGATGTTGTACCTAACTCTGGGTGCGTGCCTTCAGGTACGAGGCCACAACCTGTCCACACTCACCTCCTGCTGGCAGCTGAGCTCATCGGCTTTGCCTGCACACACCAAGCCCTGTGCAGTGGTATCAGGGCTCTCTGTAGAAGGGAAAGGGTCCACTATGATACTGCACCAGACCCGTGGTCCAAACTGCTGGCCTTTGTGAGAAAGACGCCAGTGGGAAGTGTACATTCCCTCCAGGGCTGGGGCGATGAACTCAACAGACACAACTCCGACATGGCCAGCCTTCAGGCAGGGAACTAAAACATCCTTGTTTTCTGCAGAGGCCAAAGTCAGGTTTCCCCACATGAACTTGAGCTGAAAAGAACAGTGACCCAGAGAAGATGGTCAGCTAAGTGCTTGGTCACTCCCTCCCTCCTCTTCACTTTCTGTGGGGGAAAATACCTTTGTGTCTGTGCTCCACTTTACATTTCCTGTATTCTTCATCCTCCAGTGTTTAATAAACTTGGTTCCTGGCTGAAGGTGAGTTCCATCAGGCAGATTCTCATCCACAAAGGCTGCACTGAGTGTTGGCATCACTGGGGCACAGGGCTGCAAGGGGAGCCTGAACAGAAAGGCAGACGCTCAGTCACTTGCTATTGGATGTGAGGGCTTCTGAGTATCCCACCCCACAACTAGAGATGATTACCAACATAGCTGCTATAAAATTAATACTAATTAGGGTCTGGCGCAGTGGCCTAGCGGCCTTGAACGCATCGAGATCCCATATGGGTGCCGGTTCTAATGCTGGCAGCCCTGTTTCCCATCCAGCTCCCTGCATGTGTCCTGGGAAAGCAGTCGAGGACGGCTCAAAGCCTTGGGACCCTGCACCTGCATGGGAGACCTGGAGGAAGTTCCTGGCTCCTGGCTTCGGATCGGCGCAGCACTGGCCGCTGTGGTCACTTAGGGAGTGAATCCTCGGATGGAAGATAGTTCTGTCTCTCCTTCTCTCTGTATATCTGACTTTGCAGTAAAAATAAATAAATCTTCAAAAAAAAATTATACTTATGAGACTTCACTGCTTAAGCCTTCACTGTAAGTGCTGTCATCCCATATGGATGCTAGTTCATGTCCTAGCTGCTCCACTTCTCATCAGGCTCTCTGCTTCTGGCCTGGGAAAGCAGAATATGGTCTCTGCACCTGAATTGGGAGACCTGGAGGAAGTTCCTGGCTTTAGTCTGGCTCAGCTCCACCACTGTGGCCATGTGGGAAGTGAACCAGAGGAAGGAAGTTCTTTGTCTTTCCTTCCTATAAATCTGCCTTAAACTTTATTTACTTCAAAGATTTATTTTTTTTATTAGAAAGTTGGATATGCAGAAAGGAGAGACAGAAAGGAAGCTCTTCCATCCAATGGTTTACTCCCCAAGCAGCCACAATGGCCAGGGCTGCACTGATCTAAAGCCAGGAGCCAAGAGCCTCTTCCAGGACTCTCACACGCAGGAACAGGGTCCCAAGACTTTGGGCCGCCCTCGACTGCTTTCCCAGGCCACAAGTAGGGAGCTGGATGGGAAGCAGGGCCACCAGGACATGAACCGCACCAATATAGGATCCCGGCGTGGTCAAGGCGAGGACTTTAGCCACTTGGCTACCACACTGGGCCCGGATTTATTTATTTTTATTGGAAAGGCAGATTTACAAAGATAAAGAAACACAGAGAGAGAAAGATCTTCCATCCACTTGTTTACTCCCTAAGTAGCCACAACAGATGGAGTTGAGCTGACCCGAAGCCAAGGAGTCAGGAGCTCTTTCCAGGTCTCTCACACAGGTGCAGGGTCCCAAGGCTTTGGGCTGTCCTCTAATGCTTTTCCAGGACACACGCAGGGTGCTGGAATGGCAAGTGGAGTAGCAGGGAAACAAAATGATGCCGGAGTAGGGAAGGTGAAGATTTAGTCATCGAGCCATTGTGCTGGGCCCAAAAAGAAAAAAAAAAATATCAACAAAACAGAATGGATATGTCCTAAGTGAAAAAGTCACTGTGAGGATAATTAAAAGGTTACACAAATATAAAAAAATTAGAGAGTAAGGTCCTCTTAAAACATTTGTTTGAGGGCTGGTTCTATGGTACAAAAAGTTAAACCACCTCTCGCAAGGCTGGCATCCCAGAGCAGTGCATTGGTTTCAGTTCAGGGTGCTCTGCTTCTGCTGCAGCTCCCTGTACTGTGTCTGGGAAGGAGTGGGAATGATGGCAAGTACTCAGGAGACCTGGAGTTCCAGGCTCCCGGCTTTCGCCTGACCCAGCCCTGGCCACTGCAGCCACTTGGGCAGTGAACTAGTGAATGGGAACGTCTACAAATGTCTGCGCTGTCACTCTACTTTTCAAATAAATAAATCTTTAGCTTTGCTGGATTTGTCTTTTTGAAGGATGCAACAAAGCCAGAGCCACACCACCCTTTAGTGCAGCTGTGATCAGAGAACAGACTGTTTGACAGGAAGGGGGGTAGGGTGTTGATGGCTGCCAATACACTAAGGCTATAGTTTTGTTAAACTGGACCTCAAGTCTTGGCACCCACCCCAGCCCTGGGCTTACATCAAGGGGTGAGACTGCAACAAGCTCTCAGGTCGGCCCAGAGGAGACTTGGGGCTCTGGAGTCCATGGATTGAGTTCCACAGATGAATCTTCCTGTGGAGTTTAAGCTGCTTTTTCAGTTCCTTGACTTCTGCTTTACGCTGTTTCTTCTCAGCTCGCAATCTTTGCTTTTCTGCTTTAAGAAAGTTCTTATCTACCTGTTTCTGAAGCCTGTAAGACAACAATTGAAATTCTCAAAAACAAATAAAAAACATCACAAATTTTGAAGTTATGTGGAGCCACCTGCAGCCACCATCGGGGTCGGCTTCTACTTTAGCTTCATAATTCCTGTTACAGTTGTCATCTCTATTTCATTAGCTTTGGATAATGGCCTTCGTTTTGCACATCCACTGAAGATGGGCAGAACTGAGAAAGCTAGCTGTAGTGCTTTGACACTACACATTGACAACAGTGGCTTATGTCTCCAGGACCAACAGGCCAACCAGCAGCCTCGTCTCACCTGATTTGTTCCAGGGCGGCAGGAAGCCGAGGAGTAGAACACTTTGAGTGGGAGAGTGGTTCAGAGGAACTCACAACAGGTCTCCTCAACTTCAGCAGGACATGGTTAGTGTCATGGGCGTATGACCCTGCTTCACAGTCTTCGCAGATGTTATAGGACGGGCAGAGGCTGTGGGGAAGCAAAGGCCCAGGGCAGAATGGCAGAGCAGGAAGCACCCGAGGGGGTAGATACCAGACCAGACTCCTCCACTGGCTTCATATCCCCTTGGCAGTAAGCCTAGGATGTCACCCAACCATGGCATGTTTCACTAATAAGGTTAACAATACTTAACCTTGTACTTATTTCCAAGGGCGATCCATGAGGACAAAATATGAGAACATTTGGAACAAATGAGGAGTTACTCTTATTGATACAGTTTTGTTTTCTGGAGTATGATGTTGTCTAGTTCTGTTAATACAAATGTGTATCTGAACACAAAAATCTGAACAGTTGCCCCTTAAATCACACAATGGCTTCTGCTTCCAATTCAGAGCTACTAGACCCAATGCTTCGAAGCAGAGCATGCCCGTGGTCTCCCGCCACCTATCCAAGGGCCACGAAGGTCACTGTGGGAAGGTCTGCCAACAGCCAGCTGGCTGCATGTGCCTGCTTACCTACACTGGTAGCGCACACCAATGATCCTTCTTTGGCAGTTACTGCAAGCCATATGCCAGCTGAACTGATTTTCTGGTAAAAATGGTGTTTCCTCTGAAACAGGTATTGAGACTTCTGACGAACAGGAAGCCAAGGAAGGGTTCTGAAGGACAAGCTTCTCATATAATCTCTGCTCAAGCTTCTCAACTGTTTCTTTAACCACTTGTTCTCTGAACTAGAAGGTAGAGCAGAAAGTTGGGGAAAAAAACTTAGCTCCAATATTGGAAAAAGATGTAGAGACAGCACCAAATCTGAAACCTCACCTTTTCTGTTGTAACAGAAGAACACAATAAAGTAACGGCTACTGAATGAACACACAGAGATATAGCGGAAGAAGGCCTATTCTTCCCATAGATAAACTGATTCAGAAAAGCAATCAGAAAGTAAGTTCTTCCCCTTACATATTCAGAACCCAATTCCCTTTCTCTCAGAGCCTTATGACAAAGGCTAAGTCCTTGCCTGGAGCGGCTCTAAGTACAGAAGTAATCAAGTGCCACTCTTCGCCTGCACCTGTGGCAGCATCACATAGATGTGGCTTTCTATCACACTCCAATGGTGCCAACTGTGCTGCTATAAAACCGAAACCCGAGAGAACACTCACAGTCTCCAGGTAGCTTGTGAACCAGTCTGGGGGCTTGTCTTCAGGCTGGTGCGCATCGCACGGAGCAAGCGGAAATGACTGTAAGAAAACACAATCTAAGATTTTGTAGATTCGTTTTTCCATTTAGAATAACTGCCCTGAAGTATATTATTTTCAGGTGTCTCCTGTCAAGTTACACAAACTTCTGGTTAAAAAAGGGTCACAGTATGAGAGAATATAAAGCCAAAACAGCTCCTATGCTACCCTGTTCTCTAGAGGTAAACCACTGTTATCCGACTTGAACATTACGGACAAGAACAGTCACAGTAACTCCTAAATCTTTAATGATGTGCACATTTAGATCAAAGACAGACGTAGAAACAGGAAACTGGGCAGAGATGTCCATCCCATTCTCACCTGTGCTGCAGGAGTCTCTGAGTTCTTTGTGTCTGATCCCGAGACTCTCAGCAGGGAAGGACGATGTGCAAGTGGCTTCTTTCCCGCCTGCGGAACTACTCGTTTTTCCGCCACGACTGGAAGTGAGGTTTCCTCTACAACATGGTATCCCTCGTGGACTTGCATTTGCAGTTGATTCCCCTGCTTCACCGCCATCTGAGAGCGTGGTGTGAAACAGAAATGCCCTGGGTGAGTCTGTTTCCAAATGTTTCAAAGAGACCCAGCAGAAGAGTGTGGAGAGACAAGCTGGAATGTGATTTGCTTGCTTTATTACAGCAAAACCACAAAACATAAACAAACATGAATACCTAGTCTGCTGAGCTTATTATTAAAGCCACAGAAGTAGATAATGAGCACAGCAATTTACTAGGTGAGTTTTTTTTTAATGTATTAATTGGGTTTCTATTTTCCTGTCTAATTTGTTTTTACATCAGACTCTATCGTCCAAAAAAACTCAATCCCAGACTACCAGAACTGGAGAAACTAAAAAGTTATATCCTGTAACTGTTTGCTTTTCCACTAAAAATAGGAAAGTAAGTGTAAATGGTTAAGTTTTTGTTTGTTTTTCTGAAGAGCACCTTCCCATTTTGAGAAGATTTTGGCATTTCAGTGTTCAAGAAAATAAGAGTTCTAGCTCCCCTATCAACTTACTGTCAGCCGCAACCTTTCTTTTAATCTGCATTATGCACCAGACGTCAAGATTGTACGGGATAAGTTAGTTAGCTTGGCTGCAGTAGTCATTTCACAATGTACATGTGTACCGAAACATCACTTTGGATACCTTCAGTGTAATTAGTTTCTGTAAGGAACTCTCCTAAACAACAGGCATTTCACGACCCAAAAGTATGAGAGCTATTACTCTAGGTCAACACTTTTTTTTTTTTTTAAAGAACCACCTATGTATTGTAGGCTTGCTGATCACAGCACTTCTGTAACTGCCACGGCAGCACACACAAAAAAGCCACGAACAATAAAAATATGGCCATGGCTGTAGTCCAATGAGACTGTTACTTACAAAAACAGACAGGCAGTCCACTGGTTATATATTGTTGACCCTTATTCTAGACAATAAACTACCAGAAAATTTGGAGTGAAAACTTGCAATAGTCTTGAAAAAGCAAAATTGTTCAAAAAGCGATTTACTTATGTAGAACTAGACAAGAGTTTAAAGGCTCCAAACATAAAAGAAACTACAAGGCAATGGAATGTTGTTTACCATGAGCAATACAGGCAATAAAACATGTCAAAATATATCCATGGGATCTTAAGAGAAAATGGGTCCTGGCACTGTAGCTTAGTGGCTAAAGTCCTCGCCTTGCACACACTAGGATCCTATATGGGTGTCGGTTCGTACCCTGGCTGCTCCACTTGCCTTCCAGCTCCCTGCTTGTGGCCTGAGAAAGCATTAGAGGATGGCCCAAAGCCTTGGGACCCAACACCTGCCTGTGAGATTTGGAAGATGCCCCTGGCTCCCGGCTTTGGATTGGCTCAGATCCGGCCATTGTGGCCACTTGGGGAATGAACCAGTGTGCGGAAGATCTTTCTGTCTCTCCTCTCTGTAAATCCAACTTTCCATAAAAAAAGAAAATCAATGGGGGCCTTATGGTGTAGTGCATAAAGTGAGGCCTGCGGCACTGGTATCCCACCAAGCTGCCAGTTCAAGTCCTAGCTGCTGCACTTCTGATCCAACTCCCTAATGCACCTGGGAAAACTGCAAAGGATGGCCTGAATGCTTGGGCTGCTGCACCCATGCAGGAGACCTGGAAGAAACTCCTGACATGGGGGACTGGCCCAACTCTGGTCCAACTCTGTGGCCTTTTGGAGAGTGAACCAGCCAATGCAAGAGCTCTCTCTCTATAACTCTGCCATTCAAAGATAAATAAATCTTTATGGATGAGAAGTTTTGTTTCGTGGTATAAGACAACTTTATATTAAACACCAGAATTCTACAGTCTGAGGTTCCTGACTATATCAAGTGAGCTTTTAATATAGTGGTTATGGGAAATGTAATAGAGTATGGCAATCTGATCATAGTGTTTTGGAGAGTAGCAAAGAGACAATCCAGAGGAGCTAACCAAGACTGAAGGAATGTTGGAGAACAGCATTTCAGAACAGCCTCAACGCAGAGGACTTGAACGCAGGGAAACAGAAATGAGCTCTGAACAGTGACAGCTACCCCTCAACCCAAAGAAACCAGAGAAGTGCCTGGATGTCTGAAACCAAAAGACTCAGCTGATAAACCTGGGTTCCTAGGAAAAAATCAAGAAGACATGGGGTCAGCTGTTCCAACAAGGGACACCCAGAACAGCTGTTTTGAACAGAAGCTAAAAAGGGCAGAGCAAGCTCCTGATTGTGAGATGCCTTCGACCGATCCCTAGACTGATTATACGAACTCAGTCTTGGAATTGCATTCATAAAGCAAAGCCAAACCTCTTAAAAAAAAAATAAACCTACATTACTGGCAGGACAGCTTGGCACACCTTAAAGAAGTGACTTCAGGAAAGCTCCAGTTCATCACTACCTGAGACATTGGCACGCATCATTCATCACAGGCTCCCAATACCACGTCACTGTACTTCCTGATTCTTCTTCATGGCTAATAAAATTCAGATTTAAATTTGATAGGGAAGATTTAAAACATTACTTGGAAATGAGATAACCATTACCTTAAGTGCTTCTTCATATTCTCCTGAAAGAACAAAAATACACACTGTGATATTTCATCACCTCCATAGATCCTATTAAGTACAGTCAATCCTAAAGATCTAATGCACAGACTACAGTTAGTGCATCACACTCATTACATTTGCTAAGATAGTAGATTAGAGCTACTCCTGCTATGGGGGTTGAGAGGGGCAGTGGGAACTATTTAAAATAATGTATTGGGCCTAGAGTGGTAGCCTAGTGGCTAAAGCCCTTGCCTTGTATGCACCGGGATCCCATAGGGGTGCCAGTTCTAATTACGGCAGTCCCACTTCCCATCCAGCTCCCTGCTTGTGGCCTGGGAAAGCAGTCGTTAGGATGGTCCAAAGCCTTGGGACCCTGTGCCCGTGTAGGAGACCCAGAAAAAGCTCTGGACTCTTGGGTTTGGGCTGGCTCAGCTCTAGTTGTTGCGGCTGCTTGGGGAGCTAATCATTGGATGGAAGAGCTTCCTCTCTATCCTCCTATTTATATATCTGACTTCACATAAATCTTAAAAAAAAAAAAAATTCTCAGCTTGAAGTTAGTGCTATTGCACACTGGGTTGGCCTGCCACTTGCGATACAGCACCCCATATCCCAGTGGTGGTTCAAGTCCCAGTGCTGTGGTTCCCACGAGCTTCCTGCCAATGCACCTGCTAAGGCAGTATTTGTGTTCCCACCACCCTCATGGGAGACCCAAATGGCAACCAGATGCTGAATAAAACAGAACAGAAGATATCTTTCTGCCTTGAATAAATCAACATTTTAAAAAGCAGATTTCAAAGGCAGAGTGATAGAGAAAGAAATATGTCTACTGGCTCACTCCCAAAATGGCTGCAACACTTGGGGCAGGGCCAGGCAGAACCTGGAAGCCAGGAGTTTTTTCCTGGGTCTTCCATGTGGGCAGCAGGAGCCCAAACACTTGGGTCATCTTGCACTGCTTTTTTTAGCTATTAGCAGGAAGCTAGATCAGAAACGGAGTGGCAAAGGCTCAACTGGGTGCCAGTGTTACAGGCTGCAGGCAGTGGCTTTATCAGTTCCACCACAACGCCAACCCCAAATGAAGAAATCTTAAAAAAATTTCTTAGTTTATCCTACAGTCCTTATATATAAGCAGTTACTACCTTTTTGCTATCAAGCTTCCTTTGTACCCCATGACAAAGAGAAACTACCACAAATCAGTTTCCCCCGACTTAAATTCCTTTCTTCACACAGCGTGTTATGAAACTAAGAGCTCAAAGGAATTTACAGTGTTAATATTTGTATAAAGCATAATCTTTATACAAAAATGAACCCAAAGCTCTGAATAACCAGTCATCTGAAATACTACCTGTTTATAAGCGGACATTAGCATACACACAAAGTCAGAAACAAATATGTCTAACTGGGAGACATATTATTTTCTGAGAATTTACATAAAAGCTGAGCTTGGGGTTTATTCAAAGGAACCGCCCTACCTATAATCCTGCAATCCAGTAAAATTCTCATATGTAATTAAATTCCTATTAATGAATAATTAATGTAATATCCGTTTACAGTATATCAAATTCTACTCTAAAATGAAAACTGCAACGAGGTTTGAGTGTAATTGGAAATGACCTGTTAAAGAGACTGAAGGTTCCCAATAAAGCTGAGTACCTTCTCAGGGACTCACCTTGACTGTTGATAGACACCTGTAAAAGGAAAAAAGCAATAATGAATTATAAGCATCTTGTCAATCAAGTGTACTGTTATTAGGAATCACTTCATAGGCTAGAGGCAAAATCTTAGGTCAGGGGAGTTCAGCTTTACCAGTATGACCTGCTAATCATGAATACCCGTTTGGGACAACTGTTGCTTTACTTCTGTGTCTGCCTTTATTTCAGGTACATTAAGGAACAGCATAACAGAGTGGTGAGAGTAGTGGCTGAAGTAGTGCCTTTCAAGCAGCTTTTGTGGGGCCAGTGCCATGGTGTAGTAAGTCAAGCATCCACCTGTGGTGCTGCATCCCATATGGGTGCCGGTTTGAGTCCCAGCTGCTCCACTTTGATCCAGTTCCGTTTACAGTCTGGAAAAGCAATGGAGCATGGCCCAAACGCTTGGGCCCCTGCACTCACATGGGAAACCAAGAAAACACACCCAGCAAATCTGTGTCTCCTCTCTGTATTTCTATCTTTCAAACGTAAATAATAAATGTTAAAAAACAATAATAGGGCCCGGCGGTGTGGCCGAGCGGCTAAAGTCCTCACCTTGAACACCCCGGGATCCCATATGGGAGAGAGTTCTAATCCCAGCAGCTCCACTTCCCATCCAGCTCCCTGCTTGTGGCCTGGGAAAGCAGTTGAGGACAGTCCAAAGCTCTGTGACCCTGCACCCACGTGGGAGACCCGGAAGAGGTTCCTGGTTCCCGGCTTCGGATCGGCACAGTACCAGCCGTTGCAGTCACTTGGGGAGTGAATCACCGGACGAAAGATCTTCCTCTCTGTCTCTCCTCCTCTCTGTATATCTGACTTTGTAATATAAAAAAAATAAATCTTAAAAACAAAAACCAAAAAAACCCCAATAATATAAAAGGTGGGAAACCAGTGCTGTGACGTAGCAGGCTGTTTCCACCTATGGTGCCAGCATCCCACATGGGCACCAGTTTAAGAGCTCCCTGCTTATGGCCTAGGAAAGCAGTGGAGGATGGCTCAAGGCCTTGGGCTCCTACAACAATATGGGAGACCTAGAAGAAGCTCCTGGCTTTGGATTGGCTGAGCTCCAGCTTCTGCGGCCACGTGGGGAGTGAACCAGCAGACGGAAGATCTTCCTCTCTGTCTCTTCTCCTCTCTGTATATCTACCTTTCAAATAAAATAAACATTTAATTTTAAAAAGCCCCAATGAATGTGAAAATAAAAAGCTTTTGTATCTCATAGGTAAAACAGATGCTCTTATTGTACCAGGTACCTAATGTTACTTTCAGTCTTTGCACTATAACACTTAAAGGTTATTCATTATTAACAAGTTAAATGGCAGATTGTGATATATCTGAACTTAAGATATTTACAGATTTAAAAAGTGATCTCTAAGATATTCTGCAATATTGTTTCCTTATTTCCCAATTCTATTTCAAATCCTACAAGCCATTTTAGAACGTACAATTATCAATTATAGCACTCCTTATCCAAAATGCTTGGGAACAGAAGTGCTATGGATTTTGGTAAATATACAGTGAGATTTCTTCGGGGATAAGACTGAAGCCTAAACACAAAAGTCCTTTATGCTTCATATATGCCTCATATACAAGGTCCAAAGCTAAATTCCCAGTTTTTGTAGTGCACCTACATTTTGACTGCAACCTGTCATGTGAATGTAGAACTGTCCACTGTGGCACCACAGCAGTGAGCAAAAAGTGTTGGGCTGGACAACATTTTAGTTTTCAGATTTTTGACCAGGGATGTTCAACCTGCACTTCTTCCTTTCATGTGAGGCAGAGAACTCTCATTGAACTATCACTGCTGCTTCCAGGGTCTGCACTGGCCGGAGGTGGGAGTCAGGTATGTCCGCTGGGATTCTCACTGGAAGCCCTTGCCTAACTGGTCACTCTCCAACCTACGCACTGAAGCCGCTGCACCCGAGAACCACAACTCTGAACTCTTCCAGCTTTGCATTCTCCCAGAGAAGTAAGATCCCTATACTGAGCAGGTGCCAAAACATTTTTTTACCTCCTCATCTTCCTCATCCAGGTATTTTATCTGAATAGTGTTCAGGTCGAATGAAACTTTCACCTGTAAAGAAAATATACAATGTATGATTATGACATAAAACATTTCTAACAGAAATCTAGAAGTCATTAAAAAACAAAGATGGGCACATTTCAAAGATTTTATAGGACTGCAAAACACCAGAAGTCAAAAGACATGTACAAAAATATTTACGATTCTTAACATAGGGTTAATATGTACAATACAGAGCATCAACAAAACTGCTACTAAGATCAATAACCCAGGTAAAATGGTAAAAAATGTACAGAAAATTCACAGATGAGAAAAGCAGAACACCTAAAAAATATACAAAAGTATGTTCAACCTTGCTGGTAGTCAGAACAACACAAACCCAAGCAAATAAGTTCATTTTATCAGAAAACAAAAAAGTTTTAAAGCCTGAACACACATGTAAAAATATTCAACCTCTCCGGTCATTAAGAACAATGCATCTCAGAGCCACAAGATGCCATCTTATCAGAAGAGCTCACCAATTTTTAAAGCTAATGTAAAAAAATTCAGAGATCATCATATATTGCATGAGTTCCTACATCTGCCGCAATACACCCAACAGTATCTATCAAACTGTAAAGGGCATGCCTTATGACCTGCAATCTCATCATTGGATAAGATAAAGTTTATATCCTATACAACAATGCCTAAGTTATGTGAGGAGAGCGATATCTTCTGTAGTTTATTTTACAGTGGCAAAAAGAAACAAAAAAAGAGTGGAAACAATCTGATAAACGACGGTTTACTATATCACGGCTCAATAACACCAATAATCCTGTGGACTGAAGTTTTAAAGGGATTCTGATTTTTTCTTTATATCTGCTTGGATTGCTGTTTCTTATAATGGGCTTTATTACTCTTTTGCAATTTAAATTTTACAATAAAAAAAACCACACATATCATTGACTTATTAGAGAAACATATTTGTTTGACTTTCAGATCATTTCACAAATGAGAAACAACTTTCTCAGGAATAATCAATCTAAGATGGTACAAAGAGATATTTTCCAGGGGGCAGAGGACTAATCAGATTGTCTTATAAGGCCTCTCCACCACTTCTTTTTAGTTACCATGACACATAACCAGGAAAAAGTAGGTTTTTACTAAGTCTCATTAGTTCCACAGTCACACAGAAGTAAAACATTCACCACTGTAAACCGAACAAAAATAGAAGGGTACAAAGGGCAAACCAAGAGGAAGAGCATTAGCAAAAACAGCACAGATGAACTGCTGTCTAAGCACCTACGGCATTTTTTCCTGCCTGACTCTGGGCTATCCAACCTCTGACCTAGCAGTACACGCAATGCTGGCTGTGGTGAGAGCTAGCCTCACCCTTCCTCCTTCAAAGTAATAATGTATCTGTGCTCAGGCACCAACATCTGCCTGGGGCCTGCCGGGACAGGCACAATTCCTCACACTGTTCTAAAATTAATAGATTTTCCACATACTAGCTTACTTTGAAAAAATTATGTGTTTCCTTTCTAAATTGTTCCAGAAGGAGCTTGTTGGTTCCCTTTCTGGGAACACATCTCCTGTACAAATACTGAACTCCTGTCAAAAGTCATTTTCCCAAAGTCCTAGAAATGGCAAATATAAAGTCTTAACAGCCATGAAATAATACTGCTAAAAATAGCTAACTCTAGGAAAAATATGTATGCCTCAATCACTGAGAAACAAAACAAAGTTAACACTCACCATAGCTTCCACATCAGCCCAAGTTGTATTTTCTGGATCAGAAACCAGAAAGCTCTGAGTTTCATTTTTAAAAGTCACATTTAGAGTAACTTGTGGTTCCATGCTGTGGTGCTGGAGTTGATGCAGAGAGTGGGGGGACACAAAGAAAACACATTAGAAAGGGTTTGGACAACTACTGACATCATCTACTCAAGGAGTACTCGTGAGGACTTGAATACAGGGCACGCTTGGGGGATGCACCAGCAAACAAGAGAAATGTCTCTGCCCTTAAGGAATTTATGATCTAGTAGGTGGGTTAAGACAAATTCCAAATTTCATTGAGAAGTAGAAATCACCGCAAAAATAGACGTTACTGCTAAAACTATGCCATAAAGATTTCTGTCTTTCAACCTGGATTTTTTTTTTGTAGATAGTTTTTATTTTTTTCTATTTATTTATTTTTATTGGAAAGGCAGATTCATAGGGAAAAGGAGATACAAAGAGAAAGATCTTCTGTCCACTGGATCACTCCCCAAGTGGCCTCAATGGCTGGAGCTGAGCTGATCTGATGCCAAGAGCCAAGAGCTTCTTCCAGGACTCCCAGGGTCCCAAGGCTTTGGGCTGTCCTCTACTACTTTCGCAGGCCATAAGCAGGGAGCTGGATGGGAAATGAAGCAGCTGCGACATGAACTGGCGCCCATAAGGGATCCCAGTGAGTGAAAGGTGAGGACTATAGTGACTATATATATGGATAATTTTTATTTTTTAACTTAAAACAAATTTCAATGTCCAATTTCTTTAACTCCTGGGGTTTTCTTTTGAGACAATCACCACTTCATATAGTTCCATGACCATATATATGTACAATTCGTAAATACAGATATGCATAAATTCTTTTTTTAAAAAGAAATAACAGAAATACATTCATGGAGAGCAGGCATAGAGGGGAAAGGTGGGAGAGAAATGTTTCCACATCCACCTATGTCCATGCAGAGAAAGGATACCTCACCCTCCAAGCCACAAAGATCAGCTGCAAAACTTACTCCTACAGTTAATTGGTACTTCCACACTAAACATAACTCCGCTAGGAATATTTATATTTTGACCACATTCACCAGTCATCTAGCAACTATAAAATCCCGAAGGATTTTATGACACTTTATAACGACAGGTTAATTAAAACAAAGAGTTACCAGTAGTAGTAGGAGATAAGAAGATGGATAAGGTAGACAAGGTGTCTGCCCTCAACGACAGGCATTGTACATTTTTCTTGAAGAAGCAGCCTTTGACAACAATGAATCCAAAAATTCAGTGGCCAAAACACCGGCCAAGAAACTACAAAGGGGTGGAAAGCGGTACCCTTCCTCTATGTACTGTTTTTTATAATATGATGTTTGTTTTTTCTGAATGGCAAATTTCAATCATGCTCCAAAGTGGAAAGTAATGAAATCACAACTCAAGGCTACCCTCGTTTCATCTGTACCTTTGGCACTCCCTTTCCCCTAATACTAGACTGACCATAATCAAGTCAAATTTTAACCAAATTATAATAATCCAATTTTTTTTTTTTTTTAAAGGGCCATGTGTTGGGCCCCGGCAGCGTGGGCTAGCAGCTAAAGTCCTCGCCTTGAACGTCCTGGGATCCCATGTGGGCCCTGTTTCTAATCCTGGCAGCTCCACTTCCCATCCAGCTCCCTGCTTGTGGCCTGGGAAAGCAGTCGAGGACAGCCCAATGCTTTGGGACCCTGTACCCGTGTGGGAGACCCGGAAGAAGTTCCTGGTTCCTGGCTTCGGATCGGCACAGCACCGGCTGTTGCGCTCACTTGGGGAGTAAATCATTGGACGGAGAATCTTTGTATATCTGACTTTGTAATAAAAATAAATAAATCTTTAAAAAAAAGGAGCCATTTGTTATGTTATGCTCAAAGGGCTAATTTGCTATGGTAACTTTTAAATCTTTACATAAGAGCATAATATAATAAATCCCTCTGTGCTCACTTCCACAATTACCAATTTAGAAACAATCTTTTTAGACATATACCTTTCCTAGTGGATTATTCTGACATTCATTCTTTCATCCGAAAAGGAATGAGCATGTCCTTCTAAATGATAAGAACAAACAAAACTATACATGACTCCTAAGAAGTTAATAATTCCTTAATAAAAAAATATCTACTCTGGCCACTTTTTGAAATAAAGAATTTTATTTGCCAATGAGCTGTTACATGCTGAATTGGTTTGTTTTTGAATAGGAAAAAGTATAAGTGGTTTAAAGCTAAATCTAAGTTACAATGAAAAAGTTAGCTCTTAACCATACATGCCTGCAGATTTATAATCTGTAGCAACAAAGAGCCAGATTCTATTCTATTCTAGGAACAGGAGATAAGAGATGAATGAGATTAAGGCCCCCAAGTTTCCAGTGTCAGCAGGGGAGGCAGCTAGAGCTGTGAGCAAGTCAGGAGACCACACCTCCAGTTCTCTGGTCTATGTAAAACACATCTCAGCTCTGTTTTTTGCCTCACAATGTTATTGTGAGGATCAAGTAAAAATGTGTGTGCAAACTCTTCGCAAACATGTCTGAGTACAGAAATGACTACAGTTAAGCTGCTGCCTACCTCACCGACAGTAGCAGAGCCACTGCAGGCACTGAGGGAGGAACCAGCGGACGGCAGCTCCATGTTTCTCTGTCAGACTTCAGAACCTTCAAAACAGCGCTTTTATTCAAAGTATAATGTACTGTCCTTCGAAATCTCTGAATATCACACTTTTCTTTTTTTAAATTATTGCAAAGACAACACCTCCCCAAATCTTCCTTTGTCTCTATCAATTCCCTGGGACCTTGGAAATGAAGTGAACGACTGTCTGCCATGAGTGGACATTCCAGAACACATTCTCAGTTCCCAACGTCCAGAAACACATTTCCACACTTCCAAAAGTCTAGAAGGAAATCCATCTTCCTCCCTCTTGCTCACATTACACCATTAGAAATTAGTTGCTGCTTTGGAGCTCATCCAGCTGCTCTACCACTGGGGAGCCAACAGGAAGTGGCAGATTCTGGTTTAGCTGGGCCACAGCCAGGTCTTCGCAAAGAGCTGCCCATTGCTCTTCGGTCGACATGTGAAAATTCTTCCAGCACGAGTATTAATCTTGAAATTTGGAAACAATTAAACTATGGATCGTTCCAAGCGTCTTTACAGATTTTCTGCGAGCAGTGTCCAGTAGCTGGGGCCCGAGCCTTCCGCCTTTGTAACTGGCATTATCAGCTCATGATACTGACTCACCTTAACTTGGCCCAAGTCAGCTTTTCCTCTATGTCGATTTTTTTTTCAACCTCATAACAAAACAAAACAAAACAAAACAAAACACCCTCTAATGAAGCCGAACTGGGAATGTGAGCTTTGATCGATCACTGTCAACAAGACTTTCAACCTGAAAACTCGGTGTGTGACCCAAAAGAGAAAACGGTGCTTTTCCAATAACCGAAGTTCCCTGAGATCTCTTTAAGAGAGGGAAGCGGCTCAAAAAGAAGAGGACGGGGTGAGGCGGCGGTGCAGGACTTCATTTTTCAGGGATTGTTTCCTAGCACTCCATATCCCCAACACAGTGTCATTACCCCCAAAAGGATTCTTGCCCTTTCCCTTTCCCCAGACCCTTTTTGTACTGGGCAATCACGGCCTTCCATCAGGCGTTCTGAGCCCCGGGCCCTCCATCCCTTCGGTCGTATCCGACCCTTCGCTCCCTCAGAACCTGAACGGCTCCTCTCATCTGGTTCCTGAGAAGATCGGCGGCCCCTGAACAAGGAAAAAGTCTCCCCTCTGTGCAGGGTGCCTCCCCTCAACTTGCCCAAGTCCTCTCAAGGCGACATGACCCCACCGCTAGGTAACCGCGGCCAGCTTGCTTACCAGCTTCCCGCCCCCGGGGGGCGCCTGCGGAGGCCGGTGCAAACACCGTCCGCTGCCACTTCTGTCGCGATCCCTGCGGGCGGAATCTAACATGGCGGACAGAGACAGAGCCTAG
Organism: Ochotona princeps; assembly: GCF_030435755.1. Taxonomy (NCBI): domain Eukaryota; kingdom Metazoa; phylum Chordata; class Mammalia; order Lagomorpha; family Ochotonidae; genus Ochotona; species Ochotona princeps. The sequence continues at coordinate 15,399,821 of NC_080848.1, forward strand.
TCCCCTGTTTCTCTGAGTTTCCGACAACATGATTGGCTTTGGCCGCTTGTCCCTCAAAAACCACCATCCTTCCGGATTGGTTGAGCTTGCGCAAGGGGGCGGGCAGAAGCAACCTGAGCTTCACAACAATAACAAACAGGGGCCGAGGGGCGGAAGCACGAGTGCGCAGACGCAGGCCCGTCAGGCCCGAGTTCCCACAGGTCACTGACCTTACAGGTCGCGAGACTGGGCGGGAATTGTAGTCTTCCAAGGACTTGCAGGCTCTTCAGTCGCCGCTCTCATGAACACATGACATTCCAGTCTATAGCTGTCGGTGTATAACCGTGCGGGGGTCCGAGAGATTCGTGCCCGTCTCCAGGGTAGGAAGCGTTTCTCCGTTAAGACTAGACTTGCCAAGGCACACCATGGCGAAGGCCTTTTGTTCCGCAAGGCATGCTGGAAGTCGTAGTTTCCTTTCCCTTCTCCCCCCCAACAATCGTTTTATTTACCTAAACCGGACAGTTCCATGGCGGCAGGAAGGGTGAGGGAATGGGCTGCCTTTGAGCACTCTCTGGCGCTCATATTGAGGCCTCAGGCAGCCGATTTCAACCCTAGGGCTGTAATGTCTGTGACGTAGTAAGCCGCCTAATAGAAAACTCACGCCTTGGTCCCTCTCTAATATCGTCATTCTGGACAGGAAGGGCCGGGCTTCTGCGGGGCTGGGCGGGACGCTCGGCTCCTTCCGCCCCGCCCTTCCGTCAACGTGTCCGGACTCTGGGCCTCTGAGAGGCTGGACGGCGGCGGGTTTCCGTGGCGACCGGAAAGCGCGGGAATTACAGATAAGTTGAAACAGAGACTGCGCGTCCGGAGCTCTTGGGCGCTTTCTGTACCTACTACCGGCCAGGGGGAAGTTTCTCAGATAACTGGGCCCTAGGGCCCGGCCAGCCCGGACTGACCCCCGGGAAAGGAAGAGGGATCCAGGAGGTGTCCAGGGGACCACTGGACAGCAGGTGATCGCCTGAAGCAGCGCGAGCCGGGTGTTTCTTGGGCTGGAGGATGCGGGGCGGAACCCCTAGGGCTTTGTGAATCTGAGGTAAATCTAGGGGGGTGGGGAGAGAGACAGTTTGTGGGTCGGGAGGCGGGGCGCTGAGGAGAAGGAAAGGGCACCGCGCGTCGGTGGGGGAAGGATCCTGGTGCTCGGATCTGCCGGTGCCTTGAGGACTGAGGGCACCTTGAGTTAGAAGGTGGGCTGGTAGGTGAGGGGCGGGTCCTTGAAGGAGAAGAGCCCGGAGTATGTCTGGGAAGCGGAGTTCAAAATCTGGGAGAACCCCCTGGAGTCAGGTCCACAGGCATTTGTGAGAGGAGGGGCGTCCATAGTAGCAGTCGCTTCCCGCACGTTTGTTCTTGAGGGGATATAGGGTGGGAAATGTTCCCTGGTGTTGGTTTTGTTGTCCTTCCGGACAGTGGTTTTGGTTTTAAGCAAGAAAGTTAATAAATAAATAAGACAGCCCGTTGACCGGAGGAAGTCGAGCTGGCAGCACCCAGCCCGTGGGAACCAGATGTGATTGGTAGAGAATTTTATCAAATGATCAAATTTCGCAAAGCATCTTGTAAACTCTTTTTTTCAAATAGAGGCTTTTGTTGTTAGTTCTATGGGTTGATGTAATTATAAAGTACTCCACTCTTAAATTTCTCATTAAAATGATGCTTGAAATTGACAACTTAAGAAAGGTCATGATGAATCAAATTAGTGGCACTTGAGATTTATGAATAAAATGTTTAGAAAATTAAAAAAAAGAAAGGTCATTTATAGCCTTTAAAATGGTTTACTTATATGTGTGTTTTTAGTTTATGTGTTGACGTTCAATGGAGCAGAAAGAAATGGATTTATCTGGAGTTCATGTGGAAGAAGTACAAAATATCCTGAATGCTATGCAAAAAATCTTAGAGTGTCCCATCTGGTAAGTCAGCGGAAGAGTGTATCGATTTGGGATTATGGCCACTGCGGATGAGTAGAACTGAGTTTATGTAGTAGTGAGAATAAAATATAATGGATCTATTAAGATTTAGACTGTTAAAATGGCTGTTTTTCTTAACTAAAGACTTTAAAAGCATAAAAGAAGACATCTTTTTTTCTTCACTTTGTCTCGTTGCCTGCTACCCCCAAACCTCCTTAACACACTCATCCTTTAGCTTTCCTGACCGTGGGCTGTCTTGATTAGGGACAGGATTTTGGTCTGAATTAACTCTGGCCACAGTGGTAGCTTGATATGGATGCAGTTAATGAGGGCAAAACAAAGTCCCAAAGAATTGGTAGCCCTTAGTGGATCAGTCCTTTTTGCTGAAAGTAACCCTGTACATTGGACGGAAGATCTTCCTCTCTGTCTCTGCTCTCTATATATCTGACTTTGTAACAAAAATAAATAAATAAATCTTTAAAAAAAAATAAAATTACCAATTCTTTTTTTTTTACTTATTTATTAAAAGATTTATTTATTTATTTGAAAGGCATGATTACAGTCAGAGCTCTACCATCGACTTATTCACTTCCTAAATGGTTGCCATGGTTGGGGCTGGAGCAAGCCAGAGCACGGAGCCCGGTCTCACATTTGGATGCAAGGGCCCAAGCACTTGTCTAATCTTTCATTGCTTTCCCAGGCACAGTGAGGAGCTGGATCAGGCAGATCAGAAGATACGATACCAGCTCCCATTTGGGATACTGGCATTGCAGGTAGACACATAACTTGCTGTGCCACAATGCCGTCCCAAGAAATGCAGAGATCTTAAGTATGCAAGTCAATGAGTTTCTTCTTTTCTTTAAATACTTATTATATTTTTATTAGAAAGACAGATTTACAGAGAGAAGGAAAGGTCTTCTATCCACTGGTTCACTTCTCAAATCACTACAACGGCCAGAGCTGAGCTGTTCCAAAGTTGGGAGCTTCCTTGGGATCTTCCACTTGGGTACAGGGTCCCAAGGATTTGAGCCATCCTTCACTGCTTTCCCAGGCCACTAGCAGGGAGCTGAATGGGAAGTGGAGCAGCCAGGACATGTACTGGCACCCGTATGGGATGTTGGAGCTTGTAGTTGGAGGACTTGTAGTTGGACTGCTGAGCATCCATACAGACCTCACATCTTTAGTTTTTGTTGTTGTTGTTGTTATTTTTCCGTGCATTTGAAAGCACTACTCTGGGCCCAGCGCAATGGTTCAATTAACTAATCCTCTCCCTTCAAGAGCTGGGATCCTATTATGGGTCCAGTTCCTGTCCTGGCTGCTCCACATCCCATCTAGCTCCCTCCTGTGGCCTTTTCATTGGACTATGTCTCAAAGACCTGTAGGCATGGGAGACCCAAAGGAAACTCTTAGCTTCAAATCAGCTCAACTTCAGCTGTTGCAACCACTTAGGGAAAGAATCAGCAGATGAAAGATCTCTTCTTTCTTTGCCTTTCAAGTACATAAATTTTTTTTTTTTTTGAAAGGCAGATTTACGGAGAGACAGATCCTCTCTGGTTCACTGCCCCAGTGGCTGTGGAGGCCAGTGCTGAGCTGACCCCAGAGCAGGAGCTAGGAGATTCTTCTGGGTCTCCCTCACATGCAGGGACTACATATATATATTACACAGGAGTAGAGCCTTGAGTTTGTTTCGGTTACTTCTGTGTCCTAAGTAGACAGAATTTTTACCTGGGGCATGGCAGCCATTCATGAAAATTCAGTTGAATGAATTGAGTAATCAACTACGTTGGTTCTTTGATAAATTATTTTTTTTAATTATTTTTATTTTGATAATCTTACATAGTTGATTAGGGCACAAAGGCTCAAGGGTTACAGGAAAGTGGGTAAGACCATTGTTTCCACACTAATGTCATTTTTTTTTTCTGTATCTGGGGTAAGGTGAGAAACAATGGGAGAAGCCCCACCCAGCTTCCCATCAGTCCCAGGTCCCCGATGTGGGGCATGCTCCGAGGTCCTGCTCAAGCAGTTTTGATAGTTCATCAGTTCTGAATTGCTGCCAGTCTTGCCATCCACGCACGATGAAATCGCTTCTCTTCAGAATCCACTGGCTGACATAGTCTCTTCATGGTTGGAGTTCTGAGATAAGCACTTCAGTTGGAGGGATCCCCAGAGAAACTTCATCTAAGATGTTCCCAGACATCATACTTATGTGTGCTTGCCAGTACAGGGTCCAGCACAGTCATTGCCCAAACCAGCTTATGCACATTCTGGTCATTGCACTTGCTGGGTCAGTTCTGTTTTCAGCCCTGTCTTCTATGTGAACCAATGGTTGTTGCACTCCAGCCCAATCCTGCCCCGCACACACTCAGTCCTCAGGCAAACCAGTGGTAGCTGCAGCCTAGTCGGGGCAACTCCCCATAACCCCCACCAGACCTGCCCCCTACCCTGGTTCCCATGCTTGCCACTATGTACCGCAGACTTGTTCAGTCTGACCCACAGCCCATTAGCTCTCATACATGTCAATGGGCATTGGAGTCTAGTTCAACCCAACCAGCCCTACTATTCCAGTCCGCACAGATACTGGCAGGTGCCTTTCTGTCTATCCACCCCTGCCCCAGTCCTGGTTTTCATGCTTTTCAGTGGGAGTAGTAACCCAAGAGGGAGGTACCCACTATTTCCCTGCTAGGCCACTCCCACTCCTGGATTATGCACTCTCCAGGTGGTTCTGGAGTTTAACTTGACAGATTTAAACCCCAGCTCCAGCCTCTGCCAGCTGATGCTGCAGCAAAGCCCAACCAGCCCTCACCCACTCTAATTTATGATTGCACCAGTTGGAACAATCAGCCCAGCCTGGCTTTTCCCTGATCCAGCTCACGTGAGGCCCACAGGTGTTGTAGCCCTGCCTGGTCTGGTCTGCCCCCAACCCAACTCACACTGTTAAGTGGGAGTGACTATCCAGCAGGGGATCCCTCCACATTCCCCCTGCCGGCTTTGCCCCCTCCCTCCCTGGTTCTCACGTATACTGTTTGAGTGCTGCGGCCACATCTGGTACAGCTCACCTCACCTTGGCTTCCCGTAATGTGCACTGGTATGTGTTGCAACCAAACCTGACCCGACCCACACTCTGTTCTGGTGCTCGGATTCGCCAGCGGGTGATGTGAACTGGTTCAGTCTGGTCTGCCCCCAACCTATGCCAAATATATGCCGGTGGGTATCTTTCTCTGGCCTGGTCTGGGTTGCTCCCTATTGTGGTTCTTGTACTCACCTGCAGGGACTGTGTCCTGATAGAGGAGTTTCCCAAGCTCCTCCATCAGTACCTCTCCCTATGCCAGATCTTGTGCATACTGGTGTGCGCAAATGACAATGTCTAGGAGTGAGTAAAATCCAAAACATAAATTGAAATGTTTTTCTCAATAAAGGAGGGTCAGTTTAAATAAATTTTTGTTTTTGTTTTATAGAAGTTATTATTCATATTTGGAATCAAGTTGCTAAGATTAAGAACAATGCAAATTTTGTTTTCAGAGAAAGCTCAAGATGTATAGATGTCTTCCTTTCCCTTCAGCATTTATGATAAACAAAAGCAATAACTAACAGATTTACAGCCTCATTTGAAGCCGCAGAGTCAGAGAAGTTGCAAATGACATTGTCGGGGGAAAAATTGCTTGTTAAAAAGCACAAAATTTACTCGTGATAATTAAAAAGAATGATCAAAAAGTCCTCAAAAATGTGGCATTAGGACCCATTTATTTTTATTTTTTTTTAGTTTTCTGGGCCTATTTATTTTACATTTCCATGGGATTCAGTCATAAAGATATAATGTTCTTTCTCATTCTGGCAAATTAAACCATCAATTAAAAAACTCGGGTGCATAAAAATTAAAAATGTTAGAATGAAAGTTAATGTTAGATTTTTACTTTCAGTCAACAATTATGTTTTTTAGTTTCTGACAGTTTTTTCCTCTGCTGTGATAATTTCTAAACTAAAACTGTTTACACTGGCCATTGTCAAATTTAAAATGATTTTTAAGGAACATTATAAGGTAAGAATCATACCTACTTCCCTAATTCATTTTTTCCAGCAGAGTCCGGGATAGCACAGTGTACAATTAAATCTCAAGTGGTAGCTATAGGACAATTTCTTAGTTTCTTTTAGGTGTATTAGATGAAAATATCTTCTGCTGACCTCCTAAGTTTCTGTTGGTCATTATTTCTAATAATTGATTCTTCACTGTCCAGCAGTGATGGACTTGGTACAAAATCAGATATACAGAGAGGAAGATCTTCTGTCCAATGATTCACTTGCCAAGTGACGGCAATGGCTGGAGCTGAACTGATCTGAAGGCAAGAGCCCCAGAGCCTCTTCCAGGTCTCACACTCGGGAACAGTGATTCCCAAGTGGCTTTGGGCCGTCCTCTACTGCTTTCCCAGGCCACAAGCAGGGAGCTGGATTAGAACTGGTGCCCATATGGAATCCAAGTGCATTCAATGCAAGAACTTTAGCCACTAGGCCACACCGCTGGGTCTGGGTCCGATCATCAGATTTTTAAAAGAGGTTGTCATGTTTGCATTAGGAAGGGGGATTGAGGAATTAACATTTCAACAGCATGAAGCAGTCCCCTAATATACAATTTGTTCCATTAGCAGGATCTTTTCCTCAGCCTGTTAATTCCTGTTCCCCTGCCTGGGGGAGGAAGCATCTCTCTTTGATCTGTTATCTAAACCTGTGGGGACTAGGAAATTTCCTGTCTGTTCATTTACATATTAACTACTGATAGCTCTGGTTCTACACTGGCAAAGATTAACAGTGTCCTTCCAACAATAGGTATTTCTTTCTAATTTTTTGCATATAGCTGTATAAAATGTTTAATATTCAGAAGAATTGCTAAAATATGTATCCAGGTGGGTAGTAATTTTCAAGCCTAAACCAGCTTTTATCCTGTTGCTTGCACAAGCTGGAAGTTCAGTATGCAGATATGAAGTAGTTTAAAATACTACTAGGTTGGAAAAGTGTTTAAAATATTTAAGTCACATTTTAGTAAACATTTACTGTCGTTGGGACCCAGAAGAACGATGCTTTAATTTATTTCCTTTTCATTCCTATTCTGTCTTCAAGTTCTTTCTTCAGCCATCATTACCTTTTTATATATTGGAGTTTACATCTGTTCAAAGTTTGTGTTTACAGTGTGTTTGTGTAGCTTGGATTATAATTACCATGCTGAAATATAATTATTGCGGAACTGAGTCAGTGGTGAGAATGAAAGCCATCTGGTATCCTAGCTGAATCCAATTCTCCTTCACTGAGAATTTCCTTGATATCTAGCTTATCTTAGAAATTGTGATTTAGGAACAAATCAGAGTTCTCTTTAAGATTTATTTTATTTCTATTTGAAAGGCAGAGTTACAGAAACAGAATTAGAGAAGTCTTCCATCTACTGGTTCACTCCCCAAATTGCTGCAACAGCCGAGCTGAGCTGATTGGAAGCTGGGAGGATCCGAAGGGCTTGAACCATGCTCTGCTGCTTTCTGTTAACAGGGAGCTGGATCAGAACTGGAGCAGCTGGGAAAATGAACCAGTGGTCATATGAGATGTCATCGTCACAGGCAGAGGCTTTGCCCGCTGTACCATAGCATAGCCTCGGTGTTCTTTGTCAGGCTTGATTTCGTTTTTTTTTTTTTTTTAAGATTTTGTTTTTCATTTTTACTGGAAAGTCAGATACACAGAGAGAAGGAGAGACAGAGAGGTAGATCTTCCATCTGTTCATTCACTCCCCAAGCAACTGCAACATTTAGAGCCAAACCAATCCCAAGCCAGGACCCCAGAGCTTCTTCATGGTCTCCCATGTGGGTGCAGTGTCTCAAGGCTTTGGGGCCATTCCCGACTGCTTTCCCAGGCCACAAGCAAGGAGCTGGATGGGAGGTAGGACAACTGGGACGTGAACCGGCGGCTATATGGGGCCATATGGGATCCCAGCATATGCAAGGCAAGGACTTTAGCCATTAGGCTATCACACTGGGTGCTTGCTACAATGGCTAATGCACCGTTCAGATGCCCACATCCCATATGAGTGCCTGCGTTCGTTTATATCCCACTGCTGCTTTTTTTTTTTAAGATTTATTTATTTATTTTTAATTGGAAAGGCAGATTTACAGAGAGAAGGAGAGACAGAAAGATTTTCCATCTGCTGGTTCACTGCTTTTACCAGTAACTCGAGTTTTCTGCTACTACATGTTCTGGGCGGCAGTGGGTGATGCCTCAAGTACTTAGGCTTCTGCTGCCCTCATGGGATGTCTAGCTGGAGATCCATTTTTCTAGCATCAGCCTGGCCCTGCTCTGGCCATTCTTGGAATTTGGAAAGTGGAAACCAGCAGGTGGGAGCTCTCTCGCTGTCTCTGTATCTCAAATATATAGACATATTTTGAAAGAACTGATAACCTGGATGGCTAAGTGACTAATAAGTAAGTGATGTATACAAATGATTTCACATTCGAGGCTGAACAGTAGAAGATTTCATCACATTGTATCAAAACTGTTCAATTTGAAATTTATTAATTGCTTCTGGAACTTTCAACATTTTTAGACCATACTTGCTTGTAGGCAGCTGAAACAGTAATAAAAATCTCAGGGCCCAGTGCGGTAACCTAGCGGCTAAGGTCCTCTGTAGGAGGACATTGGGACCGTAGAAGGTCAGTGAGCACAGGATTACAGTTGGTTGGATAATATTTGGAGGAGAATAACCAAATGGCTACGTTTTGTATACCTTATTGGATATCATTTGCACAAGAACAGTTGAGTGGAGAGTATGTATATGAGAATACCTGGTGGAATATACAAGACAAAAGAGTTCCAAACAAAAGCATTGATGGTTTTGTTGATGAGCTCAATACTTCCTCCCTTATCCTGTATGGCCCTCAGTGTATAAAGTTTGATGCCACTAATAAACTACCACTTTTGACCATCAGTCAGGGTCCACGTGTGTTATTACCGGCTCCGTGCACCAAGTCCATCGCTGCGGGACAGCGACAGTCCTCGCCTTACATGTGACGGATTCCATATGGGTACCGGTTCTAATCCCAGCAGCCCCGCTTCCCATCCAGCTCCCTGCTTGTGGTCTGGGACAGCCCAAAGCCTTGGGACCCTGCACCTGCGTGGGAGACCTGGAGGAGGTTCCTGGCTCCTGGTTTCAGATTGACTCAGCTCCAGCCATTGTAGCTGCTTGGGGAGTGAATCATCGGACGGAAGATCTGCCTCTTTGTCTCTCCTCCTCTCTGTATATATCAGACTTTGCAATATAAAAATAAATCTTTTGGGCTCGGCAGCGTGGCCTAGTGGCTAAGGTCCTTGCCTTGATCCCGTATGGCCGCTGGTTCTAATCCCGGCATCTCCGCTTCCTCTCTATCTCTCCTCCTCTCAGTGTATCTGACTTTGTAATAAAAATGAATCTTTAAAAAAAATAAGTAAATAAAAAAATAAATCTTTTAAAAAATCTCAGATAAGCAGAAGCTTTTGTTTTTGTGGAAGTTAAAAATTTAATTAAGATATATAAAATGTACCTACAATGATAATTCATAAAGGGGTCTCAGTGAGAACTAATCAATGTGAAATATTTTGAGTTAATCTTTAAATACTAGTAATGTAGAGTTAAAGAGATTAGTAAAATTCTGTTCATTGAAGATAAAGATCATATTCTTAACTGATAACACACCATGTAATATTCTTTGGAAAGATTTTCTTTTTAATTGGAAAGTCAGAGATACAGAAAGAAGGAGAGAGAGGAAGATCTTCTAACTGCTGATTTACTCCCCAAGTGGACGCAATGACTGGAGCTGAGCTAGGAGCCAGGAACCTCTTCTGAGTCTCCCACTTGGGTGCAGGGTCCCAAGGCTTTGGGCTGTGCTTCACTGCTTTCTCAGGCCACAAGCAGGGAGCTGGATGGGAAGAGGGGCCGCCGGGATTAGAACCGGTGCCCATATTGGATCTGGCACATGTAAGGCGAGGACTTTAGCCATTAGGCTACTGTGCCGGGCCCCTTAGATGGATTTTTAAGACTTGCCTTGACTCAGTTATACCAACTTAAAGACAGACTTAGCGAAGAGTATGTTTTTAAGTAAATCACTATGCCTTATTTATTTTTCTCTTCTCTTTCCCTTCTACCCCATCCTCTAGTCTGGAGTTGATTAAAGAACCTGTTTCCACAAGATGTGACCATATATTTTGCAAGTAAGTATAAACGTTTTTTGTGGTTTATTATTAACTTTTGTGCTTTGTTTTTCGAAGTACTGAGAAAACTCACTGTGCAATCTTTAGCTTCTACAATTAAGTAACTAAGAAAAACTCCCTTTTTCACTGTGTTTCAGAGTTGTAGTTTTTTTTTTTTAATATTTATTTATTTGGAAGTGAGAGTTTTATATATAGAGAGAGAGATACTCCATCTGTTTGTTCACTCCCCATACAGCTCCAACAGACAGGGATGGGCCAGGCCAAAGCCAGGTCCTTTACGTGAGTGTCAGGAACCCGAGCATTCGGGCTGTTACCTGCTGCTTCCCAGCAGCGTCAGCAAGAGCTGGATCATGTGACTGCATGTGGCGCAGTCAGCGGTCAGTCTAGGCACTCCAGTATGGATGCAGGCATGCCTAAAAGCGACTGAATTCATGACAGTACAAGGTCCACCTCTGTTTTTTATGAGTTCTGTAAAATGGGAAAGGGTCAGTCCTCCCAGGCTAATTAACAGGGACCCGGATTGGAAATAGTAGCCAGAGCTGAACCAGCACTCCCATATTGTGTGTCCAAGTTTTAGGCTGCAACTTAGCTTCTTGAGCCATAACATCAGCCTAACTTTTTTTGTCTTTAAGTGTCCTTTTTTTCTTTTTTGTTTTTATTCTTGAAAGGTATACATTTCTAATTTAAAAAAAAAATTGCTTGAAAGACAAAGCAACAAAGCAAGAGATTGCTCCTCCTGCTATTTGCTGGTTTGCTTCCTGAATGACTGCAGTGGTTGGGGCTGGGCCAACCAGGGCCAGGAGCCCAGAACTCTGGGTCCTCTATGTGGCTGGCACAACTTGATCAGAGGTCCTTGTCTTCATGTAAGAAAAGAACTTCAGGGGTCATTGCTGTGGTGTGGCAAGCTAAGCCTCTACCTGCAGCACCTGTATCTCTTATGAACACTGCTTCAAGTCTTGGCGGCATCACTTCAAACCCAGCCTCCTGCTAATGACCTGGGAAAGCAGTAGAGGACAGCCCAAAGCCTTGGGATCCTGTACCCAGGGAGACCTGGAGGAAGCTCCTGACTCCTGACTTCAGATCTGCCCAGTTCTGGCCATTGCAGCCATTTGGGGAGTAAACTGGTGGGTGAAAGATCTCCTTCTCTCTAAATCTGTATGTCTCACCTCTGTAACTCTGACTTGCAAATAGAAATGATAAAATAAATCATTAAACAAAAGAATTTCAGACTTGAGATGAGCAATAGTAAATAAAGTAGCAAAGTTTAATGGGGGGATTATACCTAACCGACCAGGCAGGCGTTTCCACGAAGACCTGAGCTGGCAGTCGGCCTTTAACTGGAGTTGTGTATATGCCTGCCCACTGCTTCTCCCCTTCCCTGTTCTGGAATATTGGTAAGTGGACTGCTGTCTGGGCATTTAATTTCTAAAATTCTTCTCAGCAGTTTATCAGCAGTGTTTTTGAGCCTCACAGCCCCTGCTCCTCCTCTCCATTAAGGGCTCAGACCCACTTAATAAGGTTATCAAACATGGGCCAGAACTTTGATGCATAAATGCTGGTCTACATCCAACACATGCTTCTGTACTTCTTCCCTCAAGCAGTAGCACAAAATTCCCATTTTGTTCTTCAGTCATTTTCATAAAGGCTACCCTTCCACCTGAAGATTTGACATGCTATACCACAACCCCATCCCAAAAGTCTTCTTTTATTGGAAAACAAGCCATTTCTGGTAATGAATTTGTGAACATATAAGTGTATGTGGCATAAAGTATGTATATTCCTGCCACCTCCACCCTGAACTCCTGCTTCTCTTTCTCCCTGGAGACAACCACAGTGATCTTTTTTTATGTATCCTTTGAGAAATTTTTAAATTAAAAGATTTTTAATTAGGGCCATCCTCTGCTGCTTTTCCAGGCAGTAAGCAGAAAGCTAGATCAGAAGTGTAGCACTGGGCCCGGCGGCGTGGCCTAGCAGCTAAAGTCCTCGCCTTGAAAGCCCCGGGATCCCATATGGGCGCCGGTTCTAATCCCGGCAGCTCCACTTCCCATCCAGCTCCCTGCTTGTGGCCTGGGAGCAGACGAGGATGGCCCAAAGCCGTGCGACCCTGCACCCATGTGGAAGACCTGGAAGAGGTTCCTGGCTCCTGGCTTCAGATCGGCACAGCACCGACTGTTGCGGCTCACTTGGGGAGTGAATCATCGGACAGAAGATCTTCCTCTCTGTCTCTCCTTCTCTCTGTATATCTGACTTTCCAATAAAAATAAAATATATCTTTAAAAAAAAAAAGAGTGGAGCACTCAGGACACGAACTGGCACCCAAATGGGATGCCAGTGCTTGCAGGAGGATTAGTATGCCCAGCCCAAATTCAAGGGTTCTTTATTGTTAAAAATTAATTAATTTTATTTTATCTAACTTATTAATTAGATAGATATAGTTAATGTATAAATTTTAATACTAACAACATACTTTTTATAAGATTTGTATGTATTTTGAAAGAGTTACAGAGAGACAAGTAGAGATAAAGAAGTGTTCTATCCACTGGTTCATTCTGCAAGTGGCCACAATGGCTTGAGCTGAGCCAATCTGAAGATAGGAGCCAGGAACGTCCTCCAGGTCTCCCTCATGGGTGCAGAATCCCAAGACTTTCAGCATCCTGTACTGGTTTCCCAGGCCACAAGCAGGGAGCTAGATGGGAAGTGGAGCAGCCAGGACATGAACTGACGCCCATATGGGATCCTGGTACTTGCAAAGCAAAGATTTAGCCAGTAAGCCCTCATGCCAGGCCCATTTAAGGGCTCTGAACTTGGGGTTCATGAATTTTCTGAAGTTATATCCAATTTTAAATTTAATTTTATTAACCAGCAGGCTCTTTAGCATAGCAGGTAAAACTTCTGAGTACAACACCAGCATTCCATTGGATTCTGGTTTCGGTCCCAAGTGCTCTGCTTTCGATCCAACTCCCTGCTAGTGGTTTGGGAAAAGCAACGGAGGATGGCCTCAGTACGGGACGCTGCCATGTATGTGAGACCCGATCAAGTTCCTCGTTCCTGACTTTGCCCTGGCCCAGGCCCAGCCCACTACTTTCATATAGTGGATGGACCAGCAGGTGAAAGATCTATCTCTTCCTGTTTCTGTAACTCTGACTTTCAAAATAAAGACATAAAATTTTTTTAATGTTGTTAGTATTAAAATTTATAGACATGTACTTTTTAAAAGAAGAAAGTCCATTTCCACCAGATTCTTAGGATGTTTCCATAATCTAAAAAAGGAAACAGCTGCTATTTTAGGGAGAACGCGAGCCGGCTGAAGCTGCAGGAGACCTCTTTGCTTTGGAGAGAGATTCTCTAGCACACATCTGCCAGCTGGCTTTGCCTTACTCCCTCTGAATTCTTCGTCCCATTCTTCTACCCCACATCCAAGGTCTTGTACTCATTTTCTGTGTCAGTCCCCCAACCAAGCCTTCAGTCTGTGTTCTTGTTTCTGATTCCCCTGGCCCTTTCCCCTTGGCTTCCTGCCAGGGAAACAACTGTAAGAATGTTTGGATTTTTGACATTGTTTTCTCTACAGCTATGCTTCTCCAATTCTCTGGTGATAAGTTTTTTCATAGGTTGATGCTTGGTGAAACAAGAAAATCCCAGTGTTTAAACAGTTTCAAAGAGCTGAAGATTAACTTTTCTACACTGAGACTTACCTGGTCTCTTGATGAGATTCTTTCAGCAGTGTGTGCTGTCTTCCTTCCTGTCACCTGTGTAATTAGTCCTGAAGATACTATCATTGTGAATTAAGAATACTTTATTAACATGGTTTACATTGAGAGCTTGTGGAAGAAGGAAATAACAGGCAGAGGAAATATATGAGCAAAGATATGAAGATTAGAAATAAAGTATGTCGGGATGGTGTTTTGGTATATGGGTTAAACTAGCACCTGCAGTTCCATCATCCGCTATGGGTGGCAGTTTGAGTCCCAGTTGCTCCATTTCCCATACAGCTCCTTTAAAATGCGCCTGGGAAAGCAGCAGAACAGGACCTAAGTCCATGGACCCTGCACTTCTGTGGGAGACCAACTCCTGACTCCTGACTTCTTCCTGGCCTGGCCTTGACCTGTGCTGCCATCTGAGGAGTGAACAGACATGGAAGATCTCTTTCTCTCTCATCTCTCCCTGTGATTTTGGTTTTCAAATAAATATGAAGCCAGGAGCTTTTTTTTTTTATTAAAGATTTATTTTAATTGGAAAATCAGATATACAGAGAGGAGGAGAGACCGGGAGGAAAATCTTTTGTCCAATGATTCACTTGCCAAGTGACTGCAGTTGCCAGAGCTGAGCCGATCAAAAGCCAGCCAGGAGCCAGGAACCTCTTCCAGGTCTCCCACACGGGTGCAAGGTCCCAAGGCTTTGGGCTGTTCTCGACTGCTTTCCCAGACCACAAGCAGGAAGCTGGGTGGGAAGCGGGGCTGCTGAGATTAGAACCGGCAACCATATAGGATCCTGGTATGTTCAAAGCAAGGACCTTAGCCACTAGGCCATGCTGCCAGGCCCCAAATGAAGACATTTCTTTAGGTTTGTATGGATTAAGAAAGAGTACCATAGGCTAGACATTATAGAGCTTTTATAAAATTTGCTGCTTTTGGCAGCAGACATCCCATGTCGGAATGCTCGTTTGAGTCCCAGCAATTCCATTTCCATCTAGCTCCCAGATAACACGCTGATTCACTCTCCAAATGGCCATAACAGTCAAGTATGGGCCAAGCCAAAGCTAGGCACCAGCAACTCCACCCACGTCTCCCATATCGGTGGCAGGGGTATAACCACTTGAATTAGCATCTACAGGCTTCCCAGGCACATAAACAGGAATCTGGATTGGAAGCAAAGCAACCAGGACTTGAACATGTACTCTGACGCATTGGAGATAGCCGCTTCACCTACTACACTACAAGACTGGGTTTCTGTATGTTATTATGCCTGCACCACGTTGTCTGGGTTTTTTGTTTATTTGTTTGTTTTGTTTTGTTTTTTCTTTTTTAAGATTTATTTTTATTGGAAAGTCAGATTTATAGAGAGAAGGAGAGACAGAGAGATAGATCTTCCATCTGCTGGCTCACTACCCAAATGGTCATTACGGCCAGAGCTAAGCTGATCTGAAACCAGGAGGCAGGAGCTTCTTCTGGTCCCCTACACAGGTGTATGGTACCAGAGACTTGGTCCATTCTTCACTGCTTTCCTAGGCCATAAACAGGGAGCCTGATGGGAAATGGAGCAGCTAGGACTCAAACGGGCCTCCATGTGGGATGCCAGCACCACAGGTAGAGGCTTAGGCTACTATGCCGTGTGCTGGCCCCCACATTGTCTTGGGTATTGTAGCTTTATAGTAAGGTGTTGAGTTTTTAAGCTAATTACAGTAATTTCTGTAATTACATATTTAATACACCATATTAGTATCTTACTACCTTCCATCCTAACAGCAAGCCATATGCATGTAAATTCAGTTTTCATAGATGATTGCTTGTATATTTGGTTTCCTGCTTAGGCAGCATCTAAAAACAATTAGAGAAAACCATGAGTTTAATTCACTTGCCATTACCTTTTAAATGGCTTTTAAGGGCATTATGAGATTATCTTTGAGGCTCTTTGCATTTTGAGTATTTAATCTACAAAAAGAAAATAATTTGAAATGTTCTTCCCTCTTTTATAATTTATAGATTTTGTATGCTGAAGCTGCTCAACCAGAAGAGAGGGCCTTCACAGTGTCCTTTGTGTAAGAATGCCATTACTAAAAGGTATGCAACTCGGATGTTGATGGGCGGGAGGTTGGAAGTAAACAGCAGGAGCTAATAAAAAGTCTTTAGTGAGAAAGCTGGTATTCCTCTAAAACCATTTGTCAATTCTTTTTTAAAGATTTATTTATTTTTATTACAAAGTCAGATATACAGAGAGGAGGAGAGACAGAGAGGAAGATTTTCCGTCCAATGATTCACTCCCCAAGTGAGCCGCAATGGCTAGTGCTGCGCCAATCCGAAGCCAGGAACCAGGAACCTCTTCCAGGTCTCCCACATGGGTGCAGGGTCCCAGAACTTTGGGCCGTCTTTGATTGCTTTCCCAGACCACAAGCAGGGAGCTGGATGGGAAGTGGAGCTGCTGGGATTAGAACCGGCACCCATATGGGATCCGGGGGCGTTCAAGGCGAGAACTTCAGCCACTAGGCCACAATGCCGGGTCCCATTTGTCAATTTTTAAAGAAGGCATGAAAATGTATTTAGGAGACAAAACAAATTCATTTTTTTTTAGTATTTATTTATGTTAAGATTTATTTATTTTTATTTGAAAGTCAAATTTACAGAGTGAAGGAGAGACAGAGAAAAGGATTTTCCATTCACTGATTCACTCCCCAAGTATCTGCAATGACTGGAGCTGAGCCAATCCAAAACCAGGATCCTAGAGCTGCTTCCAGGTCTCCCATGCAGGTGCAGGGTCCCAAGGCCTTGGGCCATCCCTGACTGCCCTCCCCGGCCAGAAGCAGGGAACTGGATGGGAAGTGTGCAAGGCAAGGACCCCAGCTGCTAGGGTACCATGCTAGGCCCCACTTTTCCTTTTTTGAAAGATGTATTTATTTACTTACTTACAAGACAGTTAACAGAAAAATGGGAGAGAGGCAAAGAAGTCTTCTATCCGCTTGTTCACTTTTCGAATAGCTATAACAGCAAGAGGTAAGCGGATCTGAAGCCAGGAGTCAGAAGTTTCATCGTGGTCTGTGCCAGTATGGGATACTTGCGCTTGCAAGCAGAGGATTTACTTGCTCTGCCAAGCCGCTAGCCCCAATTTACTTTTTCTAATGCTCCTGAATAGTGCAAAAACTTACAGCACTTTGATTTTGATTTAGTTTTCATTTTCATTTAATTGAAAGGCAATGATCCAGAGACTGGCTCAATCCCCAAATGCCCTCAGCAGCTGGGGCTGGGCCAGGTTGAAGCTGGCAACCAGGAGCTCACTTGTGTGGCCGAGACCCAAATATCTGAGACATTACCACTGCCTCCAATGGAGCGCAATAGCAGGAAGCTGAAATCTGAGGTCGAGCAAGGACCCAAGCCCAGGCACTCTAGTATGGGATGTGAGTGTCTCCAGTGGGTCCTAACACCTCGTCAGACATCCACGTAATTCTTTAATAATGTTTATATGTTGTGTATCTCTCTTAACACAATGTTCGTTCTACCCTGGCAGGAAATTAAGTACTGATTCCTCAATGTTTCCAGAAGTGACCATACAGCTACTGAAAGGAATGAATCAAAAGAAATTCTCTAAGCAGTGGACTTATATCTTTTATGTTTGTAGAATATCATTATTATGTCAGATAGTTTTAGACTTTTGGTCGATTTTAAAAAGATGAGAAAAAGATTATCTAAAAGATGCCAGTGATGTATTGATTATAGCCGAATGGTTTTGTTCTTACAATAAAATGTTCTTTTTTAAAATTTTTAAATGAAAGTTTTCTGCCATTGCTTTTGTTTGTCTTTATTTTAATGTTCTTAAAAAGTTGATTATCACTAAATATGCCTCTCAAACAATTTGATTTCAGAAGTCTACAAGAGAGTACCAGATTTAGTCAACTTGTTGAAGAGCTGTTGAAAATCATTCAGGCTTTTGAGCTTGACACAGGATTACCGTGTAAGTGTTGAATACGCCCAAGGCTGATGCTCAAGTGGCTATCTGAAACTTCTGAAAGCCTGCTGTATTGTTTAGGATTAAGTGATAAGACTTAAAGTTTTAATTTATGTATTTGAAAGAGTTAGAGGGAGAGAGAGACTTAGGTATTCCATCCCCTTGTTCACTTCCCAGGCTGGGCTGGGCCCAAAGCATTAGCTTCTTCTGGGTCTCTCATTTGGGTTCAGGGGCCCAAGCACTTGGCTGTCTCCACTGCTTTCCCAGGCACATTAGCAGGGAAACGGATTGGAAGTGGAGCACCTAGGACTCAAATTGGCATATGGGATACTGGCACTGCCGGTGCTAGCTTAACTTGCTACGCCACAGAGCTAGCAATATTTTCAAGGCAGAGCAATAAATATATGGAGAGGAATCTTCTGTCCACTGATTCATTCCCCAAATGGCCTTCACAGCCAGGCTGAAGCCAGAATCCAGGAATCTGCTCTTTTATGGAGGGCAGGTGCCCAATCGTGTGGGGCCATCTAGTGTTACCTTTCCAGGCCCACTAGTTGGGACCTAGATCAGAGGAGAAACCACTGAGACTCAAACTAGTACACCTATATAGGATGCTGGCATCTTAAGCAGTAGCTTACCTTGCCACAGCCCAAGTTGAGCCCAAAGAAATCCAATTACTGGAGCCATCACCTCTGCTTCCTGCATCCTAGGGTTTCCATGAGCAGGAAGCTGCAGCCAGGAACTGGAGTTAAGGATTGAACCTATTTACTTGCATACTGAGCATAGATGTCTTAACCCATGTCTTAATTGCTAAGTAAATGCCTTCCTCCTGTATTTTGTAAACCATGGCCTCGTACCTTATTTTATCAGTGCTAAAATGAATATTTTTTGCATCTTAACAGCTTTGAAATTGAGAGCCTTTTATCATAGTGGTGTATCATTGTTTAGCTTAGTGCATTTTCCTTCTTGGTAGCTTAGAAAATAGCAGTTCCTCATTGTTGTTGTCTTAGATTCAGTAAAATAGAGCTTAACAAATTTTTCAGTATTGAGTGGGAGGGAAAAAAGCCTAGAGATAAGTTTGGCATATGTGTTTGTTAGGAGTAGAATTTCCAAAGTTTTTGTTTTGTTTTTCAGTTTTTAAATAAGTGACCTTAATGCCTTGTCTTATAACAAAGAGCATATCTTATTACAAAGAGCATACATAGGCTTTCTCTTGATTTGATCATAATTAGTACCTTTTTTCCTTGCTGGAAAAAAAAGTATTTTTCATTTGTAATTCACAGTTGCAAGCAGTTATGACTTTTCAAAAAAGAAAAATAACTCGCCTGAATGTCAAAAGGATGAAGTTTCCATCATCCAAAGTCTGGGCTACCGAAATCGTACCAAAAAACTTCCAAAGGTTGAGTCCAAAAATCCTGCCTTGGTAAAGCTGCTTTCATTTATTCATCTCTTTTTTTGAGCATTAGAAATTAATGAATGTACTAGAAGTTTTTGAATTTAAATAAAAAATCCATAAGGAAGGGACTAGGGCAGTTCAATGACTAGTAAAAGAGAAGTTCAAAGGTCAGGATGCTTGGTGAGATCAGGAGAGAGCTGATAGGTTCTTCTCTGACCTTGGAGTTCTAGCTTCCCTGACACTTGCTAGAATAGCCACTGACAGCTGTAAGTGTTTGAAAATTACTTCTTGGAAGGAATAATTATCACAACGTGCAGTGATTTGATAGAGATCTGAAGAATAGTGCTCATGATACCAGCATTCACTTTTTTAGTAGATGTAAGACTAGAAGGAAGAAGAAAAGCTGACAAGTAACATTGAGCTTTTAAATATTGCTTTCCTTAATATGATTTGAAATTCTGGGGTTTTATTGCCATCGTTTATCTTTTTAAAAAATTTGTTTCATCTTAGTTGCTAACCCCATCATCAGATGTGATCACACCTGTACACTACGTATCAGCTTTAACATATACTACCTTAATACTTTAAAAAGTTGCATATAATAATATATAATGAGTTTGGGAAATGTAAATGGGGGAAGTTAGCCAAGTCACGCATAATCTAAACATTCTTGTTCAGTTTCCCTAGCATTTTTCCTAGATGTCATAAATTTTAGCCAATGACATATGATCAGTTTAGTTTCTCCGTGCCCTCAAGGTTTTGTTTAGGAAAAAAATTTTTTCACAAAATGGGCCGCCAACTGGTTAACCACTCTTTATTGCTTAGCAGGACAACAGTCTTAGCGTCCAATTCTGTGAACTTGGAATTGTGAGATTCCCAAGGACAACACAGCAGACGCAGCCTCAGAATAAGTCTGTCTACATAGAACTGGGTGAGCATCTCTGAGTTTGTAAACTTAACATAATAGTTGCTGGATTGCTTATCTTAATTTATACATGTGGTGGAGAGTTTTGAAAAGTAAAGATAAAATAATTTTATGAGCCCTGTGGTAGAGTTATAAATAATATAAAAACAGATTTAACTTTGAAGAACATTATTTTATAAAGGGGGCATAAGACAGGCTGTTTTGGTGGGTAAATATGTTTTGGAGATGTGGAGAGTAGAGATAAAGAACCCCATGGCTTGCTGTAGCAGTTAGAGGAATCTGGTTTGAATTATAGTGTATTGGGCCCGGCGGCATGGCCTAGCGGCTGAGGTCCTTGCCCTGAACCCCCGGATCCCATATGGGCGCCGGTTCTAATCCCGGCAGCTCCACTTCCCATCCAGCTTCCTGCTTGTGGCCTGGGAAGGCAGTCGAGGACGGCCCAATGCATTGGGACCCTGCACCCACGTGGGAGACCCGGAAGAGGTTCCTGGCTCCCGGCTTTGGATCGGTGCGCACCGGCCGTTGCGGTCACTTGGGGAGTGAATCATCAGACGGAAGATCTTCCTCTCTGTCTCTCCTCCCCTATGTATATCTGCCTTTCCAATAAAACAAATAAATCTTTAAAAAAAAAAAAAAGAATTATACTGTATTGGGAACTTTTTTTGCTTTAAGATTTATTCATTTTGAAAGACACAAAGAAACATACATCTTCTATCCACTAATTCACACTGCAGGTGCCTACAGTGGCCAGGGATGGGCCAAGCTGAAGCCAGAGCTAAGAGTTGCTTCCAGATGTCCCGTATGGGCAGCAGGGGATTAAGCATTTAGACCATCTCCCAGTGTTTTCCCCCCAAGCCCTCGACGGGGAGCTGGATCTGAAGTAGAGCAGTTGGGACTCCAGTCAGACCCATAAAGGGTGCCAGGGACAAAGGTGGTAGCTTTACCTGCTATGTCAAATGCTGGCTGCAGGAATCTTTTTTGAAAAGCATGCATATTGTAACCCACAAATCTAGGATTGTGTTTTGTAAAATATCTTTCTGGGTTAAATTTTAGCTTGTCATTGAATTTCTTGAGTTTTGTTTCTTTCTTTGTTTAGACTTATTTTTTGAAAGTTACAGAGGGTGCAAGAGAATTTTTCGTGTGCTAGTTCATTGCCCAAATAGCTGTCATAGCCAGAACTGCCCCAGGCTAAAGTCAGGAGACAGAACTCTGTTCTGCTGTTGTGTATGGATGGCAGGGGTCCAAATTGTCTGTTATTTTTCCAGGCACATTAGCAGGGAGCTCAATCAGAAGTGAAACATCTCGGACTCAAACTAATACTCATACGGATACCAGTGACCTAGGCAGTGGCTTAACCCGCTCTATCACAATGCTGGCCTCTGGGAACCTTTTTAACAAGAGTTGAGCTCAGAGTTCAAACAAGTCTCTCTAGGTTTTAAAATATATTTAATTGAAAATTGTGGGCCCTGCGGTGTGGCCTAGCGGCTAAGGTCCTCGCCTTGAATGTGCCAGGATACCATATGGGCGCTGGTTCTAGTCCCTCCACTTCCCATCCAGCTCCCTGCTTGTGGCCTGGGAAAGCAGTCAAGGACGGCTCTGTCTCTCCTCCTCTCTGTATATCTGACTTTGAATTGAAAATAAAAATAAATCTTAAAAAAGAAGGAGTGTGACCCTTTTGAAATTCTAAGCATTGCCAAATTGTCAGAATACCTACATGTCTTCCCTGCATCAGATCATAAATCTGGACAACAGGTGTAATCATGAAAATAACTACAGTAGTTAATATTTAACAGCAGTTGAGCATGTTTCATGCACAGCCTGTTCTTGTATACCTTATTTAAGATCCATATCAAACCTTTGAAATTGTTACTATTATATATATTTAAAGATTTATTAATTTTTATTAGAAAGGCAGATCAGATTTATGGAGAGAAGGAGTGACCGAAATCTCTTCCATCCATTGGTTCTCTCCCGAAGTGGCCACAATCACTAGAGCTGAGCTGATCGAAGCCAGGAGCCAGGAGCTTCTTTTGGGTCTCGCACACAGGTGCAGGATTCCAGGGCTTTGGGTCGCCCTCAATGGCTTTCCCAGACCACAGGGAGGGAGATGATGGGAAGTGGAACAGCCAGGACATGAACTGGCACCCTTATGGGATCCCAGCACTAGGAGGTGAAGAATTTAGTCATTGAGTCGTTGCCAGACCCGTTACTATTATATTTTTTAAAAATTCATTTAGTTGGGTGCTGGTGACATGGTGTAGTAGGCCACATATGTTGCCAGCATCTGATATGGTCTCTGGTTCATGTCCCGGCTACTCCACTTCCTATCCAGCTCTCTGCTTGTGGCCTGCGAAAGCAGCAGAGGATGGCCTAAAGTCTTAGGCCTCTGCACCCATGTAGGAGACCCAAACAAAAACTCTTGGCTTCAGATCTACCCAGCTCTAGCCATTGTAGCCATTTTGGGCAGTGAACCAGCAGATGGAAGATCTATCTCTCAATATATATCTTTCTCTCTATAACTCTGCCTTTCAAATAAAAAATAAATCTTAGAAAAATAAAGATTTGTTTCTTTGTTTGAGAGTTACAGAGTGACCTTCCATCTGCTGATTTATTCCTGAGATCGACACAGTGACCATAGCTGGATCAAACCAAAGCCAGGATCCTTGGGCTTCTTGTGGGGCATTTTTTGCTGCTTTTTCCTAACCATTAGCAGGGGGCTGGATTAGAAATTGAGCAACCCCAATTCAAGCTGGCATGGGATGCCAGTGTTGCAGGTGTTAATTTACATGCTATTCCAGAATGCCAGCCCTCTATACTTAAAAAAAAAAATGAGTGGCATTGGCTCAATTGGCTAGTTGTCTGCCGGCAAGTGCTAAAATCCCATATGAGTATCAGTTTGTGTCCTGGCTGTTCATCTGGGTCTCCCACGTGGGTACAGGGGTCCAAGGACTTGGACTAATTTCCATTGTCTTCCCACGCATATTACCAGGGAGCTGGATTGGAAGTTGTGCAGCCAGTACTCAAACTGGTGCCCATAGGGAATACCGGCAAAAGCATAACCCTCTAGGTCACAATGCTGCTCCCAATTTTTAACATGAAAAAATTCAGCACTCATAAGAAATTTTGCCAAGGGCCCAACACAATAGCCTAGTACCTAAATCTTCACCTTGCATTTTCTGGGATCCCATATGGGCGCAGGTTCTAATCCCAGCTGCTCCACTTCCCATCCAGCTCCCTGCTTGTAGTCTGGGAAAGCAGTCAAGGACGGCCCAAAACCATGGGATCCTGCACCCGTGTGGGAGACCTGGAGGATGTTTCTGGCTCCTGGCTTTAGATCAGTGCAGCACTAGCCATTGCAGTCACTTGGGGAGTGAATCATCGGACGGAAGACCTTCCTCTCTGTCTCTCCTCTTCTCTATATATCTAACTTTCCAATAAAAAAAAATAAAGCTTTAAAAAGTTTACTTTTTGCAAGCCAGGACTATGGTGTTATCAGGTTAAACCTCCACCTGATACTCCAGCCTCCCCCCCCCATACGGATGCTGGTTTAGGTCCTGGGCACCTTCACTTCTGATCCAGTTCCTTGCTAATGGCTTGGGAAGGCAGCAGAGGAGTCTTTGGGTCCCTGCGGCCATGTGAGAGAATTGGAAGGAACTTCTGGCTCTTGGCACCTGCTTTTCAATTGGCCCAACTTCTATAGTTTCAGCCATCTGGGGAGCAGTGGAGGACGGCCCAAAGCCTTGGGACCCTGCACCTGCATGGGAGACCCAGAAGAGGCTTCTGGCTCCTGGCTTCAGATTAGCTCAGCTCTGGCTGTTGTGGCCACATTAGGAGTGGACCAGTGAATGGAAGACCTTTCTCTGTATCTCTCCTTCTCTGTAAATCTGCCTTTCCAATTAAATAAATAAGTAAGTAAATCTTTTTCTTAAAGAAATTGCCAAGGTAGTAAAACTAGTAAGTGGTAAAGCTGTGCTGTGAATCTGGGCTCCTGAGCTTTGGGCCCCCTCTGGATTGCCCAGCGCATCTATCATTGTGCCTTCCATGCAATGGGCACTCAGTATACATTTTAGGTGAGTGAATGTGTTTTTTACAACAAGCATTTTTTTTGTGTTTATCTTTGAACAAAAGAAGCCTTTCACTGATTTGTTTTTTGGCGAAATTTTTTTTAGGATCGGACTCTTCTGAAGATACAGTTAATAAGACAGATTGTCACAGGTGAGTCGATGCAAACTTGTTTCTTTGAAGCTTGTTTCAGATTTAGCCAGATAAGGATTCATGTTTTTCTACATTGAAATTACGAGATTGGAAGAAATCCTAGAATCCTCTTGTTTAATCTGCTCATTTTGTTGATTTAGAAATATTCCTTTTTGTTTCTCTGATTTATTTATTTACTAGTAATGTCCAAAGCAGTTTGTTGTTGGTTGTTTGTTTAACAATTAACTTAAGGGACCAGTGTGGTGACTCAATAGGCTAATCCTCCGCCCTGCGGTGCTAGCATTCCATGTGGGCATTAGTTCATGTTGGCTGCTCCACTTCCAATCCAACTCCCTGCTTATAACCTGGGAAAGCTCAAGGATGGTTCAAGTCTGTGGATCCCTGCACTCATGTGGGAGTCCCAGAGGAAGCTCCTGGCTTCAGATCAGTTCAGCTCTGGCCGTGACAGAGAATGAGAGATCTCTCTCTCTCTCTGTCTCTTCTCTCTGTAAATTTACCTTTCAAATAAAAATAAATAAATCTTTTTTTAAAAAATTACTTATTTGAAAGGCAGAATTGACAGAGTGACCTTCCATCTGCTGGTTCATTTCCCAAATGACCACTCTGGCTCAGTCTGGACCAGGCCAAAACTAGGAGCCTGGAACTTCTTCCCGGTCTCCCAAGTGGTACAGGGTCCCAAAGATTTGGGTCATCCTTCATTGCTTTCCCAGGCACGTTAACCAGTTGCTGGATTGGATGTGGAGCAGCTGAGACTCAAACTAGTGCCCATATGGCATGCTAGGCTAGTGCTACAAGCAATGCCTTAACCTGCTACACCCCAGCGGCCTCTCCAAAAGAAGTTTAAGATAACATTGGAACTCTCTTCGCATTTGGTTGTAGCAGATGGTTGTTGTCTAGCTCAGTTCCTCACAAACCCTTCTTGACAACATAGTAATTGTGACTGATGAAAATATTAAAGGAATTTCCTCCCAGCTTTTTTTAAGATTTTTTATTGTAAAGTCAGATATACAGAGAGGAGGACAGACAGAGAAAAGATCTTTCATCTGCTGATTCACTCCCCAAGTGACCACAACAGCCAAGTCTGAACTGATCCAAAGCCAGGGAGCTTCTTCCAGGTCTCTCACGCTGGTGCAGGGTCCCAAGTCTTTGGGCCATCCTTGACTGCTTTCCCAGGCCACAAGCAGGGAGCTGGATGGGAAGTGGGATATGAACTGGCACCCATATGGTATCCTGGCACAAGCAAGGCGAGGACTTTAACCAATAGGCTATTGTGCCAGCCTTTCCCCCACCCCCTTTTTTTAATATAAAAATGTTTTTCAAAGGTAAGATCACAGACACACATGGCCATGTTCAGTGAAGGAGTAGGGCGGTAGAGAAAAAAAATGTTTCTGCCTTCCATCCTGTGTCCTTGGGGAAAGAGAGAGTGCCACTCTGCAGGTGCAGACTCTGTATTTCCTGGGAAGGGGCCAGGTCACATGACACTCTCCTCAGGATCCTGGTGGAAGGAGTACATCTGGGGGGCTGTGAGGGGCTTTGTTTTGATATCTTCCTTCTTTACTTCTCGATAAGGTAAACTTAGCAAAAATTATGTATTTGAAAAGCAGAATAACAGCAAAGTAGAGACAGAAATCTTCTCTTTGTTGACTCACTTCCCCAATGGCCACAGGGACAGGGACAGGCCAAAGCCAGGAGCCTGAAATTCTGGCAAGGATATGACCATTCAAGCCATCATCCGCTATGTTTCCAGCCTCATTAGTAGGGAGTTGGATCAGAAGTGGAACAGCAGCTGGGGACTTGAACCTGTACTCAGATGGGACGCTAGCCTTGCAGGCAATGCTTAAAAGCACCAGCCCCCATGTACACTTTGAAGCATCTTTTAAATGTTTTTTGACTGCTCACCTTCTGGCTGTGGTTTACATGTCCACTTAGCAGTGTTCAGCGTTTCTGAATGCCCAGTGTCTGGCCGTTCCATCTCAACTAGAAACCAGTAAAGGAGCTTTCGTTTTGGCGTCACAGAGATACACAAAAATTACTAATGGAGGAAGTAGATTTCAGCACTTGAATCTAATTCATCAGCTGACTACAACCCCTCATGCAGGAGCTAAAATATTGCCTTGCTGACTTGACAGTTCAGGGAGCACAGAGCTAGTGTTTCTTATTAGGGCTTCTGCTTTTTCCTTCTAGTCTGGAAAACCAAATCAGCCTTCAAGAAGACAGTGCTAAAGCCACTTTGGATGCTACAGAACACGATCATGGCAAGTCTTCTCAACTTACTATACACTGAGGAGAGGATGAGTTGATACATTTTTGTAGTTAGATTATCCTGAAGGCCATTTATGGCATTTATAATTACAACATCAGAATCAGAATATCATTCTTTCTCAGATGTCATGGTGTATAGCTTGATACACTTTGATGGTACTAGACCGATGTGATTGTAGTAGTAGCCTACATGATTGATTGTTACCCTGCTTGGTTTTATTTACTGGAGTTAGAGAAACAGAAAAACAGAGAACTGCTGTCTGCTGGTTTACTTCCCAAAGGCCTGAAATAGCTGGGACTGGGCCAGACCAAAGTGGAAGCTAGGAATTTAATCTAGGTCTCCCAAAGGAATGGTAGGAACCCACCAGTTTCCGCCATTGTCTGCTGCTTCTAATTAGCAAGAAGCTAGAATTGGGAGTGGAGCTAGAAGAAGAGCTCAAGCATTCTGATATTGGATACAGATGTCCCAGTGGACAATTTTTCTTTGAAATAGGATTTTTTTTATTGGAAAGGTAGGATTCTAGAGCAAAATCTTTAATCCACTGATTTACTCCCCAGTGGCTGCAATGGCCAGAGCTGAGGTCATTCAAAGCCAGGAATGTTTTCCAGGTCTCCCATGCGGGGACAGGGGTCCAAGGATTGGGCCATCCTCTGTTGCTTTCCCAGGCCATCAGCAGGGAGCTAGATTAGAAGTGAAGCAAGATTGTATTCAAACTGTTGCCCACATTGAATACCAATGCTACAAACAGAGGCTTAGCCTACTACACGAGGCCACTACACCCACATCATGGGCATTTTAGCTACTAGGGCAAATACTTGCCCTGCTCTTTACTTTAAATTAAAATATTTGCATCTTATCTTTTGCCTATTGTGTGTTTGCTATTTTTGTTTTAATTATACAATTATTTATTTGGTAGAAAAAAGGGTGTGAGACAGAGATCTGGTTCATTCCCCAAATGACTGTAGCAGCCAGGTCTTGACCAGGCGGAAGCCCAGAGTCAGGAACTCCTTCCAGGTGGCTCACATGGGTGGTGTAGACCCAAGTATCTGAGCAGTTATCTGTTCCTTCCCACACTCATTAGCAAGGAGCTGAATCAGAAGCAGAACAGTCAGGATTTAAACTGGGGCTCCAGTATGGGATGCCAGCTTCACAAGCAACAACTTGACCTACTGTACCACAACCTCAGTGCCTGCCTCCTGGCTTTTTTTTTTTTTAATTGAAAAGACTGATAATAGAAGATACAGAAAGATCTTCCGTCCACTGGTTCACTCCCCAAGTGGCCGCAATAACCAGAGATGAACTGATCCAAAGCTTGGAGCATCTTCCGGGTGTCCGATGCAGGTGTATGGTCCCAAGGCTTTGGGTCCTCCTCTGCTTCTTTCCCAGGCCACAAGCATGGAGCAGCAGGGCTACGAACATAAAATGCAAGGATTTGAGCCACTAGGCTACTGCACCAGGCCCCTACCTCTTAGTTTTTAAATACAAGGAGTATGAATCTATACCCAGAACTAAAGATTGTGTGTCTGATGATCAAAGTTTGTTTTTAATTCACTCTTAGAAATAGAAAGTGTTCTTTATGGATAGGAAAAAATTTGAAATTAACATTGTGGTTGTCTTGAGTGGAAATTATGAGAATCAAGGTAAATAGGGGTTATATATCTTCTATATAGCTGGTAGTTTATGAGGCTAATTTCTCTAAAAATAGTCCATTGTCTAACTACTCCAAGTTGAATTGTGTATTTTTTCATAATTCACTTTTTAAGCACCTTAGGTTTTTTGCTTTGTTCTTGTATTTTCAGCTGCTTGTCTGTTTTCTGGGAAGGACACAACAAATACTGAACCTCTTCAATCCAGTAGCAAAGATTTGACTACCATTAAGAAGCATGCAACCGAGAGGCATCCAGAAAAGGATCAGGGTACTTCTATTTCAAACTTGCATGTGGAGCCACGTGGCACAAACACTCATGCCAGCTCATTACAGCATGAGAACAGCAGTTTGTTACTCACTAAAGACAGAACAAAAGTAGAAAAGGCTGAGCTCTGTGATAAAAGCAAACCGCGTGGCTTAGCAAGGAGCCAACAGGGCAGATGGGCTGAAAGTGTGAAAACGTATCATGATAGGCAGACTCCCAGCACAGAGGGAACAGAGCCTCTGAATGTTGATTCCCTCTGTGGGAGAAAACAGTGGAAGAAGCAGAAGCCTGCCTGCCCTGAGACCTGTAGAGATGCCAATTCTTGGTTAACAGTAAATAGCAGCATTCAGAAAGTTAATGAGTGGTTCTCCAGAAGTAATGTGATATTAACTCCTGACGACTCACTTGGCCAACAGACTGAATCAAGTGCCATCACGACTGGTACATTACAATTCTCAAATAAAGCAGATGGATATTCAGTTTCTTCAGAGAAAGCAGGCTTGCTGACCAGCGGTTCCCATAATGCTTTAGTATGTGAAAGCAAAAGAATCCATTCCAAACCAGTAGAGAGTACTATCAAAGACAAAATATTTGGGAAAACCTATCAGAGGAAGGCAAGCCTCCCAAACTTGAGCCGCGTAATTGAAGATCCAGTGAGAGAAGTATCTGCTGTAGAACCACAAATAACACATCCCCCTACAAACAAGTTAAAGCGTAAAAGGAGAGCCACTATAGGCCTTTGTCCTGAAGATTTTATCAAGAAGGTAGATTTGACAGGTGTTGAAAAGACTCCTAAAGAGAGGAATCAGGGAACTGAGCAAATGATGCAGAATGATCAGGTGATGACTATTACTAATGGTGGGAATGAGAATGAAACAAAAGGTGATAATGTTCAGAAAGAAAAAAGTGCTAACCCAACAGAATCATTGGAAAAAGAATCTGCCTTCAATACAAAAGCTGAACCTATAAGCAGCAGTATAAGCAACATGGAACTCGAATTAAATATCCATAAATCAAAAACACCCAAGAAGAACAGGCTGAGGAGGAAGTCCTCCACCAGGCGTGTTCATGCACTTGAGCTAGTCGTCAGTGAGAAACCAAGCCCACCTAATCACACTGAACTACAAATCGATAATTGTAGTAGCAGTGAAGAAACAAATTTTGGCCAAGTACGTGTCAGTCGCAGAAGGAAGCTTCAAGTCATACAAGATGTCACTGGAACCAGGAAGAATAAGCCAAATGAACAAATAAGGAAAAGACAGGCCAGTGATGCTTCCCCAGAATTTAAGTTAACAAATGTACCCAGTGTTCTTACCAACTGTTCAAGTTCTAAGGAGCATCATGAGTCTGTCGATCCTAGCCTTCAAAGAGGGGAAGTAGGAGAGAACCATGATACAGTCCAAGCATCTAATACTACCACAGACCCCAAAGGTCTCCCGTTAAGTGGAGAAAGGAGCATGCAAGCTGAAAGATCTGCAGAGAGCACCAGTAACTCACTTATTCCTGACACTGATTATGATACTCAGGACAGCATCTCATTACTGGAAGCTCGCACCCTTAGGAATGCAAAAACTGCAGCAAATGGACAGGAGAGTGAGAGTGTGGCAACTGGAAATCCCCAGGAAGTTGCCCCAGCTTATTTGGAAAATACTGGAGATAATCCAGAGGGCTTTAAGGACCCATTGAGAAGCGAAGATGACCATATTCAAGAGACAGACACAGAACTAGAGGAGAGTGAGCTTGATACTCAGTATTTGCAAAATACATTCAAGACTTCAAAGCGTCAATCATTTGCTTTGTTTTCGAAACCAGGAGATCCAGAAAGGGGATGTGTAACCGCATATACCCATTCCAGTTGCTTAAGGAACCAAAGTCCAAAAATTTCTCTTGAATGTGAACAAAAAGAAGAAAATCCAAAAAAGGAAGAGTCTAAAGCCAGGCATTGGCAGGCAGTTAATTCCACTGTGGGCTTCCCCGTGGTTTGTCAGAAAGATAAGCCAGGTGATTATGCCAAATGTAGCATTAAAGAAATCTCTAAGCTTTGTCTGTCATCGCAGTTCACAGGCAATGAAACTGGGCTCATCACGGCAAATAAACATGAACTGTTACACAACCCATATCATATACCACCGATTGCTCCCATCAAGTTAACTGTTAAAAACACATGTGAGCTAAGCCCGTCAGAGGAAAGGTCTGAGGAACATTCAGTGTCCTCTGAAAGAGCAGTGGGAAGTGAGAGCATCTTTTATAGTACAATCAGTACAATTAGCCAGAATTACATGAAAGAAAGTGCTCGTAAAGAAGGTGGCTCAAGCAGTGTTAATGAAGTGAGTTCTAGTACTAACGAAGTATGCTCCAGTATTAATGAAGTAGGATCCAGTGGGGAAAACATTCAAGCACAGCCAGGTAGAAGCAGAGCACCTGAGTTAAACTCTGTGCTTAGATTAAGTCTTGTGCAACCTGGTGTCTGTGAGCAAAGTCTTCCCATAAATAATTCTAAACTTCCTGAAGTAAAAGGGCCAGGAGAAAATGAAGTAGTTCAGGCTGTAAATTCAAATTTCTATTCATATCTAGTTTCAGAGACCCAAGAGCCACCTATAGGAAGTAAGAATCCATCTCAGATTTGTTCCGAAACACCTGATGATCTGTTAGATGATTATGACGTAATGGAAAATACTAGCTTTGTGGACGATGGCATTCGGGAAAGATCTGCTGTTTTTAGTAAAAGTGTTCAGAGAGGAAAGATCAGTAGGACCCCTAGCCCTTTAGGCCATGCGTGTTTGGCTCAGAGTCACCAAAGTGAAGCTGAGAAATTGGAGTCCAAAGAAGAGAATGTGTCCAGTGAGGATGAAGAGCTGATTTCCCTCCAACAATTGTTGTACGGTAAAGTAACCAATAGACCATCTCAATCAACCAGACATAGTGCTGTTGCCACTGAGGGTGTATCCGTAAAATCTGAGAACTTGGTGTTATCAGAGAACAGCTTCGACGACTCTAGTAGTGAGATCATACTGCCAGGGGCATCCCAGGAACATGACATTAGTGAGGAAATAGAATGTTCTGGTAGCTTGTTTTCTTCTCAACATGGTGCAGTCGAAGAGGTGAATGAAAATGCAAACTCCCAGGAGTCCTTCCTAATGTTTGATCCTCTTCCCAAACAAACGAGACATGAGTCTGAAGAGCAGCAAGATGTGAGTGACAAGGAAGTGGCTTCTGATGATGACGAAAGGGCAAATGGCCCGGCAGAAGATAATCTCCAAGAACAGAATGTGGATGCAAACTTAGGTATTGGAACCAGGTTTTTGCCCTGGTCTGTTTTTATAGAGATGACCTAAATACTTATACCTTTTGGGGAGCTCATGTTACAACTTTCTGAGTATAGTTAAAATAATCGCTTGCTAAATCTGAAACATGTTCCTCCAAAGGTGCTTGTCCTTAAAAGTCCTCCTTCAACCATCTAGAATGTATTTTCTGACTGAAATCTAATGTCCTGATTGTTGGCAGAATTGCTTCTGATTTTCAGAGTTAGAATTTTTGATAGAAATCGCAATGTCCTAGTCAAGGAATTCAGTCATTTTGTGTCCTGCCAGTGGGAAGACACGTGTACAGCACTTGCCGTGTTTGTGGTGTCTGTACCCCTGAACCTCTGTTTTATTGTCTTTTAAGGTGAAGCAGCATCTGGGTATGAAAGTGAAACGAGTCTGTCTGGAGTTCACTCAGAGCTGTCCTCTCAGAGTGAAATTTTAACCACTCAGGTAAAACGCATATTTGGTATCTCTTGTTCAGTGACATAATGCATACACCAAAGGACACATTGTTTCCTCTTATTTTTAAATATATATATATTTTTAGGAAATTTTTACAGAGAAGGAGAGACAGATCTTCCATCCACTGGTTCTTCCCTAAGAGGCTACATGGACAGAAGTGAGCCAGTCAAGAGCCACTAGCTTCTTACCGGTCTCCCACGCGGGTGCCAGGTCCCAAGGCTCTGGGCCATCCTCTACTGCCTTCCCAGGCCACAGGCAGGGAGCTGGATGGGAAGTGTAGCAACCAGGACATAAGCCAGCACCCATATGGGACCCTGGTACTTGTAGTTGGAGGATTAACTAATTGAGCCAATGTGCTGGACCCTGTTTCCTCTTTTTATGGAATACTTAGAGTAATTCAGGGACACGAAGATAGAGTAGTGGTTAGCGAGACTTGAAAGAATGAGGGATTATTGATTGGTACAGATTTTCGTTTGGTATGATGAAAAAGTTCTGGAACTAGATAGTAGTAATGGTTACACAAAAATGTGAAATAATAGTCCTGGATGGGATACATTGATAAATTAATGTTTATACTATACATATTACCTAGCAATAGTTACTGTTAATGGGTTGATCTTATCCTTTCTAGTCTTCCTTGTGTGCATAGGGTAATTCTATACACTTTGTCTATAAAAAATACTCAGGTGTGAGGAACTGCGCTGTGATACAGGAGTGAACCTGTCAGCTGCGATGCTGGCATCCCACATGGGTACTGGTTTGAGTCCCAGCTGTTTTACTTTTGATCCAGCTCCTTGCTAATGTGCAAGGGAAAGCAGCAGAAAGATGCCCAAGTGCTTGGGCCCTTACACCACATGGGAGACCCAGAAGAAGCTTGTCTCTTCTCTCTAAATCTGTATTTCAAGTGAATAGATAAATATTTTTTTTAATTATTTTTGAAAGACTTACTTATTTTTACTTGAAGTTGGTGCAAGGTTCCAAGGACTCGAACCTTCTTCCTCTGTTTTCCCAGGCTATAAGTAAAGAGCTGGATCAGAAGTGAAGCAGCCAGGACATGAACCAGTGGCCTTTTAGGATGCTGGCATTTCAAGCAGAGGATTAGCTTGTCTTACCACTGTACCAGCCCCTGAATAGATAAATCTTTATAAGAAGAAAGTGGGCTAATTCTCTACCTTCAAGTGCCAGCATCCCATATGGATGCCAGTTAGTATCCAAGCTGCTCTGCCTCTGATTCAGCTCCTTGCTTATGGCCTGGGAAAGCAGCAGAGGATGACATAAGTACTTGGGACCATGCAACAACCCTGCAACCACATGAGACCTGGAACAAACTCCTGGCTTCTGGCTTCGGATAAGTGTAGCTCTGGCTGTTGTGGCCATCTGGGGAATGAACCCCTTCTCTCTATAAATCTACCTTTCAAATAAAAAAAAAAATCAGATACCATATACTACATGTTTACATGATAATTTAGCTCTTGCTATGTTAGCATTCTTCACTGACTTCATGTTTCACATAATATTGCATCCTTTGGTATGTCATGATTTGACTACTGCCAGATATTCTGGTTCTCAGATAAAAGAGACAGTTTGCTAGTATATGCAGCATTATCATAAACATAAATATTTGTCCATATCTGATTATTTCTTTAGTATAAATTCCTAAAAATTGGAATTTTTGATCTTTGGTATATATTGTTAAATTTTGCATTAGAAGGATTAAATCTGTGCTCTTGGAACCAGTTTTCTTATGCCTTTGCAAACGTTACATTGTATTCAATTTTTAAAAACTTGTAACTGTGGCATTCTGCTGAAGACTCCAAATAGAGAGGGCTTGTCTTCTGCCATTCTCCAGATGGAGCAAGTTTCCCCAGGCCTGAAGCCTGTTAGAGTCAGGAAGAGACCTTTGAGACAACTGCCTGCTCTATACCTGAACTGTCACAGTATTTGCCACAGTGACAGGATTGCCATGGTGACTGAATTGATGAGATGACTCAGGTCTTCTCTCTGTTTACAATTCCTGTAACCCTTTCTTGATGTGGATTTGAGACTCTGCCTATATGCCTATTATCTGATTTTGTCCCTTGTTTTCAAGCTTTAGGATCCAGTTTCTGATTCCATCTGTCTTAGCCGTACTGTATTATATTTGACATTCAGTAAATTACTTCTTTGTTTCTTCTATCTCCCATCTTATTCCCAGAAGGAAGCCTATTTGTTCCAGATCCATTTTGTAAAATATTTTTATCAATCATCTACTCAAACCTTTAGGTCAGATGTAAGGCTAACAAATCTAAAAAAGGACAGAATATTGAAGTGGGATCTTTTCCCTCTGGTAATACAAACTGAGCAGAAATATGTAGGGAGATAGAGAATGTACTATCATAACGTTTTTTTTTTGACCTAAGACTAATTAACTATATCATCCATGAGTTCATTTTTTTCTGCATTAAACATTTGTAGGGCATTCTCTTAGATTTTGGAGATACAGAAATGATTAAGGAAAGATACCTCCCATGTAGGAGGTCAGGCGTCCCACCTGGGAATACTGGTGCGTGAACAGTATAAGCCAAGTAGTGAGGGAAGCAGACGTTTGAGCTGGACCTTGAAAGATGAGAAGGGGCCCTGGCGCCGTGGCCTCGCTGCTAAAGTCCTCATCTTGAACACATTGGGATCCCATATGGGCCCTGTTTCTAATCCCAGCAGCTCCACTTCCCATCTAGCTCCCTGCTTGTGGCCTGGGAAAGCAGTGGAGGACAGCCCAAAGCCTTGGGACCCTATACCCACGTAGGAGACCCGGAAAGAAGTTCCTGGCTCCTGGCTTCGGAACAGCGCAGCACCAGCCAATTCGGCCACTTGGGGAGTGAATCATCGGACAGAAGATGTTCCTCTCTGTCTCTCCTCTGTGTATATCTGACTTTGCAATAAAATAAATAAGTAAATAAATCTTTTTTAAAAAAGAAAGATGAGAAGGAGGAACCAGCAACTGAAGCACGGGATGACCAGGAAACACAACATTGCCCTGTGTTGCTGGAAAATGGAGTGTGTATCAGGGGATATTGGGGAGAAATTAGAGATAAGATTAGAGTACAAAAGGCCTTTGAGGGTTGTGCTCGGGAATTTGGACTTTGTGTTAGGACAGTATTGAGTCATAGTTACCTAGTGTTCTGAAAGAGTTGAGTTGTTTATCTAAGCAGTGGTGTATCCCTAAAGTCCTTGTGAAAGTACCTGCGGAAGAAAGCATGGCTTTTAGAAAACTTCTGCAGTACTGTAGCTCTATTAAAAGGAGAGATGAGAATTGTGTGGTGGGGATACAGTGCAAGAGTAGAGCTTTTCCAAACTAAAACCTAGAAGACTTAGTCGCCTGTTTGGTTTTGTTCCCCATGTGTATTTCACAAATTGATCACATTGGAATTTGTCTGAAGTTAGAAAATAATTCCTTTGAGAAACACAAAGGAAAGTATCTAATTATCTTGTTACTATTTTTTTCTCTGATGTTTGGGCGTATTTAATGGCTTATAGAGAAGTTAGATGTGGTGGTTTTTGGCAGAAGTAAATGACACTCTGAAACATTGGTTAGATTTTCCTGCCTGGTTTCATGCCAGCTGTATTGAGGCAAAGCCGTTGCTAGGGTTTGATCAGCGATGCAACTGCTCAAAAGTACCACGTGGTGGCAATGGTGTTGCTGCACACACTGGCAGCAAAGCAGTCTCAAGGTAGCAGTAGAAACCCTTATAAAACTGGAATGCATTTCCTCATTCATTAAAAACCTGCAAATCATGAACTCAGAGCATCAGGAAAAAGGAGATGGCTTGTTTTTAGAAGAGGGCAGTCATTTTCCGAAATCAGAAGGAGAAATGGCAGGTGAAGTGATCTGTCGTGCCCTCACTTGCTGGCCGCCATTATACTCCTTACAAAATGAAGTGATAAATGTAGATTTTGGAAAAGTCCTTATGCACCTAATTTCTTTGCATATAAAACACATTAGGCTGGGCCAAACATCTTGACATGAGGCAATAAGCAACAGAGACTCCTAGCTAGAAGAACCTATTGTCTTGAATTAAAGACAATAACTGCCCTTCCAGGCTTTCTTAGCGCTCTTTGAATCCTTCTCTCTACTGATCTGCTTAGAAGGGTAGCACCAGGAAACAAGGCTAAATACAGCACCAGGACAGTGTGCCTGCTACACAATAGAGGGCCAGTAGAACGGAATGAGTTAGCTGTTTGTCTTTTCTGTTACAAACTAAAGCTTACTAGAATCCCAGAAAAGGAATCCTCAATCTGTGGGATTACTGATAGTTATTTATATATATAATATATAAAATACCATAGGAAGGAGAGTCTTTTTCAGTAGCACTCTGAAATTCATATTTTTTTAAAAGCTTTCTTTTTATTGGACAGTCAGATATACAGAGAGGAGGCGAGACAGAGAGGAAGATCTTGTGTCCACTGATTCACCCCCCAAGTGGCCACAGTGGCTGAAACTGCCAATCTGAAACCTGGAGTTTCTTCTGGGTCTCTTACATGGGTGCAGAGTCCCAAGGCTTTGGGCCGTCCTCGACTGCTTTCCCAGAGCACAAGCAGGGAACTGGATGAAAGTAGGGCCACTAGGATTACAGCACGTGCCCATATGGGATCCTGGTGCATGCCAGGCAAGGACTTTAGCTGCCCATTAGGCTATCACATCAGGCCCCCAATTCACAAATTTTTACACAGACAAACAAATGTGTATTTTTAAAGATTTATTTATTTTTTATTGGAAAGGCAGAGAGAAAGCAACAGAAAGATCTTTGATCCATTAGTTCACTCGCCAAATGGGTGTAATGGCTAGAATTGAACCAATCCAAAGCCAACAGCCAGCAGCTTCTCTGTCTCCCATGTGGGTGCAGGCTTTGGGCCATCATACACTGCTATCCCAGGCCATAAGCAGAGAGCTGGATGGGAAGTGGAGCAGACTGGACATGAACCCATTCCCATATAGGATTCAGGTGGCAACTTTACTCAGTATACAGCAGCACCCACCCCTAACATAAATATCTTATAAATCTTACAATGCCAAATCTTTGACAACTCACCTGTGTAAAATACAGACAAGCCTGGTCCAGCCTGATGCTGGGAGGTAGGCACTCAATCCAGGCCTCCCACGCAAACAGCAGGAGCCATCACTTACTGTCTCCCAAGGTACACAGGAACAGGCCGCCGGGGTGGGGAGAGGGATCTGCGCACAGGCACTCCTAAATGGGCTGCAGAGATCCTAACCTAGAGCTTGACTGTTAGGCTAAGTGCCTGCCCCCTCATGCTAATTTTAACTATCAGTGGTGCTTAAGAATGTTAATTATTTTTTTCCACACTCTCTAGCCATCACAGAAAATTAGCAGTTTCAAAAAGACATCACAATAAAGGAACTCCATTTAGGAGTGTTAGAGGATTTTTTTTTCACCCTGTAGCATCTTTCTGAAATAACTTCATGAGTATTAATTATATGAATATGACTAGATTGAAAAGTGTTCATCCAGAACTCTTCATTCCATCCTGGGTGGTTTCAGTTTCTAGGTTAAAATTAGCTGGCATGGCTTCTTTTCACTCTATGGCAAATTTCTTGAAGTGTGTAACTTTCTGGGTGCTGTTTTTCATTTTTGCAGCAGAGGGATGCCATGCAAGATAACCTGCTCAAGCTGCAGCAGGAAATGGCTCGCCTGGAAGCCGTGCTGGAGCAGCACGGGAGCCAGTCTCCTCACACATCCCCTTCCCTGCTCGCACTGGAGTCCTGTGTCTCTGAGGATCAGCTCCATCTACAACAGAACACATCAGGAAAAGGTTCGTAGTATTGGCCACTTACCAAAAGCAAACCATGTTCTTCCCGCCCTCAGCATTTATCGCCTCTGAAAAGTAAGAACCAAGCTGCAGCATTCTGTGGTTTTTACTGAGTCCCTCCATGAGTAATCTTAGGAAGCTCTGGTTTTAGACCACCCTTACAACTAAGTCACCATCAGAGTAAGCCAAGACAAGCATTCATGTCCTTGGCTGGTTGAGCAGGATGTGGCTCTTAGGAAACTGAGTCTAACAGGGGAAATCGGCAATAGATAAACGAATGGTTTCAGAGAACTGTGAGAAAACACTCAGATTTCTTACAAGACTGGCTTCAGGTTACAGAGACTAAGTGAATGTGCTTTCTAATTTATAGAAGCATCCTGTACTTTAGGAAATGCACTTTAATCTGCAGAAGCCCAATTATATACCAGAATCAAATGCTGTCTGGTAATGTTATATTTATCATCAAGGCCAGTGGACCTCTTAGAGGAGACTTGGAGTAAGGCAAGCAAGTGGGATTGATTTCCTATATAGGAAGTGAGAAATGAACACAGAAATAATGTGAGGCAGCTGGTGCAGTGGTATAGTAGGCTAGGCCTCTCCTGTATGGCTTAAATCCCATGTGGGCACTGATTCATGTCCCAGCTGCTCCACTTCATATCTAACTACCTGCTTAAGGCTTATGAAAACAGCAGAGGATACCCCGAGGCCTTGGGTCCCTACACCCATGTGGGAGACCTGGAACAATCTCCTGCCTTTGAATCAGCCCAACTCTGGCTGTTGTAACCATCTAGGGAGTAAACCAGTGAGTGGAACGTTTCTATCTCTCCTATCTCTGTAAATCTTCCTTGCAGATAAAAATGAAGTTTATTTTTAAGGGGAAACATTATGTAAATTAAGGAAAGCAAGATAAAGTTTTGAGTTTTTTTAACTGGAGAGAGAATCCTTCAGGCAGATAGTTAAATAAGGATGGAAAGAGACAGATGCCTAGAGGAGTTGGGCTTGAGGTCCCTGGCAGGGAGCCTGACGCTGCCCAACAGGCAGGGGTGGGGAGCCCGCCCTGCTCCTTGATTTTTGCCCACCTCAGCATGGCTGTGCCTTCCCTGGAACCCCTTCGCATGGTCCTCCAAGGGGCCCCACGACCTTCCCTTGAGTCCGGGATATAAGGCTGCTCATTGTTCAGAGAGTGGCCTTGCTCCCCAAGTGTTTTTATGATCAGGAAGAAACTATAGCTGCTGCATGAGGAGCTAGGAATTCTGTTACTTTGGCAGTGCTTCCAGATGTGTTTCCTTTGTGTCTTCACTGAGTTCATCTCCCAGGTAATGAAGCCCAGAGTCCCGTGCCCAATACAATTTCCTCTTTAACGTGCTTTCACCATCTTCAAGCTAAAAAAAGACCTAAGAACTCCATCGCGCAATATACAGGATGCTATTGTCTGGCTTTGAATATTTGTGTGAATAGGCTATGGCATGTTTGTTTCGTGAAGACCTGTATATAAAATGTTTCTTTCTGACTTTATTTCTCAAACATTTTGAGTGTCAACACTAAAGTTTTGAGTCTTTTTCTCCTCAACTTGGTATGAGAACAAGTAAAACCCAAGTAAATTTCTTCATCAATTTATTTTCTATTTTACTCATGACACGTTTTTCTTTCTTTTTAAAAATTTATTTATTTATTTCAAAGTCAGAATTACAGAGAAGGAGAAACAGAGGTCTTCCATCCGCAGGTTCATTCCTCAAATGGCTGTGATGGTCAGCACTGGATCCAGCAGGAACCAGGCACCAGTTTTTCCTGGGTTTCACAAGGGTGCAAGCACTTGGGCCTTCTGCTGCCAGCATAGCAGAGAGTAGCCTAACATGCTGGCCACAGTGCTGGCCACCCATGAGGTATTTTTAAATAAGTTTTTAAAAATGCCATATTCTTTTTTTTTTAAAGATTAATTTTTTTTATTGGGAAGACAGATATACAGAGAGGAGGACAGACAGAGAGGAAGATCTTCCGTCCGATAATTTACTCCCCAAGTGACTACAACGGGTGGAGTTGAGCTGATCCAAAGCCAGGGAGCTTCTTCCAGGTCTCTCACGCTGGTGCAGGGTCCCAAGGCTTTGGGCCATCATCGACTGCTTTCCCAGGCCACAAGCAGGGAGGTGGGGCCGGGGTTAGAACCGTCACCCATATGGGATCCTGGCACGTGTAAGGTGAGGACTTTAGCCGTTATGCTATCGTGCCAGGCCCTAAGATGCCATATTCTTTTGTAATGAGAACACCCTCTGTTTTAGAATCTTTGTGTTCATGTCTTGCCTTTCACCATAGGTTTTCTCTATTGTATATATCTAAGGGCCATTCCCAGACCTATATAAAATAGGGGGACAAATGTGTGTACTTACTGCAGTAAACTGGATGTGTCTCTCTCTCTAGCTAAAGCTATGTTAAGCACTTTTTTTTTCCTGCTGGGTTTACTGTCATTTAAAAAGAAATATTAGCATGTCTAACATCATAACTCAGTGCAGTAAGAGTGATTTCCAGACCTATCTGAGCTGCTTTGTCCTGCAGTGCTATCCATTCCCGGAAGCACTGGTTACAGAATTCCTTGGGATCCAGGAATGGTTAATTTCGTTTGGTGTGATTCCTTAGAAGTGGCCCATCACTATGTTTCAATTTTTCGGAATTTCT
Source organism: Ochotona princeps (assembly GCF_030435755.1). NCBI lineage: Eukaryota > Metazoa > Chordata > Mammalia > Lagomorpha > Ochotonidae > Ochotona > Ochotona princeps. The sequence goes on from NC_080848.1 coordinate 15,440,576, forward strand.
TGGGAGGGAAAGGATGATCCCTGTATTTAAGGTTAAACCTTGTCTACCTTCAGCAGCTGCTGGCTTCAGGCTGAGCCCTGTGTTCCCAGAAACTCACAGATCCAAAAGGATGAATGTAAAGGAAATTAAACATAGTGCATATGAAGATTAACTGAGGAAATCAATGATTATTTTCCCCGAGGCTACCCACTGTCTTTAAAAAAAAAACCAGTTAAATTAATAGAAACCTTTGTTTAAATGTTCTACCTCAATTTATGGAATTTATCTCTTCTAATAAAAGCTTAAAATGAATTAAGGTCATCAGTGACTTTTTTTTAAAAGATTTATTTATTTTATTGGAAAGGCAGATATACAGAGAGGAGGAGAGACAGAGGAAAATCTCCTGTCCAATGAATCACTCCCCAAGTGACCACAACAGCCGGAGCTGAGCTGATCCGAAGCCAGGAGCTTCTTTCAGGTCTCCCACGCAGGTGCAGGATCCCAAGGCTTTGGGCCATCATCGACTGCTTTCCCAGGCCATAAACAGGGAGCTGGATGGGAAATGGGGCCGCCGGGATTAGAACTGGTGCCCATATGGGATCCCGGCATGTTCAATGCAAGGACTTTAGCCACGAGGCTACTGTACCAGGCCCCATCAGTGACTTTTTAATCGTATCAGACATTTGTGATTTTCTAGTGTTCTGCATTTTAAGTAGTTCTACTTGAAGCCAATTCCTGAGAGGGAGTGGTACAGTAACTCATTTGAAGGAATTAATAAATGAAAAGGGTATACTAGAATTTTAGAATGCCTTGGGTCTGTTTTGTGTTCTTTCCCCTACTGTGTCATTTCATCATCATTTTTGTCTGTTATTTCAACATTCCCTATAAGCTGAAACTTAGATTTTTTTGTGTTGATTTTTACTTTTGTTTGATTTTGTTTATTTTTCCTCAGTAATTAAAAAATATTAAGTGAAATGGCACCTTTTTTGGGGGGGGTCTTTTTTTCGCTCTCATCTGATTCCCAGCCTCTCACCCCTTTCTTCACATGGGCAAAAGCTTGTATCCTATGCCATATGATCTTGACTGTGGAGACTGGAGCCAGAAAAAGAATTGTGCTTTGTACTTCCCCAGCTCGCTTCCATTGCTGTCTCAAGGGATTTGGTATTATTTTGTTTGCAGCAAAGATAAAAAATTATTGCATATTCTTGTTTTCATTATCGTTTAAGGTCAAAATAGAAAGATGCTTTTCCCAGCTGAGTGTCTTTATTTGCTCAATTTTAAATGTTCCTTTTATTATCAGTTTTTAATCACTTAGTCCCATTCAATGCTAGCATCTGTCACATCACGAATGTAAAATGTTAGCTGAATGCGTGTTTGAAAACCAATTTGATTGTCACTGATTGCTTCTCTCGAAAAAATTGATGTTATCACCTGAATTATTACCATCAGGACAAACAAACAAAGTAAATTTCTTATTTTTTTTCTCATTCTATTTAAAGCAATATTAACTTCAGAGAATCATAGTGAATCTCCTGTCAGCCATTATCCAGAAAGCCTTTCTGTGGACAAGTTCCCAGTATCTGTGCATGGTTCCAACAGCAACAATATAGGACCAGCAGCTGAAAGGTAAGAAATGTTGGGTGTGGTATCCACAAGACATCTTAGGGACAGGGATAGACCGTGATCCCACCCACTGTTTCCTTTTCCAATTGTATTCTGAAGCCAGGAGCCAGAATCTCCATCCAGGGCTTCCTAGTCCGTGGCACAGACATAGCTACTGGATCCGTAAGCTGCTGCCTCTCTGGGTTTGCATAGGCAGAAAGCTGGATTTGAGCACCAGTGCCAAGTGTCAAATCCAGGTGTTTTGGTGGAGATGCAGGCCTCCTGAGCAGCCACGCGCCTGCCTGCTGAAACCCCTTGGTTGACTATCCGCCATGCTATCTCCAATTTTTTTTTGTTTTCAAATACTTATAACCTTTCACTTCTCTAGGACCTTTGTCTCTTAAACTGGGAATTAATCTTTTGACCCTATACTAGACATAAGCTACAGTATAAGAAATGTGCAGTTAGGTAGACCTTCTCCTTCTGAAGGTCAGGGTAAAATATAGAAATAAAAGCCACAGTGAGTGAGTGGAGCGGCCGTTAAAGTGCCCACACATCACAGTGCCTGGGTCACGGCCCAGCTTCTCTGCTTCCACTCCAGCTTCCTGCTAATGTACTAAGAGGCAGCAGATGATGGCTCAAATACTTGAGTCCATGCTACCCATTTTGGAAAACCAGATTGAACCCTGGGCTCCTGGCTTCAACCTAGGGTAGACCTAGCTGTTGTGTGGATATTTGGGTAGTAAACAAGCAGTTGGAAGATTCTCTTTGTCTCTGTTTCTCTGCCTTTCAAATAAAATTAAAATATTTATAAAAGTTTAAAAACAATAACAGGATCCTGTACCATGATACAGTAGATTAAGCCTCTGCCTGTGGTGCCAGCGTCCCATAAGGGCACAGTTCATGTCACAGCTGCTCCACTTCCCATCCAGCCCCCTGTGGAAATGCCTGGGAAGGCAGTGGAAAATGACCTAAATTCTGGGAACCCTACACGCACCTGGACGTCTGAAAGAAGCTCCAAGTCCCTGGTTTGGACTGGCCCATCTCTAGCTGTTAAACCAGCCGAGAGAAGAGAGAGAGAGAGAAAATAATAAGAAGAAAAACTAATTTAAAGGAAAAAAAAAAAAAACTGAACAAGCCTGGAAGCTGAGAGACAACTTTTCCAAAGTAGTATTTGCCGTGAATAAAATCTCTCCTAAGAATCTAGCAAGTTTGGATGTTCAGATTTTTCTGAAATTCGTTTTCAAATTATTATTGGTATAAAACTGTATAACATTGTATTCGAAAAAAAATATTTTACAGGGCAGGCATTGTGGCACTGCATGGGATGCCCACATCCCATATCCAGATGCCAATTTGCCTTCTGATTACTCTACTTCTTGATGTGTGTGTGTGACTCCTGGAAGGTAGCAGATAATAGCTCAAACACATACACCCCAGGTGGCCCCCGCCCTAGCTGTTGAAGACATTTGGAAAGTAAACCAGGAGGTGAAAAATCTATTTCTTTGCTTTCTTTCCTCTCTTTTACTCTCTCTTTCCTCTCTTTTATGCTGTTCCTCCCACTCCCCCTTCAAATAGAGGAAAATATTTTTTTTTAAAGATTTATTTATTACAGGACCCGGTGCGATAGCGTAGTGGCTAAAATTCTCACCTTGAAGGCGCCAGGATCCCATTTGGGCACCAGTTCTAGTCCCGGCAGCTCCACTTCCCATCCAGCTCCCTGCTTGTGGCCTGGGAAAGCAGTCGAGGATGGCCCAAAGCCTTGGGACCCTGCACCCATGTGGGAGACCTGGAGGACGTTCCTGGCTCCTGGATTTGGATCAGTGCAGCACCGGCCGTTGCGCTCACTTGGGGAGTGAATCATCAGACAGAAGATCTTCCTCTCTGTCTCTCCTCCTCTCTGTATATCTGACTTTGCAATAAAAATAAATAAATCTTTTAAAAATATATTTTTGGACATTGAAAAGTCCAAGCACCCAGCACAATGACCTTGTGGCTAAATCCTCTGTTAAACTTGGATAGAGCAAGTATAGATGAAGCAATTTTTCTGATTTTGTAAGAGATGCCATTTTTAACACATTTATTTGATTTCTAGTGGAATAGTGAGTGACTGGCAGTGGATAATTTGGTCAGATTTTCTGACATGTTTTTAAATAGCTAGGAGATAGCCAGTCCCTAAGAGTAGATATGTCGGCCCTGACATGTTGACAGGAGCGTGAATCCCAGTGTCCAGGCCATCACGTGGGCTCTTTGCTGCTGCTTATGCTGTTCCAGCTGTGAACTGTCTCAGGCTTTGGTGTGATTTGTCCTTTTACAGTTGATAATAATGGTCTTTCTCTTTCATCTGTCTTAGCTGTCCCATTTCCGAATCCCAGTTGTTCAGCAGTGGGGACTACATGGACAGGCACCCTAGCGGTCTTCAGAACAATAACTGCCCAGCTCCAGAAGGGCCCGCTGAGGATGTTGGTGTGGAAGAACAGCAGCTGGAAAAGTCAGAGCCGCAAGATTCAAGGTCACAGTCTTATTTGCCCACACAAGAGACAGGTAATATTTCATCTGCTCCAATGGAAATGACACTTTTATTTTCTCTGAGTCCTATATGAAACTATTGTGACTAATCAGCCTTCTGATTTATTAGTTTATCATGAATGTTTCTTTTATGTTTAAGCCATTTTAGAAAAATAAATTGAATGGTAATCTTAGCTTACTTGAAGATAGCCACAGCTATTAGTCTTTCTATGTTGACTTAACTAATGACATAGGGGATGGGAATAAGTATGTTGTTCAAATGTTAGGAAGGAATTCTACAGTTCTAAGAGTTTTAGGCCTGTCTCATTGACAAATGGCTCAAATCTTGAAGCAAGTTCTTTTTTTAATGTATTAATGAATATAAAGACTATATATCTTCTGCATTGTATATCACTTCTTTTTTTTAAAGATTTATGTGTTTTTATTACAAAGTCAGGTGAGAGACAGAGAGGAAGATATTCTGTCCGATGATTCACTCCCCAGGTGACCACAACGGGCCGGTGCTGTGCCAATCTGAGGCCAGGAGCCAGGAACTTCCTCCAGGTCTCCCACATGGATGAAAGGTCCCAAGGCTTTCGGCTGTCCTCAACTGCTTTCCCAGGCCACAAGACGGTAGCTGATAGGGAAGTAGAGTAGCTGGGACATGAACTGGTGCCCATATGGAATTCTGGCACATGCAAGGTGAAGATTAGCTGCTGAGCCATTGCATAGGCTCTAAAACCTTAATTTATACTATTCATTAAAAGTGATATACAGGGCCCGGTGGCGTGGCCTAGCAGCTAAAGTCCTCGCCTTGAAAGTGCCGGGATCCCATTTGGGCACCGGTTCTAATCCCGGCAGCTCCACTTCCCATCCAGCTCCCTGCTTGTGGTCTGGGAAAGCAGTTGAAGACAGCCCAAAGCCTTGGGACCCTATACCCACATGGGAAATCCAGAAGAAGCTCCTGGCTCCTAGGTTCAGATCGGTTCAACTCGAGCAGTTGCGACCACTTGGGGAGTGAGCCAGCGGATGGAAGATCTTTCTCTGTGTCTCTCCTCTCTGCAAATCTGCCTTCCCAATAAAAATTAAATGTTTAAATAAATCAGTTAATCAAAGTTTTAATCAGTAAAGAAATTTTTAAATTAATTCTAAAAACATACTTTCACAAAAGATGTTATTTGGCATCAAATGTGATATTTGGGTGCATTCATTAGGGGCTTTTTTTTTTTTTTTTAATTTGTTTAAAAGAGTTACTGAGAGGAATACAGAGAGAGAAATCTTCCATCTGCTGGCCCACTGCTAAATGGCCCCCTAGTCAGGGCTGTACCAGGAGCCAAGAGCTTCACCTAGGTCTCCCACATGGGTGCCCAGGACCAAGTACTTGGGCTGTCTCTGCTGCTTTCCCAGGTGCAATAGCAGGCATTTGAATTAGAAGTGAAGCCAATGAGACTCGAACTGGCAACCATAAGGGATGGCAGTACTACAGAGGACAGCTTAATTTGCTACATCACAGCACCAACCTCTGCTATCTTTCTTTGGTCATTTTTTCTTTTTTGATTAAGATTTGTTATTTCTTTGAAAGAGTGACCAGTAGAGAGAGAAAGATCTTCCTTATGCTGATACTGCTAAGATAGGTAAGATAGGCAGGGCCTGTCCAAGCCAAAGCCAGCAACCTGAAACTCCCTCCATCCAGTTTTCCCACAGGAGTAGCAGAGGCCCAAATACTTGAACCATCCTCTCTTGTTTTCACAGCCATATTAGTAAGGAGCTGGATCAGAAATGGCGCAGCAGGGACTAGAACTGGCACCCTGATATAGAATACCCATATTGCAGGCTGCTGCTTAGGCCACTGTGCCATTATGCTGGCCTCTATTTAGCCATTTCAATAAAGTCTTTATTCTTAAAGTAGAATCAATATAAATGTTCCTCAACTTTAATGTGTTAGAAATGTCTCTCTGTTTTATTTTGCATTAATGTTGTACTCAAAAGCTCCACTGAATGAAATGTATCACAGTTTATTGGACTCCTTGGTTGTTTTAAAATTACAAAGGGAAGCCACTAAGCAGTATGTCAGTGTACCCATTTTCCTCTCAAGATAGCTTCACTGGGCTGCACAGTTGTAATTCAAGTTTCATTGTCATGTAAATTATGCTTCTTCCATTCCTTTCAGAGGGCACCTCCTATTTGGAATCTGGAATCAGCCTCTTTGATGACCCCGAACATTCTCCTGAGGATAGAGCCCCTGGACCAGCTCCAATATCTACATTGAAATTACCTGAGTTTGAAGTTGCAGAATTTTCCAAGGGTTCAGCTACTGAGAGCGCTGGGTACAAAGCAGGAAAACAAAGTGTGAGGCTGGGTAAGCCAGAGCTGGCATCCTCAACAGAAAGGAGCGACAAAGCAATGTCCATGGTAGTGTCGGGCCTGACCTCAAAAGAGTTTGTGAGTATATCCATGTGTCTCTCAATGACTGAGGCTTTAATAACGTGCTGTAAATCTGGGAAACACACACACAAGTCTATGTAACTTTCATTACTGAATCCTGAAGTTTGCATCAAGAAAATGCTATTGTATGGATTATCTTTTTAGCTCATTTCCTGAGAAAATATGTATTAAATATTAACCAAAAAGAAATTATATACTTCAGGTTATGATATAAAGCTTTTGAATTTGCATTTTCTTTTTGTCTAATGAAGCAAGTAGGCATCTTTTTCCTTCTGCAGTTCACATGTGAATAAACTTCCCAGCATGTTTAACTAGATCCAGACTGGTTCCAAGCATCCTGACAGACAGTGGCATGACTCCAGTCTGTGTTCGTCTTGATGTTGGCTTGTAAGACAGTTATTTAATCGCCTGTCTTGTCATGTCTGCCCTCCAGCACCTTTTTCTATTAGGAATTTGGCATCTCGGTGGGCCTCTCATGCCAGAAGTGGGAGTTGTTTCACACGGTGGAAAAATACCTGTTAAAATGGAGACCACTGAAACCTCATTTCTGCCTGAGCTGCTTCTAGGTTTCAGACATCCTTGGAAATTTTCCTATAATTAATTATCCTTGATGTCATTTTATAATTGAATAAGTATTTCTTTAAAGTATGATAACACCCCAGATTGTCAAATGGGTTAAAATGATATGAGTGGCTGTTTCTTGCACGCTGAGAGATAACTGAGTAATACTGGAATATTCACTAATATATCCTTCGTAGGTTAAGAACCATTTCTCAAGTTTAGTTCTCTGTGGCTGGGGACTTAGCTTAACCTCCATGACTAGATATTCCCTCCGTAGAAAGGGTAAAGTAAGCTGTGTGTTCCGTGAGACACAGTGAATAAGTGCAAGAGGATGGCTGTTAACAATATCAGCTCACAGATCGATTCCTACACTAGCAATGTGCCCCAAAACTTTTTTTAAAAAATATTTTTATTGCAAAGGCAGATTGACAGAAACAGGAAACTTCCATCTGCTGGTTCCCTCCCCAAGTGGCTGCAACAGCCAGAGCTGAGTCATTGCAGAGCCAGGAACACTCATGTGGGTACAGGGTCTCAAGGCCTTGGGCCATCCTCCACTGGTTTCTCAGGCCATAAACAAAGAGCTGGGTGGGAAATGGAGCAGCTGGGAAACACACCAGCGGCCATGTGGGATCCTGGCGCTTGCAAAGGGTATTAGCCAATTGAGCCCTCACACTGTATCTGTCTAAATGACTCTTATCACTTCTTTGTGTAGTTAGAACTTCCATTTATTCACTGAAAATTAGCTTTCCTTATTCCTTTGTTTTGTGAGTTCATCTCAAAAGATGGCTATAGTGGTCTGATTTTTCTGGCCCTGGCAATTCTGAGTTGCAAATTGGACTGCAAGCGGCTTGGGTATGTGTTGCCTTAAACAAGCAGTGAGGGAAACCTTGGGCTCCATTCAGACCTGCTGAAGTGTGGTAAATTTATGATGAAAGCTACTGACTGTATTACACATGATTAATTCTGAAGCCTGTATTAAGATGATCTTTTCAGCAGTTGCTCTTCTTACTGAGCACTGTCTTATGGCTGGGATTTCAGCAATTAATCAGTTCAGAATTGCTAATGATCCTGGCAGAGGGCAGTGGCAAGATGGGAGGATGTCGTTAAATCCAGCCTGCCTTTTCTTAGCACCCAGTGGAGTATGGAGTAAGCTTGAAGAGAGATGGGTGGCCTCCATTGAAATATTGTGTGACACATTAATATTGTGTGGATGTGGGTGACCATGGCCAGTAAAGGATAACCCTTGGAAAAAGAAGTTATTTACCATCCAGAAGCTACCAATTGTGTCAGCTATGCAATTGGTTTGTATTTGGTTGATAGATAATAACTAGAGAACTCTGGATTGTGGCTTTTTTCCATTCCTTAAGAGAGAATTAATAGTTGTTATTGTTTGTTTCTTTGAAGACTTGAAGATTTACTTGCTTTCATTTGAAAAGCAGATTTTACGGAGAGAGGCGGTTCTTGCAGTATCACTCCCCAAATGGCCACAATGGCCAGAGCTGAACTGATCCGAGTTGGAAGCCAGGAGTTACTTCCAGGTCTCCCATGTGGGTGCAGGGTACTGAGGACTTGGGCCATCCCCTACTGCTTTCCCAGGCCATTAACAAAGAGCTGAATCAGAAGTAGAGCAGCTAGGACATAAACCAGTACCATGTGGGAGGTGAGCAACACAGGGCAGAGGATTAGATTGCTGTGCCACAATGCCAGTCCCAGAATGAATAGTTTTTACACTTAGCTGTACTAGCATCTTTATTTGACTGTTTTGTAACTATCAGAATCGAATTGCTTTTTTCTGTTTTAAAGATTTATTTACTTTATTCAAAAGACAAAAGGAATGAGATCTTCCATCTGCTAGTTCACTTCCCCAACGCCTGTTAAGATAACAGCTCAAAACTCCATCCAGGTTTCCCACATGGTTGCAATTACCGAAGTACTAGGATGGGCAACTGGTGCTTTCTCAGTCAGGAAGCTTAACTGGAAGTATAATAGTCAGGACTCTTGCAAGCAATAGCTTAACCCACTGCTAAGCCCCTGAATCATTGTTTTAAACTGTGTTATCTATAGTATTGCTTTCTATACATTCTTAAAGTATAAGCTAAGGGACTAGTGTTGTAGCTTAAGAGCTTACGCTGCTGCCTGAACAGCCAGCATCCCCCTGATTGCTCTATTTTCTAACCAACTCACTGCTAATGCAGCAGAGAAAGAAGCACAAAATGGCCCAAGTACCTGAGCCCCAGCACCCATGTGGAGACCTGAAAGAAGCTCCTGGTTTTGGACTTTGGCCTGGCCCGGCCGTGGCTGGTGTAACCATCTGGGGGTTGAACCAGTGGATGGAATGTCTATCTCTACCTGTGTCTGTAACTCTTCCTTTGAAATAAAGAAAATAATAATTTTTTTTTAAGTATAAGCTGATAAGTCTAAATTATGCTACAGTGTCCTACACAAAGAAACTGTCAGCTTATTAAAGGGAAAATTAGTATTATTTTTGAAGCTTGGATTTTAGTTCCTTGTCTTACAGAGTCTTCCTCTAATTTTACTTAGTTTTAATTAAATTATTTACTTTGAAGCTGGGGTCGTGGTATAATAAAAAAGAAAAAAATGTATCTTTTCTGAGAGAAGTAGAGATTCAAAACTAGGGAAACTAATACTTTAAATTGTGCATTGGAGTTACTTGCTGTAATGCAGTATTTGCTTTGATTTCAGTCACTGGTGCAAAAGTTTGCCAAGAAATTCCACATCACTCTAAATAATGTAATTACCGAAGAGACTACTCATGTCATTATGAAAACAGGTATGCCAAGAATCTTTACAGAATATGCTACATCTTTTATATAAAATCATATTAAAAATATGTTCCAATTTTAGTATACCTGCTGCCGAAGCAAGCACTAAAAATACGAATATAGGTTGAGCATCCCTAATCTGAAAATCCAAAATCTGAAATATTTTGAGCAATGGTATGACATCGTAATTGATACATGTAGCAACTGGGCTCACGTGATGGGTCACAGTTAAAACATATGTGCACTAAAAATATGGTATAGATTCCCTTCAGGTTACATGTGTAAGTCATGTATCAGATCTGAATGCAGCGCCTTAGACCGCTTGGCCATCCTGACACCTCATGTATCAGATCTAACAGGATGTGTTTCATGTTTAGGTTTGGATTCTGTCACCAAGGTAGCTCATATGTTGACTATGCAAATATTCCAAAATCTCTAACAGGCTGTTCCCCAGTGTCTTGGAAAGGGATACTCAACCTGTGTTTGTTAAGCATGGCCTAGGTTATTGTCTTCCAATAGTCAGTCACTGCCCTATGAAAAACAAATGAGTTTTATCACTTCCTGACCCTCTTGTACTTTAGCTTAAGATTTGGAGCATCCTTCAACTTTCAGACCAAGGGTGGTCTCCCAATGAAACTGTTGAATTTGTCTGGACAATAAGATGCTGGACTCTGTGTGTGATTCATGCCCTCAATGAAGGATTCATGACTAGTTATGATCTGTACTACTGTAACAATATGGGGGAATTCAATATGGGGGAGTGGTTGGGAGAATCCCAGAGCCTATGAAACTGTCATGAAATGAAATTTAAATTTGGAGCATCTTGAGCCCATTTGCCTGCCGGGACCACACTGGCTGACAGCCTTGCTGATGCGGCAGTGCCTGTGTCCTACAGTAACAACTGAGGCCGAGCAGGTACAGGGCAGAAACCTTCACTCAAATCTAGAGAGCCTCCCTGCATGGAACACTTGGTTTGAGAATTGTTCAGTTTTGAAGAAGGAACTTTAGTAGCTCTGACATTGCTTTGACCTGTAATAACATGTTTATTCATTCACTTTTATTTGTTTGAAAGGCAGAGTGGCAGGCAGGGGATTTCCATCTGCTGGTTCACTCCCTACATGCCCAGAGCAGTTGGGGCTGGGCTAAGCCGAAGCTAGGAGTCAGAAACTCCATGTGGGGCTCCCAGGTGGGCGGCAGACTCAGGTACTTAAGCAGTCTAGCATCTGCTGCCTCCCAGGGGCGTCAGCAGAAAGCTATAGCTAAAGCAGAGGTGGAAGCAAAAATGAATCTCAGGTACTTCCATATGGGATGCAACCATCCCAGGTGATGGCTTTCTTAACCCACTACACAACGGTACCAATCTATATTTATTTATTTATCTATATCTGTCTGAGAAATGGAAAGAAATAGAAAGAACTCTCATCTGCTGGTTCATTGCCCAAATGCTTAGGTGTGTCAGTGCTGGGCTGAGACAGTTGGAAGCAGAGAACTCAATCCAGCTCTCTCTCCTGTGTGGTGGTAGGAACTCATGAGCTCTCACTACTGCCTCATGGGAGTCTGCATAACCAGGAAACTGTAGTCAGGAGGAGGAGACATGTATCACACCCAGGTATTCAAATATGGAATGAGGGACCAGTGCTGTGGTACAGTAGACTAAACTTCCAAGATCTACAGCTCTGGCATTCCCATAGGAGTGCCATTTCGAGTCCCGCCTGCTCTACTTCCAGTCCATCTGCCTGCTTATAGCCTGAGAAGGCGGCAGAGGAAGGCCCTAGCACCCAGCTGGGAGATCCAGGCTCCTGGCTTCGGATTGACTCAGTTCTGGCCATTGCAGCCATTTGGGCAATGAACCAGTTAATGGAAGATCTCTCTCCTCTAACTTCACCTTTCAAATAAAAATAAAATTTTTAAATTAAATGAAATATGGATGGTTAAAGGCCACATATCTCCATCTTCTACTTTTTACATTTTAATTATGATTTACATGATAAAAGGGGCATCTGGGAGTTTTTAGTTGCTATAACCTAAATCTGAGTAAACAATCAGAATACTGAAAAAGCTTATTTAATTAACTCCAAAGTTTTCAATTCTGCAGTTTTTTTCTTTTAAGATGTATTTATGTGTAGCCTAGCGGCTAAAGTCCTCACCTTGAACGCCCTGGAATCCCATATAGGCGCCAGTTCTAGTCCCAGCAGTTCCACTTCCCATCCAGCTTCCTGCCTGTGGTCTGGGAAAGCAGTCAGGGACAACCCAGCACAGAGCGGCCTTTGTGCTCACTTGGGGAGTGAATCATCGGACGGAGGATCTTCCTCTCTGTCTCTCCTCCTCTCTGTATATCTGACTTTGTAATAAAAAATAAATCTTTAAAAAAAAAAAAGATGTATTTATGCAAAAAGCAGAGTTACAGAAAGAGAGGGAGAGACCGAGAGAGATCTTCCATCTGCAAGTACAATCCCCAAATGGCGGCACCAGCCAGGGCTGGACTAGGCCACGCCAGGAGCCAGGAATTCCATCCAGGTCTGCACATGGGTAGCAGAGTCCCAGGTATTTGGATCATTTTCCACTGCTTTCCCAGGTGTATTATCAGGGAGCTGGACCAGAAGTGAAGCAGTCGGGACACAAATCAACCTTCAAATGGAATGCTAGCATTGCAGGCAGCAGCTTAACCAGCGGTCCCATGCCAGCGCCTGGTTCTATGAATATTTCAATAATATTTATTCATTTATTTCAAAGTTCCCTATCTAGTATATTTATTGCTTAGTTTAAGTCTTTATAGGTGTCCTAAATATAGGTTGGTTGTACCTCATGGATTAAGACAGTCACTGACAAACTAGAGAATGTATGCAGGCAAAGATGGGGAAAGGAACTCAGTGCTAGTGAAGAGGAAAAGAAGGAAGGCATTCGAAGATGTTAGAGATGATAACCGTCTTCAGAGCGCTGAGGAAGTGGTACCTGGAAGCAGAGTTACATGTGTACAAGGACCATGGGATGGAGGATGCAGCAGATGCTTATCACGGCTCCACTCCATTCTGACAGCGGTTCTCTGAACCTGCTAGGCCACTGTCAGGATGTTCCTGTGCACGGAGCTGCCGCTGCTCCAACAGAGGCTCCAGGCCCCTGATGCTTACTGTGTTCAAACCTCTGAAGCCTGATGCTTCTGTCTCGTCCTGGGGCCAGACAGTGGGACACATTGCAACCAGGTGTCAGGACAAGGAACCACAAACTAATGACTGATTTAGAGGCAAATATCATTAATATTTGATATAAAGCTCTAGTTGTAGGTTTGGGTCAAAGCTGGTGAAAGGCGAAAAGAAAGTTTTAAAATGCGAATTAAGTCCAAAGTAGTTCAGTCTTTAAGTTCAAAGCCAATACAACATTCACTACTTTTGAACTGAAAAGGAGAAAAAAGAAAGTTTAAAGCATGTTATTAGGGCTTGGCAGCGTGGCCTAGTGGCTAAGGTCCTCGCCTTGATCCCATATGGCCGCTGGTTCTGATCCCGGCAGCTCCACTTCCTCTCTATCTCTCCTCCTCTCAGTATATCTGACTTGGTAATAAAAATAAAATAAATCTTTAAAAAAAAAAAAAAAAAAAAACAATTTCAAAAAAAAAAAAAGCATGTTATTAAATCTACTTTTGGCAACAGTTAAACAAAAAACTTCAAAAATTATGAGAAATTCTAACAGAGAATGGCCGCTGCTGCTACTTGCAGGTGGCCCGCTGTGTTCAGGATTAAGTGGAATACATTTCTGCTATTTAAAGCTACATAGCCCTGACTCTGTGTACTTAGTCCTTCAAAGAGTCTTTGAAACACTAGGAAACACAACACAAGTGATCCTTCAGTTACTGCTTTCTGAAATAACTTGTATCAGAAAGAAAATTATGAAAATACTTTGTATTTTTCCTGTCCCTCTCAAGAGTATTGTGGGCTTAGGATTTCTGGAGATGAACGTTGGTCACATTAATTGACATTGCAGATTTAGGATTTCCACAACGTTATTTGCTTCTCCTTCATGTTTCAAAAATCCAGTAGGGTAAATCTTCTCCATTCTTGTTCGTCTATGTAACTGCCATTGATAAATCCTTGAGCATGACAATGGAAACTTTTACTTGGGTTGGCATCGGGAAGACGGGGCAGGCATTTCATCTGATCTTAAAGTTTATGTGTGCCTCTTCCAGGCTTCAGAGACCTGTACCTGCTGGTTATAATTAGTGGTGCTTCTGGCCTCTGATTTTTAGCACCGGGGATGTCAGAGTCACCCACCCAGATTGATCTTGAGAGCAAAAAGAGCTGCAGCTATTTAGGTTCTCAGAGGAACACTTCCTGATGCTGTTTTCTTCTTTTAATCCTTTGGATGTTTTTCATTCTGTAGATGCTGAATTTGTGTGTGAACGGACACTGAAATATTTTTTGGGAATTGCAGGAGGAAAATGGATAGTTAGCTATTTCTGTAAGTACAACACAGTTTCTTCCCTCCTCCCTTTAACACTTCAGAATTACGTTCTTGCACCTAACATTTTAACATGTAAGGTTTTTGCTGTTGCTGATTCTGAATTACCGAAAGGTCTTTAATGGTGCCACGCAGCTAGCTTTATCGTTCATGCACATCACTTTGTTCAGATAAGCTGGTGATGTTGGGGAAATGGATTTCTGTTATAACTAATAGGACCTAATCTGCTCCTAGCGATGTTAGCATATGAACTAAGGGGTTGCTTAATAGTGAGCAGAAATATGTGTGCAATCAACAATTTTATAATGTTTAAATTAAGCATTGAATCTCTGCCACGGCTGTATTAAAGAACTGTGGCTTTAGAGGGAGAAGAGTTACCAATTCTTCCTACACTTTCTGAGCAACTGGCTGAGCTCTATTTCCTTAAAAAGTGTTTGTGCTTCTGCTCTTTGTGACCTGTCTTTTCTGCGGTCTCTTCAGGGGTGATCCAGTCTATGAAAGAAAGAAAGATGCTGGATGAGGTGGGTACTTGATGTTACTAACTAATCAGAGACTTGATGCCACTGAGACAACTAATAAAAAACAAAACTTACCAACTTCCTTTCCTCAATACAGCACTCTCCCCGAATTTTCCTTGAGTCTGGGGATTATCAAGACATTTTCTGTTATTATTAACTTGTTCCAGATTTCAAAAGAAGGAGTCCTTTCCTGGGGGTGAAGGAAAGAAACTTACCAAGCAGAAGAAAGATTGCTGGGAAGAAGATACATTGTGCATCTTGTAAAAACTGTTCACTGTTGTTGGAAGAAAAGTCCTGCATATCAACATGCAAATGTTATCTGTTTAGAAATCAGATTTCTTTTTTTCTTTTTTTTTAAGATTTATTTATTTTATTACAAAGTCAGATACACAGAGAGGAGGAGAAACAGAGAGGAAGATCTTCCGTCCGATGATTCACTCCCCAAGTGAGCCACAACGGCCGGTGCCCGCCGATCCGAAGCCGGGAACCTGGAACCTCTTCCGGGTGTCCTACATGCAGGTGCAGGGTCCCAAAGCTTTGGGCCGTCCTCGACTGCTTTTTCAGGCCACAAGCAGGGAGCTGGGTGGGAAGTGTAGCCACCGGGATTAGAACCGGCGCCCATATGGGTTCCCGGGGTGTTCAAGGCAAGGACTTTATACGCTAGGCCACACCGCTGGGCCCAGAAATCAGATTTTTTAAGAGATGTTGCTCTTTGTGATGCTGAGAACAGTGAGAGGTAAATAAGACAGAGTGTAAGAGGAGGAATAATTTTAGAACAGCCATCCAAGAGCTGCTGCAAGCAAGAGGTAGACAAAATAAAATTAGCAAACTTTCAGTGTGTATTTGTAAATAATTAAATGGCATTTTGTTGGTTTGAACTTTCATTTAGTGACTGTTTGGAGGAACCTCTTTTTTTCCAGGCCTTAGAAATACGACAGTAGGGGCCCGGCGGCATGGCCTAGCAGCTAAGGTCCTCGCCTTGAACGCCCCGGGATCCCATGTGGGCGCCGGTTCTGGTCCCGGCAGCTTCACTTCCCATCCAGCTCCCTGCTTGTGGCCTGGGAAAGCAGTTGGGGAAGACCCAATGCATTGGGGCCCTGCGCCCGTGTGGGAGACCTGGAAGAGGTTCTGGGTTCCCGGCATCGGATCGGCGCGCACCGGCCTGTTGCGGCTCGCTTGGAGAGTGAATCATCGGACGGAGGATCTTCCTCTCTGTCTCTCCTCCTCTCTGTATATCTGACTTTGTAATAAAAACAAATAAATCTTTTTAAAAAAAAAAGGAAAAAAAAAGAAATATAACAGTACACGGGCCCGGCACGAAAGTGTAGTGGTTAAAGTCCTCACCTTGCACACGCCGGGATCCCATATGGTCGCTGGTTCTAATCCTGGCAGCCCTGCTTCCCATCCAGCCCCCTGCTTGTGGCCTAGGAAAGCAGTTGAGGATGGCCCAAAGCCTTGGGACCCTGCACCCACGAGGGAGACCTGGAAGAAGCTGCTGGCTCCAGATCAGCTCAGCTCTGGCTGTTGCGGCCACTTTGAGAGTGAATCGACAGATGAAGATCTTCCTCTCTGTCTCTCCTCCTCTCAGTATATCTGACTTTCCAATAAAAAATAAGTAAATCTTAACAAAAAAAATACAGAAATTAAAATACGGTAAGCCCCAGTGAGAAGAGCTGGCTGTTAGTTTCTACACACAAAGACGCTCAAGCAAATTGATTTCAGATCTGGTCATTTCACCCAGCCCAGTAAAAAATGATTTTATTTATTTTTGATCAAAACTCTGGTGATTCTAAATACCTTAAATACAATGTGTCTGTTCCATTTCCACTGAAGGAGGCTTCTCTTTGGCTTTCTTTCAGCATGGCTTTGAGGTCAGAGGAGATGTAATCAATGGAAGAAACCACCAAGGTCCAAAGCGAGCGAGAGAATCCCAGGACAGAAAGGTGAGATTCCACAGCCCCATTCCCAAAGATGGTCTCCAACTTTCATCTCCTAATACTGCATGCGCACTCAGCATGACCTAGGCGTGTTCGCAGAGGAGTTTGGGATCATTGTTTCCCATTGCTCCCAGCCTAACCAGGTAAGTAAATAGTGTCTCTATGAGAGAACTTGGAGGTTTAGAGAAGGTGTACAATTTAGAGCCCACTCCGGAGTACGGTGATCAGTGACAGAGCTAGGATTTTTTTTTTGAAGATTTATTTATTCTTTTTATTTTCTCAGGTTTCTTTTTTCTTTTTTTTTTTTTTTCCTTTTTAATGATCTATACATAGCTAATTAAGGCTCAAAGGGTCAAGGGCTACAGGAAATACTTTTTTTTATATAAGATTTATTTATTTTTGTTGGGAACACATAGATAGGAGGAGAAACAGGAAGATCTTCCTCGACTGGCTTTCCAAGGCCATAGGTAGGGAACTGGATGGGAAGTGTAGCTGCTGGAATTCGAATCGGCGCCCATATGGGATCCTAGCATGTCAAGGGCGAGGACTTCAGCCGCTAGGCCTTGCACTGGGCTCAGATTCATTTATTCTTTATTGGAAAGTCAGATATACAGAGAGGAGGACAGACAGAGAAAAAGATCTTCCGTCCACTGATTCACTCTCCACATGGTTGTAACGGCTGGAGCTGAGCCGATCTGGAGCCAGGAGCTTCCTCCAGGTATCAGACGTGGGTACAGGGTCCCAAGGCTTTGTGCCATCCTCTACTGCTTTCCCAGGCCATAAGCAGGGAGCTGGATGGGAAATGGAGTCTCTGGAACATGAACCGGTGCTCATATGGGATCCTGGTATCTGCAAGGTGAAGACTTTAGCCACTGGGCTACCATACCAGGCCCAGAACTAGGATTTTTGATTATTATTTTTTTAAATTGTGTTTTTTTATTTGAAACAGAGCTCTCCAATCCACTGGTTCACTTCCGCAATTCCTACAACAACCAAAGCTGGAATAGGCTGATCCAGGAGCTGAGAACTTAATCTGGGTCTCCCATGTGATGTGGGTGCCCACCCACCTCAGTCATGATATGCTATTGTGTTGACGCACATTAGCAGAAACCTGGAAATCTGGAAGCACAGTAGCTGGGATTTGAACCCGGCATACTCAAGTGGCAACCTGAGACACTACCAAACACCCCTCCCAGGGCTGGGATTTTAAACAGACATGAGTAGTGTTTATAAGCCTTACTCTTTTCCCTGGTGTCTTTCTCTGAAGTAACATGATAATAATCAATAGCTGCTGTTTATCTAATGTTCGGCACACGCCAGGGACTACTTTAAGCACTCAGCCATCCTTGACATGATTGACAGTTTCATAACCACCCTATGTAGTTTACTGTAATTACACCTGCTACGCAGATGAGAAAATTGAGATACAGACAGATTGCTCAGAGTCACACAGTTTGTGAGTGATAGAACTCGAAGTTGAATCCAAGCAGTCTAGTTCCAAGTCTAAACTCTATTTTATTTTATTTATTTTATGTCAAGGGCAGCAAAGGAGATGAGAGAGACCTCTCATCTAGCTACTTGTTCATTCCCCCAAAGGCCTGTAGCAGCCAGGGCTGGGCCACACTGAAGCCAGACATCCATCACTCAGTATGGGTCTCCCGTGTGGATGGCAGGGACCCAGGTACCGGATACGTCCTCCACTGTCTCCCAGGTCTGCATTAGCAGGCAGCTGGACGGGAAGCAGAGAAAGCCAGCCACTCTGGCTTGAGATGTGGGCAGCCCAAGCACTGTCGTAACTACTGCACCAAACTCCCACCCCCAAGTCTGAATGAAAGTGTCATGTTTTCTGGAAGGCTTACAGAATGCATCACATTGGAGAAAATTTTATTAGTTTGCTAGCTTTGCAAGTGATCCCAAAAAACTCCATGATTTTCCCCATATCATAGTGTAGAAGATGATGTTGCCAGAACCTCCTCTCAGCAGGGAAAGCTATCCCAGAGTTCCACCTGCTTGTTGAGGGGAGCTGGTTGCCTTCTCAGGTTACTGATCAAATGCTTATGCTCCAAGTCTGGTTTTTTTCTCCCTTTTCTAAGTACACTGCTGGGTGTTTTCAGAATATGCTGTACAGAACACCTGTCCACAGAAGCCTTAGAGGGAACCACTAGAGGTGGTTTTTTCAAGAAAACTGCTTTTGGAGATGATTACAAATCAAGTCTAGAGTTCTGAACCCTTAGTGTCAGTCCAACCTTGCCCTCTGAGCCTATCCAATAACTGTTCCAGATGGTGAGAAAAGCTGTGTGCCCTATTTTATTCCTGCCTTCACCCAGGGGAGCAGCCGTTTGCTTTTACTCCACTGCATACAAGATAGAAGCAACCCCAGATTGCTCCGTTTTTCAAAGGGAATTCTAGTGCTTTGGGCTTTTTGGTTCCCCCTACCCACCCACCCCTGCTTTCAGTATAATAATGATGCAAAGTGCATGATAAAAGCAATGATATTTTGAAGATCCTAAATGTTCCCATAAGGGACCTGGCATCATGATATAGTAGATAAAGCCACTGTTTGTGATGCTGCATCCCATATGGGTGTCAGTGCATGTTCCAGCTGTCCCACCTCTAGCCAGCTCCCAGCTAATGGCCTGGAAAAGGCCATGGAATATAGTTCAAATGCTTGGGTCTCTACCACCCATATGAGACACCCAGAAAAAGCTGTGGGCTTCTGGCTTCAGCTCTATCCAGCCCTGGTCATTGCCACCATCTGGGAAGTGAACTAGAAGATGGAAGCGCTCTCTCTGTCTCTTTCCCTTTGAGTAAGTCTTTCAAATAAATTAAATCTTCAAAAGAAAATGATGAGGGCCCAGCACGGTAGCCTTATGGCCAAAGTATTTGCCTTGAATGCACCAGGATCCCATATGGGTCCTGGCTTGTGTCCCATTGGCCCCACTTCCCATCCAGTTCCCTTCTTGTAGCCTGTGAAAGCATTGGAGGATGGCCCAAAGCCTAGGGATTCTGCACCCACATGGGAGACGCGGAATAAGTTCCTGGCTCCTGACTTCTGACTGGCTCAGCTCCAGCTGTTGTGGCCACTTGATGAATCAGTGGATGGAAGATCTTCCTCTCTGTCTTTCCTTCTCTCTATATATCTGCCTTTCCAGTAAAAACAACTTTAAAAAATTATGAAGCAAATGGGACAAAATATGAACTTATGATGGAGCTGAATAAAAGTCATGTAGTATTTCTTTAGGAAAGAAAAAAAGAGAGAAAGAAATAACGCCATAGAACTTGCTCTGGAAGAAACAATGTGTCTGTAGAAGTGAAACCTTAACCTTGTCTTGGAGGCCAGTGTCTGTTACAATAGACTAAACCTCTACCTGTGATTCCAGCAGCCCTTAATAAGGGTGCTCGCTGTTTCAGTCTTGGCTGCTCCACTTCCAATCCACTTCCCTTTAATGCTCCTGGGAAAGGAGCAGAAAATGGCCCAAGTGTTTGGGCCCCTGCCCCATGGGGGAGACTCGGAAGCTCCGGGTTTCTGGCTTTGACCTGACTCATTCCTGGCCATTTGTGGAGTGAAGCAGAGGATGGAAGGACTGTCTCTCTTTATATCCTCCTCTCTTTAAGTCTGCCTTTCAAACAAATAAAAGATCTTCGGGTGGGAGGGGACTTATCTCATGAGCAAAGACCCTCATTCTTGTCAGTCTGGATGTCACAGTTTCTAATCTCTGCCTTATGGCAGCTGGTGACTGCAACTGGCTGCCTGCATAGCAAGTGCTGAGGTCCTATCCACAAGTTGGGTTTTTAGCGCCCACTTTCAGGTAGTGAGAATGTCACAGGTAGCAGTTGTCGCTGTAAGCAGAAACAGACTTGTCTAGCTGTCCTTTCATTTCTTCTGGCTAAAACATGATTGGGAATACTATTGCTTAAACGACCATTCCCGGTTTCAGCTTCCTGGTGTTCTCTGGCCCGGTCTCTTTTGAGGCTAGGTGAATTCTAAGTAAACAGTTTTCTCTGTAGTGGAATAGTAAGATAGGAGAAGGATCAAGAGCTTAAAAGTAACTCAAAATGATATTAAAATATCCCAATCCAGCTGGCATAAATTTAGGTTGTGTTTCTATTTCAGAGAGGCAGGCAGAGCCCGTGTTCATTTGTTCACCCAAATGTTCACTTGGGTGAAAGATCTCACTCCCTGTTGCTTTACCTTTCAAATCCTCTTTTTAAGATAATTCAATTATGTGATTCAGTTTCTCACCCTAACTGCATTGTCAAGTGTACAACAACAACACATGTCTCTTGGCTACTTGTTAGTGTAGATACAGAACATTTCCACCATCACAGAAAGTTCTGTGGAACATCGCTGCTGGGCACTGTGAGTGGAAAAGGCCTCTAGGAGGTGCCATGTGATTTGATTTCTTCAGGACACCAGACCCTAGGATCTGCTTAATGCACAGAGCTAAACCAGGTTTCCCTTGTAAAGTACAAACTGCTTAGGTGTCCAAAGATGCAGTGACTCTTCTTGGAACAGTGTGAAGGAAGGATGAGGTGTTGGGAGGACCAGAGGGAAAAGAGAAAAAGGAAAGATGGTTCATGTACACAAAGTAAGGAACAGGAGTTTTTTGTTGTTTTGTTTTGTCTTTTCCTCCCTCTGGTACCTAAAGAAATGAAATCACTCACCAGGTTCCTCAGAAAAGAGCCAGGGCCTGACTGGGGGAACAAAGTGGGGTCCTCAGCCTTTGGATAACACGACTGCTGAGTATAGAGCACCTCTGAAATGCAGCCATGATCTGTCTCTGGGAAGTGATGGAAGTTGTCAGGTGGTAAAAGTTACTGCTTCTAGAGAATTTTTTTATGTGTTTTGTGAAAGCGTTATAACTCATGTTTATTTTTTTATTCCCCATGCCTTTTCTCTCCCACCCCTCTAGATCTTCAAGGGCTTAGAAATCTGTTGCTACGGGCCCTTTACCAACATGCCCACAGGTAAGGGCCAAGGGAATTGCAGGGTTCCAGATCCACTGTCTGTCACATAGTGGGATGTTAATAGGGAGATCAGCTTATGGAGCTTCCTCAGATGGGTGGGATTTTGCAAGATGTTACTCCATTCTTTACTACCGACGTTATTCTTCACTCTTCTCCAGAGTAGCACCTAAAGGTTACCCTCTGGCAAAAGGCTGGATTGTGCCGCTCATGAGCATGAGGGTGGCGACAAGTTGGGCTCCAGGACCCAATATGTTCTCTACTCAGACAGGGTAGAGCTCCTATCCCAAGATAGCACGGATAATTAATTAGGGAGATGGTGTCTTGGGGTCTGGAAACCTGGAGAAAGCACTTTAACTCTTCCTGATCCGTCTTGTAACACAAAGAAGGTGCAGCAGCAGTAGCCTAAGCCCCAAATGCTTGGAGCTCTCCTCAGGCCCAGAGTAGGGAGGGACTCCTGGTGAACATTTTCTAGTTAACTTTGACATTGACTGTGATTTTGTGTTTAGGCTGGCTGCAGGGCTCAGCTCCAGGAGTGTGCAGCAGCACCAAAGCCCTGGGGTGTGCCCCTTTGCAGCTGTGCCTCATTCCTGCCCCAGGCACTCAGATCTCTTGCTCCTCAAAGGAAGGCCTAGCATCTGCTCACAGACTTGAATGGCAGCCAGGCAGCCTGACAATGTCATTTTGCTTCTGTCTTCCTGAATGGTGGTTGACTGACTTTCATGACATTTCCCAGTGTGGCTCAAACAGATTTCTCACAAGTGAATTGGCACTTTGCTGACATGAAAACCAAGATGTCTAGCAAGTATCACTTAAGGGGTGAATGAGTCACCCCCAGTACAGTAAAGCAGAGGAGCAGTACCCAGAAGTGGACTGATGGGAAAGAACAGCTTACGCAGATGCCTTCAGGAAGATATCCCAAGGAGATGTCCCAGAGGACACAGTGCCATCTCCACAATCCCTTCTGTCTGATCCCTGTTCCCTTAGGGTGCTGATTCCCTCCACCACCACCACCCTTTTTTTTTAACGGGATGAACTATCTTTCTATCTCCTGACATTCACTGTAATTACCACCAAGGATGGAGCTTCCACTGGCTGTGGTTACCAGTGACCAACACAGAATTAGGATGCAAGGAGGGAAGGTGGGTATTTTTTTCACGCAGTATCTTAGCCAGTAATTTAGCAACTTAATGGCAAAAAAATTTTTTTCAGTGTAATTTGAGAGACTGTCAAACCTTATCTAACAGTTGGTACTACAGAGACTGCGAAGGAGAAGTGGCTGCCTGTCAGTGGCAGGCCAAGCGAGACCTCTATTCAGACCCTTCTGTCCTTTGGAGTAGAGTGGCAGGGACTCTCCTCCTGAAAAGTCTTGCTGTCGGCTTCCACCCAGTCGAATATGGGGTTAGAAGGCTCAGGTTAAGTATGCAAATCACCATGGTGATTTCAGGTCTTAATGTTCCATTTAGATCAACTGGAGTGGATGGTGCAGCTCTGTGGCGCTTCTGTGGTGAAGGAACTTACGTCATTCACCGTAGGCACAGTGAGTGTTTGATGCCCTATCGGGGATGAGACATAGGATCCTCTCCTGGGGCTGGACAGGGTTGCACTCATCAGTCCCATGATTCCCTCAAGGGAGCCTCAGGAACCTTTTCTGCCCATACACGGGGCCAGAAGACTGTGAGGCGAAAGGAGGGACATGGAAACCAGAAGTATTTGATGTCCTAAGGAAAGACTGTTCTCTATTCCCTCCAGGGGATGCAGGATTCCCACCCAGTCGTGGTCGTGCAGCCAGATGCCTGGGCAGAGGACGATGGCTTCCTCGGTAAGGTGCCTGTGTGGACCCACGTGTGGTGGGATCCCGGTGTGCGGCTTTGGTTGGCCACTCACTTTGCAGCACTTGAGAAGTGCCATTCTCTGCACACTCTGAACATCTGTCAGATGAATGAACAGCTAAAATGCCTTTTAAAATTTTTTCATTGTTTGGAAAAGTAATGAATGTTCCCACTAAACTAGTGTTGTGTTGGTTTTTACTTGCCAAACTTCTTATTCACATCTACAAAACATGTTGAATCTTACAAAGTAATGAAAATTAGCTTAAAAAGTACCCAAAAGGGCCCAGTACAGTATCCTAGTGGCTAAAGTCCTCTCCTAGCATGAGCCAGGATCCCATATGGGCACCAGTTTTTGTCCCGGCTACTTTACTTCCTATCCAGCTCTCTGCCTGTGGCCTGGGAAAGCAGTCAAGGACAGCTCAAGCCTTGGGACCCTGCACCCACGTGGGAGACCTGGGGGAAGCTCCGGGCTCTTAGTTTCAGATGGGCTCGACTCCAGCCATTGCAGCCACTCGGGGAGTGAATCAGCAAATAGAAGATCTTTCTTCTTTGTTTCTCCTTCTCTCTGTAAATCTGACCCTCCAATAAAAATAAATAAATATATATTTTTAAATTATAAAAAAAAAGAAGCATATAAAATACTATACTATCATGTATTTTAGCTATATAAACATTTATTTTATTCATTAAAAAAGTAATGAAAGTAATGCATAACTTTTTCCAGTGGAGTATTAAATATAAATATCCATTATAAAGATAAACCACAAAAATAATAAAATAATCCCAGTAATCCAACCAGTTAGAAATAATCATAAAATTCTCTCAGGAACTTATATATGTATATACACATGTGTATTTTGCACAAATGTCATGTTCATTATACTGTTTTCCTTTCTCACTTGAGGTGGTTTTCTGCATCATTAAGTTGCAATGCTGTTTCACTCCGGTGGCTTTTCCTTTAACAGATTGAAGTTCATGTCAAAGCCATTGCCAAAGGCAGTGGGCCTTCCTCAGCAGCTGCTCCTCGGGGTTCTGAGTCAGGGCCTGCACCATGCGGCACTGCTGAAGAGCCATCATTTGGCTCCGTCCTGATTCACCCTGAGAATTTATATAACCGGGTCCCCAGAATAGATTGCTTTAGAACCTCATCTGGGAAAATGTGAGTTAACACTAAACTCTGCTTATGTTCCCTGTCCCCAGCCATCGGGCAGATGTGTGCGGCCCCTGTGGTGACCAGAGAGTGGGTGTTGGACAGCGTAGCCCTCTACCAGTGCCAGGAGCTGGAGCCTTACCTGATACCACAGTGCCACCACAGCCACTGCTGAGTGCAGCAAGCCACGTGCCTGGAGCCGCAGGACCCCAAGGCAAAGCTGAAGAAGTGTCCTTTCTAGGCCCCAGCAGCCCCTCACTCTTCAGTCCTCCCACAGTCCCAGTTCGTAAATATTTTATGTACATCAGTCTGAAAAGGACTTCTGTCTATGCAAGGGTCCCTTAAAGATTTTCTGCTTCAAATCTCCCTTTGAAATCTGCCATGAACACAAAATTGTGGTAATTTTTCACCTGAGAAGAATTTAAAACCATTTAAGCCCCACCAGTTCAGCAAGATGCTGATTCAATATTTATGAACTTGACTCCTACTGCTACTGCTGGCAGTGGGGGGCTGGAGGCACAGAGTGGCTCGGCCTCTCAAGACTGGTTTTCCTGTCTGGCCAAAGCCTTGGGTTCCTTCAGGACAAGAATTCAACCCTGCAATGGAAGGAAAGTGCTCAGGATCTGTGATGTGACCTCGAACTTGGACAGCTCTGAAATGTTGGAATGGAGCGGGGAAGAAACTGAGAGGCAGGTAATGGATATGTATGTGAAACTGGAGGGTTAATTAGAGGCGAGCTCCTTTCTGAAGACTGCTCAGAAACAGCCGAACACCTTAAAGCACCAGCGTCCAAAGACAGTCTTCTAACTGGTAATAAAGAAAATGTTTATTGTTGTAGCTCTAGTATGTAACTCACTCCCCTTAAGATGCAAGGTCTCTGATATGAATATTTCATGTCTGTAAAATGATGGATCCCACCAGGAAAGGAGCTGTTGCCTTCTTTGAGGTAATTTTTTTTCCTTTTGCTCCCTATTGCTGAACTGCAACAGCTTCATAAATAATTTTGCTTGCTGAAGGAAGAGAAAGTGTTTTTCATGAACTCATTATCTGGGACTGTTTATAGCTGTTGCATGGATTGGGACTTTTCCTGCACCCCCTGTGTGGAAGGGCAGTGCAGACTTCATTGTGCAAAATCTGTTCTATAACTGTTGTGCTGCAAATAAACAAGGGAGCAAATACTTCCACTCAAGATGAATGTTGTTGAGACACCTGCAGACACTTCAGGCCTCTTCACTGTGCTTCAGCCATGGGGGTAAAACAGGATCGGCTTCTCAGGGCGGCTCAGGCAGTCAATACTTTTTGTGTTTTCTGTTACTGCCCTAACAAATGCTCTAGAATGTAGGGACTTGTTCTTTCACAATTCTGTAATTCAGAAGTCTGAGGTGGCTCAGCTGGTTTTTTTGCTTCAGGTTTTGTGAGGCTAAAACCAAGGTGTGCCAAGGATTGTGTGCCTTCCTAGAGGCTCTGGGGGTGAATCTGCTCCCAAGTGTTCACATCCTTGGACCAATTGTTCCCCACAGATGTAGGGCAGACATCACTGCCTCCTTGCTGGCTGCTGGAGGGAGGCATGCTCAGCCTCCAGAGGCCACCCATGCCCTAGGCTCCTTGCCACCCTGCCCCTGCCTCCATCTGCACAACAGTGAGGGTGCTCAAGTTTTCTCCCCTGGGAGCCCCTGACTGCCGGGCCCCTCCAACACTTGCCACAGGCATTGAGTATTTCTCAGGTGTCAGGATTAGATGCACCCAACAGGAAATCAAGGGTGACCTCCTGATCGTAAGGATCCACAGCCTTAATTATAGCTGCCACGTCCCTTCAGAGGAGTGCCTAGATAGTTAGGGGACAGCCATCAGGGGGAGACAGCTGTGGAATCCTGCCTTTCCCTGTTTAACATGCAAAATTGACAGCACCGTGCAGCATGTTCTGAGCCTCATACTGCTCCGGGATTGGAATCCTCTGAAATCGCCACATGACTCAGGTCTGTTCTATTTTCAAGGGAGTGTTGAGAGAAGAGTAGAGGAAAAGGAGCTAACAGCCATTGTTACTTTTTTTTAATCTCCATCTTCATTAAAGTCTAGTACAATGCAATGGGTAAGTGTCACTTCATTTGAAAGATGGGAACTGAAGCTCTCAAGTTTCCTTGTGCGATTTTGCCAGCAATTTGTACAGCTACTGCCTGACGGCATGGAGATGTGAACCTGACCTCCTGGCCCATCATACAGCTGTCCACCTGCATTGGTCACTAACCCCTGGACAGAAGATTTTGGATGAAGCCTTAAGGAAATTTTGGGAGAGCAGCTAATACTCACCCCCTTTATGGGTCATGATGGGAGACAATAAAAACAGCCCATAGAAGGAGACTTAAGGGATTGGGTCATGGCTACTGCTTCCACTCCCATCTAACCTGCCAGCTTCTGATGGCAGTATCTTTGAGCAGTCAGAGCCTTCCAGTTCACAGCCTTCCCTGTAACAGAGCCTCTCCGGCGCACGCCAGCCTTGTCAGCTGGCCAGGGAGCCAGTAGTCCCCGTGTTAGCAGTGAAGGCAGGCAGGAAGCAAGCACAGTGCTGCTGACCCAGTCTTATGTTCCAGCAGCTCATTTCCAATGACTAGTCATAGTTTCCTAGGCCTGGGTGAGCCAGGCCAGGCCTCACCCCACTCCTCCCACTCCTGCCACCAAGGGTTAGTGGAAAACAACATGTATCTATTTCAGGAATCCTAGGTAAAAGTAAAGATGAACTAAAACAAAAATTTTCTGTAGGAGCTGATATTGTGGCACAGTGGGTGCCTTAAGCCACTGCCTGCAATGCTGATATTGCATGAGACCTGGTTTTTGAGTCCTGGTGGCTCCACTTTTAGTCCAGCACACTGCCAAAGCGCCTGAGAAAGCAGCAGAAGATGGCTCAAGTGTTTGGACCCTTTGTACCCACTTGAAACCTGGATGAAGTTCCTTCTGTCTGGCCCAGCCCTGGCCTTTGTGGCCATTTGGGGAATGAACCAGCAAATGGAAACTCTCTCCCTCTCTATAACTCTGCCTTTCAAATAGTTGTCTGCAATTGTGTCTCAAGATCTCAACAAATATATATCCTTTTTGTCCCAATTTCTGGTTTATGTCTGATGATGGAGTAAATATACTCATTCCTTTGACTTCTGATTTTTTTTTTCAAAGTCAGATACACAGAGAGGAAGATCTTACGTCCAATGGTTCACTCCACAAGCAGCTGCAATGGCTGGAGCTGAGCCAGTCCAAACCAGGAGCCTGAAGCTTCTTCCGGGTTTCCCAAGTGGGTGCAGGGTCCTCGACTGCTTTCCCAGGCCACAAGCAGGGAGCTGGATGGGAAGTGGGCCGCCAAGATTAGCACTGGTGCTCATATAGGATCCAGGTATGTGCAAGGTGAGGACTTAAGCCACTAGGCTACCGCGCCAGGCTTCTGACCTCTGATTTTAAGATGTCCTCCCATTTTTCTACCCCACATTCTCGAGCTCTCTATGGATACAGCCGACGACTTGCACACTCCTTCCTGTACTACCTTTATTTCTTTTCACAAAATGAACTTTTGGTGGAGGGAAGAAGAAAGGATTATCGTGCAAGTGCAGGGAGGAGTCCTGGGGAAGAACTCAAACAGATTGTTTCCTTCCTAAAAAATGCAACTGGAATCAACAAAGTATCAGCTCAAAAAAAGCAGGAGAAAAAGAAAGGAATCAATGTTGTGGTGGTTGGAGCGGAAGGAACCAAGCTTTCCAGAGTGTTTCCTGTGTAAGCTGTAAGAAACAGATAAAGGCAGCACCACTGCTGCCCAAGGAGAAGTGCAGGGTGTGGGAGACGTGCAAATCCTCCCAGAGGAACCCAAGACAAAATGGGGCCTGCTGCCCGGGGAATGCAGACACACATTTACAGGCAGCTGTAGCATGGCTGAGCCAGAGGCCTCACCGTGCCCCAGTGATGCTTGGCTCACTCAGACATCCTGTAAATTTGCCCATAACAAGAACATTAAAGAACTGAATCTGGACAAATAGAAAAGAGAACTGTAAGCAGTCAGCTCCTGCAGAGGGCACGGATTGGGAAGTGCAGAGGGAGCGGATCTGGAGAGAGGGGCTGATGCCATGGTGTAGCATGCCAAGCCTGTGGCTGTAGTACCAGCATCATATACAGGGGCACTGGTTCAAGGCCCAACTGCTCCACGTCTGATTCCAGCTCCCTGCTAATGGCCTAGGAAAGCTTAAGTGCTTGAGCCTCTGCACCCATGTAGGAAACCCAGAGGAAACTCCTAGCTTTGGACCAGCCCAATTGCCACTGCAACCTTTTAGGGAATGAACCAGCAGATGGAAGACCTCTTGCCTCTCTTTGTTAACTCTGCCTTTCAAACACATAAATAAATCTTTTTAAAAAGCTTTGGAGACCTCAATTCCAGAGTGATAGGGCAGGGTACATGGGACCTAGTGGAGCAGGAGGCATTGTCTGGTGGAGTGTGAGTAGGCAGAGCCTACTAGACATGCAGCTCCTGGAGCCCCACCCAGATGTGTTGAATCAGAAACCAGCAACCTGTGATTTTGCATCAGGCTCAAGTTTGAGAACACTGAGTGTCAAGGGGCTGCTAATTGGTGTAAATGTTAGCTGCAGCTTTTTTATTTATTTATTTATTTTTTGGTCTCCAGGAGAGGTAAATCTTGGGCCACTTAAGGATAAACAAGGTGTGTGGGCTGGTAAGTGGTTCTTATCTACAAAGTTGCAGCAGCTGGCTTCAGTTAACTCCAAATGGCCCTTTAAGCAAATACAATGCGAAGGACAAAGATTAGATTATATTAGCAACCTAGGAGCAGAAGGGCTAGACTGCTTAAAAAAGAAAAAAGAAAAAAAAACAGCTAAAGGTTTAGGAGGTTTTATTAATATTTAAATTGCAGTGTAACCACAGCTGCAGCCTTTGACTCCTGCATAGAGATATGCAAATATAGCTTTCAAGAGCAAGGCAATTTCAGACAGCCCTCAAGGTAACAAGAACAAATAAAACAAATGATTTTGTAATTTATCTTTATTGACTGATGGCAAGCAAGGCAAGAGCAAACCATACTGTGTCAGAGTGAGCTACAGCCCAGCTCTGTGAGAGAACATGTGTGGGCTTGGAGGGAGAAGGCAGGCAGACCCATAGGCAGGTAGCAGTACAGACCCTGGACACCCAGCCATACGGTGGGTGCGCCGTGTGGCCCTACCAGCTCACAGGAGGACAGCAGTATCAGTCGCTAATGACTGTCACTGCCACATGCCTGCGTTCCCCAGGTGCACTATTCCCGACATTCAAGTAAGGAAGGGGATGCTTTGAGAGGGCACGCTACTTGCCCAAGATCTTCCAACAGAAAGAAGAGGCAGAACCCAAACTGACACAGATTCCCAGGAGGCCTGTCCTGGGAGGCAGTGAGTGACAGGGGAGACCAGCACCCAGGTCTGTATGAGAAGATCCTTCTCTGGCCTTCGGAGTTCAGTGCTTACTATGCAGTGTGGGAGTAAGAAAACCACATAAGACCCTTGCAGAATTCCATGTCGGGGGGGCTATGGGGCGAGAACAGTAACCGTCTCCTGGACTTGTGGAGTGGGTAGGATTTGGCCAGAGGAAAAGGAAGCCAGGAGATTCTAGAAGCCTGGAGCACAGGTTCCAGGGAGGAGTGAGATGGGAGAGTCCCAGAAGGGTATGTTTTTTTGATCTTTCCTGTACTCCGCTTCCTCAGACCTTCCATTCTAACCCCAAACCCAAAAATCTGCACTGTTTCCTTTCAGGCACCTTGGCCACCAAACTTCTGCCTGCTAAGTTCTGATCTGCAATCTCCACAGGCCCATACCCTGTTCACCCTACCCTCTCCACAGAGCCTCCTTCAGGTTTTCTAAGACAAAAACCATTCCAAACCTAGAATACCACAGAAGTGGGGTGGGTATTGTGGTGCAGTGAGTTAAGCCATTGCTTAGGACACCAACATCCTATATAGGAGGGCTGATTTAAATCCCAGCTACTTGGGCCTGGCCCGGTAGCCTGGTGGCTAAAGTCCTAGCCTTGCACATGCCAAGATCCCATTTGGTCGCTGGTTCTAATCCCGATGGCCCCATTTGCCATCCAGCTCCCTACTTGTGGCCTGGGAAAGCAGTTGATGACAGCCCAAAGCCTTGGGATCCTGCACCTGCGTCTGGGAGACCCAGAAGAGGCTCTGGGATTCTGGCTTTGGGTTGGCTTAGCTCTGGCCATTGCAGCTGCTCGGGGAGTGAATATAATACTTGTGCCAATCAAGTTGTTCATGCGTGTACACTACTTTCTCTATAATTCCTTATGGCACTATAAGCATTTTTTATTTATTTGAAAGGCAACATTATAGAGAGAAAGAGGGAGAGAGAGAGAGATCTTCCATGCAAATGGTCAGAATAACTGGGACTGGACCAGGCCAAAGCCAGGAGCCAGTAGCTTCATTCTGGTGAGGGGCCCGAGAGCTTACATCATCTTCAACTGCTTTTCCAGGCACTGCAGAAAGCTGGAATGGAAGTACAGCAGCAGGAAATCAAGCTGGCGCATCACAGGATGTAGCTTAATAGGCTATACCACAACAGTGGCACCCAGTAAGTTTTTGCTAAGTGAATTAAAGGATGAACCAAAAAACTCAACAGAGTTGAAGACTTTGCCCAGTGCAGACCCCATCATTGTGAGCTTTTGGGAAACCAGCCACATTCTGCCACGCGGAGTGCTATTCGCTTCGATCCTTTCCACTGAGACCCTGATTTACTCCAAAAGCAACATAAGCAATCTAAATTGAGCTTCCTCCTCTAAACCCACACCTACGGATTTCCTCCCTGATTCTCTTGTGCCTATCATGAGGCCTCCCATTCAGGGCTAATCAGCACACCCCAACCCAGACAACATTCGTTTCCCTGCCCATCAGCCAGGCCTTCTCCAGGCGGGACATTCAATGGCAGACAAGGAGACTGCTGCTATCATTACTGGGCACACGATGATGGTATTACAATAATCTCTGCAAACTCAAAGCACTACTTCAGCCAGTGTCTGTCTCTTCTTGCTAAAGGTGACTAACCCCACTTTGCGAGAAAACTCAGATCCCAGGCCTTGCCACATGTCACCCGATGAGTTGGTGGCAGTCAACTACGCAGCCTGAGTTACCCCCTTGTTAGGTATCGGATGGACATGCCCTCATGATGGCCGTGTCTGGGAAGGAGTGTGGGCTCCAGTGGACAGACAGGGTGAGGCTGAGGAGAACATTGTGATGCCGTAAAGTTAGTGTGTTTGTTTTTAAAGATTCTTTTTAAGATTTATCTTATTTTTTATTGCAACGTCAGATATAGAGAGAGGAGGAGAGACAGGAATATCCTCCACCTGATGATTCACTCCCCAAGTGACCGCAATGGCCAGTTCTGCACTGATCCAAAGTCAGGAGCCTAAAGCTTCATCCAGGTCTTCCACACAGATGCAAGGTCCTAAGGCTTTGGGCCGTCGTCTACTGCTTTCCCAGGCCACAAACAGGCAGCGGAATGGGAAATGGGGCTGCTGAGATTAGAACCGGCGCCCATATGGGATCCTGGAGCATGCAAGACAAGCACTTTAGTCACTAGGCTACCACGCTGGGCCTTATTTTTTTGTTTTGTTTTTTTCTTTTTTTTTACCACAATGCTGCTGCATTTGGCACTAGTTAATTCCACAAGGGTTTTTTGGTTATTGTTTTTGCTTTGTTTTTAAAGCAGTACCAAATATCCTAGACAAGGGAATGGAGAGGGTGAATCCAGAGGTAGCATAGATAAGCAAATAAGCAGATGTATGCCATCTCTTGAAGACCCACCTAACACCAAAGGGTAATGTACACTGCACAAGACAAATGCAAGTTACAGTTCAGGAGGTCCTCCCAGCTGTTAGGCTACAGGACTATGGAACAAGCTTGCACGCATACCAGCTCAGCACAGGGTCTTCCCCTGAGAACCCCCGCCCCTGAGTGTGTTGAGGTAAGGGAAGCCTGCTAGTGGGCTCAGCCGCCAGCCAGCAAGGCTCTGCAAGCCCAGGAAACCAAGGTCTTTGCAAGAGCCACCTCTAGTTTCTAATGAAATGCCAAAGAAATAGCAGGGAGAATTCTGCCTGGAAGCTCAGATCACTTCCTACAGATGTGACCCCAGAGCCGCGCTGGCTGAGGCAGCATCTTCCTCCCACCCAAGGCCAAGCCTTCCAGCATCAGCCGTGCAGCTGATTCTCTTTACGCAGCCCAGCTCTGGGTCTTTCTCCTCTCCACCCCGACACCAGCTCCGTCATTCCTTCACTTTGCTGGGACCTCAGCCACTTCCCTGCCCCCTCCCTGAATGCTGTGGGGTACTCAATGGGCAAAGGGGCATTACATCCCAACAAGTGTTGGTTGGACCACATTGAGAATATCATGATGCCAGGTGGTAGCTCCTCTTTCCTGTCACTGGGTTCCTGCCAGCCATGGGGCATTTTTAGAGTGAGCCAAAAGATGAGAACTTTCCTCTCTGGCTAACAAAAACAGATAATTTATTTAAATGGGTGATCGCATGTGACACGAATTTCGCCACTTTCTAAAAACACAACCACCAAATGCAGCCAGGGCAGGGAGAAGAGCTAGGCATGACTCAGAATGCCAAGGCCAAGTCTGAGCCTCCCCCTCTTTCTCCTGCAGGACCAGATGGGAACTAAGGCTCAGAGAAAAGGCCCGACCAGGGCAGGGTCCCAGCGGAGCGTCACCCTGTCCCAGGCAGAAGAGAGGCACTCAGTGAGTTTGAGGAGGCTGCAGCCGTCAGCTCATTTGCATCCTAAGTGATTGGTTTTCCCTGCTCGTCCCTCATTAGGACACAATGGACAGTTGTTTGCTGGCTCAGCAGATCTATTTACCCAGGGAGCGAGGAGACAGAGCCCAAGTGAGTGATGGCCGATAATGCTGGGGGGTGGGCAGCCGCCTTCTCTCCCCAGAGCTCTCTGGGGCCACTGGCACTCTTGTCCTCACACAAAAAGAAGGGACCTTAAAGAGTAGACCGCCCCACCCACCCCCGTTTGGCTGAGAGGTGCTGAGAGGACAAGCGCTTCCTTAGGGTCAAACGCCAAATTCATGGCAGAACTGGGCCTTGTACAATCCTTGTAATTGCAATCCTTGTAATATTGTATTATATTATTTCTCACCTCCCTACAGCATGGTTTCCCTTTCCTGTTTCCTGTCCCATGGGTCTGTGTGTCAGCCACGGTTTCCATCACTCTCACCCTGTGCCTGCCCCTCTGATCTCTCTCTTTGTCTGCTCCTCAGTTTCTAGGCGGCTAGGACAATCTATGAGACTTCTAATTAACCCCTGCCCGAACAATGGTGCATCTGGCCAGATAGGTGGGGAGGGAACAAACAGGTTCTACTGTTTGGGGCCTACTGCGTACCAGGCACTCAGGCACCTGAGGAATGCCAGGCCCCTCTCCCGTCTTGCAAACCACGTGTTCTTGCAGCCTGGGAAGGTGAGGCTCAGAGAGGCAGAGTAACTTGGACAAGAGCACATAGCTAAATCCAAAACAAATAAATAAACCCAAAACTTCCATTCTTCCTAACCATCGGCCCTGACACAGGGTGGAACACAAGGTAAGAGGCTCATGAATCATGGAGCTCAAATGAAGCAGAGGCCACCATCTTCCCTCAGAGCCCCCACCACCTACTGACCCCACAGGGTGGTGAAACCTCACCAATGCAAGCTTTTGCCCATGCAGGCCAAGAGCGGGGGGTGGGTGGGAAGGCAGTGACCAAGACATAAACCTGACCAGCCCAGACTACAGGGGTCTCCCTCCTCCCAACACCCTCCCAGTTCCCATCTGCCCCCTCCCTTTTGTGGGTCAAGCCTGCCAGCGTCTGTTGCATTGTGTGCTGGGGGAAGGGCAGGCCAGGGAGAGGGTGGGTGTGTGAGTGTGTGTCTATGCCTGAACATAAGGCCTCCGGGTTCATTCTGACACTGAATGAAAAACTCACCAATTATTTGTTCAATCTCATTAATATGCAGACAGACATCTGTTATTTAGGAGTCAACAGCAGAGGCATTTTCTGGGGGAGGGGCACTTATACATATGGGTCTCTGGTCTCTCCAGCTGCTGGGTTGTGAGGGTAGTGGCCTTGGCAGTCACCCCACCCCTGCAGACCTATAGCCTTCCCGCTCTCTGCCCCTCACTTGCAGGAGAGCAACCACCTAAGAAGCCAGCTGGAAGGAGAGGAGCCACCCTGGGTAGAACTCTTACAACAAATCAGTGAGCCCATTGCTGGGGAGGAGTGTAGAATGGAGAATGAAGAGCAGGACTGAAGGACGGAGGGACGTGACTCCTTCTCCGCTCCCTGCCCTTTCCTGTCCCCAGCCAGCAGGACTGAGCTAAGTGTATCTGGGGTGGGTTACTATGGCAACACAGGGTCCTCACCCAGAGGCTTCAAGAAAATCAATGAGGGGAGCTCAGAAGAAAAGTGGGGCTCAAAGGACCCTGAGCCTTCAGAGGCATCATGAAAACCCACTCTGGCCCCCATGGATGTGTGGGAGCAAGACACAACGCCCTCCCCTTCTGGCTTTCTTCTAGCTTTGAAATCCTGGCCCCGGATACCTCTCCTAGATGTCTTTCCTGATTGCTTCAGCTCAGAAGCACTCAACGCTGCAAATCTTGATTAGAGGATGGAGGCTGAGATCAGCTCAGGCCCTTCCCAAGGGTCCAGTGGTCACGATGTAGTAGGTGAGCCCATTCCAGGCATCCCCTTTGGGTGCCAGTCCATGCCTGGCTGCTCTAGTACCTGTCCAGTCCCCTGCTCATGGTCTGGGAAAAGCAGCAGCAGATGATTCAAATGTTTAGGCTCCTGACGCTCACATGGGAGACCCGGCTGAGGTTCCTGGCTCCTGGCTTTGGCCTGGTTCATTCAACCATTGTCACCATCTGGGAAGTGAGCCCATAAATGGTTCTCTTGCTCTCTTTGACTTTCAAATAAGTAATTTTTAATTAAAAAAAAATCAAGCAAAAAAAAAAATCAAGCTTTTCTAACATTCTTTCTCCTCTGACTTTTCTCCCACCCTTTTTTTTAAAGATTTATTTTATTTTTATCGCAAAGTCAGATATACAGAAAGGAGGAGAGATAGAGAGGAAGATTTTTGTTGTTGTTGTATTTTATTTATTTAGAGAGGAAGATCTTCCATCCGATGATTCACTCCCCAAGTGAGCGCAACGGCCAGTGCTGCACCAACCTGAAGCCAGGAGCCAGGAGCTTCCTCCAGGTCTCCCACACTGATACTGGGTCCCAAGACTTTGGGCTATCCTGGACTGCTTTCCGAGGTCACAAGCAGGGAGCTGGATGGGAAGTGGGGCTGCCAGGATTAGAACTTGTGCTCATATGGGATCCCGGTGCATTCAAGGCAAGGACTTTAGTCGTTAGGCCACCACGCCAGGTCCAGTCTCCTTTTCTCAGTATGAAAACTGAAGTTCAGCGGTCAGCACTATGTAGTGGCCATGGGCGCTGGTTCGAGTTTCAGCTGTTCCATTTCTGATCCAGCCTCTGCTAAAGCACCTAGAAAAGCACTGGAGGATGGCCCGGGTACATGAGTCCCTGTTAACCACATGGGAGAGCCAGCTGAAGCTCCTGGCTCCTAGCTTCAGATAGACCCAGCTCTGGCCTTTGCTGCCACTTGGGGAGTGAACCAGTGAATGGGTAACCTCTTGATTTGTCTCATCCTCCCTCGCTATGTGACTCTTGCTTTGAAATGAATAAATAAGTCAAAAGAAAGTAGCTGTTGGGCCTGGTCTAAGGCTCCTCAAGGGAGCAAGCATCAGGGCTGGCCTTGTGTTCTGGAACTTGTCTGCCAACTTCAGGCACTATCCAAGGCTATCTCTCCTGGGAGGACAGGAGAACATCTGTGCCAAAAGTGTAGCAGGGTTGGGCCGGGCGGCGTGGCCTAGCGACTAAAGTCCTCGCCTTGAACGCCCCAGGATCCCATATGGGCGCCGGTTCTAGTCCCGGCAGCTCCACTTCCCATCCAGCTCCCTGCTTGTGGCCTGGGAGGGCAGTTGAGGACGGCCCAATGCATTGGGACACTGTACCCACATCGGAGACCTGGAGGAGGTTCCGGGTTCCTGGCATCGGCCCTTTGCGGCTCACTTGGGGAGTGAATCATCGGACGAGGATCTTCCTCTCTGTCTCTCCTCCTCTGTGTATGTCTGACTTTGTAATGAAAATAATAAATCTTTAAAAAAAAACAAAACAAAAACAAAAGTGTAGCAGGGTTAGGGGGCCCCCCTCCTGGGCAGGCTGATTACAGAGGTTAAGAGACTCTGGCAGCATCACAGCATGATTAGTTGTTTATTTCATTAAGTGATTAACGAGGCCACATTGTTTCCCAAATGGGCATCTAATTTGTGGGAGAAACAGCTGCAGAGGAGGAAGCAAAGTCTGACTCCTGCATCTAGGCTGGAGGTGGGAGCAAGGTCCCCCTCCCTGCAGCCTGTAGGGTCTTCCCTCTCCACCACTAAGGACCAAGAAACAGTCCCAGTCCATCCTCCAGCCCTGGGCTCCTGGGTCCAGAGGGGCACAGACTCCTCCCTGGTCACTCAGCCAGGTGCTCCTGGTGCTACTTTGGGGAGGATCCTCCAGTTGACTCATCTTCTTAATTATGCTTGCTTTAGAAAGATACAGAGCATGTACTTGCATTCCCTGAGCACAAATGGCAGCAGAGGGAAGTTGGGGTGGGGTGGGGTACAAACACCCTGCACTCCCGGTGGCTCTGGCCTTGAAACTGCTTTGCGCCAGAAGGAACCCAGTGAAAAAGAACCACACCAGCCCCAAAGCCCAAGTCAATTTTTATGGCAGGTCCCCGTCCCTGGCAAGGCCTAGGAACCTGGCCTTTTTCGCTCCCCAGTGCATACAGGCTGGGTCCTTACAGCTGGGCAGAGGAGGAAGCCACAGAGCCTACCCCTAAAGTCGGCTGTCTAGAGGTGAGATGCTTAGTGCCCTGGATGTTACTCTAGAATCCTTATCTGACAAGCCAGGGGATGGGCAGAGATTTCTTTTCCTAGGGTTAGGGAAGGAGCATCATTTCAAATGACATACCTGGGAGCCAGATCCTCCAGCACCTCTCCCCATACACATCTCCATATGACCAGCTAGCACACAGCGACCTCATGGCACTCCATTGCTGCTGGCCCCATGGATCCTCAAACTGAAGCCCTGGCTCCCCTCCCAGTGGCCCTGCCATAACCTCCACACCTTCCAGCCTTGCTCACTGCTCTCCTTGCCATGGACGCTCCCGTCATACCAGCTCGCCCTCACCCCCACAGGCCTACACATTCTCTACCCTCTGCCCAGGGCCTTTCTTACCTTCCGTGCCTGGCCTCAGCCCTCAGGGCCTGGCTCACAGGACACATCCCAGCTACAGGCAATGACCCCCACCTGCATAACCATCTAAGAGGGTCTCAGTCCTGGGAAGCTTTTGTTACATCCTTGTCCTCCAGCAAGCAGTGGGTGCCTTGGGTCTGTCCAGCCGGTGTGTGGCATACAGTAGGTGCTTGGCTCATGTTTGCTCCGAATGAATGAGGGAAAGCTGGGCTGTGGATGAGGGTGAGACATCCATCCATGGGAGGGCCACCAGGGCAGTATCCTTTCAATAGGACTGGGACCGGGGACAGGGCCGGTTCCTGGGGGAGAATGTCACCGAAAGGAGGCCAGTGGGCCCAGAGCCAGGGAGGGAATACAGGACAATCTGAAACCAGACTCCCGAGAAAACAGACCCATACTGTCTTGCTGGCCAGCAGCGCTCCGGCCGGCCCCTCCACGACAGAGGAGGCCGTCCCCAAAGCCTCCAGGAGCTCAGCACAGAGAGACACTGCCCCTAGGGGAACTCTGGCTTCTGTGATATGAAGGCTTAGATGCCTTCTGTGCCCGGGGGCACCTGCAGCCTCCAAGTCAGGGGCAGCAACAGTGAACCAGGGCAGCCTTGACTCTCCAACTGGACCCCTCCTAGCTGACAGGGACACCCCCCGACCCAGGGCTGAGTGTCGCTGTCTACTCTAAGACCTACCCTCCCAAGTAGCCTTAGGATCGTACCCCTCATTTATGGGGGTAAACGGGGATGAGACACTTGCAGGTCTCTCACGTCTGGTTCCCCAAAGGGCTCTCCCATCCCAACTCCCGGCTCCTTCTTGGCTCCAGCTGTGGGCACAGATAGCTTTACCTCCTGCTGCTAGAGTTTGGTAGACTTCTTGTTTTGTTTTGTTTTTTTTTTTTTTTTTTTTTTTTTTTTTAACGCAATAAAACTAAAGCCACAGTCATTTTCCATGGACAGGGCTTTATTTGGGGACTATGGATGGAAGGCAGTGGGGGAGCTTGGACTGGTGGGATGGGAAGAGCTTCTCCTTGCTTTTTAACTTAGTGCATGTGGCCAGGATGTTAGGATGCATGAGAGGGGCTGTACAGGTGACAGAGGAGAGGAAGAGAACATCACAGAACAGACACTTTCCTGAGGGAAGGAAGCCAGACCAGGATCTGGGGAGGAAAGGTCCCCTTCCAATACAAGACTTAGTCAGGGTCCCTGCTGCATGCTAGTCATCCTAACCCTTGTCTGCCCCTCCCAGCTCGTGCCCCAGAGGTCTGCCCATCAGCCCCCTTCAGTGGAGATGGAATGAGCATGGGCATTTTTCTACCCGCCCCGCCCAGTTCCCTAGTTCAGGAAAATCACCCCAGCGGCTCACTACCTCCCAGCTCACTACCTACCAGGGTCAGCAGCGCTCAGGAGGCGGGCAAGAAAGTCGGGGAACCCTTGGATACCTTGCCCATGCCTCTCCTCACTCTGCACTCCCCGACCCCAACCCCGCAGCCCCTCACATGAGGTTGCAGCTCTTGGCTCGATCCTTGTGTATCTCGCCTTCGTTCCCTCGGTCTGGCCGGTCTGGCCGTCCTGACAGCTGTGCGGATCGCTGCAGTCCCCTGCGTGAGTCGGTGCGGCGCAGCTGCCTGTGGCCACGGCCAAGGGAAGCCACTGTGGCCACGTGGAAGACATCCCTGACGCTGCGCTCTGAGGACCGGGAAGAGCACTCCACATAGGACACGGCCCCCACCTGCTTGGCCAGCACCGTGCCCTGGAAAAGAAGCACATGAGAGGTTCGACCTGCAACTCAACAAGGGGTCCTGAAGTTCAGGGGGTTCGGGCTGAAGGGCAAGGCTGAGGGAGGGTGGAGAAAGTGGGTTGGAGGCCAGGTGGAGGGTTGAGCCATCCAGGGTGCTCTCCAGTCCGAAAAAGGCAGGGACAGAGTGGAGGGGTCTGTGCTGGGCTCAGGGCCAAGGTCAAGGGTCCCACCTGCTCATGTGTAACGGGGATAAGCCTCTGCTTGGACAGCTCCCTCAGCGTAGCCAGGTCGGTCCGCATGTCCAGTTTACAGCCAACCAGCACAACCTTGGCGTTGGGGCAAAACTCCTGTGTCTCTCCCTGCCACTATTTGGGGGAAGAAAACACAATTACAGAGGGGCACAGGAAGGCCCAGGTCTTGAGCCCTCCCACTTGAGGCAGGAGGTACAAATGTAAGCTTGAGTTGAGAGCAGCTTGGGGTGAGAAGGAAGGGGAGAGGAGAGGCCTCAGGCGGGAGCCTAGGAAGCCTCCTTCTTCAGTGACCACCAAGGGTCTGCCAGCCTGGGAACTGCCCATTCCCATGGAACAAAGTAACACCGCCTGTCCCCTCCTGGGAACTGGGGCTGCCCTAGCTGACTGGAGCTCAATCACCATAAGCTTTTTCTCATGGAAATAAGGGTCTAGACAGGAGGACACAGGGTTTGACTGAGCTCCACGTGGGGCTCCCACACCCAAGGACATGGGCGTGCATAGCCATCTCCCCTGGCTGCTGTCCCAGCTCTGACTTCCAAGCCAGGTTCAGGGGAGGTGGGGCTCAGGAGGGATGCAAGTGTCCCCCACTCCGTCCAGCTCATGGCCACACCTCAGCCATCTCCCTGATTCCCATCAGGCAGGCCCAGGTGGCCAGGGCCCCTGTCTAGCTGGCCTGCTTCCCCACTCTCCTACCTTCTTGAGGACGCTGTCCAGTGTTTCCGGTCGGCTGATGTCAAAGCAGATGAGCACAGCGTCGGAGTCGGGATAGGCCAGAGGCCGGACATTGTCATAGTAAGAAGAGCCTGAGAGAAGACAGCGAGTGAAGGAACAGGGCCTGGGTGAACAGGGAGCAGGGAAGGGGGTGGCGGACCCAAGAAGTTCTAACCAAGGGTGCTGAGGGCAGAGGATGGAAAATAGGACAAGAGTGGGGGAGGGTCCACAGAAGTTCTCTACAAGTGATCGCTCCTAATCTGTTCTGAGTTGGAGTCCTTTTAAGAAGCTCACAAAGTCTTAAAAATAGTCTCTAAAATTTGGCCTTGTACTTTGCATGTTCTAACTGGCATCTCCCAAAGCCCTCCAGGGAATGCACTTCCTGGCTGGGAGGGAGGGGGAGGGGTGGAGAGGAGGAATTGGAGCAGAGGCAGGGAGGGAGAAAGGGAGGGACCCCACTGGTCAGCCTAGACCTCTCCCCCACCCCCAGCATCCCGCCAAGAAACTCTAAATGTCTCCCTACACGCAGCCATATCTTGTATAAAATAAGTTTCAAAGGAAAAGCTATTCCTTCCCAACTTTCCCAGGGAGGCAGCACCCAGCCGAGGGCGGTCTGCCTCAGGGCAGGTTATCTGCCTCAGACTCAGCTTCCCCAAATTCAAACTCAATTTTCCTTCCTCCTTCAATTGGGTGGGTGGGTGGGTGGGGCTGGCCAAAGCCTGGGTCAAGGTGGGGTGGCCTGGGAAGCCCGGATGATCCCAAGGGGTTGGGCTACCTGAAGTATCCCACATGTTGAGCTCAATACGGCGCTTGTCGATCTCAAAGCTTGCCGTGTAGTTCTCGAACACGGTGGGGACGTAACTCTGCAGGCAGGAATGGGTCAAAATGAGATCGCGCTCCAGTCCTCAGCCCACACCGATGCCCTCCCCATTCCCACGCCTGCTCCAGCCCAGTCCCCGGACACAAGTTGGTCTGCGCTTGGGCAAAGGGGAGACCCTGGAGCAGCTGCCTCCGCCGCATCAGCGCTAGGCTCCCAGACCCCTCCCGGCCCCTCGGCCCCTAGTTCTCCCACTCTTCCAAGCCCTGGCGCTCCCACCCGGGTTCTCCGGGTCTCAAAAACCCCCGT
Source organism: Ochotona princeps (assembly GCF_030435755.1). Classification (NCBI taxonomy): domain Eukaryota; kingdom Metazoa; phylum Chordata; class Mammalia; order Lagomorpha; family Ochotonidae; genus Ochotona; species Ochotona princeps. The sequence continues at coordinate 15,482,484 of NC_080848.1, forward strand.
GCAGTTCACCCTGCTCTCTTAATTCCACCCACCCCAATCCACTGCAGTCCTTCCAGAGCCCCCAGGGCCTCCCACTCTCCTGTCCCCCTCATTCACTCGTGTCCCTCTCTCTCTCTCCCGCCCCCGGTTTCCACAGCATCGGTTTCCATTCGTCCTCGGGGCCCTGTCATTCCCCTCTTCCGCAGTCTCGACGCCCCCCCTCCTCCCGAGACGCCGGTCCCTCACCCCGGGGTAGGCGTCCTTGGCGAACACCTGCAGCAGCGCCGTCTTGCCGCACTCCGCGTCCCCCACCACCACGATCTTGCAGCGGCCGCTCTGCCCCTCCATGGTCCCGGCTACGCGCCGGCGGCCCCCCGCGCCGCTTCTGCCGCCGCTGCAGCTGCAGCCGCTCGGGCCGCCGACACCGGCATCTCGCGGGCCCGCGCCGAGCCCCCGCCCGGGGCCGCGGCCCCCAGCCCCGCCCCCAGCCCGGCGGCCGCGCCCCCGGCCCCGCCTCCCGCCCGCGCAACCGGGGGCGGAGCTCGGGGGGCCGGGGTGCGGGCGAGCCGCGGGGTGACGGCCGGCAGCGCAGGGCTTCCTCGGGGGTGGGGGGCAAGGAGGACCCACGCCCGGCGCTGACCTCCGGTGTGGCCCCGCGCGCACGCAGGTGTGCTGGCGCGGACGCGCGCCCGGGCAGCCATTCACTTCCTGGGCGCAGGGGGGCGTCGTGACAGGGGTCCTGGTGACTGGCGAGTCTGGGGACCCCAACACCTCCACTCGGGGGGCGGTTTGGGGTCTCCATGACAACGTGCGGCGGGGGCCCGGCCTGGGTTGGCCGGGTAGCACGAACCGAGATCCTCCGCCCAGCCCTGGTCTGGGAGGAAAGTTTTGGGAGAGCTGCGTCCTCTGCTGGATGTGTAGGGGAGACGGCGAGAAGGGGCACAAGTGAGGGACAGTTCTGTTGCAGCCCAGACGCAGAGCCACTGGTTTCAGGCTTGATTCGGAGACTAACGAATCCAGAACTTCCTCGGGGCTTCCCACGTGGTGCAGGGGCCAAGCACTGGGGCCATACCTCTCGCGGACCCATTAAAAATGCATCCTGGGGTCGGCGCGATGCCTCAACAAGCTAATCTTTCACCTGCAGGCGCCGGCATCCCATGCGAACGCCAGTTCATGTCCCGGCTGCTCCACTTCCCATCCAGCTCCCTGCTTGTGGCCTAGGGAAAACAGAGAACGGTCAAAAGCCTTGGGACCCTACACTCGCGTGGGAGACCTGGAATTTCTTTTAAAATTAAATTTTAAATTTAAGATATTGTTAATATATTTAAGAGGGATGCACACCCCTGTGGGCCTCCGATTGGGATGGGTAGGGTCGACGTAAGCTGGAAAGTGGGTGGGACGAATGTTTCCTTTTTTTCTCCTGTTTCCGCAGAGGGGAGGGAGCCGCTCCTTGCCGAGCAGCTACGTCGACTGCCCTCTTCAAATCACGTGAGGTCCCACCTGCAAGACGTCCACGGCGCGGCGGTGCTGCAGAACCCCGAGCGTGGCCCTTTAACCGGGCGCGCCAGGCCCCGCCCCGCCGGCCCGCAGCCGCGGCGCCGCCCTCCGCAGCTGGCCACCCTCAGTCCAGCTGTGCGCGCACGTCGGGACTCCCAGCCATGTCCGCCGAGAGAGAGGTGGCCGAGGCGGCTGCCGAGGTGGCCGAAGCCGGCGCCGGGGACGCCGCGTCTTCGCAGCCCCCGAAGGCCGAGACGGCGAGCGATCCCGCGCCGTCCGGAGCCCCCGAAGCGGCTGCCGCACCGTCTCCGCCGCCCCTGCGCTGCCTGGTGCTCACGGGCTTCGGCGGCTACGACAAGGTGAAGCTGCAGAGCCGGCCGGCCGCGCCCCCGGCTCCCGGGCCCGGCCAGCTGACCCTGCGCGTCCGGGCCTGCGGGCTCAACTTCGCCGACCTCATGGCTCGGCAGGGGCTGTACGACCGGCTGCCGCCGCCGCCCCTCACGCCTGGCATGGAGGGCGCGGGCGTCGTGGTGGCGGTGGGCGAGGGAGTCACCGACCGCAAGGTGAGCCGGCCGGGGTGGCTGGGTGGGGGGCGCGGCGGGGCAGCAACTGGGGGTGTGGCAGCGCTGAAGGAGCGCAAGCCAGAAGGATGGGCCTAGGGAAAAAAGGCGACCCTTGGGGTTTCAGGCTGCTGGAGAGCCAGGTGCTTTGGGGAGGGGAGCAGAGGGTGGGCGCAGGTGGTGTCCCTTCCTCAACCATCTTGGGTCGTGGCCGCCGCCCAGGAGCGGTGATGGGGGGAACAATAAGGCGCTTTGCGCATGCGCGCTGACCTTCTCCACCAGCTCCCCGCTACAGCTGCAACCTGCCACCACTCCCCCAGTGATAAAATAATACACCTGCACCCCTGCCCACCCTACAGCCCTGGGTCTGTGACCCTACAGGGAAGCCAAGTCCCCCCCCCATGCACACACTTCCCGAGGGAGCAGGGGGCGTGCGGAGGTCGGGATGGGCGGGGGCGCAGTGGCAGTGCCAGAGCCCCAGTCACATGCAGCCCCGTGGTGTGTGGGGGTGTGAGGCGGCCCCTCCCCTGGCGGAGGCCCGGAGACCAGCCACGCCCATCATGGAGCCGAGCTGGCCGCCTCGCTGCCAGGCTGGGCTTGGGGCTGCGGAGACGCCCCGGGGTTCCGGATCTTTGTCTCGGAGTCCCGTGACTGAGTGTCTGCTCCGCTCATCACTGCATCCTTGGACCACGACCCTGGGCTGCCCCTGGGACCTTCTGGTGGCATCGCCTCTGCCTTCCTCTGGCCTCGGACCCCTGGCCTCAGAAACCCGCGCAGTTCCCTGGCTGGCTGGGCTGGGAAGGTGCGGCAGCGTGAGCTGGTTAGCCCAGCTCGGCAGGTCGGCTACTCTTTCCTGCTGTATCGTGGGTTCATCTCACCTCAGACGTGGAGAGTTCCGGGTGACCGACTTTTGGAGCAACCTAGGGCGACGCATGACTGTGCATCCTTAGAGGGTTTCCTTTCGGATTTGGCCAGTTGTAGGACTTTGCCTGGATCTGTTGCAGTTACCCTGCCTGCAAACAGCTGCTGCTCCAAGCGCTTCTGCCTGACTCTGGCCGTGCCCCCCTGCCCCCATAGCCCGCTGCACTGACTCCCAAGTTCCCAGGTTGCCCTCCTGAGGAGGGGTTGCAGGAACTGGAGTGGGAAGGGGCAAGTATTTGTGGTCTGTTACTATTGGAAGCCTCCCACCTAAGCTCCTGATAAATACAGGATATCCTGTCCTGCGCCAGAATCTGATGTCAGAACCTGGACGCTGTGGTGGTAGTGGCTGGGGTGGGGGTGGGGGGCATGGCGCTGACCTCTGAGGGGCCAAGGGGGTTCATTGCAAAGCAAGGTAAGCAAGACTTGGTCTGGGCCAGCCCTGGGATTTCCTGGGACCCCAACTGACAACCTTTCCCAGGCCCCCAGGTTTGTCTCTGCACCCAGCGTCCTGAAGTGGGAGATTCCCAGTGTGCCCAGGTCTCATCCCAGGCCAGAAGTCGTAGGGGAAGATCACAGCCCACCCCTGTCCTCCTCAGTGAGGAGTAGTGTGGGGGTGCTCCCTCCTCCCCCCAGGGATCCTGTCTGGTTAATCCACACATTCCCATTATCCTTGCTGTGACCAAGACCCATCCCGACTGTCCCAGAGCAGCTCAGCTCGCACCTTCCCTTCCCTGCGCTGCACTTTCCTGGAGGGAAAGGTCACCTTTGCCCTTTTACCCTCCTGTAGGTGCCTGGGAGTGCACCTTTTGCTGGTGTGGGGGTGCTGTCATCCTGGGCCTCGTCTGTACCACCGCTGGGTGAAGGTGCCTTCTGGGCCCCACTTGGTGCTGACCCAAACACTGCTTCTCCTGAAGTGATCAGACCCAGCCCCTCAGGCTCTGGGTCCTCAACACAGGACCAGACACCTTCCTACTGTTTGCTCTTGCTGCTGTTGTTGCTAGCTAACGTTCCCAGTGCTCAGTAGGCGGCAGACATTGAGAAAAATCAGCGAGTGAGGGTTCCTCCTGCCCCCCATGTAATCCTCTTTTTTTTCTTTTTTTTAATAAAGATTTTTTTTTTAAGATTTATTCATTTTATTACAGCCAGATATACACAGAGGAGGAGAGACAGAGAGGAAGATCTTTCACCCAATGATTCACTCCCCAAGTGAGCCGCAACGGGCCGATGCGCGCCATCCGAAGCCGGGAACCAGGAACCTCTTCCAGGTCTCCCATGCGGGTGCAGGGTCCCAATGCATTGGGCCGTCCTCGACTGCTTTCCCAGGCCACAAGCAGGGAGCTGGATGGGAAGTGGAGCTGCCGGGATTAGAACCGTCGCCCATATGGGATCCCAGGGCTTTCAAGGCGAGGACTTTAGCTGCTAGGCCGCGCCGCCGGGCCCAATAAAGATTTATTTATTTTATTAAGTCAGATATACAGAGAGGAGGAGAGACAGAGAAGGAAGATCTTCCATCCGATGATTCACTCCCCAAGTGAGCCGCATGGGCCGGTGAGCGCCAATCCGAAGCCGGGAACCTGGAACCTCTTCCAGGTCTCCCACGTGGGTGCAGGGTCCCAAAGCTTTGGGCTGTCCTCAACTGCTTTGCCAGGCCACAAGCAGGGAGCTGGATGAGAAGTGGAGCTGCCGGGATTAGAACCAGCGCCCATATGGGATCCCGGTGTGTTCAAGGCGAGGACTTTAGCCGCTAGGCCACGCCGCCGGGCCCATGTAATCCTCTTAATTGCCCCAATTTACAGATAGGAAAACTGAAACTCAGATTAAACAGGGTAGGTGTGTAGTACACCTATTAAGGTGCCTGTGTCCACATCAGAGAGCCTGCCCCTCCTTTATTTTCTTAAGATTATTTTTTAATTGGAAATTCATATTTACAGAGAGAAGGAGAAACAAAGATCTTCCATCTGCTGGTTTACTTCCCAAGTGACCGCAATGGCCAGAGCTGAGCTGATCCAAAGCCAGGAACCTGGAGCTTCATCCAGGTCTCCCACACTGATACTGGGTCCCAAGGCTTTGGGCCATCCTCAACTGCTTTCCCAGGCCACAAGCAGGGAGCTGGATGGGTAGTGGAACAGGCAGGACAGGAACTGGTGCCCATATGGTATCTTGGCGCATGCAAGGCGAGGACTTTAGCCACTAGGCCACTATGCCCGGTCCTGCATCTCCTTTCTGACTGTAGCTTTCTGTTCACGCCCCTGGGAGGCAATAGTAATGGCTCAAGTCAGAGTTCCTGCCACCCATATGGGAAGCCTGAATCAAGGTCCAGACCCCAGCTTCAGCTCCCACGGCCATTCCAAACAGATGAACCGGTGGAGGGCAGTGCGGGTTTGCTCTCTTACTTTCTCTACCACTCAAACAAAACCTTAATGTCATTTGTTTTTTTATGTTTTTATCTACTTGAAAGAAAAAACAACATACATGGACATAGATCTTACATATTCATTGTTTCATTCCCCAAATGCTTGCAATCGCTGGGGCTGGGCTAGTGCAAAGCCAGGAGCCAAGAGCTCCGTCACGTGCTGGCTCCCAGGTATGCATTAGCAGAAGGCTGGATCAGACAGAGCAGCGAGGACTGAACCTGATACTCTGATATGGGCTTGTGAGTGCAGCCTAATCAACACACCACCATGTCAGCTCCCTACAAGTTTTTTTTTTAAGGTTTGTTTATTTATTTAAAAGGCAGACAGGAAGAGACAGACCTTTCATCTGTGGGTTCACTGCCCAAATGCTTGCAATAGCTGGGACTTGGCCAGGCCAGTGTAGCAGCCAGGAACTTCTCTGTGTAAGAACTTGGGCCGGCATCACTGTTTCCCAGGTACACTAGCAGGAAGCTGGATCGGAAGGGCGGAGTCGGCAGGACTGGAACCAAGCACTCCTCTGTGGGATATGCATGTGCCAAGGGGCAGCTTAGCTCGCTAGGACACAACACGCATCTTTATTTATTTATTTGTTTGTTTATTTTAAAGATTTATTCATTTTATTACAGCCAGATATACACAGAGGAGGAGAGACAGAGAGGAAGATCCTCTGTCTGATGATTCACTCCCCAAGTGAGCCGCAACGGGCCAATGCTGCGCCAATCCGAAGCTGGGAACCTGGAACCTCTTCCAGGTCTCCCACGCAGGTGCAGGGTCTCAATGCATTGGGCTGTCCTCGACTGCTTTCCCAGGCCACAAGCAGGGAGCTGGATGGGAAGTGGAGCTGCCGGGATTAGAACCGGCGCCCATATGGGATCCCGGGTCTTTCAAGGCGAGGACTTTAGCCACTAGGCCACGCCGCCAGGCCCAGATTTATTTATTTTTATTGCAAAGTCAGACATATAGAGAGAAGAGGAGAGACAAAGAGGAAGATCTTCTGTCTGATGATTCACTCTCTAAGTGGTCACAATGGCCGTTGCTGTGCCAATCCGAAGCCAGGAGCTCCTCCAGGTCTCCCACATGAGTGCAGGGTCCCTAAGCTTTGGGCCATCCTCGACTGCTTTCCCAGGCCACAAGCAGGGAGCTGGATGGGAAGCAGGGCTGCCAGAATTAGAACCTGCACCCATATGGGATCCCAGTGCACTTGCAATGCGAGGACTTTAGCCACTAGGCTACTGCGCCTGGCCCGATTCAGTCACTTTTTATTTGCTAAAGTCACACTGGCTTGTGAAGAGCAGCGCTGTTTCTGTAATCCAACCAGTTGAGTCTCTTTCACAAACTACGTGCCCCAACCACAAGCTTCTTGCAGTTGGGGGTCTTACATAATCACAAAATGTCAGCTCTAGGAGATAAGGGTAGAACAGGGGGAGCCTGGAGCTTTGGTGCTGGAAGTCCTGGGAATGGACCTGGGCGTGTGTGGTGCTGGGTAAAGGAAGGCGTGATGACCTGCCATGCATGGCTGCCCGGCTGCGCTCCCAAAGGCTGTCCTACTAGCGGGAGTAGTATCCTGCAGGCCAACCAATGAATAACTGAACCTTCTTCCATTCTTCAAGACAGGGGACAGGGTGATGGTGATAAACCGGTCAGGCATGTGGCAAGAGGAGGTGACTGTGTCCGCAGCCCAGACCTTCCTGATGCCTGAGGCCATGACCTTTGAGGAAGCTGCCGCCTTGCTGGTCAATTACATCACAGCCTACATGATCCTGTTTGACTTTGGCAACTTGCGGCCTGGCCACAGCGTCTTGGTACACATGGCAGCAGGTGATATGTCCCTCCCCAGCCCCTCCCACCATCTCTCTCTCTCTTTTTAGTTTAATTGTCTGAAAGGCAGAAGGACAAAAAGGAAGAGAGAGATGTCCAAACTGCTGGTTCGCTCTCTAAGTGGGTGTTAACAGCCAGGGCTTGGCCAGACCGAAGCCAGGAACTTGAAATTCCATCTGTGTGTCTCCTAAGTGGGTGGCAGGGCCCACTGTATGCTGGGTCCATTGACTGCTTTCCGGGGTAATATCAGGAAGCTGGATGGGAAACAGGAGAGCATTCTGATACGGGATGTAGGTCACCCAGTCGTGGTTCAACTTGTTCTGCCTCAGTGCCCGCCAGTGTCCCCTCCCCCAACCCTGCCTCCTCACCCCACCTAGATTTCTTTCTGGACTCCTCTGAAGCCTGTGTGGACTGTTGTCATGGCAACACCAGGCTGCCTGGTCTATGCAGAGGCCTCTGCAGTGTGGTTGCCGAGGTGATACACGGGCACCATGTCCAGCCTGGTGCTCTGTCCTTGGCAGCATGTCCTCGGCCCTCCCCTCTTCCTCTGCAGCCAGTCCCTTCTTGGCCATGACACATGAGCATGGGTGCTGGAAAGGGGCTGGACCGGCCGAGTCCTTGGGAGGCCAGAGTGGAGAGCGGTTGCTAGGAGACTGTGTGTTCCCTGCTCATGGCAGTGGTCTCGCGGCAGGGGGCGTGGGCATGGCAGCCCTGCAGCTGTGTCGCACGGTGGAGAACGTGACAGTGTTCGGGACAGCCTCGGCCAGCAAGCACGAGGTGCTGAAAGAGAATGGGGTCACACATGCCATTGACTACCACACAACCGACTACGTGGAAGAGATCAAGAAGATCTCCCCCAAAGGTGAGGGGCTGAGGCGTGGTGAAGGAGGAGACTCAGAGCCCTGGGCCCTAATCCTGATCCTGGGTCCCCCACTGTGTGACAGGAGTGGACATCGTCATGGACCCTCTGGGCGGGTCAGATACTGCCAAGGGCTACAACCTCCTGAAGCCCATGGGGAAGGTGGTCACCTATGGTGAGTTGGGGGCAGGAAGGCAGGGCTGAGGGGTGGGAAGTGGGGTGGGGGGCAACACCCTGAGGAGAGCACCAGGATGGGGAGTGCTCTCGTATGTTGGAGCTCCATGTACCTGTGCTCTGTAGGGACAAGGTTGGAAAGAGTGGTAGGAATTGTAGTTGCAGGCACCAGCCACTTTGATTCTGTTTCTCACATGGGTCAGTACATCCTGTTAGGGGAATATTCAGACATAAAACCAGCCCATTTGCTTGCTTTCTGCCCTACCTCCTTAGGCCTCCCAGGCAAACTGCATTTTAATTTTTGAAAAAAACAAACCCATTTCATACCAAACATATCCAGTCTAAGAGGAGAGCCAGTATTGGCCTCAGTAACTGCCGGGAGGCACCTGTCCTCTGGACTCACAGGCTGTGTCATCCTGTCCCTCAGGAATGGCCAACCTGCTGACGGGCCCCAAGCGGAACCTGATGGCGCTGGCCCGCTCATGGTGGAACCAGTTCAGTGTGACGGCCCCGCAGCTGCTGCAGGCCAACCGCGCTGTGTGCGGCTTCCACCTGGGCTACCTGGATGACGAGGTGGAGCTGCTCAACAGCGTGGTGGCCCGCCTCCTGGCTCTTTATAACCAGGGCCACATCAAGCCCCGCATCGATTCAGTATGGCCCTTCGAGAAGGTGGGTGCACTGCCCTCGCTGGAAGGGGCGAAGCGGGGTCGGGGTGGGAAGGTGTTGGGTGGGACTGCTGCAGGCTGGGGTCCCCAGGGCTGTGGAGAGGAGGGCTCTTGCAGGGTGTGGACACTAATATAGTACTCCCCCCTCCCCTTGCAGGTGGTAGATGCCATAAAGCAGTTGCAGGAGAAGAAGAATGTGGGCAAGGTGCTCCTGGTGCCGGGGCCAGAGAAGGAGAACTAGAACAAGGGCTCGCAGGACCTGAGAGCGAGAGAGGAGGGCTGTGCAGCCCCCTTCCGCTGACCACCACACTGTCACATGTCCTCATCCATCCTCACGCTCCACCCCCTGCTCCCCCAGGGTCTCTGGCCTCTGCCCCTCTGCCCTGTTTGTTCTCATTGGTCAAGGCTGCCCCCTTCCCCTTCCTGCCCTTGGCAGAGATTGGGAAGTGACCATTTGGATGTCTGGGTCCCTTCAGGGGGACAGGGAGGGCCAGAGGGAGGTTGGTGGTTTCCTGCTCCCTGGCTTTCCCTGCTCCCTCAGGGTCTGTTGTGCTGCTTTCGTGCCAAGGTTAGCCAATCCCGCCCCATCCTGTTCTGTGTTTCCGCCCCTGCCTCATCTTCCTGCCCGCCCCCGCCCCACCGCCTCCCCCCAAAGAATTGTAACGCCAGCTCAGGTTATGGGGCCGATCTATGTCAAGTCCAGCATGTCCGTCTCTCCCAGCAGCTGGGGCCAGCCAGTGCCCACCAGTCCCAGCCTGTCTTCTGTCCGCAACTTCTTAAGCACAATTGGGTTCCTTCCACCTGCCGGTTTTCTGTCACTCCTCACCAAGGCTGCCTCTTCCAACAACATAGGCAGGTATCGGACACCCTCTCTTGGGTCCCAGCCCTGGCGGGGGGGACTCCGAGCGCTCCCACCTTTCACTGAGGTCTGTGTTTGTTCTCAGTGCCTTAGCCGCAGGAAACCTGTGCGTTGGGGTGTGTGTGTGTGTGGTGGGGAGGGTCCTTGACTCTGACCTCTTCCTCCACACATCCTCCCTCCAACTCCCTCCCCCCAGTGCCTTCCTTGTTCTGGTGGAACTGGGGTTTTCCACCACTCTAGTCCGACAATACTGCCAAAAATCTTTGTATGTGCCAGTGGGTGGGGTGGGGCTGGGGTGGAACCAGCGGCCCTCACTGTGGGTGCTGGCCGTTCCAATCACGAGTGGGCAAGGAGATTCCCCGGTCTTGCACATCAGTGCAGCATTTCCCAGCCAAAGCCCCGAAAGCCAGTGTCCAGTGTGCCCCTGCCAGTCCTGGGACCACAGTGGAGTTACAAGCACATTCCCTGGGCAGCTCGAGCCTGGCTCCAGTGGGTGCTGAGATGCAGCAAGCGGGGGTTGGTGCAGTGGGAGAGGACCTGGGCTGCAGGAATCCAAGTGGGGACCTGCCGAGATTGAGGGAGCTGGGAGCTGGGAGGGTCATGGTTCCAGCCATTGCTGGGGAGCGAGGAGGGAGGGCTCAGGCTTTGCATAGTCTCCATGAGGCCCAAACGCAGAAAGCGCCATTTCTGCTTTTGTGTACCCCACCCCATTACCGCAGCTGCCTTTGTGTTTGTGTCAATAAAAAGCTAAACCCTGGCTCCTGGATGCTGCTTCCTGGGGTGGAGAGGAAGGGAAGCCTGCAAAGACGGGGTGTCTGCCTGATTCGAGTTTCCTTTCCTGAAAGAAACAAGAAATAACGCCGCTGCTGGGCTGTGTAGGCACATTTTACTGTTCTGCAGCCTTCGGTCCATTGCAATGGCTGCCCCCTGCTGGCCAACATGAAGCTTGCGGCCTGGGAACCTCAGCCAAGGGCTGGAGTTCGGGGTCCTGAGAAGAGCTCCCCTAGCTGGACTCTAGGGTGAAGACCGCCAGGCCCCGCTGTCCCGCGGGCACCACGGCCAGAGCCTCCACCTCCCCACCCCCACGAGTGGGCTTCTGAAAGTGGATTTCCAGGAGGTCATGCATCTCTGGCCCGTCCAGGACGTCAGGAATGTTGAGCACGAGCACCGAGCGAGGAACTTGCTGGGAGGTGACCTGGAAGAGGTGGTGTGGGGGAGATAGCAAAGGCTCATGGGAGCAGAGGCTGGACCGGGCAGTAACAGGTGGAGATGCGGAAGAGCACAGGAAAGCTGGCAGTAGGCGGGTGGGGAGGGTTTGGGAGTGGGAATCAGGTTCCCTGGCCCAGGCTCCCTTCTCCCACTTACCTTAATGTCCTGGATCTTCCCGCTCATGTAGGGAGAGACCGTTAGCCGGACCTCCTTCCCGCCCAGGGGCACTCTGAACTGGCCGATCTGGCAGAGGCGCTGGGCCACTGGGGTATGAGAGAGGGGGTGGACTTTGGCCTCATGCACCTTGCACCCTCCTTTTCCTAGCAGAAGTCTCAGGGCTGCCTTACCTTCCTCTTTCATGAATCCTAGCATGGCGCTCCCTTGCAGCAGCTCGCGCGTTTCCACGTCCCCGCCCCCGTTCCTGGCCTTGCCAAAGAAGATCTCCAGCTTGTCCAGCAGCTCCTCCTCCCTTAGCCTAAGCCCCGCTGGAAACCCACTGACCAGTACCATGCAGCTGCTCTTCTGGTTACACACCTGCAGCAGCAGAAGAGAGAAGAGAGGGCCTTGATCCCAGTCCTAGCCTCACAGCCCTTCAATGCCCCAGGACCCTGCGCTGTGTCACCTGGATGGAGGTTACCATGGGAAGCTCCACGGGCTGGACCTGCACCTTCAGGTGACACTCTTCCATGTCAATCTTATGCATCTTCTGTCGCAGCACCTGCTCAGCCACTGAGCAGTGGGGAGAACAGGTCAGTGCCTGGAAGCCGGCCAGCCCCCCCCACCTGAGGCCCCTTCACTCCAGCTCACCTTTGGGATCATCGAAAGTGACCAGGGCAGAGCCTCCAGGCAGAGGGCAGCAGATCTGCAGGTTGGAAATCAAAGACTTGGAGACCTTCTTGTCCTGCTGAGTGTGTCCTCGGAATACCAGGGGGATTTCAGGCATTGGGAACGGGCCCTGGAGTGGAGAATGGAAAGCTGAAAACCCCCAAGGGCAAACGCATTTCCTGGTCACTCCCAGGTGGAGAGCACGCTATTCCCGTTCAACGATGCCACCTGCCAGGGTTGAACGGATGTGCTGCAAAAAGCCGAGCAAACGAGTGCACAGATGTAGGATACAGCTCAAAATACACACTGGGAACTTTAAGATTTTTTTGTTGGTGGTGGTGGGGGTGGATCAGTTGATCCATTTGAGAGCATGGAGAGAAATTCCTCTATTGGTATACTTCCTAAAATGGTCTCCATGGTTGAGGCCTTTCCGGGCCTTCAAGTAGGAAGCTGGATCGAAGTGGAGCACTCAGGAAGCTGGGTTAAAAGTGGAGCACTCAGGACTCAAACCAACACTGGGATCTGGCATGTTGACACTGCAGGCAGCAACTCTAACCCATTGTGCCGCAATGCAGGTTCCCAAGGTTGTTTTTCTTTTAAGATTTCTTTATTTTAATTGGAAAGGCAGGTTTGCAAAGAAAAGAGACAGATCTTCCATCCGGTCCCAGTACGATGGCCTAGTGGCTAAATACTACCCTTGCAAGTGATGGTACCCCATAAGGGCGCTGGTTTGTGTCCCAGTTGCCCATTTCCCATCCAACTCCCTGCTGTGGCCTGGGAAAGCAGTAGAGGATATCCCAAAGCCTTGGGACCCTGCACCTATATGGAAGAAACTTCTGCCTCCTGGCTTCAGATCGGCTCAGCTCCGGCCACTGTGGCCACTTGGGAAGTGAACCAGCGGATAAAAGATCTGTCTCTCCAGCAGAAGCTCCCACGCTACTACAAGAACATCGGGCTGGGTTTTAAGATACTCAAGGAGGCTATTGAGGGTACCTGCATCGACAAAAAATGCCCCTTCACTGGAAACATGTCCATCCGGGAGAGGATCCTGTAGGGCATGGTGACCAAGATGAAGATGCAAAGGACCATCGTTATCCACCACAACTATCTGCACTACATCCAGAAGTACAACCGCTTTGAGAAGCACCACAAGAACATGTTGGTGCACCTGTCGCCCTGCTTCAGGGATATCTAAATTGGGGACATCATCATGTCACGGTGGGCAAGTGCTGGTTCCTCAGCAAGACCATGCACTTCAATGTGCTCATGGTCATTAAGGCCACCGGCACCAAGAAGTATTTCCAGAAGTTCTGAGCTGCTGCCGCCCCTCCCCCACACAAAATAAAATTATTGCAAAAAAGAAAAAGATCTGTCTCTCCTTCTCTCTGTAAATCTGCCTTTCCAATAAAAGTAAATAAACTAAGCAAAAAAGTTCACTCCCCACGTGGAGGCAACAATTGGAGCTGAGCCGATCCAAAGCCAGGAGCCAGGAGCTTTTTCTCGGTCTCTCACATACATACAGAGCCTTGAGCCATCCTCCACTGGTTTTCCAGGTGCAGTTGGGACTTGACCTAGTGGCCATTTGAGAAGCTGGAGACATAGGCAGAGGCTTGGCTTGCTATGCCACTGTGCCAGCCTCATCTCCAACTCATTCCTATGAAACCATACTCCATTTCTCACCTTACCTTGTCCTTGGGGAAGTCCTTGCACTTCCTTTTCAGCTCCTCCAGTCTCATGTTCAGCCTGGCCTGCTCCTCCTGAAGGGTGTGGAGGACCTACAGGAGGAGAAGGGAACAGCCATTCATGTACCTGCCTCTGGGGAATGAACCTGCCCAAGTGAGCAGTGGGCACTCTGGACCCCAGAAGGGGAGTTGTCGTTCAACCCAGAAGCAGCTGCACCCCTCTATCCAGGTCTGGATGGATCTTGGCTCACTGTACCCAGGGCATGGCCAGCCACAGTTCAGCCAAAGGACAGGGCCATAGCTGTTTCCTTGTGACAAATCTGGAGTGAAACAGTGACAGGGTGCTGGTGCTAACACGGGGCGGTAGAAGGAAACGATTTGGTTCTACAGGGGGCCAGGTGTTTGGAGGAGGACACCACCTTGAAGGAGGCCAACTGTAACACTGCTAGCCATACTGGGCCAGACACCAACCTGAGTCCTTCTTCATGCACATTACACAGCTCCATTCTTATTTTTTTTTTAAAGATTTTATTATTATTACAAAGTCAGACACACTGAGAGGAGGAGAGATAGAGAGGAACTGGAGCTGCCGGGACCAGAACCAGCAGCCACATGGGATCAAGGCGAGGACCTTAGCCACCAGGCCACGCCTCCAAGCCCCATTTTTATTTTTTTAAGATTTATTTATTTGTCATTTTTTTAAAGATTTATTTATTTTTATTACAAAGTCAGATATACAGAGAGGAGGAGAGACAGAGAGGAAGATCTTCCATCCAATGATTCACTCTCCAAGTGGCCCCAGTGACCGGTGCTGTGCCGATCTGAAGCCGGGAACCTGGAGCCTCCTCCGGGTCTCCCACGCGGGTACGGAGTCCCAGTGCATTGGGCCGCCCTCCACTGCTTTCCCAGGCCACAAGCAGGGAGCTGGATGGGAAGTGGAGCTTCCGGGATTAGAACCAGCGCCCATATGGGATCCCGGTGTGTTCAAGGCGAGGACTTTAGCCGCTAGGCCACACCGCTGGGCCCAAGATTTATTTATTTTTATTTCAAAGTCTGATATACAGAGAGGAGAAAAGACAGATAGAAAGATCTTGTGTTCAATGATTCACTCCCCAAGTATTTACAAAGGCTGGAGCTGAGAAAATCCAAAGCCAGGAGCCAGGAGCTTCTTCTGGGTCTCCCATGTGGGTGCAGGATCCCATGCTTTGGACCAATCTTGACTACTTTTCCAGGCCACAAGCAGGAAGCTGGATGGGAAGCAGGGTCGCCAGAACCAGAACCAGCGCCATATGGGATGACGGCACTTGCAAAGTGAGGACTTTAGACACGAGGCCACGGTGCCAGGTCCACAGCTCCATTCTCATGGCAACCTCTCAGCTTTCCTTATTAATTAACTTACTTGTATTTGTATTTTTAAATATTTATTTCTTTTATTAGAAAGTCAGATTTAGGGCCCGGCGGCGTGGCTAGCAGCTAAGGTCCTCACCTTGAATGCACTGGGATCCCATATGGATGCTGGTTCTAATCCTGGCAACTATACTTCCCATCCAGCTCCCTGCTTGTGGCCTGGGAAAGCAGTCAAGGATGGCCCAAAGCCTTGGGACTCCGCACCCACATGAGAGATCTGGAAGAAGCTCTGGGCTCCAGGCTTTGGACTGGCATAGCACCGGCCATTGCGCTCACTTGGGGAGTGAATGATCGGATGGATCTTTCTGTCTCTCCTCCTCTCTGTATATCTGGCTTTCTAATAAAAAATAAAATACATCTTGGGCCCGGCGGCGTGGCCTAGCGGCTAAAGTCCTCGCCTTGAACGCCCCGGGATCCCATATGGGCGCCGGTTCTAATCCCGGCAGCTGCACTTCCCATCCAGCTCCCTGCTTGTGGCCTGGGAAAGCAGTGGAGGGCGGCCCAATGCTTTGGGACCCTGCACCCGCGTGGGAGACCCGGAAGAGGTTCCTGGTTCCCGGCATCGGATCGGCTTGCACCAGCCGTTGCAGCTCACTTGGGGAGTGAAACATCGGATGGAAGATCTTTCTCTCTGTCTCTCCTCCTCTCTGTATATCCGGCTTTCCAATAATAATAAAATCTTTAAAAAAAAAAAAATACATCTTAAAAAAAACTTTTATAGAGATTTATGTATTTATTTTAAAAAGTATCAGAGAGGAAATGAGAGAGAGCTCTTCTCTTCTATCAGCTAGTCTAATCCCCAAATGACCACAACAGCCAGCACCAGGCCAGCCCAAAGCTGGGATCTGTAGCTTCTTCCAGGTCTCCCATGTGGGTGGCAGGAACCCAAGGAGTTGGGCCATATTCCTGTGCTTTCTCAGGCACAGTATCAGAGAGCCGGATCAGAAGTGGAACAGTGTTTCCTTCCCTCCTTCCTTCTTTCTTTCTTTCCATTTTTTCTTCCTTCTCTCCTTCCCTCCCTCTCTCCTTCCGTCCTTCCTTCTTTCCAAAAATAAAAAATAGGAACAAAAAAAAAAAAAAGAAAAGAAGTGGAACAGCCAGGATTCAAACTCGTGCCCAAATGGGATGCTAGTGTCACAGCAGGTGGAAGTTTAACCTATTACACCATGATGTCAGCCCATAAATTAAAAATTCAAGAACTCAAAACAACTGGCTATATGGGTCCTTGGGCCCAGCAGCACGCTGGGTGCCTGGTCTGTGAACCCTAAGGGTAGAAAGTGCAGCAGGGCCTGGGTTGTCTAGCCTGGGTCCTTGGGCTTGCTGTGTGGTGAGTGCCTGGTCCGTGAGCCCCAGGGGCAGGCAGTCCAGTGAGGCCCGGGTCACCTGGCCCAGGCCTTGGGCCCGCGGGGCAATGAGAGCCTGGTCTATGAGCCCTGGGGGTGGGGGCGTCCGGTAGGGCCTGAGTCACCTGCCTGGATCCTTGGGCCTGCCTATGCAGTGGGTGCCAGTCCACAAGCCCCAGCTTTAGGGGGCCCCGGTTGGGTGACCCAGTGTGCCAGTGGCACCAGGGCAAGTTCACTGACTGCCTAGGAACATGCTTGTGTGGGTTTGGTGCGTGGGCGTGCAGGGGTCTGGCGATGGCACAGGTGGGGACTTACGGGGGTCTGGAGTTACACCCAGGATCAGTGGTCTGATTGCAGAGTTCATGTGTCAGAGCTGGGCCTTCACAGTGGAAAAGAAGGAGCAGTGGACCGCTGGCCCAGATGCATACGGAGGTTAAGGTAGGCCACTGGGGGGCCTGTAGAATAGAACAGAGCCAGTTGGACAACTACCCCAGCCAAACGATGACAGCAAATATCTGGGCAAATGGGGACTCTAAGGTTGACTATGTGAACCAATGGACATTGGAAGGTATTTCTCATCCCTGGATGGGCAAGATTGATAGCATTTCAGGACTAGTGAAACCACTGGGCAGAACCCTCAGCGCATGTGCCACACTGGGGACCCTGGGCCACTATCAGGAGGGCATTCCCATCCCTGGGTACAGGAGCAGTGAGGAGACTGAGTATGGTTTCCTCCCTTATCTTCGGCCAGATACAGAAAGAAGAAATAGAAAATTTGAAAACAATGAGCACACCCACTTTTCCCTAACCCTCGATCCTTCCCACCCTGATCAACTATGTAAACATCATCAAAAACTTTAAAATTGGATAGTGAGCACTGAGCAAGTGCATTTACCCTGTTCTAGGCCCTGGGGATTCCAAAACAAACCCTCCTGAGGGGGGCTGGTCCTGAGACAAGCTGGGTGGTTAAGGGAATGCGCAGGTGAGCCCACCATACACCAGTGCTAAGTGTTATAGAAACAGAACAGGGAAGCCGGGAGGGCGAGGGTGGTGAGGATGATGAAGATGGAGGTGAAGGAGCCAGCTGGGCCAACATCTGGGGAAAGTTCTATGCCAAGGGAAGAGCTGGTACAAGAGCTCAGAGCAGGTGGCTCTGAGGAGCAGCACGCGGGCTACAGCAGAATAAGCAAGGGGTGAGGGGATGGGGAGGAACTTAGAAAACACAACAGAGGGGCTGTCAAGGCCAGGCTGACATTTAAACAAGAATGGTGGGCTGTTGTGTGAATACAGAGGTGAGCAGAGAGGGCCCGAGCCCAGCATCAGTGAATGGGCGCCAGGGTGGCCTGGACCCTGTGACAGCAGCAGAGAGAAGTCAGACCAGACACTGAAACTGCAGGAGTCAAAGCAGCATGGCGGACAAAGAGAGGTGTCCCTGATGATGTGACAAGGTTTTTTTTGTAATATTTATTTTATTTTTATTGGAAAGTCAGATATACAGAGAGAAGGAGAGACAGAGAAGAACATCTTCCATCTGCTGATTCACTCCCCAAGTGACCACAACAGCTAGAACTGAGCCGATTCAAACCCAGGAGCCAGGAACTTCCTTTGGGTCTCCCATATAGGTACAGGGTTCCCAAGGCTTTGAGCCGTCCTCCACCGCTTTCCCAGGCCACAAGCAGGGAGCTGGATGGGAAGTGGTGCCCATATGGATCCTAGCGCTTGCAAGGTGAGGACTTTAGTCACTAGGCTACTGCATTGGGTGAGCCCCTGGAAGGCCACAAGCAGGGAAGACTGTGCGTAGGAGACCCAAAAGCAGCTCCTGGCTTCAGATCATCTCAGCTCTGGCCATTGCAATCATCGGGGGAATGAACCGGTAGATGAAAGAGCTTTCTTTTTTCTCTTTCACTTTGTAAAGAGCTGGATGGGAAGCGGGACCGCCAGGACTAGAACCAGTTCCCATATGGGATCCCAGCGCATTCAAGGCCAGGACCTTAATCGCTACGCTATTGCACTGGGCCTGTAAATTTCCTTTTCAATGAAAATAAATACAGGGCCTGGTGCGGTGGCCTAGTGGCTTAAGTCCTCGCCTTGAAAACGCCTGGATCCCATATGGGCACTGGTTCTAATCCTGCCAGCTCCACTTCTCATTCAGCTCTCCCTGCTTGTCGTCTGGGAAAGCAGTTCAGGATGGTGGCTTCACATCGGCGCAGCACTGGTCGTTGCAGTTTCTTGGGGAGTGAATCATTGGGTGAAAGATCTTCCTCTCTGTCTCACCTCCTCTCTGTATATCTGACTTTGTAATAAAACATAAATAAATCTTTATAAAAAAAGGCGCCCATATGGGATCCCGGGGCTTTCAAGGTGAGGACTTTAGCTGCTAGGCCACGCCGCCGGGCCCCAAAAATACAATAAATCTTAAAAAAAAAATTAAATACACTTGGGCCTGGCATGAGAGCATAGTGGCTAAAGTCCTTGCCTTAAACGTGCCAGGATCCCATATGGGAGCCACTTCTAATCCCAGCAGCCCCAATTCCCATCCAGCTCCCTGCTTGTGGCCTGGGAAAGGAGAGGACGGCCCAAAGCCTTGGGGACCCTGCACCCGTATGGGAGACCCAGTAGAGTCTCCTCAGAATGGCTCAGCTCCAGCCGTTGCGGCCACTTGGGGAGTGAATCATCGGACAAAAGATTTCTCTCTGTATATCTGACTTTCCAACAAAAAATAAATCTTTATAAAAAAATACATCTTTAAAAAAAATTCCACTTTGCAAGAACTTTCTGAAGTCTCCTCCTACTTATGAGGGAGGAAAAGATAGAAAAACTGGAGGACATGGTCCATTCATTTACCCGTGTTTCCTGAGTGCTTATGGCCCACCAGGCACAACTACTACCACTCAGTCTTCCCAGAGCTTAGTCCAATAGGGAAGGGACAGGCGAGACTCCCCAAACTCCTGCAGCTTCGCAGCCTAGAGCCCCTCTGGCTTCCCGCCACCCTAGCACCCTGCCCCTCACTCACAGCCAGGTTCACAGACGCCGGTCTGGGGTCCATGTGTCTGAGGATTCAGAGGTGGCCAGCAGAAGACAGGGTCCACGAAGAGTCCTCCCCAGCCTCAGCGGAATTGAATACACTTTGGAATGTGCTGGCTGGCTCCCCACTTCCACTTTCGCTTCTGGAAAGCCCCAGCACAACTGCCCGCCCCCTGGCGGAGCCTCTCTAGATGCTGGCTCCGCCCTGCCAGCGGAATTCAAAGGCAATGGCCACAGGGCTCCCCGCAGCAAGGTCGATCCCAGCGGGGGGCAGTATAAGCCGCCTGCACCATCTTCCTGGAGACCTGCTGAGGCTGAGGACTTGCAAACACCCATGAGACAGTTCAACTAGGTCATACCACCAAGACCAACACAGCCTAACGCAAATTCT
The DNA here is from genome assembly GCF_030435755.1 of Ochotona princeps. Classification (NCBI taxonomy): domain Eukaryota; kingdom Metazoa; phylum Chordata; class Mammalia; order Lagomorpha; family Ochotonidae; genus Ochotona; species Ochotona princeps. The sequence continues at coordinate 15,502,111 of NC_080848.1, forward strand.
TGAAGCTCTAAGGATACCCATTATTTGGGAGTTTAATGCCTGTCATGGTACTTTACATATATCCATCCACTCCTCAAAAAAAAAATTTGTTTCGGTTCCACTTGCCCAAGGTCACACTGCCAGGAGCAGAAAAGCAGACATCAATCTCTGGGACAGTATTTTAACTTAGGACTTGAGCAACCTGTTCCCATTTGCATTCAAAGAGCATTATTTTGGTGACCCTGGCCTGGGAAATGCACACAAAGCAGGATTTATTTCTGAACACTTCTGTTCCAGGAACTCGCTCACTTACCAAGCCTGCTTTTCCATCCCAGTTCTAACGATGATGACCCAGTTTTTGAAAACCATTTAAGAGCAGAATATTACCCAGAAGTCTGCCATCTGTTGCTTTACTCCCCAAATGGCTGCACCAACTAGAGCTGAGCTGCTCCTGATGCGAGATTCTTCTAGATCTCCCAGCTGCTACACTGTCCCAAGGACTTGAGCAAGCAGCTGGGACTAAACTGGAGTCCGTATGTGTGCTGGGTTGAGCCCACCGTAACTGCTGGTCAGTGAGGAAGGGCAATAGTTTTGACTCCTCTGGCATGTCCCAAGTACAAGTCAGTTGACAGTTCAGATCACGGAGGACAGCCAGGCCACAGCCAGCACCATGATGTACTAGACTAAGCCCCTGCCCTGCCTGTGATACTGGCATCCCACATGAGCTCAGGTTTAGTCCCAGCTACACTACTTGCTAACTGGCTGCCTCTGGCCTCCCAAGTCCTTGGGCCTCTGCAACCATTAGGAAGACCCAGAAGGAGCTCCAGGCTCCGGACCAGCTCAGCTCTGGGGAATGAAAACAGTAGATGGAAGCTCTGCCTCTCCTTCTTAAAGAACAAACCTTAGGGCTCGGCAGTGTGGCCTAGTGGCTAAGGTCCTCGCCTTGATCCCATATGGCTGCTGGTTCTAGTCACGGCAGCTCCACTTCCTCTCTATCTCTCCTCCTCTCAGTATATCTGACTTTGTAATAAAAATAAAATAAATCCTAAAAAAAAAACCAAACAAACAAACAAAAAAAAACCCTTAGGCTAGGCAAGGTAACTTGGTGGCTAATTCCTTGACTTACATGACCCAGGATCCCATACAGGAACCAGTTCATGTTCTGGCTGCTCCAGTCTCCCATTCAGTTTCCCGCTTGTGGCTTGGGAAGGCAGTAGAGAATGGCCCAAAGCTTGGGGACACTGTACCCTCACGGGAGACCTAGAAGCTCCCAACTCCTAACCAGGTCAGTTTCAGCCACTGTAGCCATTTGGGGAGTGAAGCAGTGGACAGAAAATCTTCCTGTTGATGTCTTTTCAATGAAAATAAGCAAATCTTTTAAAAGAAGGGGAGTGGCACGGTAGTCTAGTGGCCTAGCAACTGAAGTCCTCACCTTGAACACACTGGAATCCCACATGAATGCTGCTTCTAATCCAGGCAGCCCTGCCTCCTATCCAGCTCCCTGCTTGTGGCCTGGGAAAGCATTCATTCAAGGACGGCCCAAAGCCTTGGGACCCTGCACCCATGTGGGAGACCTGGAAGAGGTTCCTGGCTCCTGGTCTCTAAGCGGCTCAGCTCAAGTCGTTGCAGCCACTTGGTAAATCATTGGATGGAAGATCTTCCTCCTCTCTGTATACCTATACATTTATTTCCAATAAAAACGAGTAATCTTAAAAAAAATAAAAAGATAACCAGGTCAAAGACAGCCTCACAGGTTTTTCTTTAACTCCCCCCTTGCCCCTCAGCCACCACCTGTGAACGCCCAGTTGGCTAAAACATGCAGCAGGTCAACAAGGTTTTTTTTAAAGTCTTTAATGAGTGGAACAAGAAACAATATCTAAAACCGCAGCTTTTGGAAGAACCACTTGTTTTTGCCAGTCTTGTACCTGGAAGGGAATGAGGATGTCCGTGAAGAGGGGAACAGAAGGACAAAACTGCCCAGCCCACCCTCACTCAAAGCTCCTCACCTCTCCTCAAACTTGATCTTGGCCTCCCTCCGGGCCTTGCGCTTCAGAGCAGGGTCTCTGAAGACATCCTTGTTCACCACAGTTTTGTCCAAGGGAATATCCACGGAGTACCTGGAGATGAGGCAGGCGCAGGCCGTCTGCATGCGGCCAGGGCTCCCCTGACCCTCTGGGGCAGCCTCTTTTAGGCCCTGGCCCACTGGGACAGAGCTCCCAGGCACAGCCATTAACACCACGCTGAAGCAGCAGGTGTGAGGTTGCCAGTGCTACCACCATGTGGGGCACCTGGATGGAGTTTCTGGCCCTGTTTGGGCCCAGCCCAGCTCTGATCATCACTGACACCTGGACTTGGGGCTGTAAAGCACTGAACCTGAGCACGCTAGGCTCAAACTTTGGAAATTCTCATTTTCTACACTCATCTCCAGATTCAGACCACTGAAGAAATATCACATTGCAATTTTCTTAGGACAACACCAAAGCTGGGCAGCCTGCTACCTCTCTATGGCACCACACCCCAGCACTGGGAGAATCTACCCCACCCCATTCCTGGAGCACCCGGGACAAAGGCAGGCGCAAGAACTCCACCTTCACCTTCCCCATTACTGTTGTGACCCCAGCACTGCCGGGGTTGGGTGCTGCACCAGCTGTACCACAACACCCACCCCTTCCCAGCACAAGGAATTCTCAGCGCTGCTCAGCAAAGTCAGGGAAAGAAGGACGAGAGGGGGGACTGTGGACCACATCCACTTTACAAACCCATGTCCCCTTCTTGTCCCTGGATTGAGAAATCAAAGACCTGCGCACCTGGTGGGCATGAGGTGGTTGTAGTTATAAACCTTCACAAACGACTTGATCTTGGAGCGTTTGGCGATCTTCTTCTTGCCCATGGCGGCTGTCACTTTGCGGGGATAGCGGTCGATGCCGGCCACCAGCGCGTGGCTGTAGGGGCGGTCCGAGGTGCCATCGTCGATGTTCTGAACAAGCCACACGGCACGGGGTTTGTTAGGAACGTGAGGGCACCCGGGGAGACACACTCCCGGCCCCTACTCCGGCGGAGATCCCACACCTCAGATGGGCAGGACACAGCGCCGGCTCCCACCTGGGCGACATTCCCAGGAAAAGCTCAGGGGGAAGGGCCGGAACACATCACGGGCCACACACCTACCGGGTGTCCCCTCCACCTTCCCCTCTCCCAGACATACTCAGGGGCTGCAGCACCGACCCCCGGCCAGCTCAGCGGCAGCCTCAGCCACCCCGGTCCCCGAGGACCTCCAGTCAGCTCAGCGGCTGCAGCGCCGATCCCCGGCATCCTCGACCTTCCGACCCGCCACCCCGGTCCCCCGGCCACAGCTCAGCACCGACCCCCGGCATCTCGGCCACCCCGGTCCCCGAGGACCCCCGGCCAGCTCAGCGGCTGCAGTGCCGGCCCCCGGGGCCACCCCCGTCCTCGCTCCCACCTTCACGATCACGGCTTTGCGTCCCGAGTAGCGTCCGGCCAGGACCAGCACCACCTTCCCGGGTTTCATGAACTTGCCCATTTCTGCAGAGAGGAAGAAGAAAGAGCCGCTCAGGCATCCGGCAACAACCGGAGCTCCGCGCCGACTCCCGCCTGCCCAGGCCAGCCGAGGTCGAGGGCCAGCATTGCCGTCCCGGCAAAGTCAGCATCCGATACGAAGACGCCAGAGACCCACCGACGCAGCGAACCGCGGCAGCCCCGCAAGGAGCGTCCCCGGATCCTGGATGGCGACAGATTGCAAGACCAAGGCCAAACCTTAACTTACCGACGGCAGCCACTAGGGCCTACAGCAAAGAAGGAAGGGAGTGCACTTCCGCCAACCTTTCACCCTTGGGGCGGATGACCTCACTTCCTGTCCCGCCTCTCAGCTCGCGACACGCAGCCTGTGGGCGCTGAGCGTTTACGTTACGGGCGGAAGAAGCTCCTGAGGGGAAAGCAGGCCCTGGCGGCGCATGTATTTGAATCAAACTTTATTAGCAGCTCCAGAAATAGGCAAAAGCCAACGCGGCCAGGGGGTAGAGGCGGGAGGTAGATGGATTCGCATTTCCGGCTCTCGGGCGCTAGGTGGAGGACTCGGTCTGAAATTTCTTTTTTTTAAAAAAACTTTTATTTATTTGCAAGGGAGACAGAGGAAGCAAATAGAGTTCCTGAAAATTCCTTTTTTTGTGTTGGAAGATGCAGGGAACAAACTAGGATAAAAAGCAGGTAGGTGGGGAAGACCAAAAAATGGCGCTATCGTTTAAAAGATTTAATTATTTGAAAGGCAAAGTAATGGCGAGAAGAGCGAGAGCGAGAGAGAAAGAGAAATCTTCCATCCATAATTTACTCCACAAGTGGCCACAGCAGCAGGGGCTGGACCAGACCAAAGCCAGAAGCCAGCAGTGTCCTCCAGGGACCAAAGTACTTGGGTCGTGTTCTGCGGCTTTCCCCAGGTCATTAGCAAGGAGCTAGATAAGAAGCGGAGCAGCCAGGACTTGAACTGGCACCCAGATGGAATGCTGGCACTGCGGGTGGCAGTTTTACCCACACACACCAGCTCCTGGTGTCACTGATTCTAACCAACAAACAAGTGTGAGAGAGGTGAATGATGATCAGGAGGTTTGCCTTCTGTCAACTTTATTTTCCCTAACTATTCTTTTTTTTAAAGATTTGTTTATTTTTATTGCAAAGTCGGAGAGACAGAGAGGAAGACCTTCCATCAGCTGATTCACTCCCCAGGTAGCCACAATGGCCAGAGCTGAGCTGATCCGAAGCCAGGAGCCCCTTCTGATTCTCCCACCCAGGTGCAGGGTAAGGCTGTGGACCGTCCTCAACTGCTTTCCCAGGCCACAAGCAGGGAGCTGGATGGGAAGCGGGGCCGCCGAGATTAGAACCAGCGCCCATATGGGATCTGGCGCTTGCAGGTAGAGGATTAGACTGATATGTCATCATGCCAGCCCCAACTTTAAATGGGAATGGAATCCTAGACTCATGTAATCAACAAGATGCTCAAATTATCAACTACATACTATGTGTTTTGCCTTGTGGTCTTGAACTCTCCCTTTTCTCTCCTTTCCCATTTGATTAGGCTTTAGCTTCCTCTCTAGTTCCTCTTTGAGCTTTTGTGGGGGTAGAATAGTTTGGGATGCTTATTTAAAAAAGCATCTCCAACTGGAGGTTTTTTTTTTTTTTTTTTAATTTGAAAGTTCACCCGCCAGGCAAATCTTTTGTGCTGGCATCGCTAGTTAAGCTGCTACTTTGCAATGCTGACATTGTATAGCGGGGTAACATTTCAAGTCCTGGCTGCTCTGCTGCTGATCTAGTTTGCTAATGCAGCTAAGGTAGACAGTTGAAGTACCTGCCTCTCATGTGGGAGACCTGGACGGGGTTCCTGGCTCTTGGCACCAGCCTTGGCTATTGCAGCCATTTAGGTTGTGCATGACTGGATGCAAGATGTCTTCTGTGGATCAGCCTTTGAAACAAATGTGACGGCAGTACAGTCCCACCTCACAGCTCATGAGATGAAGAGCAATGCCTGCTGTGCGGCAGGTGTTGTGGTGTAGCACTGGACCAGGTCTTACCCTGGTTTCCCATTCATCTTCCTACTGATGTGCCTGGGAGGCAGCCTTGAATGGAGCTCTTGGCTCGTAGCTTCAACGTGGCCCACCCCTACTGCTGTTAGGTAGGTGTGGAACTCTGAGGACTGAACTAGCAGATGGAAAATCTGTCGCTCTACATTTCAACTAAATTTTAAAAAATGTTTCCTATGATGCAAGCATAAAGGTATAATAACAGTTTTTGGGAGAACTAGAAAAATACTGAGGTGTTGTCAAGACTATGGTATATGGCTATACCATTACTGCACAGACAGAGGCGTCCTCCACATGCTGGTTCACTCCTTAAATGGTGACAACAGCCAGGAACTTCATCCTGGCCTGATACATGTGTGACAGAGGACCATGGTCTTGGGGCATCTTTTGCTGCCTTCCCAGGTGAGTTAGCAGGAAGCTGGATTCAAAGTAGAACAGCTAGAACTCAAACTGGCACTGTGGTACGGATTGCTGGTGTTGCATGGGGTGGCTTAACTTGCTATGCCACACACTGGCCCCAAAGGGATTTAACAGTGGCAATTTCAAAAGCAACATGTGGCACAGGGATGAGACTTATGCTGAGGAAAGGGTAAAGATGACGTCACGGGGCATTTTCGGTGAACTTGTTGACATTAAAAAATAAAAACCCAACACTTCCACCACCAGATCTGACTTGTTCCATGGGAAAAGAGAGGAAGCAGCCGGTTCTTGAAGATAAATGGATCTGGATCGGGCTGGCCGAGAAGGCCAGCAGCCATGTAGAGCAGTGCAGGGCTCCCCAAAGAAGCTACATAAAATACCAGGATTTTATTAATGACCACAGGTACATCATGTTTATATAACATATTACACCTGTTATGTCTCCCAGGGAAGGCAGACTAATTCTAATGAAGTATCAATGCATCTTAAATAGATTAAACGTTCCTGAAGAGAATTTAAGTTAAAATGGGCCACTCAACAGGGCAGAAACAAAGTGCAGCTAGCAAGGGGACCCAGAAAAGCAACGCTGAGTTGGCAATGTTTGGGGGGATGCCTGTCAGCCCTGGGGCAGGAACCTCCATTAGCTGAAGGGTTGAAGCAAGGAGGCCTCAAAAAGCCCCTTCTGGAGGCAGTTTCTCAACGAAGTACTCAGCTCCGCAATCTGCACAGGGGTCTGATCTGGTACCCACTCCCAAGTGTGAGATCGGACCTTCCAGCCTCTAGGACTGAGGGGTGCCTGGCTGCTGCAGGCAGGTGCTCCTGCACGGCCTAGTGTGCACGAGTCCTCCCGGGGGGTGGGGGGAGGAATCCCGAGGACACTTACTCGCTGGGACCGCAGAGGAGTGTGTGCGCGCCCCAGGCCTGGTGCTGGATGTAGAGCTCTCACTGCTGGTACAAAGGCTGGCACCTGTGCTGTGAGGGAAGAACGACCCTGTCAGGAAGACTTCAGTTCCCATTTCTACCAGGGAAGGGTTTTCTATTAAAATCCACTTGTGGTTGACTCCCTTAGAAATGCCCTCAGATATTCTCATTCCTAGTTTTAGAGGCAGCCAGGAATATCCACGTCTCCCCCTGAGCTTGGGGCCAGAAAGAAGGGGATGAGTGTACGCAAAGGGCATGAATTCAGGCCTCAGGACTCTTAAGCCTGCTTCAAGTGAAAGAAGATGGCTCCCAACTTGACTAGCAGGAGCCTAAAGCTGAATGTCTTCCAATAAGAAACTCAGTTATATTGTCACTCATCATCATAAAGAGAATAGTTAGAGGAACCTGTGTTGTTTTCTAAAAACCAGAAGTGGCATGGCGAGCTGGGGCATCAGGTGTAGGCCACGACTCATTCCTTTAATGGCTTCAAAGCACGTGGGTACCACAGACACCCACATGCCCACCACGGTCACACACTGGGGCGTGGGCTCCAGCACATCTCTGTCAGATGCTAAGTTGGTGGGAAAACAGACTTTGCACTTACTCAGTGGGCCACCACGGCGGGGTGTAGGGGCGCGTGTCTTTAACCTCTGCTCTGACTCCCTGCCCCTCCCTGGAAGACCGACTCATCCACCCTTACTGAGCAAGGGGCAGGCCCAGAGCCAGGGCGTCCTCCCTAAAAGGCATCTTTGATGTTCTTGAGCTGGCGCACGGCCAGATCTACAGGGAGGCTGAACTTGAGACTGCTGAGGCGGCTGAGGAGGTTGAGGGCGCTCTCAAAGCCTGTGTGGGCCATGTAGCTCCAGGGCTGGTAGTGGGGCTCGATGAGCGAGCCCGACTTGCAGATGAGATTCATCCACGACACCAGGCGCTGCTCGTTCAGGGCCATGCACACCAGAGCCTTCAACTCCGAGTCTGCGCTGCGTTTGAAGGGGTCGTGCTCTGTCAGCACCACATGGATGGCCGTCAGGAGGCTCTGCTTGGGCGTCACGACAGCGCTTCCCGAGACGGGCAGGGCGAAGGACTGCGAGAGCTTCCGGGCTGGGGACTCCACGTAGGCGCGGCCGTTCTTAGCATGGTAGTACTTCACAAAGAGCTCCCAGGGGTGCATGGCCTCGGGTGCGGAGGAGAAGGATGGCAGCAAACACGCAATGGGGGCCATGACGAGGCTCATCCCAGGGGAGGAGGCGTACAGTCCGTGGGCCAGCAGGTCCCTCACGGCTACCGTCAGCTCCTTCCGCACAGCCGTGGTCAGCTCGTCCCTGCCTCCCAGAGAGAGGTCCTGGAGGTTGGCAGAGGTGATAACGTGGTCGTGTGGCTGATGTCTCAAGGCCAGCTGCTTCACTCGGTCCACGGACACTTCCAGCTTCTTCAGCAAGGGGGCGTAGTCTCGGTCAGTCTGGCCCCTCTGCCACAAGGACTGAGGGATCTGGCTGGTGGCACAACCAAACTGGCTAACAGCGAAGATCTGTAGCACAGCCAACGCGCGCCGCATCAGGTGCAGCCCAGTCTCCCGAACTCTCCTCATGTCTTCTGCCTTCACTGTTTGGGAAAGACAACGACTTTCAGTGAGAGGCTTCCACACATCCCAGTCCGGGCTCAGCTACATGAAGGCTGCGACTACCCACAGTGTGGCTGCACTGACATTTTTGGTTCATTGCTACACTGAGATACACTCCACATACCAAGTGGTTTGCATATTTAAGGCATACAATTCAATGGTTTTTAGTGTACTCGAAGCTGTGCACCATTATGGCAATCAATTTTAAACTATTTTTCTTATCTCCCAAAAGAATCCCCATTTAGCACTTCCCATTCCCCCTTCCCTTGAAACCCTAAGCAGTTGCGAAGCTGCTTCTCGCCCTGAAATGGCCTGTTCTGGAAGCTATACTTACTCTTGCTGTTTCCAAGAGGTGGTCTGCTGCTGCCTGCTCTAGGGGAGCCGCTCCCTGGATTCCCGCTGGTCTTGCACTCACACTGGCCACCGCCTGTTTGCAAGGGGCTTCCCACTTCATCTGTATTCAGAAATTACAAAGAACACTGGCTTAGTCCCTTAATGGCAACTTTTTAAAAAAAAATATTTATTTTATTTTTATTGAAAGTCAGATACACAGAAAGGAGGAGAGACAGAGAGGAAAATCTTCTGTCTGTTGATTCACTCCCCAAGTGACCACAATGGCCAGAGCTGTGCCTATCTGAAGCCAGAAGCCAGGAGGTTATTCTGGGTCTCCCACAAGGGTGCAGGGTCCCAAGGCTTTGGACCGTCCTCGACTGCTTTCCCAGACCACACGCAGGGAGCTGGATGGGAAGTGGGGCTGCCAGCGTATGCACAGGCGCCCATATGGGATGCTGGCGTGTGCAAGGTAAGGACTTTAGCCACTAGGTTACCGTGCTGTGCCCAATGGCAACTTTTTTTTTTTTTTTAAGATTTACCTATTTTTCATTGCAAGTCAGATGAACAGAGAGGAAGATCCTCCATTTGATAATTCTCTCCCCAAGTGACCGCAACGGCTGGTGCCTGTGCCGATCCGAAGCCAGGAGCCAGGAACCTCCTCCAGGTCTCCCACGTGGGTGCAGGATCCCAAGGCTTTGGGCCGTCCTCGACTACCTTCTCAGCTGAGAGCTGGATGGGAAGTGGGGCTGCCAGGACACAAACTGGCATCCATATGGGATCCCAGCATGCCAAGGAGAGGACTTTAACTGCTAGGCCACCGTGCTGGGCCTGCACAATGGCAATTTTTTACAGGATATATACACATATGCATATATGTGATTTATTTGCAAGTCTGAGAGAGAGAGAGACAGAGAGTGAGCTTCCATTCCCTGGCTCACTCCCCAGATGGCTGCGCTGAGTGGAAGCCATGACCCTGGAACTCCACTCAGATATCCCGTGGGGTGTACCTGGACCATGCTGTCCTGCTTTTCTAGGCTGTGTTAGCAGGGAGGTAGATCAGAAGTGGAACAGCCAGGGTCTGGTGCTTAAAAAAACAAAAAAAGAAAAACCCTGCCACTCTGATAGGGAATGCCAGCATCACATATGGAGGCCTAATGTGCTGCACTACAACAGCAAGCCTAGCAAACAAGACTCAATGGCGCCTGCATTTTACAAATTCTTATCTTATTTTAATTGCGTAAAATGGGGACCGGTGTATAGCAGTTGGCTTTGTAAATATTTGCTAAGTCAATGACGCATGAATCATTTTAAAGATAAGGAGAGGTTAGGGCCCGGCGGCGTGGCCTAGCAGCTAAAGTCCTCGCCTTGAAAGCCCCGGGATCCCATATGGGCGACGGTTCTAATCCCAGCAGCTCCACTTCCCATCCAGCTCCCTGCTTGTGGCCTGGAAAAGCAGTTGAGGATGGCCCAATGCATTGGGACACTGCACCCACGTGGGAGACCCGGAAGAGGTTCCAGGTTCCTGGCATCGGATCGGCGCGCATCGGCCCGTTGCGGCTCACTTGGGGAGTGAATCATCGGATGGAAGATCTTCCTCTCTGTCTCTCCTCCTCTGTGTATATCTGGCTGTAATAAAAATGAATAAATCTTAAAAAAAAAAAAAAAAGGAGAGGTTAGTAACCCCATCAAGGACATGAAGCCAGTTAAGTGTCAGAGCTGGGATTTTAGCTCTCTGGTTCTAAAACCCAAGCTCCTTGCACTCTGCCGTGTGAATCAGACCTCTCAAGAGGGTATCAAAACTGCCATCGTTAGGTACCCGTACTCAGAATCACCAGGCGTCCCCTGCACGCCGCCCACCCATGTCCAGCTCCGGCTCTGACCTTGGATGAAGCTGATGAACATCTCCAGGTCTCGAATCTGCGTCTTTAGCTGCTCCACCAGCTGCTCCTTCACGCGGGCCGGGTTGACGATCTGAGCCACCGCCGCATCCACACGCTGTCGGAGCTCTTCAGTGGACAGCGAGCTGAGGTCCTCGCTCAGGTTCATGTCGAGTTTCTTTATCAGCTCATCGATGATCACCTATCAGGATCAGCTGCAGTGAGCACAGGCTTCGCAGCATTCAAGGAGAGGGGTAGGCGGGAGACGCGTCCTCATCTTGTGTCCTGACCTCCCCAAGCAGGTGAGGAAAGCAGGCCACTGCTGAGCGAGGAGAGTGTGCAGTGACGGAGAGAGCGCCATTGAGTCAGGACAACAGTGTGACTAATTCAAAGAGGCTGATGGCATAGGTACTGTCTACCTTCTCCAAGGGGCTCCAAGAGAGCAGAGGGGTATTTCAGAAAGTTTGTGAAAATTAAATTAAAAGTTAAGTGAGAATTTTCCCTGAACTCCTCAAAGACCCCATGTTATGTACTGATTTTTCTTCATTTCTACACCTTTTTTTTTCTTCCTTTTTAAATGTGATTTAATTGAAAGACAAAACAGCAGACACAGGCAGGTCCTCCACCACGGGTTCATGCTTCAAATGGCTGGGACAGATGGGGCAGGGCCTGGCCAGAGCCAGGAGACAGGCATTCAATCCTTACCTCCCCCATGGGGCACAGACTCACGTATCTGGGCCATGCATGGTTGTTTTTCCCAGGAAGCTGGATAGGAAGTGGAGCATCCAGAACTCAAACTGGCACCACAACATGGGATTCCGGCCTCATAAATGGTGGCTTAACCTACAGTGCCGCAATACCAGCCGCTTCTTATCCTTCACTACCTGACTAGCCAACTGGAGAAAAGCACAGGACAGCCTGGCTACACTGGGAACAACTGAAACAGCCCAGTCAGAAGCACGGCCACATTCCAGGGATGGACACACGCTTAGAAGAAGCCTGGCTGCATCTCCACTGGCCAAGTTATCCTGTCCACCTAAGTCTTACTTCAACAAATAGAACAAATGTTGGTTATTATTAATGTTGTTATATTATTGCTTCTATTAATAATATCCAGCAAAAAAGAGAGTTCAATCATTGATATGATAAAACTTTAGAAGCTGTGTTTTCATGTGCAAATAAAGAATGGTTTGACCTAAGGGGAAAATTTCCTTTTGGTGGGGGCGGGTACAGGGATTTTTAGTAAGGCCAAGAGAGAAGCGAGAGCAGCAGGGCCAGGCTGGGGCCGGGGCCTCTGAGGTCAGCTCACCCGCTGTCTTTCCAGGACCATGGACTGCGGCAGGGAGTCGTAACTGCCCTCCTGGTAGGCAAATGTTTCCAGATCATCCAGCTGGGTCTTGAGCTGCAGTATTAGCTCCCTCTGCTTCTCCCGCTGCGTTTCCAGGCGCTCCTGCTTTTCCTGCTCACTCTAGGAAGAGAAAATGCTCGAGTCCATTTCAGAGGATAAGTAAACCCCAGTGCCCATGGCGGGAATTCTCTCAAACCAGTTATGATCGGTAAAATCAAACACTTCCAATAACTCAAAGGAAACACACAATTTCTAAAACAGGTTCAAAAGTAAGTATTGTGGCTTCTTCCAGGGCAATGTATTAAATGTGTGTTGTCTTTAACAAAAGGATATAGGGCCTGCTGCAGTAGGGTAGTGGTTAAAGTCCTCCCCTTGCATGCCTGGGATCCCATATGGTCGCCGGTTCTAATCCCAGCAGCCCTGCTTCCCATCCAGCTCCCTGCTTGTGGCCTGGGAAAGCAGTTGAGGACGGCCCAAAGCCTTGGGACCCTGCACCTGCATGGGAGACCTGGGGGAGGTTCCTGGCTCTTGGCTTCAGATTGGTACAGCACTGGCCGTTGCAGTCACTTGGGGACTGAACCATCGGACAGAAGATCTTCCTCTCTGTCTCTCCTCCTCTCTGTATATCTGACTTTGTAATAAAAATAAAGAGACTTTTGTTAAGATTACTCGTTTTTTTTGTTGTAGTAGAGGTCAGCTAAAGGTAGTGGCAGCTTGGCCAAGGCTGTCTCCTAGGAATTAAACATGCCTCCCTGCACAGAAGCCAGTTACCACAGCGAAACTTCTGAATATTTTGTACAGCCCAAATTGCCCAAATAATTGGATAAGAGTGTAGAGAAAGGCTTTTTATCTCATAGTCAGTTTTCTTAAGGTTCACAGATCATCCAATAACATAAGCTTTTCCAAAATGAGAATCAAACGTAGCAACCTAGGGTGGTGAAAAAAACAAAACAAACAAACCCCAAGCCAAACAGTGCAGGAGGCAAGGGGACAGTGATTCTGGAAGTTTCCCAGACTCCCTCTCTCCTTGGCCACAGGGCGCTTCGGCCTGGAAATGGTTTGGACCCTCCAGGCTGTGAAGGCTGGTCTTTCCTGAGTGTCAACAGCAGCAAATCCTGGGCAGATGGAAAGCTGCATTTTAAACTAGAAGGCTGCAAGGTATTACAGTTCATCTTAAAACGGTACTTACCAACCCCTCCAGCAGTAAGGTGGGAGAGAAAACAAATAAAAAACAACAAATTAACTTTTTGGCCCAGCAGTTATGAAAAAGCAATCCTCACTTCAGCTTCGCTCAATGTAAAAGCAAGGCTTTCCTCCAAGGCATGCTCCCTCCGAGCCTTCCCCCTCCTGGACCCTCCCCAGCCCTTTCCATCCTGCCCCAGCACCGCTCTGCAGAACAATTCTCCGGCCAATTCCTCCTCTTTACGCTGTTTGTGTAGGATTGGATCTGGCTTTTGACTTTGATCCCTGGTTGCCTGATAGAGAGGCAGCTCTCAGGACACTTGTGTTATGTGTTAATGACCTGAAGGAAGTACAGAACAACCAATCCAAAAGAGGGACTCTAGGGACTGAGGTCCTTGAACTAGGGGCCAGCACAAAGGCTCAACTGGCTAATCCTCTGCCTGCAAGTACCGGCATCCATAGGCCATTGGCTCCTACCTTGGTTGCTCCACTTCTCATCCAGCTCCCTGCAGTAGAGGACAGCCCAAAGCCTTGGGATCCTGTACCCACGTGAGAGACCAGGAAGAAGTTCCTGGCTCCTGGCTTCAGATCAGCTCAGCTCTGGCCACTCTGGCTACTTGGAGAGTGAACCAGCGGATGAAAGATTTTTCTGTGTCTCCTCTATGTGTAAATCTGACTTTCCAATAGAAAATAAATAAAGCTCAAAAAAAAAAAAGTTATAGTTAGCACAAGTAAGCAGTGGGGGAAATAGTCTTTTCTACATTGTCAGCCAAAGGGTTAAACATTTTTTTAAAGATTTTTTTATTTATTTTAACTGGAAAGACAGAGTGACAGAGAGAGGGGGAGAAGGCAAGAGAGACATCTTTCACTGAACAGGTTCACTACCCAGATGCTTCCAGCCGTTGGGGGCTGTGACGTGCAGACACCAGGAGCGTGGAACTCCATGCAGGCCTCCCATGTGGGCGGCAGGGACAACGCACTGGTGCTGTCTTTCCTAACAGTCTGCATTACCAGGAAGCTGGGTTGGAAACACGCAGCAGGCACCTAACCAGCGCCCCCAGGTGGGATGTGAGGTCCCATGCAATAGATGGCTTAATTGCAACAACTTACCCTCCTCTCCCCCAGCGCCCCCCCCTTTTAACTGTATCCCAACTTTCCTCCCAAGGAAGAAAGAAACCAGCTTTAATCCTGCCCTGTGTTTATGGTTGTGTCTGCTGAATTCCATCGCTTGCCACAGATAGTGTGAGTTTAGGAGCTCAGAATAACAAACTCTGGTGCAAGGCAGGAAATAAAGAGAATTGGGCTTGGCGGCGTGGCCTGGTGGCTAAGGTTCTCGCCTTGATCCCATATGGCCGCTGGTTCTAAACCCGGCAGCTCCACTTCCTCTCTGTCTCTCCTCCTCTCAGTATATCTGACTTTGTAATAAAAATAAAATAAATCTTAAAAAAAAGAAATAAAGAGAATTATCTCCGGTATTGAATAAGATAAGAGAAAATACACGTTTAGCAGTTCTGGAACTTATGAGTAAACCGTTCAGTTCAGAGATGTCTCCTGCTTTGGTACCACCTGTGTACACATAAACATAGACACACAAGCACTGCTTTTATTTTCCAGGGAGAACACCACCTTTTTTTCTGTCAAGGGACATTTGGAAATGTGTAACATTCGTGGACTGCACAAAATTTTCGTCTTAAAAAATTAGCCTCCTAATTTTGACTCGCGCAGCAGTCGCCTTGCCAGGCCTTAGGTGGCCCTATGTGGTACTCTTTATCAAAGTGAAAATGAACAAGGCCTAGGGCGCACAGGCACAGAGAAGCGCTGCTGTGGTCTGCTACTGGGATCATCTTCTTTCCCGTCCTCAAGCCCGGCAATGCCTGCTGTTCCGCAGGAGCCGTAGGCGCACACAGAGAAGGGTGGATGGGTAAGTAAGCCAGTCGGGATCTGCGGTGCTCAGTCTTGGCTACACACCCCACTTCGGTGGGAAGAAAGCCACATGTGGGAGAAAGGCGGCCCATCTGACCACCTCCCAAGAGCTGCTAACCACGTTTGGGCACTTGCAGAGAGCGTGCCAAAGCCTAGAAGAAAACTTTCCCGTGGTGTGGGGGTGCGCCTGGCTTCACCGCTTTTCAGTGTGGGGGATCTGGAAGCCTCCACTTAGAATACAGCAGCACCCAGTTATTCACCAGCATGGGCGAGGGGTACAAGAAGACCAACACTAGGAAAATCATGCCATCGGGAACTGGGGTTCTCTAACAGCCCCTACAGCCGCCTCGAAAACTCTCCCCTACAGGAGCGCACCTGCGATCCTCCCACTCCTCAGGGCGGGGGTACCCCATCAGTGTTCAGGGCGAAGGATCTCAGGTGGCGGGGCCAATGGGGTGCGGCGGGCAGGCAGCGACCCCTCAGTCACTTGGCTCCCAGCCATCCGCCCTCACCACACACTCAGGTCCCTCCAGGCCTCCCCGTCCCTCACCTTCTCACTATTTCTACCTCCGTGCGCATCAGCATCCCAACCCCAGCCGCTCACCGGGTCCTTGCCCCGCAGTCGTGGCCGGTCCCCCGGCGGCCCGTCTCCCTCGTCGAGGACAGGGTCTCCCAGCCCCTCATAACCCAGGACGTGGGGGCAGCCGCGGAAGGCGAAGTCTTCGAGCTCGCGCAGAAGGCGCTGCTGCTCCGCCGGGGCTCCGCGCACCACCTGGCGCAAGCGGAACTGCACCTGCGCGAAGTGCGAGGACAGCGCCAGCAGGGCCGAGTCCAGCCGCCGCCGCTCCGCCCGCAGCCGCCTCAGCGTCCGGCCCGGCGAGTCCGGCGGGGACCCCGGGGCTCCGCCAGGATCCTCGGCCGCCGCCTCTTCCGAGAAGGAAGCCGCTCCAGGCCCAGTCTCTGCCACCGCCCCCACGGGGGCCCAGCGCACCGCCTCGCACGGCGGCAGCGACTCCTCTTCCTCCTCCTCTTGGTCCTTTGCCTTTGGCCCGATGACCGCCACCACAGTTCCCGGCTCCGCAGCCGCTTCGGCCGCCGCCATTTTCCCGGAAACTCTTTGGGCACGTCAGCCGCGCCCCCTCGTTGCCATGGCAACGGCGCGCGGGCGGGGAGCAGCGGTGGGTGGGGCTCGCCGTCCGGCCGCCCCTGAGGGCGGATCGCGGCCGAGATTTAATTAGGACACTCACATTTTTTTTTTTTTAATTGAGCGCCTCTGAAGCCCTGAGTGCTAATCTCTGGATCAAAGGAGGCTGGCATAAGGCATTCTCCCTATGAAAAATCTATGGTAGTCGTTGCCTTGGGCTCGGTGCTTTGTTCTGTGCAGTCCTGGAGACTCCAAGTGGGAAAGGGGTGCAAGGATTATGAACTTCACCAGAGCCTCTTCGGAGTGCAGATGCAAGGAGCCACGTGCCCCTTTCTCAAGTTTTCTCCCCCACCCCCCGACCATATAAGGAGATGCAGCTGCTAGGGGCCTCCCTGGGATCTAAAGATAGCAGTTCCTGCCTGGAACTCCAAAGGCCACCCGGGCTCTGGAGCCGCCATGGCTCGGTGAGTGTTTGCAGCCACATGGCCCTTTTCCCTCTGGGGGTTCCCTGCACACTCCAGCTTCCCTGAGGCCCCGGATCTGCTTGCCGAGCAGAATGTTCAACTAGCCCCTAACCTCGCATTTTGCCTCCAGGTTCACCCTCACCATGTCCAATCCACTTCCTTCCTTCCACCCTTTACTGCCTCAGCTGCAGTGTGGCCAAACCTAGACATCAAGTGTCCCTGTGCTGTCCCCAACCCACATCCCTTCCCCTCAGTCCTCCCTTTCCCACCTCTATGAAGCCCCACCTGACTCCTTCAGGCAGCATGCCCGGACCCTGTGGTACGACAGGCCTAAGTATGTGTTCATGGAGTTCTGTGTGGAGGACAGCACTGATGTGCAGGTGGTCATCGAGGACCACCGCCTAATGTTCAGGTAAGGGCCTTCCCTGCAGAGGGCCCAGCCTCCCCCAAGCCTCTGCTTGTCCTGTGCCTGTGTTCTGTTTCCCATCTCCTCAGCTCCCTTGTCTCCTCAGCTGTAAGAATGCTGACGGGGTGGAGCTGCACAATGAGATTGAGTTCTATGCCAAGGTGAACTGCAAGGTAAAGGTGCAATGACGGGAGGCTTCCCAGGGGGACTGGAGATTCATTCTCCAGCTCCAAGTGCTGGAAATGAGGCTGTCTGCCCGCAGGACTCCCAAGACAAGCGCTCTAGCCGCTCCATTACCTGCTTTGTGAGGAAGTGGAAGGAGAAGGTGGCCTGGCCCCGGCTCACCAAGGAGGACATCAAGGTGGGTGCTGGGGGAGGGAAGGGCCTGCTCCCTCTGTGTTCTCTGTTCAAGTCCCAGGTACCCAGTTAGGTCTGGTACTGCCCTTGCCTTTTCTCCAGCCAACAGTTACTCCCCAGATTTGGCCCATCCGATCTTCTAGATATCTATTTTAAAGATGAATTTAGGGCCTGGCACAGTGTCTCATTGGCTAATCCTCTGCCTGCATGCACCAGGATCCCATATGGCCACCAGTTCCTGCCCTAGCTGCTCCACTTCCCATCCAGCTCCCTGCTTGTGGCCTGGGAAAGTAATAGAGGATAGCTCAAAGCCTTGGGACCCTGCACCCATGTTGGAGACCCAGAAGAGGCTCCCAGCTTTGGATCAGCTCAACTGCATCCATTGAGGAGTGAACCAATGGATGGAAGATCTGTCTGTTTCTCCTCTCTGTAAAAGTGCCTTTCCAATACAATTAAATAATAAAAGGAGATTTATTTATTAGAAAGGCAGAGAAAGATTGTCTTTCTTTTGGTTCATTCACCCAGTGCTGGGCCAGCCTAAAGTTAGGAGCCAGGAGACTCATCCAGATCTCCCAGGTGGCAGCAGGAACCCATGTATTTGGCCACCATCAGCCACCTGCAAGGTGCATTAGCAGGAAGCTGGATCAGAAGCACAGAGTAGCTGGGACTTGAATTAGCGCTCAGACACGGGATGCAGGCATCCTAGGTAGTGGCTTAATCTGCTAGGATACCCTAAACAGTGTCATTACTCAATTCTTCTTAGTTGAAACCTTATCTACTGGGGTTTTGTTGGAAGGTTTGTTCCTAACTTTGGTCCTACCCATTTCATCCTCTGCATTGTCCCCAACAGGGTTTTGTCTAAAACACAGATTTGACTTTGTCACTTTCCCACTGAAGACCTGCAGTGAGGGTTGGGCATTGTGGCACAGTGGATCAAGCTGCTGCTTACGGTGTCCCTGTACCATATTGGAGTGTTGGTTTGAGTCCCAATGAATCTGCTTCCAATCCAGCTTCTTGCTAATGCGCTTAGGAAGGCAGCAGATGATGACCTAAGTCTTTGGGTCCTTGCCACCTGTGTGGGAGACTCAGATGGAGTTTTCAGACTCCTTTCTTCGACTTTATATATATCTGGATTTCCGGGCCCGGCGGCGTAGCCTAGTGGCTAAAGTCCTCGCCTTGAACGCCCCGGGATCCCATATGGGCACCGGTTCTAATCCCAGCAGCTCCACTTCCCATCCAGCTCCCTGCTTGTGGCCTGGGAAAGCAGTGAGAATGGCCCAAAGCCTTGGGACCCTGCACCCACGTAGGAGATCTGGAAGAAGCTCCCGACTCCTGGCTTCATATCGGCTCAGCTCTGGTCATTGCGCTCACTTGGGGAGTGAATCATCGGATAGAAGATCTTCCTCTCTGTATCTCCTTCTCTCCATGCATCTGTCTTTCAAATACAAATAAATAAATCTTTTTTGTTAAGATTTATTTTATTTTTGTTGGAAATTCTTTTTTTTCTTAAGATTTATTTATTTTCATTACAAAGTCAGATATACAGAGAGGAAGATCTTCCGTCCAATGATTTACTCCCCAAGTGACCGCAACGGCTGGTGCTGTGCCATCTGAAGCTGGGAACCAGGAACCTCTTCCAGGTCTCCCACGTGGGTGCAGGGTCCCAAAGCTTTGGGCCGTCCTCGACTGCTTTCCCAGGCCACAAGCAGAGAGCTGGATGGGAAGTGGGATTACCGGAATTAGAACCAGTGCCTATTTGGGATCCCAGCATGTGCAAGGCGAGGATTTTAGCCACTAGACTACTGCGCCGGGCCCCAATTTTAATTTTTTTTTTTTAGAATAAAACGCCTTTAGGGGTTTCTCCCTAAAGGTTGAAAAATGGCCATCTGCTGACTGAATTTAAACTTGTTTTAACAATCTTCCCAGTGTTAAGAGTCATTTTGATTGCTTGCTGACATGCATAATTTTTGACTAGTCACTGACATTTCGCCTAAGAATCCAAAATTTTGAGTTCAGGGTTTTTGGGAGCATCTGGGCATATGGTCTAAGTTTCCTGAATGCCTAAGTGGGTTTTAGATGGGGCATGCCTTCCACCCCTCTTTCATCCTTTTTGTTACTTCCCTGACTCTCGTAGGCATGTGAGCTTTTGGCTCCTCACCCCTTAGGTCAAGTCCAAGCACTAGTGCGTGACACACAAGCTCTTTCCATGTTGTTTGCCTCAAACTTCACATTGCAGCCACAGCAAACCAATGCCAGCTTCTTGCACAGTCCAGCCCAACTTGGCTGAAACTGAAGCTTCCTTCTAGAAGGCCACCATCACTGAATCCTCATGTATCATGTATCCTCATGCTGTAGGAAACCTGAGATTCCCCCAACTTCTCATGGAGTTCCCATGATAGCCTCTTGTTGACCTCGGCACCACACTTTGCACACTATAGTATGTTTTATTTGCACCTCCCTCCCCTGCTTGCTTCCTGGTGGCTGGGAAAGTGTTAAAGAGTTTTATATTCTTATTGCCAAACTCAGAGTCTGGTCTGTTAGTATATGTTAAATGAATGGGTAAAAAGCTTCTTACCTGTAAAAAATGTGGAAACTTCAGAACGTGGGCCCAAGAGGGCTTGTCTCTTTGCTTCCAAGGAGGGCATGTGTTTGTCTTGCTAACTTGACACCTGTAGAGCTTTAGACATTGTGTGATGTCAGCGCGTGGAGGACAGAACGTCCATGCTTTTCCAGAGCCTGCCATGCCTGGCCCTGCGCGTGGCACTTAGTGAATTCCTGGGTGAGTTTGGTGGATCGTAATGAAAGGGTTGATGAAAAGGGTACGTCCTCCTTGTCCCTGGTTCCTCCGGAGCCCACCGCTGTGCACTTGCCCACACTCTTGCTCCTGGCCTCTGGCCCTTTGTTTCCTCCTGCAGCCCGTGTGGCTTTCCGTGGACTTTGATAACTGGAGAGACTGGGAAGGGGACGAGGAGGTGGAGCTGGCTCAGGTGGAGCAGTACGCAGAGGTAAGGGAGGGAACTCACGCTGTTTGCTGCTCAGGTGGGTCCTTGTGTTTGTGCGCACCGGCTTCTCTGGCCAGGCTGAGGTGCCCATGGCGCCCAGACAGGCCACTCGTCTCTGCTGCGACCATCTCTGTATCTTGTGTAGTATGTGCCTCACAGGGAGGAGAGGAAGGACTGTGAGTGAAATCCACATGTCTGGATTGACCTACTCTTCGTGGACTAGAGCCTGTGTTCTGAAAATGTATGACAAAAGCTTTCCCACTTTTGTGTCGTTCTTGTCCTTTCTTCTTACTCTTTTTTTTTTTAAAGGATTTCCTTATTTTTATTTGAAAGGCAGATTTGAGAGAGGGAGAGAGAGAAAGAGAGAGAGAGAGAGAGGTCTTGTATCTGCTGATTTACTCCCCAGGTGATCACAACTGCCAGAGCCGAGCCAATCCAAAGCCCCGGGCCAGGAGCTTCTTCTGTGTCTTCTACACTGGCCCAGTGTCCCAAGGACTTGGGCCATCCAGCTCCCTGCCTCCTAGGCCACAAGCAGGGAGCTGGATCAGTGCTGGTGCCACAGGAGATAGGAAGAGCCTACTGCACCACTGCTCCACCCCCGATTCTTGTTCTTTCTTTATATTTCTCTGTTTGCCTGAGTCGGGCAACATGGTGAGAAGTTAAGAGCAGGCAGTATAAAAATTCACATTCCGGTGGCATCTGGTGTGGCAGTGGAGGCACAGCATCCTCTGTCGGAGTGCCTGGATGTGAGTCCTGGGTCTGCTGCCAGATTCCAGCTTCCAGCTAGTGTGCACCTTAAGGCAGGGAGATGGCTCGCAAGACTGGGTCCCTGACACAGGGGCCACCTGGAGTGGGTTCTTGAGTCCCAGCTTTGGCCTGCTCTACCTCACTCCCTTGTGGGTATTTAGGAAGTGAACCAGCAGATAAGAGTCCCCTCTCTCATTCTCTCTTGGTTTCTTTGCCTTTCAAATAAAAACAAGAATGGGAATTGCATAGTGGGCTAAGCCACCTCTTGAGCCACCCCCATCCCGTATCAGAGTATCTGGGTTAGATAACTGTGCTTCTTATCCAGTTTTCTGAAAATGTGTGCCCTGGGACAGAGCAGAGGCCACAAATGACCCAGATACTCAGAAGTTCAAGTGCTTGAGTCACTGCTACCTAAAATGGAGGACTAAGATGGAGTCCCTGGCTGCTGGCTTCAGCCTGGGTCGTCGCAAGCTGCTGTGCACATTCGGGGAGGGAGCCAGTAGGCAAAACCTCTTTCTCTTCCTTTAATGTTCTGCTTTCCAAATCAAATAAAATTAATGAACTCTAAATAAATACAAATTAAAAGCAAAAAACCCACATTCATATTAGAAAATAATTAATTCCCAATGAATTGCACCGTGTCATGTGTTATTTGATTTCAGAATTTCAGCTAGTGTTTATTCAACTTGCTAAAATACCGATAGACCCCAGTCTGTATGAGGGACGAGGGTGCCCTGTGTGGGTGTGTGTTTACATTTCCTTTGGAGGAGGGGGAGTTCATTTGCTTTCCTGCACTTGCTTCGGGTGGCGTGCGCAGACAGCTGGGAGCTTTGTCAGTGTGCAGCGGGCCTTCCCTCCGGCCCTTCTCCCCACGACTGTCCTCTTCCCTCTAGCTCCTGACTAAGGTCAGCTCCAAGAGGGCGCCCCCTGCCATGGATGACCTGGACGTAAGTTTTCTGCTTGAATCTTGAGTTTCTTTTTAACTCTTAAAAATAACACACTAGAAGGCACCTATCCCGGTCCTTAGGGCACAGTAGTTCTCAGTGTATGTCAACTACATGTGAATTTGACACAGGAGGTTCTAAAACTCCTGTGGGACCCCTGCCTCCTTCTGTCACCCCTTCTGTCTCTCTGCTCTGGAGGAGGCTGACGCTGTTGAGTGTCTCCAGGCTGGAGACAACAGCAGCATTGATTGAAACTCTCTAACTAAATGTAATGGGATGGAGTATATGCTTTCTGAGAATTACTTGCCCATGATCTGAAATGAAAACCCTAGCCCATTAGTGTCCTCAGAAGTTGTGCGATTTAGATCATGAAAGGAAACTCGGAGAGCAGGCAGGCGTGAGCCGCATCTCCGAGCACCAACCTTCCCTCCCCACAGAGCTCATTTGGACTTTCTGTTCCCCCAGGATGATTCTGACAGCGCCGATGCACCAAGTACTTAGCTGCCTGACTGCAGAGCCAGGAGGAGACCTGGCTGTTCCCCAGTTGCTCTGAAAGCCAACGTCAGGGCCTTTGTGAACTCTTGGCTCCAAGGCTGCCTGGGGTCTCAGAGCTTTCCTAGCAGCTTGTGATTAAGGGGTTCCTGCCCCCCAGTCTTTCTGTTTTCCATGGCACTTGATTTGGGCACCACGTCAGATGGAAGAAGGAGGGAAGGGTGGGCTGGTGAGATATCTGGCTTTCTCCTGATCCACTTTTAATCTCTGGGGTGGTGCCACCCCATCATCTGGCTATTTGGTGTGTGTGACAGAGCGAAGGCCGAAGAACAGAAGGAGATGAGAAGGCCGTAGAATGTGTGTGTAAGTGGCAGAGGAACCAATGGATGATAATAAACTCCTGGGAACTGTCCTGTGTCTTTGTTTTGCATTTTTCTTACCCAGGAGCGAGATCTTGCCCTTTGAAAGCTTCTGTTCTCACTGTTGAGGTTTGAGGAGGAATGATGGTAGAGACAGACTTGGAGCCAGACCAAAGGACTTCCTCTTGCTCACATCTGTGCTTGGATTTCTCGAAGCTAATGCCGTCATCCCTAAAACCTGCCACCTCTGCTTCCTGCATGGCACATAAATCTCAAGGTTTTTTTTTGAAATATCTATGTGCATTTATTCTTCCTATAATAGCTACTTTATTTGTCTACATTTCTTGAGCTCCTAATGTATAACAAGGCTGTGACTTAAACAAAATGCAGGCTTTGCTCTGGAACTCACAGGAAGTTGAAAAAGTGAACTTTTTGGGCCCAGCACCATAGCCTAGTGGTTAAAGTCCTTGCTTTGTACATATTAGGATCCCATATAGGTGCAGGTTTGTATCTCAGCTGCTCCACTTCCCACCCAGCTCCCTGCTTGTGACCTGGGAAAGCAGTAGAGAATGGCTCATAGCCTTGGGATCCTGCACCCGTGTGGGGGACCCAAAAGAAGCTCCTGGTTCCTGACTTTGGATCAGCTCAGCTCCGACTGTTGCAGCTACCTGGGTAGTGAACCAGCAGATGGGAGATGTGTTTGTTTCTCCTCTCCAAAAATCTGACTTTCCAGTTTAAAAAATCTTAAAAAAAAAGAAAAAGTGAACTTTGAAACATGTGAGCAGTATATGGACATAGTTTTAAAATGTGATAGAAATATAAACTTTTTCTTTAAAGATTTATTTGAAAGGCAGAGTTCCAGAGACAGGAGAAACAAAGTTACAGAAAAGTATAAAATTTAAAGCAAAATTATTAACAGTTTTATCTGATACATATGTAGTATATTATTACAATATCCTGTCTATGATACACACAAATTCCATAATATCTATGACTTACATAGTTACAAGACATACATAAAACACAGGTAAATAAATATGCAGTATTGTACATTTACATACTAGATAATACAGGATTAATATATACAAGCAAAGGTAATGTGCATGTAGTTGGAATCATACTACATTCTGTGTTTTGCTTCACTTGATATGGCCATGAGTTTCATAATAAACAGTCAACAATAGATTTCATTTAACACAGTGATCTTGTAAAATTATATTGCCTGGTAGCGTCATAACTGCCTTACTTTGTGTAAGTATACTTTGTGATGTTTGCATGATGAAGAACTCCCATGCCAATGCGCCTTTGCTAAGTGATACGTATACACTGGAGATCTTTCCAACTCAGCACACGTGGACTTAGTTTTTAATATACTCTTTGACATTTTATTATTAAACTGATCTTTTTTTTTTTTTTTTTTTAAAGGCAGAGTAACATAGAGGGAGAGATAGAGAGCTCATATCTGCTATTCACTCCCCAAATGGTTGTAACCAGTTGGGGCTGGGTCAGGCTGAAGCTAGGAGCCACAAACCCCATTCGGATCTCTCATGTGGGTGGCAGAGACCCAAGCAGTTAAGCTGTCTCCGGATGCCTCCTAGGCACATCAGCAGGAAACTGGAGTGGAAGCTGAGGATGGATTCAAACTAAGCACTGTGCTATGGGATGCAGGCCTTCCACATAGAGGCTCATCATGCTGTATGACAAGGCCTACCATAGCCTTAATTGCATTTTTCAAACCCCGTTTACATATGTATGTATATATACATATATATGTACATGTACGTATATACACAAATATAAAGATTTATCTATTTATTTATTTTGGAAAGATATACAGAGCCAGGAGCTTCTTCTGGGTGCAGTTGCAGATGCAGGGTCCCAAGGTCTTGAGTCATCCTCTACTGCTTTCCCAGATCACAGTCAGGGAGCTGGATGGAAAATGGAGCAGCCAGGATACAAACTGGCACCCAAATTGGATCCCAGTATGTGCAAGGCTAGGCTACTGCGCTGGGCTCTGAAAAATTAAAAAAAATCATATATATATATATATATAGAGAGAGAGAGACACACACACAATAATATATAGAGAGACAATAAAATTCATGTGGCAGAAAAATGACTTACAATGTGAGTCTCCGTAGTTTTGGTTTATTTGTTTTGCAGCAGGACTAGGAATGTGATTAAATAAAACATTAAAACAGGGGTCCCATAGCGCATGCTACATAACACATGGGGTACATGTGGGGCACACACCTGAAACATCTGGAGGCTTCAAGGTGGCTTCCCAGTTGACCTGAAATAACAGTGAGTTCATTTTCCATTTCCACACGTTTAGCCTTTTGAGACATGTCACCGGGTGCATTGCTGTTAGCCGCTTTATCTGGACCATCCAGGCGGGTAGCACTGATCTCTTGCAAGGGTTTGAAGCTTGGTTAATTGGAATTCAGATGGACTAAGTAAAATTATACTCCAGGTTTTAGAAATCTGTACAGAAAAAAATGTAGAACGTCTTAAGAATTTAAAAATGCTCATTACCTGATGAGATATTCTTATGGCTACACTGACTGAAATAACATGTCTTTTTTTTTTTCTTTCATGTGCCTAAGGGCGGGGGTGGAAGCTGAACTACCTGTCTTGCCAAATTGTGGCCGCAGAGAGGGGTTTTGTTTTATTTTGTGGTTCTTTCCAGCCTTGAAACCCTGGCTATACAACCCAGAACGGCTGCACTTGGAGTTTTGAGTAAATTTGGCCAAGTCACGCCCCGTTGTTTGCTTTGGCGCAGAGGCGCGGCCTCCGTGAAGTTTGTCTCGTCTTGCTTTCCGTCCAGCCCTGGCCGCTTTCCGGCACGTGTCCATCCCTCGGTCCCGGGAAACAGCGGCGATGGCGTTCCGGTGTCAGCGGGACAGCTACGCCCGGGAGGTGCGGGCTGTTGGGGCAAGGTCCTGACGAGGCGGTTTGGGGCGCCGTGTCGGGGCTGGGCTGGGGTCCCAGCGCGCTCTGTCCTCTCTGTCCCCTGTGCAGTTCACCACCACCGTGGTCTCCTGCAGTCCCGCGGAGCTGCAGGTGGAAGGAGGCTCCGGCAAGAAGGACGTGCTGAGCGGTTTCCAGGTGGTGCTGGAGGACACGCTGCTTTTCCCTGAGGGCGGCGGACAGGTACCAGCGCCACCCTCTCCCGGCGGGAAGTTCTTTCTGCTCCCGGGCCCTGCCGTCTCTGCTGGACTCACTTGGTTATTCATTCACCGGGATGGCTGATTCGCACGTACTTAGATGCTGCAGATAGCGTAGGCTGCAAGGAGCAGAGGGTGATGGAGACGGTGGCAGTGTGCACATGTCCTGGTTAAATAGAAATAAAGCTAGGTGGAGGGAAGGAGAGGGATACGTTGCTCTGTCTCCTGGCGGGCTTGTACAGTGATTTCAGGAGCGCGTCGCCTCCCAGTTGTGCGATGATGCTGTTGAAGGTATATGGGGTGTTGCCTCCCACAGGGCCAGGTGGCAGGGAGTGAGCAAAGGGAGGGTGGGTATTCCTGGTGAGTCTTGTCTAATGACAGTACAGGCGAGGCCAGGGTGTCCGGGAGCCCCGGGGTAGGGGCGCTGTGATAGGTGAACATCACTGTATGAATGGAGCGCAGGACGCAGGTCGAGGGAAAACTAAAGACGGTGCAGGAAAACAGTAGGGCCACTGCCGAAGGCCTCGAGGGGCATGTTGAGGTGTGTGGACTGTGGTGAGCCTTGCAGCAGCGTGAGACAGTCTGCCCCACCTACCTGATGGTGGGAAAGTTCCACTGACTTACCTCTGTCAGCACTGCTGTTGTTTCCCAGCGTGGGACCTGTGAGCACAGGGATCCACAGGATGTCTCGTTCAACATCTCTGATTTTGGGAAATCCTCCCTGATTGTGCCAGTCTGTGAGCTCTCTCATGAGCTTCTTCAGTGTGTATTCCAGCATGGTGTGGCATGGCTGTGTTGCTGTGGCCCATGCCAGCTCTGTGTTCTTCCGCACATGCTGTAGTCTCAGGAGGGACTGGTTGATACTGTCTTTGTGGTCTGACACCCTTTCTTGTAAGCAGCTGGTGCTGTTTATTTATTTTATTTTTTTTAAAGATTTATTTATTTTATTACAGTCAGATATACAGAGAGGAGGAGAGACAGAGAGGAAGATCTTCCATCCGATGATTCACTCCCCAAGTGAGCCGCAACGGCCGGTGCGCGCCGATCCGAAGCTGGGAACCAGAAACCTCTTCCGGGTCTCCCACGCGGGTGCAGGGTCCCAATGCATTGGGCCGTCCTCGACTGCTTTCCCAGGCTATAAGCAGGGAGCTGGATGGGAAATGGAGCTGCCGGGATTAGAACTGGCGCCCACATGGGATCCCGGGGCGTGTTCAAGGCGAGGACTTTAGCCGCTAGGCCACGCCGCCAGGCCCTGCTGTTTATTTTTTTAAGGTCTATTTTATTTTATTATTATTGCAAAATCAGTTATACAGAGAGGAGGAGAGACAAAGAGGAAGATTTTCTGTTCATTAATTCATTCCCCAAATGAGTGCAATGGCTGGTGCTGTGCCAATCCAAAGCCAGTAGCCAGGAGCCTCTTTCAGGTCTCCCATGTGGGTACAGGATCTCAAGGCTTTGGGCCATCCTCAACTGTTTTCCCAGGCCACAAGCAAGGAGCTGGATGGGAAGTGGAGCAACCTGACACAAACCGGCATCTATATGGGATCCCAGCAATTGATGGGGGAGGTCAACCAATAGAGCCAGCACGCTGGGCCCTGTAGTTGTGAATCTAATGGTAGTATCAGTGCAGAGGATGGAGAGGAAAGTTGTATAAAGACTTAAACATAGGAATGAAGACTCTGGACCCAGCATAGTAGCCTAGCGGCTGGGGTCCTCACTTTGCATGTGCTGGGATCCCATATGGGCGCTGGTTCTAATCCTGACAGCCCCACTTCCCATCCAGCTCCCTGCTTGTCCTCGGAAGTCAGTCGAGGATGGCCTTGGGCCTTGGGCCCCTGCACTCATATGGGAGACTCAGAGGAGGCTCCTGGCTCCTGGCTCCGGAATGGTGCAGCTTCTGCCATTGCAGCAGCTTGGGGAATGGGTCAGCAGATGGAAGATCATCACTCTGTTTTTCTCCTTCTTTTTGTATATCTGGCTTTCCAACAAAAATGAAATGAATCTTTAAAAAAGAAGAAAGAATGAAGGCTCTTTGGGTTTCACTGAACTCATTGCTTTGGTTACAGTCTCTGTTCAAATACTGCTTTTTCTTCTGGAGCACAAAACATATAGGTGTTCAGAGTAGAGAGGACAGAGAATCCACTCTTGGTCAAAGTGAAGCCACTTGTTTTCATGCCTCCTTCTCCCATAGTTGGGTCAGATGCTGGGTCACCCCATGCCTTCCCCAGCAGGAGCCCTGCTTCAGCTAGGTGGGTTACATTGCCTTCTCGCTTCCAGCCTGATGACCGTGGTACCATCGATGGCATCCCTGTGCTCAGAGTGACCCGCCGCGGGGCCCAGGCTGACCACTTCACACAGACAGCCTTGACTCCTGGGAGCCAGGTCCAGGTCTGTGTGGACTGGGAGCGGAGGTTTGACCACATGCAGCAGCATTCAGGTAATGGGGGCGACATGGTGTCTGTCTGGAAAGGTGGTGGCCATGTGTGGCAATGCCGCAGGCACATGGGTTAGGGTCTCCTTTTAGAAGAGGCAGATTTGCCTAGTACCAGGCCAGATTTAGGTAGGGTATGGCAAATTAACCAAGTGTTAAGAATACCTGCTGGATTTAGCTGTTCCCTGTTTCCCATTTGATATCTGTGTTAGGGATCTCTCCCAGGCTTTTAAACACAATATGTACATGCTGTTTATGATGACATTTGACATGCCCACATCCCTTATCAGAGCACCTGCTTTGCTCATGGCTCTTCTGCTTCCAATTCAGATGACTCCTGCTAATGCGTGTCCTGGGAGGCAGCACAGGAAGGCTCCAGGATTTGGGAAACCTGTTATGCGTTCCAGGCTCCCGACTTTGGCTGGACCCAACCCTTGCTGTTGCTGCATTTGGGAAGTGAACCAGCAGGTGGAAAATCTGTTTCTCTCTCTGCCTTTTGGATAAAATGGAAGTGAATAAATCAATAATTTAAGAGAAAGTGGAGAAGTTTCCCCCTCCAAGCTGGTCGTCTGCTGGCATCCTATACATTGCCTACAGAGCAGCAAGTTCTGTCCAGTTGCTTAAATCTCAAGTGTTATTCCAAAGGCCTTTGGGGATGGCGCACCAGTCCTGTTGGTTTACCTTGGAAGTTTCTGCACACTGTGTTCCCCCATCACTGTCATCATCCTAGTCCCAACTTTCGCTTGTCCCCAGGACGTCTGAAATAGCCCCCTTGCTGATGACCCTGCAGCAAGCCTGGCTCCTGTGTAGCCTTTTCTGACATGCAGCAGCTAGAACAATTCTGGTGTTTTTTTTATCCCCCAAAGGCAAAAACGAGAGAGAAGCAACTTCTAGCCGCTGGTTTACTCAGAAGCCTGTAGTAGCTTGACCAGATAGAAGCCAGGAACCTAGATCCTAGTCTAGGCTCCAAAGCAGAGGGGCAGGGAGCCAAGGACCTGAGCTATATTACCTGCTGTCTCCTGGGCTGTGGCCACGGGAAGCTGGAATTGGAAGCAGAAGCTGGACCCGGGCACTCTGATATAGGGGTATCCCCAGAGCAGTCTTCAGTAATAATGAAAATCTGGGGTGGGCCTGGTGGCTCAGCTGTCCCACATCGGAGTCCCTGGGTTTGGTTCTTGGCTCTGGCTGCTGACTCCAGCTTCCTGTTAGCAAAGACCTTGAGAGGCAGCAGTCATGGCTCAAGTAAGTAGGTTCTTGCCACCCAGGCGGGAGACCTGGATTGAATTTCTGGCAGTATTCAACAAGGGGCTGCAGCCAGAACAGTGTTTGGAAAGTGAATCAGCAGTTGCAGACTCTGTCTCCTACCCCTCAAGACAAACAGACACAGACACACACACACACACACACACACACACACACGGAGTCCTCTTGTGTCAAGAGAAATAGAGAGGAGGAGAGATAGAGAGGAAGAAATAGAGAGGAGAAATAGAGAGGAAGATCTTCCTTCTGATGATTCACTCCCCAAGTGGCTGCAACAGCCAGAGCTGCGCCGATCCGAAGCCAGGAGCCTCCTCCGGGTCTCCCACACAGGTGCAGGGTCCCAGGGCTTTGGACTTTCCTCGACTGCTTTCCCAGGCCACAAGCAGGGAGCTGGATGGGAAGCAGGGCTACCGGGACTAGAACCGGCACCCATACGGGATCCCGGCGCATTCAAGGTGAGGACTTTAGCTGCTAGACCACTGTGCTGGGCCCTGGACCATAATCTTGTAAGAAGCAAAAAACTTGGGCCCCGGTGCGGTGGCCTAGCAGCTAGAGTCTTCGCCTTTGAGTTTGTTGAGTGAATGAATGCTGCATTAGAACTCAAATTCCAGTGCTGTGCCCTGAGAGGTCACATTGCCTTGACGAGTTCTTTGCTCTCTCTAGCCCTCAGCTTCTTTATGCATGACATGGCGCTGGCGGCGGTCCTGTGGTGCTTGCCCATTATGGTTCACAGGTGGAATTCTGAGACCGTGCCCTTGTGGGAGTATGCAGCTGGCCTGCTCACTTTTCTCTTGTTTCTTTCTTTGCTCAGGGCAGCATCTTATCACAGCAGTTGCTGACCATCTGTTTGGGCTAAAGACAACCTCTTGGTAAGCAGGAGGCCTAACTAAGGCTGACAGTGGGGTCTGGATCCCTGGCTGTCAGATCTGTGCCCAGTACTGCATCGAGGGATTGGAGGGGAGAAGAGGGATACAGGCATAAGAGAAAACATACCTGCTTTTGTTAAACGAAGAATTGGAAGCCCAGAGACCTGGGGGATGGTTAATCTTGCTGCTACCCTACTCATTAACTCCATGACCTTGATCATGTTCCTTAATACCCATCTCTCAAAGGTCTGGGGAGTGATGGTTTTAATCTTACGCAGGGTTGTTTTTTTTTTTTTTTTTTTTTTTTTTTGGTGAGGATTGGGTAAGATCATTTACACAAGCGTTCCTTGTGAGCTTTGGTGCTGGTGGTGTTTTAATCAGCTTCCTGTGGCCACTCTGCTTCCGGCAGGGAACTAGGGCGACTCCGGAGTGTGATTGAGCTGGACAGCCCCTCTGTGAGTGCAGAACAAGCAGCTGCCATCGAGCAGAGCGTCAATGAAAAAATCAGAGGGCGGCTGCCCGTGAGCGTGCACGAACTGAGCCTGGATGATCCGGAGGTGGAGCAGGTGAGGCCTGAGCTCAGGTGGCTGTGTCCAGGGGCTGCTCAGCAGGTCTCACACAGCCCTTCTGCCTCCCCTGGGTTCCAGGTGCGGGGCCGGGGCCTGCCGGATGATCACGCCGGGCCCATTCGGGTTGTTACCATCGAGGGCGTAGATTCCAACATGTGCTGTGGCACCCACGTGAGCAATCTGAGTGATCTTCAGGTTAGTGAGTGCTGTCAGGTGGCTGCCCCTTAGGGCCTCAGAGGAGGGGGACTCAGAGGGGCTGGAAGTGGAGAGGGGACGTCAAGCTGGCCTCTCCAAAGTCTCTTCTCACTGTTTCAGGATCTGGGGCGGGGGGTCTAGCCCGCACCTGCCTCGGGCTCCAGGACCGCTCCAGTCTGTACACGTGCTTGTATGTGTGTGTGTGTTTGTGTTTCTCCCTTGCAGGTCATTAAGATTCTGGGCACTGAGAAAGGGAAAAAGAACAAAACCAACCTGCTGTTCCTGGCTGGGAACCGGGTGCTAAAGTGGATGGAGAGAAGTCACGGAACTGAGCGAGCACTGACTGCTCTGCTCAAGTATGTCCCTGTCGCCCCCTGTGTCCTCACGCCCGGGCTCCTGGGACTTTGCCCTCTTGTCTGCCTCTGGGGGTGAGGCGCAGGCCGGAGTGGCAAAGCGCTTTGGGTGGCACCTCGGGGCCACACAAGTGGCCATTTTTTTCCTTTGTGTCCTTCCTTCCAGTTGACCAAGGGGCCTCCTCCGAGGTGCCCTAAGCACCCCATCTGGAGGAGGGTGCCCTGGGCGCAAGAGCAATCCTGATTCTGGCCCCCAGTACCAGAAGGAACTGGGCAGCGTGGCCGAGGTCTGCAGCAGCCTTTGTGTCACAGGTGCGGGGCCGAGGATCACGTGGAGGCAGTGAAGAAGCTCCAGAGCTGCACCAAGCTGCTGCAGAAGGTGAGGAGAGGCTCAGGCCGTGGCTGAGGTGGGCTCTCGAGGCTCCGTTCACCGCCCGAGCAGACACGAGCTTCCTCAGAGGGGAGGCTTGGGGAGGAGGAGGCAGAGTGGCGGGGGGTCCTCTCATGGCCCTTTTCACCTGTCTACCAAGTATTCCATCCCTTGCAGAACAACCTGAGCCTGCTCAGAGACCTGGCTGTGCATGTTGCCCACAGCCTCAGGAGCAGCCCCGACTGGGGAGGTGTAGTAGCACTGCACAGGTGAGAGAGGACGAGCAGGGACCAGGTGGGTGAGCTGTCCTGGGCTCAGCGTCTCCCCTGGGTGCCGTGCACAGTGGGAGGTGGGTTGCTCACCATACACCTAAGGCATGTGTTAGCTGACTGTATTCCCCGGTTGGCTGTGAACATCCCCGCTGGAACCCCTGGTAGTATTTTTGTGGTGTTCTTTTGATCTATTCAAGTGAGTAAGAATTCCCACCTGCTGGTTCACTCCTCACATACCTACAAAGGCTGCTACTGGGCCTGGAGCTGTGAACCCAATCCAGGTCGCCACGTGGGTGGCAGGAAGCTCAATCCTTGAGCAGTCCCTGCTGCTTCCCTGGGGTCCACATTGGCAAGAAACTGGAACCAGTGGCCAGGGCTGGGAGTCCAACTCAAGCACTGGGGTGTGGGACACAGGCTGACCAGGCCGCTCTGCCCCATTCCTGTGTCTGTCATCAGCCCCTTCCCTCCCGTCTGTGTGTTGTCCCTTAGATTGCCACTTGTGCTGCTGCATTCTGTTTAAGGGAATAAAAGCCAACACAGGGACGGTTGGCAAACTGCTGCAGCTGCAAGGGTGTCTTGGCGACCCCCACTGGGCCCTCTGCTTCTCTTTGCAAAGGGGTCTGGAACTTGGCGGATGTGGAGAGACCAGCGGGGCACAGAGGAGCCAGGCTTCCTGCAGCTCATGGCCCTGCCCCCACCCAGGTCTCACATCTGTGTCATTTGTTGTAGGAAGGAGGCTGATTCTGAGTTCATGAACATCATTGCCAATGAGATTGGGTCCGAGGTAAGAGGTGCCTGATTGCCCCGCCCTGGCCCCTTGTCCCTGGGTAGAAATGTGGGGAAGTAGAAGTTAGGGACTTGGGTGTAACTGAAATTCTTCCATGTGAATAAGTGAAAAAAATGGGACAAAGAAATCCAGTCTGTAGTGTTCTCTTGATGTTAGCTGTGAACCAAGTTCTGTCTTAGGTATTTAGCTAGGTTTGTGCTATTAATCTTTCTGGACATGTGACATGTGAAAGAAAATGTTCATTTAACATTTTTGTAAAGATTTATTTATTTTTATTGGAAAGTCAGATTTACAGAAAGAAGGAGAAACAGAGAGAAGGATCTTCCATCTGCTGGTTCACTCCCCAAACGGCCACAATGACTGGTGCTGGGCTGGACTGAAACCATGAGTCAGGAACTTCTGGTCTCCCGTGTGGGTACAGGGGCTCAGACACTTGGAGCATCTTCTGCTGCTTTTCCAGGCACATTTAGCAGGGAGCTGGATCGGAATTGAGGCATCTGGGATTCAAATTGCTGCCCATATGAGCTGCTAGCTTTACCCATTATACTGCGGGACCAGGATAGGTGGCTTCTGGTGTGTTCTTTTCAAGAGTTAAAAAGAAACTCACGGGCCCAGCGCTGTGGCCTAGCGGCTAAAGTCCTCCCCTGGAGCATGCTGGGATCTGATATGGGTACTGGTTCTAGTCCTGACGGCCCTGCTTCCCATCCAGCTCCCTGCTTGTGGCCTGGGAAAGCAGTCAAGGACAGCCCTAGGCCTTGGGACCTTGCACCTGCGTGGGAGACCTGAAGGAGGCTCCTGGTTCCTGGTTTCGGATTGGCGCAGCTCTGGCTGTTGCGGTCACTTGCGGAATGAATGATCAGATGGAAGATCTTCTTCTCTATTTTTCCTCCTCTATATATACCTGACTTTGCAATAAAAATAAATAAATATTAAAAAAAAAAAAAAAGAAACTCAAGGTTCAAGGAGAAGACATATGTTCAGGTCATCCATGGCAGGGGGCGCTCTGTTGGTGCTAACCTTATTCAGAAGCTAGAGGGAAGAGAACAGTTGTGGGGTGAAGGGCCGGAGGGAAGGCCTGCTACACACTGACAAAGTTCCTAGGCATGTTGGTAGGAAACTGGATCAGAAGTGGAGCAGCCAGGACTTGAATTGGCAGCCATCTGGGATGCTGGTACTCCTGGCAGCAGCTCAGTTCACTTCACCACAACACCATCTTGGAGAAAATGTCTTGAGCCTGAATGGGATTTCACAGGGCTGACTCCACCTCCTTAACTCTTGGGCTCTTCTCCTTGTCTCACCTCATAGGGGACGCTCCTGTTCTTAACTGTTGGTGATGAGAAAGGTGCTGGGCTTTTCCTACTGGCAGGGCCAGCTGAGGCTGTGGAGACCCTGGGGCCCAGGTAAGCCTCCGTGGACTCCCTGACGTGGGTGGGTGAGTGTGTGATGGACTAACCTGTTAAAGCAGCCCTTTACCCATGGAAAGGGTGTCACATCTGTCATTCCCAGTGTTCACATCCCAGGCACAGGAGCGCCTGGGACTCGAACTGTTGCCCATATGGGATGCCCGCATTGAGACTTAACCTGTTGTATCACAGTGCCAATCCCTGTGTATATTTTCCTATTTAAGTTAGATTGTGAGGTATGTGACCCTGTCCCTGACATTTAGTGTTTGCGGAGTCCTGAATCTAATGAATGCAAGCTCTTTGAAAACATGGAAGGAAATCCTGGGGAGTCACAGCAGAGGTTCCCCACAGGCGGCTGCATGTGGTGTAGCCTGGCTTGGTCTGTGTGCACTGTCTTAAAAATGTGCAAACCTAATTGCTGTTTTAAAATTAGGCAGTTTTTACATAAAACAAAAAGAATACCCAATTAAAAAAAAAAGCAGGTTCTGACGGCCTGGAGCCCAGACCATGCTCCCACCTGCAGCCCTCACACGGCACTAGCAGTGGTCACCTCCGGGCAGGCTTCTCCATGTTCTTGCCCCCACCCAGCCTGCTTCACAGGGGCCCTCTGTGGCCCCCGCCCTGGAGGTGACCCTCTGTCCTCTGGTCCCCGTGTGTGGACTATTGTTCCCTCTTCTAGCAGGCGTGGCCCCAGTGTGTGTGTGTGAGGTATGTGGAGGGTCCCAAGAAGGGGGTAGACCCAGGGCTGCCTGGGGGTCTTGTGTGTAGGGCTTCGCCCTCCAAGACTCCTCCTCTAACTGCTGCCTCACTCTGTTCTCTAGGGTGGCCGAGGTCCTGGAAGGCAAAGGAGCAGGGAAGCGGGGCCGCTTCCAGGGCAAGGCCACGAAGATGAGCCGACGGGCAGAGGCGCAGGCGCTCCTGCAGGACTATGTGAGTGCGCAGAGCGCCGAGGAGTGAATGCGCAGTGCCCCCTCCCTGACCTCAGCGGCAGTCTGCGGGACAGTGAAGCAGCTTCACTCCAGATGGCTGTGCTGAGGCTCGTGACAACACGGCCCGTTTGTGCAGTGTATTCAGTGTGCCCACGTGATTAGTATTCGCTGGTGAATAAACAGTTTTCTAATGTGACCCCGTTCTGCCAAACAGTACTTGAGCCATCTTCCATTGCTTTCCCAAATGCTTTGTCAGGGAACTAAATTGGACTGAAATTCGAACCACACTGCAATATAGGATGCTGTCATCACAGACAACATCGTAGCTCACAATGCTAACTCTGTGTCAGTTAACATTTAAAAATGACATAGTCCCGCCCTTGGCATCACCCCCCTGCTCTCCGGAAACTGAGTGTCGTGAGTGGGTTTTCTGGTCCTTCTGGCAGTGTTTTTTGTTTTTTTAAAGATTTATTTTATTGCAAAGTCAGATTTACACAGAGAGGAGGAGAGACAGAAATATCTTCCATCTGATGATTCACTCCCCAAGTGACCGCAACGGCCAGTGTTGCACAGATCTGAAGCCAGGAGCCCCAGATCCTGTTCCAGATCTCCCATGCGGGTGCAGGAACCCAAGGCTTTGGGCTGTCCTCGACTGCTTTCCCAGGCCACAAACAGGGAGCTGGATGGGAAGCGGAGCTGCCGGGATTAGAACTGACGCCCATATGGGATCCCGGCATTTTCAAGGGGAGGACTTTAGCCACTAGGCCATGGCACCAGGCGGGCAGTATGTTTTTAATAGAAGGGCATGAGTCATCCACTTTTGAAAAGTAAATGGCAACTAAGTATACACTTTGGCCCTTCCTTTTGTGAGCTAAATGAGCAGCTTTAGATAAACCTAGTGAGAATGGCTTGTGGTAGGAAACGGAAAATTTTGCTTCTCAGAAATCTTACTTACAAAAGGATCCAGGCGGGATTCTCTTGAACAGAGACCCACGTGAATCCATTTTCACGTGTGTGTGTGTGTGCGCGCGCCATCTGCCTTCCCCTGGGTTTCTGTTTATTAGACTATCCACTCCATCCTGGCTACTGTGACGCAGTGCCATAAGCTGGCCATTTCTCACAGTCTTGGAGACCAGCAAGTCCCAGGCAGAGCCTGACGCAGCAGCTGTTTCCTGCACAGCTGTCTTTGCTTCACCTCCATGTGACAGGAGGACACAGGCTCTCCTGGGCACCTTTTCCCATGGAAGCCATCCCATTCATGAGGGTCCTGTCTTGGGACCCGGTCACCCAAAGGTCCCGCCAATCACCATTGTCCTGGAGATCAGATTTTGGCATAGGAACTTTCTGGGGGAACACAGAGGCACTCAGACCCTAGCAGGCTGTGTTGACAGACCTGTGGGCCAAAGAACTTCCCTGTTTGCTTGGGCTCTGCTCACAGACCTAGAGCGGCCGATCACTTAAGGGATGCTCGGCTGCTCACAACAGCATGCCAGGGCTGTGCCAGGCTGACCCAGGTGGCGTGCCTAAGGAGACATGGTTCTTTTTTTTAAAATTTATTTTTAGGTTCCGGCACAGAGGCCTAGTGGCTAAAGTCCTCGCCTTGCATGCATTGGAATCCCATATGGGTGCCGGTTCTAATCCCTGCAGCTCCACTTCCCATCCAGCTCTCTGCTTGTGGCCTGGGAAAGCAGTCGAGGACGGCCCAAAGCCTTGGGACTCAGCACCTGCGTGGGAGACTCGGAAGAGGCTCCTGGCTCTTGGTCGTGCGGTCACTTGGGAAATGAATCAGACGGAAGATATTCCTCTCTTTCTCTCCTCCTCTCTATATATGTTTAACTTTGCAATAAAAATAAATCTTTAAAAAAATTTTTATTTTTTAATTTTATTTTTTAATAATGATTACATGGTTGATCAGGGTGGGAAGGATCGAGCTTTAGAGAAAATTAGGTGAACTCATTGCTTCCAAATTTGCTATTTTTTCTTGTTCCTGGGGGAAGGGGAGAGACAAAGGGGAAGACCACTCATGACTTTCACATGTCCCGGCACCAGGGATGAGGAACCACCACCTCCTATCAACCCAGAGTCTCAGTGTGCACATATTCTGAAGGCTCTGTCTTATTGGTTTGGATAGTTCTGAAATGCTGCCAGTTCACTGATCCGAGGATGATGGCACCCTCCCAATGTCCATTGGACATGCTTCTTAAAAAAAAAATAAGATTTATTGGGCCCGGTGTGATAGCTTAGTGGCTGAATCCTTGATTTGCATCCACTGGCATCCCGTATGGGGTATTCCTGTTGCTCCACTTCCCATCCAGCTCCCTCCTTGTGCCGTGGGAGGTCAGTGGGGGATGACCCAAAGCCTTGGGACCCTGCACCTGTGTAGGGGACCTGGAGGAGGCTCCTGGCTCCTAGCTTTGGATCAGTTCAGCTCTGGCCATTGCAGGAGTGAACCAGTGAACAGAAGATCTTTGTCTCTCTTTGTGTAAATCTGCCTTTCCAATAAAAATAAATCTTTAAAAAATTTTTGTAAGTTTTATTTATTTTTATGGAAAGCAGATCAGATTTGCATAGAGAGGAGACAGAGAGAAAGATCTTCCATCCACTGGTTCACTCACCAAATGGCCACAGCGGTTGGAGCTGAGCTGACCCAGGGGCCAGGAGCTTCTGGGTCTTCATTGTAGGAGAAGAGACCCAAGGCTTTGGGCCATGCTCTGCTGCTTTCCCAGGCCACAAGCAGGGAGCTGGATAGAAAGGGGAGCATCTAGGACATGAATCAATGACTGTATGGGATCCCAGCACTTGCAAGGTGAGGATTTAGCCATTGAGCCATCATGCTGGGCCCAAGACGTGCCTCTTGACCCAAAAGCAAGGACACGAACGTGGCATCCCAAGATAGAAGGAACTGTTTGAATTAATGCAGTTAGCAAACTAGATAAGCACTTAAGCGCCTTACAGGGAAGTGGTTTGAGGTTGGATGTAGCCAAGGAAAGTGAAGCTGGGATGTCATTTAAGCCTGTCCTAGGAGAGAGGAGGGGAAAGGTTTGCATGGTCAGGGAAGGGGTGATTATTTTTTATGAGATTGCAAGAAATCAGAAAGAATGAGTTACTCATTGGAGGAACAGAATGGCACGGACATACCCACACATTCACATGTGGGGACTCGTTCTGGGACACAGCTCTCATTCATTTTACAGCATGGAAATAATGAGAGGCCACACCTTGTCCTGCAAGAAAAGTCCTGTTAGGGCCTGGTGCGGTGGCCTAACGGCTAAAGTCCTCACCTTGCATGTGCCAGGATCCCACATGGGCATAGGTTCTAATCCTGGCAGCCCCACTTCCCATCGAGCTCCCTGCTTGTGGCCTGGGAAAGCAACCTAGGACAGGCCAAGCCTTGGGACCCTGCACCTGCGTGGGAGACTTGGAAGTTTCTGGCTCCTGGATCAGCGCAGCACTGGCCGTTGTGGTCACTTGGGGAGTGAATCATCGGGCGGAAGATCTTCCTCTCTGTCTCTCCCCTTCTCTGTATATCTGACTTTGCAATAAAAATAAATAAATCTTTTTTTTTTTAAAGATTTATTCATTTTATTACAGCCAGATATACAGTCAGATATACAGAGAAGGGGAGAGACAGAGAGGAAGATCTTCCTTCTGATGATTCACTCCCCAAGTGAGCTGCAACGGGCCGATGTGCGCCGATCCGATGCCGGGAACCTGGAACCTCTTCCAGGTCTCCCACGCGGGTGCAGTGTCCCAATGCATTGGGCCGTCCTCAACTGCTTTCCCAGGCCACAAGCAGGGAGCTGGATGGGAAGTGGAGCTGCCGGAATTAGAACCGGCGCCCATATGGGATCCCGGGGCTTTCAAGGCGAGGACTCTAGCCGCTAGGCCACGCCGCCGGGCCCAAAAATAAATAAATCTTAAAAAAAAAAAAAAAAAAAAAGTCCTGTTAGCCAAGTGTCAGCGTCCTGACGCTGCTGGAGGCAGAAACTGTGGCTCCCACGGAGCTGACCTGGGTCACTGGGGTGGTGGTGGGGGGGTCCAGAGACAGAGGGTCAGGCCTTTGGATAAAAGACAAAAGAAAAAGGTTGGAGGTGGCGGTGTGGGTGGCTTGAAGAGGTAAAGATGGAGGCAGCTGGGGAGGAAGGCAGAATGAATTTCCAGAGGGGCCTTGGGCCAGCAGGTCCTGGAGTTCCACCTGCCCCGTGTCCCCCAGTGGAAGGCTGGGCTTCTGCCAAGCAGTGCTGGAACGCCTGCTCTCCTTCACTGGTGTTTCGTTAGCTCTGGGGCCTCCGCCTGCTGCTGCTGGGAAGCTGGGAAGCTGCTGGCTTGGAGCACCCCAAGGCAAAGCTCTCTCACCCAGTCCGAGCCTGGCGCCTCCTCAGACCTTCCTGAATTGATCCCAACTGTGAGCAAAGCGCCCTCCACAGAGGAAACGCAGGCCACGGGCCAGGGGGAAGGAGAAATGGCAGAGCCTCCTGCTTGTTCCGGAAAGGTGTACGCCCAGGGCAGACGGCGCTAGCACAAGCCAGGCTCTGGATGGGAGCAATAATAGGACTGAGCCTCAGTGAAAAGCCCTGGGGCCACATCCAGGGTGCTCATGGGGCAACCTCCCATGGACTTTTCGTAAACTCCTGCTGGTAAATTTCCCTAGTAAGACATCAGCCTCATTGCCAAGTACTCAGGCTGGGTAGGGTCAAGGGAGGGCACTGAGTAGATGCTGGTCAAAGGCCACAGAATTTCTGTTTCAGAAATAAGTTTTCAGAAGTCTAATCTGGGGACTAAAGGTAGTAACAACTCATTGCATTGGCAAATGCTATAAGGATAGATTAAAAAAAATTGTATTTGAAGGTTGGAGATGCATACACACTCACCTGCACATACACAAACACAAATACACACACACACACACAATCTTCAGTCTTCTGGTTTGCCACATGCTTATAATAGCCAGTAGGCCAGGCTAAAGCCAAGCATTTGGGAACTCCACACGTGTCTCCCATGTGGCTGTGGGGGCCCAAGCACCTGTACCATCCTTCGCTGCTTTCCCAGGCATGTTAGCAGGGATCTGGATAGAAGTGGAGCAGTAGGAAAGCAAACGGGTGCCTCTATGGGCTGTTGTGGTCCTAGGCAGTGGCTTATCCTACTACATCATGATACCAGCCCCAGGCCCACAGTGTATGTTTGAACTAGTGATCTGTTCACATCCAGCTGCCTAATCACCACACTGACTTCTCAGGAGTATAATTTTTGTTTTATAAACTAGCATTTCTCTCCTTGGGCTAAATGGGAGACTACAGGATCGGGTATTTAAGGATCTTAAGGCTGGAAGGTGCTTTAGGCAAGGA
This sequence comes from Ochotona princeps, assembly GCF_030435755.1. Lineage (NCBI taxonomy): Eukaryota > Metazoa > Chordata > Mammalia > Lagomorpha > Ochotonidae > Ochotona > Ochotona princeps. Next base: position 15,543,165 of record NC_080848.1, read on the forward strand.
AAAATAAACAAGGAAACTATACAGAGAGGAGAAAAACTTTCCAAGATAACATTTGCAACGTAGCTCCTAATTTGACCTGTGTTGGGGCGGAGATGCAGTTTATAACACCAGAACTGACAAGGCAAGAGCTAGTAGTCCTTATGGAATCCGAGGCATCCGTCCAATGTCCCACGCTCATTGCCACGCCCGTGGGTGCTGTGCCCTGTTATTCTCGACATGATCCCTATGGAGACAGCGTGAAATGAGTCTCACAAATGCTAGAAAAAGAACATTCTTCCATTCTGGGAACCTCAGTGTGGATGAGCGGGGGAGTTCCAGTCCCTCGGCTTGGAAAAGATGGAGCCACTGACTGGGTGAAGAAAGCCAGTCGCCTGGTTTTGTTTGCTTTAGCATGGCAGCCCAACGCCAGCCTAACGCCAGCCGACTGACCGCAGGCTGGAAGCTGCGCCTGTGGAAGCCAGGCAGGGAGCAGCCAGGTCGGCGCCGACCTCATCCTTGGCAACTCCGCAGCAGAGGGCGCTGTGACTCTGTCCCTGCCCAGAGCTGCGCAGGCAGAGCCCTGGCTCCCTGGGCCAGCCCGCCACAGGGGCCTCCAGACCTTGCTGCACCGGTGCTTGGTCATACCTTAGCCAGGGATGCTGTGGTCTTCAGGAAAGCCCTTCTCCTTTATCTCCTAGGCATTTCCATGCTTGCTTAATGAGATTGGTGCTGGATAGTTTAGGTGTCTTTCCCCGACTCCCACCTCCACCCCATTCTCACGGAGGTCCTACAAGGTGCTGCCTCTGATTATTTGCCCGCTCTGAAATGCCTTTGCACCCACTCCACCAGCAGCTGTGAAACAGCTGGCCCTGTATCTGTTTTGGAAGCTGAGGTTTGACTGTTGCCTCTAAGTTTGCTTCCTTTCCTGAAGTTCTGGATCATTTTTGTTTTTCAGCTTCTTCATGCGTCCCTTTCCCTCTCCATTGTGGACAGAAAGCGGCAGGGCAGTTGGCATGTTTGTGGCTGGTTCACTTTGCGTTCGCTCTGTGAAACTCAGTGTCAGTTGTGGGCAGGTGGGCTGACGGGTCCATTACAGACGCGGATGGACACAACATTGAATTTGCTCACTGTTTCTTTTTTCTTATGTTCTTGTTTGTTTTCATTGGAGAGACAGAGAGAGACAGAGAGCGTATGCCCTTCCATCAGCTCCCTCCTTCCCCCCACATGTCTGTGACAGATCTGAAGCCAAGCGCCAGGCACTCACTCCAGATCTTCCACGTGGGTTGCAGGAACATGAGCCCCTGGAGCCCTCTCAACTGCCTCCTGAGGCTTTTACCAGCAGAAGGCTTGAGTCAGAAGTAGGAGCCAGGAAATGAACCCAGACACACCCACATGGGATGCAGGCATCCCAGCTGCTGGGCTAGACAGCCACTCCCTTCACTCTTTCTTAAGTTTTAAATTAAAAAAAATTATTTTTATTTGAAAGGCAGAGTTACAGAGAGAAGGAGAGGGAGAAAGAGTGATCTTCCCATCTGTTGGTTCACTCCCCAAATGGCTGCAATGGCTGAGCTGGCTGATCCAATGCCAGGAGCCAGGAACTTCTTCTGGGAGTCCCAAGCAAATGCAGGGTCCCAAGGACTTGAGCTATCCTCCACTGCTTTCCCAGGCCATAATCAGGGAGCTGGATGGGAAGTAGAGCAGCCAGGACACGAACCAGCACCTATAGGGGATGTAGGTTCTGCATGAGCAAGGCTTAACCCACTATCCTGCCCCACCCCCATTTTTGTTCAATATTGACTGAAGAGGAGAGGGGCGGCTGGTGTTGTGGCTTACAGAGTAAAACCATTGTCTGTGACACCAGCAGCCCATACGGGGACAGTTCCAAGTCCTGGCTACTCTGGTTTTCTTCCAGTTCTGCTAATGGACTGAGGAATTGTCTGAGCACTCGAGGCCCTGCTACCCACACAGAAGACCCAGATGTAGTTATTGGCTCCTGGCTGTTGTGACCATCTGGGGGTGAACCAGCAGCTGGAAGCTGCGTTCATCTCGGCACTGATTTAATCCAGATAGGTGCCATAGCCATGTTCGGGCCAGCCTGAAGTCAGGAGTCTGGAACTCTAGCCGGGTCTCCCACATGGATGTAGATGGATGCAGGGGCCCAAGCGCTGGGCCCATCATCTGCTACCTTTCCAGATACATTAGCAGCATGCTGCCTGGGACATGGAACAGCTGGGACTCAAACTTGTGTTCTGATGTGGGTTGCTGGCATTGCAAACAGTGGCTTAACTCATGGAGCCACAGCACTAGCCCCCTCTTCACTAATTTTTAAAAAGATTTATTTTTTTAATTTGAAAGTCAGATATACAGAGAAGAGAGACAGAGAGGAAGATCCTCCGTCTGTTGATTCACTCCCCAAGCAGCTGCAGTGGGTGGAGTTGTGCCAATCTGAAGCCGGGAGCCTGCCCTGGGCCTCCCAGGCGGGTGCAGGGTCCCAAGGCTCTGGGCCTCCTTGACTGCCTTCCCAGGCCACAAACAGGGAGCTGGATGGGGAACAGCCACCGGGATTAGAACCGGTGCCCATATGGGATTCTGGCACATGCAAGGCAAGGACTTTAGCTGCTAGGCTACTGCACTGGGCCCTTCACTAATTTTTTTTTTTTTAATGAGTGTAAAGTATACCCAGCTTAGAGACCTGACATAGTTCTTTCTATATGGATTCGTAACCAGCGTGATAGAGAAGAGTGTAGGGTTGCATAGGGAGAGAGGGGACAAATGAGGGATCTTTGCTGCAAAGAACTGCTGCTGCTGTTACTGCATTTTTTAAAAATTATTATTTTCATTTTTATCTGAGAGGCAAAGAGAAAGAGGCAGGCAGAGACACTCCATCCACTGGTTCACTTCCCACCTGCATGTGGGGGATGGGTGTGAAGGAGGCTGCTGCTGGACAAGGGGACAAGATCCTGGAGGCCCCTTGCTGGCTTACTCTCTGCTGTGGTGCTAACTGGGTTTTCGGGAGCTCAGGGCAGCCGTGTGGTTCCTGTGGTACTTCCGGCCGGACAGCAGTTCTGGATGTTGCCTGTGGAAACTAGATCTCAAAGCACACTTGAGTCTCTGTTTTCAAATAGCACTTTAAAAAATATTTAGTTCTTTGTGTTCGAAAAGCAAGGAGACACAGAGACAGAGAGACATAGAGCTCTTCCACCTGCTGGGTCACTTCTCAGATACCTGCGCCAGTCAAGGCTGAACCAAGCCAAAGCCAAGAGCCAGGGCTTCATGCAGGTCTTCCGTGGGTGACAGGGATCCAAGGACTTGAGCCATCACACGTGCTTCTCCCAAGTGTGCATTATGGGAAGCTGGAAGAGAAAGTGGCGCTAGGAACTCTAGCAACAGATAGGGGATGTGAGTGTCTGAGTTACTGATCCAAATGCCCACCCAGTACAGACTTTTTTATCAGAATTCTGCTCATCTCTTTGTATTAGTCTCCCATAACTTTGTAAATGGGAGATTTTTTTTCTAAGATTTCTTCTTTAATTTTTATTGGTAAGTCAGATATACAGAGAGGAGGAGAGACAGAGAATAAGATCTGTCTAATGCTTGGCCGCAGCGCCCAACCAGCACACATGAGAACCAGGGAGGGAGGGGGTAAAGCCGGTAGGGGGAATGTGGAAGGCCCCCCTGCTGGACCGCCACTTCCACTGGAGAGTGTGAGTTGGGATAGGGCAGACCAGGCCGGGGCTACAACACCTGTGGGCCTCACGTGAGCTAGATGGGGAGGGGGAACCAGGCTGGGCTGATGTTCTGACTGGTAGACAAGCATAAATTAGGGTTGGTTGGGCTTTGCCGCAGCATTAGCTGGCAGAGGCTGGCACTGGGGTTTAAATCTGTCAAGTTAAACTCCAGAACCACCTGGAGAGTGCATAATCTGGGAGTGGGAGTGGCCTAGAAGGGAAATAGTGGGCAACTCCCTTTTGGGTTACAACTCCCATTGGAGAGCATGAAAACCAGGACTGGGGCAGGGGTGGCTAGACAGAAAGGCACCTGCCAATATGTGTGTGGACTGGATAGTGGGGCTGGTTGGGTTGAATTAGGCTCCAATGCCCATTGACATGTATGAGAGCTAAATGGGATGTGGAACAGACTGAACAAGCCTGCGGTACATAGTGGGAAGCATGGGAACCAGGGTAGGGGCAGGGCTGGTGGGAGTTATGGGGAGTCAACCTGACTAGGCTGCAGCTCCCACTGGTTTGCACAAGGGCCGAGTGTGTGCTGGGCAGAATCAGGCTGGACTGCACTTGATCTTAGCCAAAAGGCTGAGAAGCGATATGAGGCTAGACTGCAACACCCATTGGTTTGTGTGGAAATCAAGGCTGGGACAGAGCTGACCCAGCAGTTTCAACGACAAGCATGTGCATAAGCTGATTGGGGTGACGAACTGTACCGGATGTGCATATACAAGAATCAGGTCTGGGATCACCTCAGACGAAGTTTCTTTGGGGATCCCTCCAACTGAACTGCTGATCTCAGAACCCCAATCATGAAGAGACCATGTCAGCCAGTGGATTCTGAAGAGATTTCATTGTGCTTGGAACGGTGAGATTGGCAGCAATTAAGAACTGTTGAACTATAAAAACTGCTTGAGCAGGACCCTCTGAGCATGCCCCACATTGGGGACCTGGGATGGGGGGGAGGTTAGGTAGGGCTTCTCCCTTTGTCTCTCCCCTTACCCCAGATACAAAAAAAAAAAAAATGACATTACTGTGGAAACAATGATCTTACCCTTTGTTCCCTAAACAACTATGTAAAGATTATCAAAATTATATATATATATATAAGATCTGTCCAATGATTCACTCCCCAAGTAACCACAATGGCCGAAGTTGAGCTGATCTGAAGCCAGGAGTCTGAAGCTTCTTCCGGGACCTCCATGCAGGTACAGGGTCCCAAGGCTTTTGGCTGTCCTCGACTGCTTTCCTAGGCTGCAAGCCGGGAGCTGGATGGAAAATGGGGCTGCTGGGATTAGAACCGGAGCCCATATGGGATCCCGGCACGTGCAAGGTGAGGACTTTAACCACTACGCTATCGTGCTGGGCCCAGTTGACACATTCTGAGGGAAATATTTCTCTTGGTAAGTCCTTTCTGTGACAATTTTCTAGTCGAACTACTTAAAAAAAAATAAGATAAAATACACTGCCAGAACAATAAAAAGATTTCAAGATCCCAAACGACAACTCAGCAAAACAAAAAACAGCAACAACAACAACAAAAACTCAGCAATAACAAAAAACAGATTTCTTGGTGCTGTCATTTACTGTGTTATTCCAGAGGGAGGCATTGTTTTCACGGATGTTTGCCTCTTGGGAGGCTGCCAGGAACAGTGCACGTGAAAGACACGCTGGCTTCTGGTGCGGGCGTGCCTGTGTGTGCATGCAGGCATGGGGGAGTCACTGTGTACATGCATGAACTTGTATGTACTCTGTGTGTGCATGCCTGAGTATGTGTGTAGGCACATATGGCAATGGGCAGGAATGTGTGTGCATGCAAGTGTGGGTGCTGTGTGTGCGCATGCCTGGGTGCTTCATGTGTGAGTATGTATGTGTGTTGGAGATTGTTCCCCACTGTGAACAGCAGGAGGACAGCCAGCCCAGGCCAGCAGGCATCACTGTCCACAGAGGGGTGGCATCGTGGAGGTTGGATGGCAGATAAGGGCTGAAACAGAGAAGGAAACACAACTCTCCATGCAGAAGCATTGCAGAGAAGGTGAATTAAATAATTTCATGCTGGAAAAATTAACTTAAGTGCAATTCCTGACTTGCACAGGCCATGCATTCCTTGACACTGGCCCTAACCGTGGGGCTTCGGCCAGCTTTGGCTGCCACACTCCTGTGTTTGCTACAGGAAACCAAGGCTTCTTGGTGGTGGGAGGGGGGGCCAGCTGATTCTGTGTCTTGGAACAAAGAATGTCCTGAATGGGCGTCGGAGACGAAGATTCCAGGCAAGGAATGGGAGCGGGGAGGAAGCCACTGACCCACAGTGATAATCGAACATCCAGAAGGAAATGAGCGCTGTGATTAAAATGAGTTGAGCGTGTGAAAGCTGACATGCAATGCATTCAGCATGCACTGGCAGAAAGCTGCTGTAGCGTGACAGGCGGGTGGGGACTTCCTGGTGGCCCCCTCCTCTCACAGACACCTGTCCACCCTGACCTGGCCGGCTGGCCTGCAGCACCTGCAGCTCCTGACGTGTCCTATGGAGAGGGGAGACAGGCTTCCAACCTGACTGTGTAGGGAAGGAGGGGTCGTGTCGGCCCCCGAACCAGAGCTGATGTTGGGTAGCATTGGGGTCTGATTCTGCCGGGGAAGGGAGGCCCAGCATTCTGCCCGACTGTGGAGCCCCATAGGTCTTGCCTGGAATGGTGCATCAGAAGAACCGCTCGGGACAGTAATGGCACACCTTGGGAAATCACTGGCAATCCTAGTTGCAAGCTCATGCAGGGATTCCGGGCCTTATAAGCTTTCGATGCTTTGGGGTCTAGTGCCCCTGTGGCTCTGTTGTAGAACCCTGCAGCCTGAACCCAGCACCAAGGTGTGATGGGAAGTAGGAGGTGGGAAGTGAACCTGGCCTCCCTTTCCTTGGTACTGACTTAATTTAGGGAGTTAATATTCAAAAGGAGCTGGCTTGGGGTCAGATTTTGACTTGGTTAGTAAAGCTGCCTCCTGCAACGTTGTTCCCCTGGCATCCATGTGGGCACCTGTTTGTGTCTGGCTGCCCCACTTCTGATCCAGCTACCTGCTAATGGCCTGGGAAGAGCAATAGAAGGTGGCTCAAGATTTAAGGCCTTTATGGGGCCCGGCGTGATGGCGTATTGTTTAAGGTCCTCACCTTGCACACGCCAAGATCCCTCATGGGCGCCGGTTCTAATCCCGGCAGCCCCACTTCCCATCCAGCTCCCTGCCTGTGGCCTGGGAAAGCAGTCAAGGATGGCCCAAAGCCTTGGGACCCTGCACCTACGTGGGAGACCCGGAAGAGGCTCCTGGCTTTGGATCGGTGCAGCATTGGCCATTGTGGCCGTTTGGGGAGTAAAACATCAGACAGAAGATCTTCCTCTCTGTCCCTCCTCTTCTCTGTATATCTGACTTTGCAATAAAAATAAATAAATCTTAAAAAAAAAAAAAGATTTAAGACCCTTCCAGAGTGTTGGCTCAACTGGCTAATCCTCCACCTCCAAGGGTTAGCACCCCATTTGAATATTGGTTTGTGTCCTGGCTGTTCTACTTCCATAGGGGATGGCCCCAAAGCCTTGGGATCCTGTACCTGTGTAGGAGACCTGGAAGAAGCTCCTGGATCCTGGCTTCAGATCAGCTCAGCTCTGGCCATTGTGACCATTTAGGGAGTGAACCAGCGAGTGGGATATTTTTCTCTCTGTGTCTCCTTCTCTCTGTAAATCTGTCTTTGAATAAAAATAACTAATTCTGTTTTTTTTTTTTTTTAGGAAAAAAAAGGATTTAAGGCCCTTGCCAGTCACAGGGGAGATCCAAATGGAGTTCAGGCTCTCGGCCCAGCTCTGGCTATTGTGGCCATTTGGGGAATGAACCAAAGGATCAAATATTGTGTGTGTGTGTGTGTATGTGTGTGTGTGTGTGTGTGTGTGTGTATCTTCCCCTAACATTGTAGCTCTGCCTTTCAAGTAAATGAATAAATCTTTAAAATAAGCAAAAAAGGGTGTAGTGATGTTGCAGGTAAAGCCAGTTCAAGCTTCTGTTGCTCCACTTCTGAAGCAGCTCCCTACTGGTATGTTTGGTAAAGAGTGAACGATGGCCTTGCTGCCCTGAACTTGTGTGAGAGACCTGGATGAAGCTCCTGGCTGTTGGCTTTGGCGTGGCTCAGCTGTGGCTGGTGAGGCCATTTGGGGAATGAACCAGGAGATGGAAGATCTCCATGTCTCTGCCTCTTCTCTTTGTAACTCTGTTTTTCTTTTAAAAATTTTTTTTTTAAAGATTCATTGATTTTTATGTGAAAGGCAGATTTACTGAGGAAAGGAAGTACAGAGAAAAAGAACTATCTGCTTCACGCCCCAAATGGCCACGATGACCAGAGTTGAGTGTTTCAGAGGCCAGGAGCCTCTTCCGGATCTCCCACGTGGGTGCAGGGTCCCAAGGCTCTGGACCGTCCTCCACTGCTTTCCCAGGCCACAAGCAGGGAGCTGGATGGGAAGTGGAGCAGCCAGAACATGAACCAGCACCCATATGGGATGCTGGTGTTTGAAGGCGGAGGATTAGCCTGTAGAGCCATGGTGCCAGTCCATTGCAGCTTACCCTGTCTTCTGGGTTTTCAACCATACTCTTAAGTTCAAGTTGGAAGGGCCCAAGAATATCTTTTTGTTCTGTCATTTGCAGAACTCTGAGCTCCTTGAATCTGTAATTGGTTAGCTGGTTTTCCAAGTCAGGGTGAACAGTATACTGTGCATTCATAATTTAGCAACGACTTAGGCAAGCCATTGTTAAGTTTTAGGCCCAAGCGAGTCACTGGGCTCATGCGCAAGGGTGAGTGGAGCCTGAATGGGCTGCTCTCCAGTGCTTCAAACCTATTGGGGGAAAGACAGATGTGACTCCAACGATTGGCTGGAGAGGAGGCGAAAAGGGGAGCTGTGGTGAGCTCAGGAGGGGAACTTGACGGAGGCTGAGGGTGGGTAGGTAAGGAGGCATCCTTGAGGAAGTGACGTCAAATATGGAGTGTACTAAGTGGTGGTTGGGGGGCAGGGGACAAGTGCTTTGAAAGGAGGGCTGTACAAGGGCGCAGAGGAGAGCCGCTCTGTGCTGAAGTGGAACAGCCCAAGGAGCTGGGCTGTGGCCCAGGGAGTGAAGGGAAAGTGGTGAGACAGCCCAGGCCCAGGTTAAGCAGACTTCTGGAACACACATAGAGGTGGTGTTTGTTTTTGTGGTAATGAGGAAGGAGAGTGAGAACTTGGTTGGGAAAGAAGGCACATGTCTGCTGTCTGGCACAGAGGTAAGAGTGTTGCTTGGGCTGCTTGCTTCCCACATGGGAGTGCCTGGTTCCGCATCTTGTTTATCTGTTTTTGATCCAGCTTCCTGCCAAGGCGCACCCAGGAGGCAGCAGAGGCGCTTAGCTGTCTGCCCATCCCCAAGGGAGGTGGAGTTCCGGGCTCTTGGCTTCAGCCCCTGCTTGGTGTGGGCATTTGGGAGGTGAACCAGCAGAGGAAAGATATCTCACTGTTTTCATTTCAAATTTAATGACATTAAAGGGGGAAAATAATCATGTGATTAAAATGTAGAATTGATTTCTTTTTGCATCTTGACCAAATTGTACAGTTAACCACAACCGATTTTATTTTCTTAATACTTTGGTCACCAGAAAGAAACCCTGCAACCCTTTAGCCCATATTCCCTGCTCCTCCAAGCCCCCAGCCCCAGACAACCACCTGTTCTGACATATTTTCCAAGTCTGGACATTCCATACACGAGGACTTACGCTGCCTGTGATCTCTTGTGCTGGCGTCTTTCACTCAGCATCGTGTTTTTAAGACTCATTGTTCATGTTTGATGCATCAATACTTTGTATGCTCTCTTTATTGACAGACAGAACCAGAGAGAGAGAGAGAGAGGAGAGATCTTCCATCAACGTGTTCGTTTTCCAGATAGCTGACCCCCATGGAAACCCAGGGTAGAGGTGCCAGGTTTGGGGAAATTGACACTCCAAGTCACAACTCCCACCTCTACCTTGAATTCTGTTAACTTAGTCATTTTCAACAGGGCAGATTCACTCCCTTACCACAACGCATCTGCTAGATAGACCTCAGGCATGGTTGGAACTAAGCCAGCCAGCACTTCTGAACACTTAACTCCTGGATGCCTGAGTTCATTTGCACAGTTCTTAAAACAACGGCAGTTGGCATGAACTCCAAGGGCGTGGTGACAGCTGGTGGCTCCGAGACCCCTCCCTGCCCACCCTCCTTACACTGGGTCAGGCTCAGCAGCTGACATCAGGGTCAGGTTCGCCTGAAAGAGCTCATATCTGGCTGTGCTTTCCTTCTTCATTTTTGTTTTATTTTTAGACATTTTGTGACTCTCTTCCCCCGTCCCCTCCACCTATGGAAGGCTATGGAATCCTAAAGGGGAAGGTTCCGTTACAGTGTGGGAGATCTAGTTAAACATTTTAAATCTTCCAGTCTGCCACCATCTGCCTAAGAATGTTCTGGCAGTGGTAAGAAGCCCCAAGGAACAGTCGAGGCCTTTGACCCAGTGGTACCAGTTTTGGGTATATACCCTAAGGAAATAACTATAAAAAAAAAAGAAGAAGAAATTTGGGCAAAAGATGTTCATGTGTTGCTATTTATAATCATGGGGAACTGGAATGAGGCCAAATGCCAAAAAAGGGCAGTGACTCAGCAGCTGATGGTATAATTACATAAGGAAACGCCAGGAAATGGGTTTCAGCGACAAGAACATAACCTCTTCTGGCTTTAGGAAACATGTAGATTCGATTATTTCAGATGACCCCAAGCAACAACAACAACAATACTGCCACCAGACGGGAGGGTTAGCATCATGTGCGAAAAAGGCCGAAAGGGCATCTCATAGCCAGGAACAGCAGGCAGGACTGGGCTCAGCCGCCTTCTCTGGAGCGCTGCTTGTGAGCTGGGGGATCCACGTGGTCTGCTCCAGACCTGATTCCTTAGAGTCTAAACTGTTTATCTGAATGTGTAAAATAAATGCCTGTGGCAGGAGGACTCTGCTAATGGGTTTGGTTGTGTGGTGAAAGATGTATTTGCTTATTTAAAAGGCGGGGTGACAGAGAGTGAAAGAGGAGAGTGAGGAGGGAGAGGGAGTGTGCTTCCTGGAGCTGGCTCCCTCCGCCACTTTTGCCAGTGTCGCATTGGCTGAGACCAGAGATCCATCTGGGTCTCCCATGTGTGTGGAAAAGCTTAGGCACTTGAACCATCTTCTTCTGCTTTCTCAATTACATTGGCAGGCAGCTGGATCAGAAGCAGAGCAGAGAAGCCAGTGCCCACTTGGACTACTGTCACTGTAGCAGGCAGCTTAACCCCCTGAGTCACAATGCTGGGCACCCCTCACTGCTTCCCCCAATAATTTTTATTTACCTATTTTATGGTAAGATTGATTTATTTATTTGAAAAGCAGAGTTAACAAAGAGAGGGAGACAGAGAGGGATTTCTTCTATTTGTTGTTTTGCTCCCCAAATGGCTGCAGTAGTGGGGGCTGGGCCAGGCCAAAGCAAGGAGCTTTATCTGGGTCTCCAGATAAGGAGCTTTGACTGGGTCATGCCTGGGTGGCATGGGCCCCCATATTTGGACCAACTTTTACTGCTTTCCCAGGCACAATATCAGGGATGGACCAACTGGGAAATGAACTGTCATCCAAATAAGATGCTAGTGTTGCAGACAGTGGCTTAACTAACTATGCCACGATGCTGCTGGCCCCTGAATTTTTTTTTTTCTTGACAACATCATTGGAAGGCTACATGGTTCTGGATTTTTCTTTTTTTGTGTACAACCTTAACTAGGATGACAAAAGTCAACCAAGTTAGGAGCTTCTTCATCAGAAACAAGGGAAATTTCAAGCAGAAGTTAGTACCTGTAGGATCAGATCCTGTTTTGTAACAGTGACACAGCAGAGAAGGAGCTCTTTGGCCTCCCCTGCCCTCTCCAAGGAAGTCAGGTCCTGGCTCAGCAGCCGTGGGTCAGCGCCTGAACCGAGGCAGGGTTTGTTTTAACTACTGCTTTGTTTGTTCATATAAGAATGTGTTTTGTTTCACTTATTCCTCTCCTTGGCGACTTTGTTGCAATGTTAAGCCTATCCAGAGCCTTGGGGGGAAAGTCGTTTATCTACTCAATTACAATAGCCGGCTGCCTGCCAGCCCCAGCCCTTCTGACCCCAATTGTTGGCCCACTCTCCCATCCCTCCACACATCTCATCCTGCGCTTAATGAAGTCTACATCTGTGCTCAGCTTCACCTGGAGCCAAGAGTGGGTCTGTGTGTGGGAGCCTGCAGGCCACGACACCCCCATACCTCGGTTTACCATGTAGCCTTGGGTTTGAATTTTTTTCCCAAGATTTACTTATTTTAATTGGAAAGGAAGATTTACCCAGAGAAAGAGAGAGAGAGATCTTTTGTCTGCTGGTTCACTTTCCACATGGCCGCATTGGCCGGGAGCAGGAGCTTTTGCTCTTCCACATCTCCTATGTGGGTTCAGGGTCCCAAGGACTTGGGCCGTCCTCTGCTGCTTCCCTAAGCCATTAAGCAGGGAACTGGATCGGAAGTGGAGTAGCCAGGATACGAACCAGTGCTCATATGAATGTTGGTACCACAGAGTGGAGGATTAGCCTGTTGAGCCACAGTGCTGGCCATTGGGTTTGAATTTAGAACTACAAGTCTCCCACCCGAGACAGAACTGCATGGGGGTTTGAAACTGAGTTGAAAGACAGTTTCTAAAGGAAAAGCATCTTGGGTAATCTGTGATGGAGCCTCCTCCCCTCCATGACTTCCTGTGGAAGCACTCTGCATGTTTGGGGCTGGATGCCTCTTTGTGGCTGGGGACTGGGCATGGTTGGTAGTAAGCAGCAGCGTGAGGCCACATGAGGCCAGAAGCAGCTCCTCCAGTCCTCCAGTGTGACACACCTAAGTACTTCCAGACATGGCCTGATGTGGCTGGGGAGGCAAATGTCACAGGGAAGCTACTGGTTTCTCAGCCACTTGGCATGGAAATGGTGGTGTTTGAATATTGTGTGAGAAGGAAGCACTGAACTGGGGACTAGGCCCAGTCCCAGAGAGAAGGCAGGCAGGCTCCTGCGGGCTCTTCCCAGGCCCCACCCTGCACGTCCCCAGTGTTTTCTACCCTTATTCACCCTCACATCTCCCCGAGAACTGAGCACAGGCATCCCCAACAGAAATCTGGAGCTCAGAGGAAATCTGTTTCCTCTTTAATTTATTTGAGGCAGAGATCAAGAGAAAGAGAGGTAGAGTTAGAGACGACAGCTAGCTAGCTAGATGATATAGATGATAGATGACGGAGGGAGAGAGATTGCTTTCCATTGGTGGTTCATTACCCAACTACCTGTAATGGCCAGGTTGGTGTCAAGGTCCAGAACTGAAACCAGGAGCCAAAAATTCAACTCAGATTCCCCTGTGAGGATGTCAAGAATCCACTTACTTGAGCCACTGCCATCTCTTGGGGTCACCATTATCAGGAAGCTGGAATCAGTAGCAGGCATCAAACCCAGGTGCTCTGATATGGACAAATGTGATCCAGCTGCCAGGTTTGCCAGCCCTCAAACAGCGATGTGGAATTTTCCGAGGAGAACCCAGAGTGGAAAAAACAAACAAACAAAACCTTCAGATTTTGTATTTATGTTCAAACAGATCGAGTTTAGCCACCAACTAGAGGAGAAATTAACTCATCAGTCTGATGCAGTTGTTGTGTTTGGGGTTATTGGTTCTTTGGAAAATTTTTTTTAATAAATTGTGGTATATATTTTTTTAAGATTTATTTATTTTATTGGAAAGGCAGATGTACAGAGAGGAGTAGAGACAGAAAGGAAGATCTTCCGTCCGATGATTCACTCCCCAAGTGAGCACAACGACCGGTGCTGCGCGGATCCAAAACCAGGAGCCAGGAACTTCCTCCTCCGGGTCTCCCACACGGGTGCAGGGTCCCCAAGGCCTTGAGCCGTTCTCAATTGCTTTCCCAGGCCACAAGCAGGGAGCTGGTTGGGAAGTAGAGCTGCCAGGGTTAGAATCAGCGTCCATATGGGATCCTGGGGCTTTCAAAGCGAGGACCTTAACCATTACGCTATCGCACTGGGCCTGGAAATTTCTAGAAGTATATCTTGTAGCTGTGCAGAGCGCTCTGACTGGAAATGCAGAAGGGCATAGTTCTGCAGATAAGCCAGGCAGGCAGTGTAACTAGCGAGCCTGCTGACAAAGCCCCAGGGACACACAGCTGCCACATCAGTTATTCCTGACTCCACATGGTGCCTGTGGGGAACTGGACCCCACCTGACACTTTTTCTGAGCCAAGGTACACTCAGATACATTATTGGAATTTTCCTTAAATCTGGAGGTGCAGAGCATGCCACTGGGGTTCCTCTACAGTTACTGACTGGGACAACATGACTCCCAAGGGAGATGTTGGCCCAGGAAGACAGTGACCCTGATTAGACAACCAGGGTAGGGCCCGGTGCGGTGGTCCAGCAGCTAAAGTCCTCACCTTGGACACACCAGCATCCCATATGGGCACCGGTTCTAATCCTGGCAGCTCCACTTCCCATCCAGCTCTTTGCTTGTGGCCTGGGAAAGCAGTCGAGGACTGCCCAAAGCCTTGGGACCCTGCGCCCGTGTGGGAGACTTGGAGGAAGTTCCTGGCTCCTGGCTTCAGATCAGCCATTGCAGGTCACTTGGGGAATGAATCATCGGATGGAAGATCTTCCTCCCTGTCTCTCATCCTCTCTGTATAGCTGACTTTACAATAAAAAAATAAATTAATCTTTAAAAAAAAAAAAGACAACCAGGGTATGGCGTGTGGGTAATTGCATCAACTGGGGCAAATTCTGCTTGCCAAGTCCCTGATTGACAAGAGTAGATCGAGTCAGGATCCATGCCAGCGGCTTGGGGTTGGAGAGACACTTCTGCCCTGTGTCCCTGTCTTTTTGTCTCTGGAGAGAAAAAAGAGAAGATAGTGAAGGAACGGGATGCATACTCGCATTTGCCAAGGTCGGCGCTGAGCTGAGCTGGTGTGTTGTCACTGCTGCCTGGCCAGAAACAGCAAAAGTAGAAAGTGGAAGACTGAACAAAGGAAAGTATTGAAAATGTGCTGGCTGGAAACCTTGGCTCATGCTGAACAAACAGGCAGGCCGAAAAATCCCATCCAATTACCAGGCTGTTCCCTGTTGTCATTGGTTACACTTCTGTGCTGGGGAAACTTTGGAAAGCCAAGGGAGGGAGAAGCCTGTGATATAATTAGAAGGCCCTCCCCGACAGATTCTAGCCATGACTTTCACTTCACTGACCGGCCCCAGTCCTGGCTCCTAGAAGCTGGCTGGAAGGTTTACAGATGTCTCTCCCCTCTGTTGCAACAGCCATGTGTTGACACAGTGTCCCAGACAGAACCAGGAGACTGGCAGGGAAATGGCTGAGCTCTGTGAAGAGCCAGGGGACCCAAGGACAGCTGCTCTTTGTGTCCACATCAGCCATTCTACCTCTTCTGGCCTCGCTTCTGACTCTATGAAATGAAAAGCATTCTTGAAGAGAATGAACCATGAAGGAGTAAAGGTTTACATTTCATATATATATATGATTTATTTATTTTTATTGCAAAGTCAGATATACAGAGAGGAGGAGAGACAGGGAGGAAGATCTTCCATCCGATGATTCATTCCTCAAGCGACCACAACGGCCAGTGCTGCACCGATCCAAAGCCAGGAGCCAGGAGCATCTTCTGGCTCTCTCAACCGGGTGCAGTGTCCCAAGGCTTTGGGCTGTTCTCGACTGCTTTCCCAGGCCACAAGCAGGGAATTGGATGGGAAGTGGGACTGCTGGGATTAGAACCGGCGCCCATATGGGATCCTGGCGTGTGCAAGGCGAGGACTTTAGCTGCTAGGCTACCCTACTGGGCCCTAGAAATATATATTTTTTAAGAAGAATAATTCACTGTGGGGAGGGCTGTGGATGTCCCGACGAGCCTCCGAACCTCTGTGCCAATGCTCCACCCCAGACACGATCTTCTGTCTTTTCCCCCAGATGTATTTGGAACTTTGGGTTTTCTGTTACTGGTTCCACTTCCCCATGTAAATGGAATTACGTTCTTGGTTATCTACTGGAAGGGACTTTTGTTGGCTATGACTTCCAGTCAAAGTTTTTTTTCCTCAACAAAATCACCACAAGGCAGTTTGGCCAGAGGGTTTTCTGTTCCCCAGAGGCTCCTGAAGAGCTCCTGGATATGAACCAGTATCCCTTTTAGCTGGCAGATGCAGGCCCTCAAGGCACCTGTCCTGGTTCAGCAGTTACTGCAGAGAAAAAGCAACGCCTACTAATAATTCAGCAGCTGAAGCCGTGGTGATCAGAAAGCAAGTCAACACATTTTGTCAGGGTTGTTTGAAAAGCAGCCGGTCAGCTCAGGAGAGCTGGAACTTCCACTGTCCACTCAGGTCTTCCCATCTTCTCAGAACGCAAATGGGAACCAAAAAATCATTATCAGCCCAAGTGAGAGGAGCTCACTGGCATTGCATGGTGTAAAAACGGATTGATTGATCATGCTTTGAAACTTGCAAAGTGAAGAAGGAGGCAATGTTATGATACAGGATATGAATACAGTGACTCAAAAGGTGTGGCAAAACCAACGTGCTGTGGCAGCTCTCCTTGCCAACCCTTTGGGAAAACAGTCCAGCACTTCCTGAAGGGGTGAAATAGTCACTGTTTGCTCTAGCAATTCTACTCCTGGGGCTATACCAAGAGACATGGAAGCAGACATCCATAGAAAAACTAGTAAGCAAATGTTCCCAACAGGATTATTCATAATAGCCCCTAAGTGGAAGCAACCCAAATATCCATCAATTCATGAGTGAATAAATAAAATATGGCAGATCCATACAATGGGGTATTATTTGCCCAAAGAAAGAAATGAAGACCCAGTACATATTGCAACATCATAGGCTTTGCAAACATCATGGGAAATCAAAAAAGCCAGTCATGAAAGGCCACGTGTTCTGTGCTTCCAGCCACATGAAATATCCAGAACAGGTAAGTTTGTGTGAGAGAAGGCCGACTAATGGTGGCCTACGGCCTGATGACTGGGCAGTGAAGTGGGAGTGACTTGTAGTGGGTTTCTTTCTGGGGTGACACAAAATGTTGCTTAACATGATTCATGGTACTCATTGTGCAATTTTCTGAGGATATTCAAAACTACTGTGTGTTTTTATTTATTTTATTTTGAGAGATAGCCTAGAAAACCCATCTGCTGGTTCATTCCCCAAATTTCCATCTCTAAGCCACAGAGTCAGGGACTCGATGCAGATCTTCCAGGGGAGAAGCATCAGTCCAATTCCTCCAGCTATTGTTGTGCCTCCCATGTCTGTGGTAGAGGGAAGGTGGAGCAGACGCTGGGCCTGGAGTTTGAACCCAGGCTTTGGATGTGAGCAGTGGGCATTTTGACTAACGTCTTACTCACTGGGCTTGCACCTGCATGGACTTTTTTTAAAAAAGGCGAAAGTTGCTATAAACACTGTTAAACTAACACGGTGATATTTTCCTAAATATATATATATTTTTACTGTGGTGTCTCCATATTTAGAAGCAAACCCTACTCCATGGGAGGACTTTTTTTGGGAGGGAGGACTTTTTTTAAGAAAATAAAATATTTACTTATTTGAAAAGGCAGAGTGTTAGAGTGGGAGAAAAAAGAGAGAGATCTTCCATCTCCCAGTTCACTCCCCAAAAAAGCATGATAGCCAGGGCTGGGCCAGGTGGAAGCCAGGTGCCAGGCAGGAACTCCACCCAGGATGGCAGGGCCCCAGCACTTGGGCCATCTTCCACTGCCTTCCCAGAACTGTGAGTGAGAAGCTAGTTGGAAAGCAGAATAACTGGAACTCGAACCAGCACTCTGAGAAGGGATGCTGGTGACATAAGCTGTGGCTTTAACTTGCCGCATCACAAAACTGGTCCCCCTCTCTTATAACGGCCTTCAGCTAGAATGAATCACAGCTTCCCTTGTCTGAATTAACTCTTGTATCTGGTGTTTGAAGGGTAGCATCAAAGAAGTGCACTGGGCAGAGAGGTGGAAGGTCAGGTATGAACTTGGGATCCTGAAGCTGGCTCCGTGACTTTGGGCAAGCTCCTAGCCCCTCTGTGCTTGTTCATGTATATTAAAGAGGATGAGTTATAGTATGTACCTTCCAGAGACATTGGGAAAATCAAGTGAGCGAATTGTAGAAATAAAGCACATGGGACAGAGCCTGGCATTTGGTGAACATGTAGTAGCTCTGTTAGTATGTATCCTTATCAACTTCACAGATTGAATATGAGGGGGACACTGTTTACCTTCTGCCAGACTCTTACTGAGAACTTGGACTTGGTCCTTGAGAATAAATGAATCATCGCGAATGGAGCCGTGTCTAAGCTGTGGGGCCAAATTCAAACAGATCAGATCATTTCCTTTCTCTTTGGCTGGGACCCATGGAGTTTCTGGGAGATTTAGTCTCCACTGCTAAAACACCCAGACCCAGCAGGAGACCTCAACCTTCCTTAAATATATCCATTCTCGAGTTCTGGAGTGAATTAGCAGAGCTCAGCCTCGGGTGATCCAGGGTTATGGTGTGCACACGAGGCCCTCAGTGCGAGAAGCCTGGATTTAGGATGCTGTGACTCACATTGCAACCTGTACCATTTCCCCGAGCCTTCCTCAGTGCTGTGACCTGGCCTTTGGAGACTATAACTAGGAACCTTGCTGACACCAGGCTCGTGGGCCCCAGCGTCTGCCCACCTTCATTCTGCCGCTACCACTTGCATGCCCCGACAGCTTGCTTTCACAGTGACCTTGCTGCTTGTCTGTCCTTCAGTTGCACTCATTCAAGAGAACGCCTCCGATTGACCTGTGGCCTGGTAGATAATGGCCAGTCCTGGGCAGTACTGGCTATGCTAACAGACTCTACCTGTGTCCTATGGGTGGATCGTAAACATTGCTTCTAGGACTCCTGCTGGACTCAGGATGGAGCATTTTCCTTTTCCAGAGGGAAGACGTAGGCACAGAGAAACCAAATTATTTGTTTAGGGAAACCAAGAAAGAGCTGGAAATTGAGCTGGGCCAGAATTAGACCCTGTGGATCACAACGCGCCTAGGACACAGTAATCAGCCAGACTTCATGTTTAAATAAAACATTGTTTAATAAAATACTGCATACACATATTTTTCTTTTCAATGATGTTCAAGGCAGGATGGTTGACGTGGATGACAATACATGGTATTCTGTATAATTGGTAGCAAAAACAAGGTGTTTTAAATAAGTAGCCTCAGCTCAGATTGGAAAGCAGACCAGGGAGAGTTCAGTGTTTCCTCTACAAATGTGCTCTTGGTCATCTTGGGATGGAGAAAGGAGTCATATTTACCCTCCAGGAATCATAAGTAACATTGGAGTGACCTTCTGGAGAGAGGGATCCCGCCTCCCTCCTTGCCATCTTGCCCGAGGTTGGAGCTTGTAACTGAAGTCTACAGAAGCACCATGGTCACCTTTTGGACATGTGGGGAGCAGCAGAGCAGGGGTGCAGTCCCTGGGACACGCTGGGGGACAGCATAGCTGGGCTGACAGAGAGGAAGATGGGAGGAAGAGAAAAGCTGACTATGCCTCACTGACGTGGTCCAGCGCAATTACTGAGGTCACCAGAGACACTCAGGGATCTGAAGACAACATGATGGCATTTTGTCTAGAGCAGTAAATTGCCAGTGACAGAGTTAGCCCACTTCCCAGCTACTCCTGCTCCCTTCAGGTCAGTCTGCTCTTCCAGTCACTGCTTCCCCTAAAAACTGTGGAGGCAGTTTGAGCCACGTTGTTTGGCATATAATTTGCATAACATATAAGATCCTGACAACTCTTCTTCTATCCTGCTGTCTCTTCCTATCAAATTTGCTCTCTCTTTGACTTGATCAGGATGAGCAAGGGTAGAAAAATCTCTGCTGGGATGTCCAGCCAAGATGTGTGAGCATCCCTGCTTGGAAGTGTCTTACTGTCCTGCGTGTCTGTCGGAAGAACCACAAGGAAGTAGGTCTCGGGGAGAAATCCAGAATGACCCAACTTCCGGTTGTCAAGGCATTCTCAAATAACCTTGTGAGCTTTGCCAAAAGCCTCATCCCCAGATGAGCAGCATGGCAAAAGGAGGGAGGGCACTGGAGCTGACTTTGAACCCCTCTGGCCTCCAGGTGGGCTGGCGGAAGACCTGGATGCTCCCTCAGGCTTCGGCACAATCACGGGCTTTATGTACTCTGCACCTCTCACAAAGACTTCTTGTGTGTCTGGCCCAGGGCCCGGGCGAGGCAGTAGGGGATGAGGCTGACAGAGGCCAAGGGCACGATGGCACTCTTGCAGAAGGACAGAGCGTAGAAGATCAGCTCCACTTGGGAAGGGGGCTTCAGAGAGTCAAACAGGTGCAGCAGGACGAGAGAGGTCACGATGCAGCTGAGGCGGAAGGGCAGCCGCTTGCTGAGTTTGCCCTTGCAGCTCTCCCTGTACATGCGTGAGTTGAGAGCCAGCCCCAGGCCAAAGAGGGTGCCCAGGTTCTTGAGCAGGCTGGCAAAGGGCGTGGTATCGATGTGCACCCACTCGGGCCTTTCACACCAGCGCTTGGCCTTCTCCAGGGTCCATAGCAGGTCCACGCCCAGCCCCTTTAGCAGCAGATAAAAACCGACGGCGAAGCTGAACAGGAAGAAGGTGATGAGAAAATATTTCTTGA
This sequence comes from Ochotona princeps, assembly GCF_030435755.1. Classification (NCBI taxonomy): domain Eukaryota; kingdom Metazoa; phylum Chordata; class Mammalia; order Lagomorpha; family Ochotonidae; genus Ochotona; species Ochotona princeps. Next base: position 15,563,613 of record NC_080848.1, read on the forward strand.
GGCTGGCATTGTAGATGCTCTGGATGTGGCAGAATGTCTCCGCCACGGCGATGCCTGAGTGGGAGGAAGTGCGACCATGAGAAGGGGCGGTTGTTTTGTGCCATACCTGCCCTGGATCTGGAGCAACGGGCCACTGGGCAGGTTGGCCTGCCACTAAATCACCTCACATTGCAGGGGAGCCTGGCTTGTTCCCAAGTGTGTCTCCAGCATAGACTTCTGGACAGGAGCGTCCCACTGTATGCTGGCTTCCTGCCAGGGGATCCCCTGTCTCTGCTTGAAGACCGTTAGGAGCAGACAGCTCATTCCCGCTAGCCCCTTTACAGCTCTGGATGGATTTGACTTCTGGAAAGTTCTTCCTTATGCTGACTTCCCTAATGTCACCTCTCAGGCTCTGTTCTCTCTGTGCTAGTAGGAAGCTATGAATCTAGCGCCTCTGTTACACATTTGAGAATGGTCTCCACCCTAGATATCCCCAGGTTTTTCACTTGAAGTGGCAGGAGGTGCTAACTGCTGTGTTACTCCTGTTCACCAGGAGACCCCTGGTTGCCTTGCTCTCAACACTGTTCTTTGACTGTTCTTCATTTCCTGGGGGAGGGGTGGGGAGCCCACCATTTCTCCTAAGCTCCTTCATCCCAGTGCCTCCCCACAAGATCAACATGTTTTTCTTATACTTCACCTTAATCTTTCCTCTAAGAAAACACAAAGACACAAAACTCTCTCAGATCAACTGTTGGGCTTACAAATGGGAATGTATTCAAACCAAGACCTTCTTTAGGGCACTGTGTTAGCTTGCTAAATGTGCTAGATACCCTGAGAACTAAATCAGGAGCTGCCTACAATTCCAGACCAGGAAAAAAAAAATCGAGAATTTCAATTGGGTGACTTGATTGGATGTCTTGCAGTTTTCCTGGACCACATTTAATCAGCAGATCTGGGGCACACATGTAGAAATGAATCTCTCCAAATCTTTCACCCTTGACTTCCAACCCACTGAAATGGCCACAGCCTGTGTCTGTGACTGGAATTCTGGAGCTTTGTCCAGATTAGGAACTAATGGGATTGGAGGGGAAGGAGAGGGAGAGTTGGAGCAGCTGATACCTGACAAGACTCCGGCCACAACCTGGTGGGGAAAGTGAGCAGCGAGGTAGATCCGCGAGAGACAGACATTCAGCTGCACAGCCCAGAAGGCCAGCCACAGCACGATGCTCAGCAACCTACAACGGAAGAGCCTGTTGTCATGCAGCCCAGGAACAATCAGGACAGGGATGGTGGAGTGTGCAAACCTTGGGTGCCGTCCATACTGGGGTCGCTGCTCCAGAGCTTTGAGATGCCTGGGACTAGTGGCAAGTCCTCCCAATGATGACTGAGAATGCGTACAACAGCTGCATACCCACTCTGCAGTGGGAAGGGCTCAGGTCTTTGTTTACTGTGACCTACACAAGTACCCGCCTCCAGAAGTCCCTGTTTCTGAAGCCCTGGGGCCCCCTGGCCGTCTGCTCCTTAGAAGCCCCATCCAGGCCCTCAGCTCCCTGTCTGTGAAACAACAGGTTGCACAAATAGTCCAGGTCTCATGAGCACCTCAGCAGAAGGGTCGCAGTTCTTATTAGGGCCAGCTCAGGTTAGGGAGCTGGGTTGCAATGCAAGGCAGAGAAAGTGGTGTGCTAGCTGCAGAGAGAACCTCCGCTGGCCCCCATGCTCACCCACACCCCAGGGTGAGTTCTTACCGAAACTTGTAGGTCAGCTTTTTCTTCCCCCGAAAGATGGAGAGGATGGATGTGACCATTACGTAGTACACACCTGCTGCACCCATGGCATGGCCAGAGGGACTCCCTGCGGGGTAGAAAAGAGATGAATGGATTCAAGACAGGAAGATCTCCACTTGGGGACCAGTGTTTGGTTCGGTAGTTAAGATGTCCACATCTCACGTCACAGTGCCTGGGTCCAAGGCTTGGCTCCAGATGATTCCAGCTTCCTGCTAACGCACACCCCAGCAGCCATCCTGGGTTAAATATTTGGCCCCTTGTCACCACGTGGAAGGCTTGGGTTGACTTCAGAGCTCTTTGCTAGTCCTGACTGTTGCAGGCATTTGGGGGAATAAACCAACAAATGGGACCTTTCTCTCTCTCTCTCTCTCTCTCTCTCTCTTTCTCTTTCTCTTTCCCCCTCTGAGATAAATAAATGAAAACAAAACAACAACAACAAAAAAACAGTGCATGTCAAAATTTTTAAAAAAATACGTTTTTTCTATAACAAGATTTCTACTTGGGAGAATGCCAAGAGGCACCATGTATCCAGTCTTCTACCCCTATGTCTATTCTATCATCCATTCATTTTCTTCTTCTTCTTCTTTTTTTTTAGAGAAAGAAAGAGCACAATGGCACGGACCCAGTCATTTGAGCCATCACCATTGCTTACTAAAGGGACTAGGGACACTATAGGTGAAGCTCTTTGCATTTGCAATATCACCTCTGAGCAGCCCTAGGCCTAACTCAGGACTTTGGTGTACTGAGATGACTTTGCATTTCAAAATGAGCCGCCCAATGGACAAGGACCTTCGGGTCTGTCTTGTTCACTGACTAAGGTGGGCACTGAGGGGAACGAGGGTCTGCGGGGGGGAATGGCTCAGGGCTGCTCTCTTGTTGCTCTGTTTGTGTGTGTATGTGTGTGGAGGATGCTGGTAATGGAAAAATCAAACCCATCATTTGACTTAGCTCAATCTCTCCAGCTGTGACTAAGAAAAGGCAGGCTTGTGAATCAGACGGTCAACTTGGGAGCCCTCATGTGCTGGGCTAGGCTGCTGGGAAGGGCAGCCAAGGACCCTGATTCTTCTGTTTTCTTGCTTTGGACAGAGGGCCACGGGACAGTCCTCCAAGCCCTTTGCCAGGATGGAGGGAGCAGGAGTTGCAGGGGCCTCCCTGGACCAGCAATTGGGGTTCTAGGAACACCAGGCTGATTTGCAGGAAGGCTTGGTCAAGTTATACCGAAGGGAAGCCCATGTCCCTGCAAGATTGATTTCCTCTACAACGGATGCTGCTACGAGGTGCCCACGGTCAGCCAGGCCCCACCTAGCTTCTGGCCCTCCAGAGCTGCAGTCTCACCTGGGCCAGTCTCGCAGGTGACAGGGAACTGCTTTATCAGCGGCACTGAGGTGTTGCTGTAGTAGTCGGTGTCCAGGACCCACCAGTATGGCCGCTGGCCAAACAGAATCCTGCGGAGGAGAACCAGGGTTGGCGTCACTGACTGAAGGTTTTAGCGCGAGGCCTGAGTCTTTGAGAAGAGAGTGTTATCTTGAGAATACCTCTGAAGGTATCTCAGAAATCTCATGGATCAGAACATTCAGTCTTGTGCTTAAGACATCCACTTATCACATTGGAGTAGCTGTTTTTTTTTTTTTTTTTTAAGATTTATTTATTTTATTGGAAAGTCAGATCTACAGAGAGAAGGAGAGACAGAAAGACCTCCCATCTGCTGATTCACTCCCAAAGTAGCCGCAATGGCCAGAGTTGTGCCAATCAGAAGCCAGGAGTTTCTTCAGGGTATCCTATGTGGGTACAGGGTCCCAAGGCCTTGGGTCATCCTCTACTGCTTTCCCAGGTCATAAGCAGATAGCTGGATGGCAAGTGGAGCAGCCGGGACATGAACTGGCTAGTCCCCTGTGGGATGCTGATGCTGCAGGCAAAGGATTAGCCTGTTGAGCCACCATGTCAGTCCCTGATTTCTGACTTTTCAGGAGTTTGTTTATTTTTGTTTGTCTGAAAGGCAGAATGAAAGAATGAGAAGATAGACATTGATCTTCCATCTGCTGGTTCACTCCCCGATTTCTCACAACAGCTAGGGCTTAGGCCAAACTGAGGTCTGGAGCCAGGGACTCTGGACCCAAATACTTGAGCCACCATCACCTGCTGCTTCCCCAGTACTTTAGCAGGAAGCTGCATCAGAACTGGAGGCAGACCTTGATCCCACAAGCTTTGATATGGGATGTGGGGGCTCCAAGTGGACACTAAAATAAAGTTGGCTTTTAATTTCATTTTCCATGAACTTAACAGAAATCTGTTTATTTATTTATGCTTCACTTTAATTAAAAGACAGAGAGACACAGGAAGTGAAAGATTGTCCACTTACTGGTTTACACTCCGTTTGGGTCAAGCCAAAGTTAGGAGTCTGGAACTCAAGATGGGGCTCCTGTTGGGGAGCGGACGCTTGGGACCCAAATAAGTGAGCTGTCAGCTCCTGCCTCCAAAGGTGCGTATTAGCAAGAAACGAAAGTGGAGGCAGAAGAGCCAGGACTTAGACCAGCGTCTCCGACATGGGCTGTGAGCATCTCACAGACTGCCTTCGCTGCTGCCCAACATCTGCCCCTTCTGGGTGCCTTTTTGAAGTATGCCTACATGTTTCCTTGCAGGAAGGGGTAACAGGTGGCTGTGGAGGGGCTGGAGAGAGAAATCACATGGCACAGCCTTCTCTATAACGTTTGAATTTTGAACTGTCTGAAACTATTATCTATTCAGATATAAATAAATAAACCCAAGATCCTAAAATAACAGCAATAACAGCAGCTACGTAATTTAAAAAAAAAAAGTGTTTTGGCAGGATGCATACAGCGTCCATCTTGGACTTGCAAACACAATGGGCTCCCCTGACATCTGCCCCCGCACCAGGGATCAACCTCCCTGGGGGATGGGACCTCAATTCCCAGGATTGCTCTCTGTGGGGACAGAACTGCAGGAATGCTCTCTGTACCCTCTCTTTCCCAGACAGGCCACTCTCCCTTGAAAAGGACCAACAGCGCCCACTGTGGAGGCAGGTGCCGAAGGTCAGAGTGCCCCTCCCCCACCCCTCTAACACCAGCACCACAAAGGTGGAACAAGGATTCCACCCTGGCAGCAGTGACAGCCGCCTCACTGCCGTCTGCCCCAGGGCCCCCACTGCGATCACGTGCCTGGCACAAGCCCGCACTGTTTTCTACTGCCCTGCTGCTGAGCCAGCAGGTTTTAGTAATTCCATCGATCAACCTTGAGCTTGGCAAGAGAAGAAATCTTTTTGCTATTCTAAATGAATTTTATCGTTTATAGACACAGAACCTTTTGGCTAAAAGAGAGCACCAGGATCCCTGTGGTAGACTCAGATGGTTCTAGAAATAGGAAGGATTGGGAGGGTGACTGATGCCTTCATTTTTCCAGATGAGGCCACAGAGGCCAAACTGGACATAGGCCAAAGTCAGCCAGCCCTGGCCAATAAGAGCTGATGATCAGGAGTATGAAGATGTCTGCTTCCCACGACAGGGTACCTGGTTCAATACCCGCCTCTGGCTCCAGCTCCCACCCCAGCCTCCGGCTAACGCAGACCCTGAGAGGTAATGGTAGGTCACTGAAGAAGTTGGATTCCTGCCACTCATGTGGGAGGCCTGAGCTGGGTTCGTGGTTTCCAGTGTTAGCCATGGCCATTGTGGCCGTTTGGGGAGTGAAACAGCAGCTGGGAGCTCTCTATCTCATTCTTTCTCTTTGCCTCTCAAATAAAGTAAAATGATTCGTTTTTAAAAAAAGAGTATACTGTTAAATACTTGGGATGTTGGCAAGCCACTTGAAAATGGTTATAATGGGAGTATCTACAGGATGGAAATTGGCAAATATTAAGACCGGGGCTTCTCTTCTTTCTCCCAAAGTCAATATATTAATCAGGCCTGGATACAATCCAGTTCTTTGAAGCTGGCCCTCCTGGGCTTCAGTCCTGGCTCTGCCATTCATTTCCTAACCAGGTTGGACTGGGGAGTCCTTTAGATCGGAGCTTCGTCTCTTCATTTGTGAACTGCTTGGGAGCTACTCCCTAGCAGAGCGCTTAGCACTTGGGCTGGCATATATAGAATCTTTTATCTGTGTTCGCTATGGTTTTCATTCAGGTTCCAGAAATAGCATTAAGATTTCAGATGATAGAACTGAATATCAAGGATGGGTATCTAACCTAGCAATTAAGAAACCCATGCCCCTCATGGGAAGCCATGGTTTGATTCCTGGGGGTCCAATTCATGACTCGAGCTTCCTGCTCATGCAGGCTCTTGGGAGGCAGTGATGATGGCCCATGCAGTTGAGTTTTTGCCACCCATGAGGGAAACCTGCATAGAGCTGCTGGCTCCCAGCTTCAGCCCAGCCTAGTCCTGATCACTGCAGACATCTGGATAGTGAATCAGTGCCTAGGAGCTGTGTGTGTGTGTGTGTGTAAAATAAATCATTTTTTTTTTTAAGCCTGGAAATTCTGAGAGCTGATGTGACTTTCCAAGGACATGCTTGGCAGGTGGCAGGATGAGGGCTGGAGCCCAGTTCTCTGGAGGCCTTTCCACCAGTCAAACAATAGCTTCTGGAGCCTCCCAATTCCTTTTTCACACATTATCTTTCTTCTTTCATGCATCTACCACAATATGATTTACTCTACTTCAAAGAAATAAAACTAGATTTCTTTTTTGCTTAAAACCCATTATTCAAGACTTTTAATGCTTCACTTGTCTTTCCATTCCTTCAATTTGTATGAAATCAGCTTTCTTGCAGTTTCAACTCACAGAATTTTCTCTGTCTTTCCCCCATCTGTAGAGAATCCAAACTCAAGGATCTTCCTGTAGAACCCAGGGAAAGCTGCGACCCAGGGAAATCATGGACGGTCCAGCCCCACTCCTGCCCCTCACCTCTCTGTACAGTTCTTACCACTTAAAGACAAGGTTGAGCCAGTCTCCGATCACAGCCACCCATAGGAGTTTGATGCCCACAGCTTCTCGCAGATGGAACCAGATGGGAAAGAGGACATAGAAAGCGTTCCTGAGGTCAGCGATGACGGACACCAAGATGAACCAGTCCTGGGAGTTCTGGTAATTCACCTGCAGATAGCGCGTGGACTGGATCCCAAAGTCGTGGAGAGCATCCATTCCCTCTTCCATCCCCAGTCCCTCGGCACCCAGGAAGCCACTGGCAGAGCCCTTGCAGGTGCTCCGGGCTTGGTGGTGATTGCTCTGCTATCAGTCGACACCTTGCCCCTGTTTTATGCACCCTGTATTCCTCCGGCAAGTCAACCCAGCCCTGACCTTTGGACTCAAAAAGTACTTTTGTCTAAAATGTATTGATCAAAGGTGCATCACCAGTAGGTCGATGCGAACATGTTCAGGCTGATTTACGTAAAATAGAAAAACAGGCACACAAAAACAGCCTGATCAGCCATGCACACAGCAGGGCCAATGATTAACTTTGGCACGCCGCTCTGCAGTGCAAGGGCTGCCGTCCGAAGCCCTGAAACCGGGTCAGAGGCACAAGCCAGTCTAAATGCTGTGAAGGTGTGTGATCACATTGCACTCCATTGAGGACCACAAAGTTTTAGTGCTAGAGATACTGAAGCTCTGAAGTCACCCATCTTAAAATGGGGTCAATTTGGTTGTTCTGGGAACTGTTGTCCACTTGGCTGGCCCTTTCTTAGCTGCATGGAGGGCCTGGGGTTTGCTCCTTAGACCAGCCCTCTCCCCAACAGTAGTTCAGAATCTCTTAGGGCCAGAAAGAATCATTTGTGAACGGATCAAGTAGCCTTAAAGTTGAGTACTTTGGGGGCTTTAGCAGGCATGTTTGAGCAATAGAACAGGTGTCCATGTAGCAATAAGGCGATGTATGTGGGCCTGGCACAATAGCCTAGGTGGCTAAACCTTCACCTTGCATATGCTGGGATCGCCAGTTCATGTCCCGGCTGCTCCACTTCCCTTCTAGCTCCCTGTTTGTGGCCTGGAACAACAACAGAGGACAGCCCAAAGCCTTGGGACCTTGCACCTGCATGGGAGACCTGGAAGAGACTCCTGATTCCTGGCTTCAGATCAGCTCAACTTTGGCCGTTTTGGCCACTTGGGGGAGTGAACCAGTTGACAAATCTCTCTGTATCCCCTTGTGTCTGTATATCTGCCTTCCCAATAGAAATAAATATATTTTTTAAAAGAGGGGGGAGGGAAGGAAGGAAACAGAGAGAATGTATGTGGTTTTAAATAACAATGCCAGCAAATGAACAATTTGGAACTTTGGAGAAACTGTTGGAAATTTTCAGGTATTTTTGAAAAAGAGCTAGTGTTGCCTGAGCTTTCAAATATATGTGACCCCCTCTTCCTGGTTCTAATTTTGATGTCCTGAGTTTGCACTGAGTTACCTAGGATTCAGTAGTGAGGAGGGGAAAAGTTACATACACTTTCTTTTTTAATTAATTAATTCATTTTTATTTAAAAGGTGGATTTACACAGAGGCGGGGATACAGAGAGAAATATCTTCCATTTGCAGGTTCACTCTTCAAAATGGCCACAATGGCTGGAACTGAGCCAGTTCAAAACCAGGAACTTCCTCTGGGTTTCCCACATGGGTGCAGGGTTCCAAGGCATTGAGCTGTCCTCAACTGCTTTCCTAGGCAACAAGCAGGGAGCTGGATGGGAAGTAGAACAGTCAGAAATTGAACTTGTGCCCATATGGGATTCCGGCGCTTCTAAGATGAAGATTAGCTAATTGAGCTATTGCACTAGGCCCTAAAGGCACATTTTTCAAGGACAACAGCCAGAGAGGGGAGAATAAAACTTTTTTTTTTAAGATTTATTCATTTTTATTACAGTCAGATATACAGAGAGAGGAGAGACAGAGAGGAAGATCTTCCGTCCGATGATTCATTCCCCAAGTGAGCCGCAATGGGCCGGTGCGCGCTGATCCGAAGCCGGGAACCAGGAACCTCCTCCAGGTCTCCCATGCGGGTGCAGGGTCCCAAGGCTTTGGGCCGTCCTTGACTGCTTTCCCAGGCCACAAGCAGGGAGCTGGATGGGAAGTGGAGCTGCCGGGATTAGAACCGGCGCCCATATGGGATCCCGGGGCGTTCAAGGCGAGGACTTTAGCTTCTAGGCCACGCCGCTGGCCCGGGAGAATAAAACTTTTAAGACTTGGCCTGCATTTCCTGCCAGTCAGTTCATAGTGACGTGTAAGGGATAGTTTGGGGACAAGGGAAAGCCCAGAGCCCCTGAATCTGTTGCTAAGATTATTAACATTCCATGCTGGAAATGATTAAAGCATTAGCCAGGAGACATGAACCTCAGCTCCCCTCCCTGAGACAGGGCCTCCCTCTAGCTCAGGAGACCCCAGTTGTCCTTGGTCATGTTGTCCCTGTTGGCCCCAGCAGCCTCCTGCTACCACACCCAGTCTGGACAGCAGTTGCTGGTAGTGGCTGCTGGGCTGCTGAGGTCGCCTGTGACTGGCGGTATGGGAGGGCTAATATATGTGTGTTCTGCAATGCCAGACCTGCGCAAGGCTGCCCCTTCCCTCTACACGGGAGATCTTCCTAGAAAGCATTGTGTAACTTCTGTGGTGCCCCCCGGGGGGCACCACGATCTAAGGTGAGACAAGGACAAACAAGGGAGATCCCTCTGATAAAACACCAGCTGGCATGCAGCTCTGCCCCGGGTTCTCTGAGCTCGGCCTCTGCCCGGGGGCAGGGTCCTGTTGTTGTGCGCTCCACCCACCTTCCAGGGAGCCTCATGGAGGACTCTGGTGTAGACAGAGTGGAAAGAGATGTGTGGTGGAGCTGATATCCCAGGCTGGACAAACAAGGCCGGTGGAAGAGTCTCTGGCAGGCTGCCCCATCAAGCAGAGGAACTCCGGGGTTCAGAGAAACTGTGGGTTATGTAATGGGACTGATTGTTAGACCCCAGTTGCTTCCTGCCTCTTCCTGCAACTTCTCATCATGTGCAGAAAGAGGAGAGACCCTAAAGGATCTGTGTCTCCCCGAAAGCCAACTGATGAGAGATGGCGTGTGCCCTGTAAGATCTTGTGGCACCTGGGGTGGGTGTTGCAAGTGAAGCATTTGCGTCACTGGAGGGCTTGCTCATTTATAGAACTGTCTCCAGGGAGCAGGTGGTTAGCCCCATGGAAAACATGCCCATGTCTTACACGGGAGTGTTGAGATTCTGTTCCTTGCTCTGGGTCTTGATGTTAGCCTCTGTCCGCACTGACCCAAATGGAGGTCCTTGCTGCTTGATTCCACATGGCCCACCCTGGCCATTGCAGGCATTTGGGAAGATTCAATGGAGGGGATCTCCCTCTCTTTTTCTTAAACAAATAAGCATCTCAAAGAGGGGCCCGGCCAACTTCTTTAACTCTTAAGATTTATTTATTTTATTACAAAGTCAGATATACAGACAGGAGGAGAGACAGAGAGGGAGATCTTCCATCCGATGATTCACTCCCCAAGTGAGCCGCAATGGGCTGGTGTGCGCCGATCTGAAGCCGGGAACCAGGAACCTCTTCCGGGTCTCCCACATGGGTGCAGGGTCCCAATGCATTGGGCCATCCTCGACTGCTTTCCCAGGCCACAAGCAGGGAGCTGGATGGGAAGTGGAGCTGCCGGGATTAGAACCGGCGCCCATATGGGATCCCCGGGTGTTCAAGGCGAGGACTTTAGCCGCTAGGCCACGCCGCCGGCCCTAACTTCTTTAACTCTTATCATCTTCTTTGGGAAGGTTTCCAGTTTAATTCAGCTGACATGTCCCGGGCAGGTTGGCACCTGGCTTGCCAAGGAACTCCAAGTTATATGGTCATTGTTCTCTGCTGGTACTGGGAGGTCAGATGGCACCACTGTTGAGCTGGGGTTGTGGGAAGTGTCCTTGTGTTGAAAGCTGGTCTCAGGTGGACAAATGTGGGCTCACGCTCTGAAAATGAACCGTGGGGTCTAGCAAGTGAAGCCCATGGAAAAACCTTTGATCTCTTCTTGGTTATTTTCTTCACACCCAAAAGCTGTGGGCTTCCTCATTTTTTTAATTGTTATTGTTTTGTGTGTGGGGGGCTTCTTTTTAAAAATTATTTTATTTTACTTATTTTTGTTGGAAAGTCAGCTACAGAGAGAAATATCTTCCATCCATTGGTTTACTCCCCAAATGGCCACAACAGCTTGAGCTAGCCCTGTTGGAAGCCAGGAACCAGGAACTTCTTCTGGGGCTCCCTTGTGGGTACAGGGATCCAAGGGCTTGATCCATCTCTGCACTGCTTTCCCAGGCCATAAGCAGGGAGCCAGATCGGAGGGACATAAACCGCTGCTCATAAGGGATGCTGACACCATAAGCAGAGGTTTAGCCTGCTACACCATGGCGTTGGCCCTGCAGGTTTCTTGTGTTAAGACTCACACGAAGGAGGCCCCAGGAAGTACATGTGCACCTGCTGCTAGATAACCGCAGCTGGGTGGGCACTGCGGCTCTGCGGGTTAACTTGTGCCATGAGAACTTGGCATCACACTTCAGAGCACCAACAAGCTCCTGCTGTTCTTCCCATCCAACACCCTGACGGCTTGAGGACTTGGGCCCCTGCCACCCCCTTGAGAGACCCAGATGGAGTTCTTGGCTCCTGGCTTAGGTCTGGCCTCACCCCAGCATGTGGGGGCATCTGGGTAGTAAACCAGCAGATGGGAGATCTCTCTCACCCCTTCTCTCTTGGTCACTCAGCCTTTCACATAAATAAATAAAACTCTCAGCAACAACTACAAAAAGTCACTACAGCTGCTTTCAGTGTTTTGGCGCCTTCCTGGCCTAGAACAAAACTGACGCATTGCCTCCAACTGATTCCTTTGCCAATAGGAAAGCAAGCAAGAGAAGCTGCCCTGCACTCTGTGGGTCATCCCAAACTGCACATCTTACCAATAGAACATCTGACTTTCCCTACAGCTGAGTTCTGTGTTTTGGCTGGGCCCTTGGCCCTTTTAGGAGAGAGGTTACTTCTACTTTTCTCAGTGGTCACCTGTCGAATGAGTTTTATATGTACAGTATAGTAGGGGCACAGACCTGCCTTAGAGTCACAGTTTCCTATCTGAACAGCAGGAAAGTCTCCTTAGGGACACATGCCTGTAAAATGTGTGGTTTGCTTGCTGGACTGATTGATGGTGTCTTTACCTCTTTGAGGTGTTTCCCCTTTACCAAGTGACCAACTGGGGAGATGGGTAGTGGTGGACAGTAGGAACTGGTCCATTCCATGGCTTCATCTGCTGAATGAGTGACCCCGTTAGTCTGTTAGAAAAAATGTGCTGGGGAAAACTGGTGTGGGGAGAGGTAGATTAATTATTACTAAAGCATGCAAATGGCTGACTTATCTCTGGCGCGGTGAGAAAGTTCAGTTTTAGGACCTTGAACTGGGCATCTGTTGACCAGGTGGGGGAAGCGTGGCTCTCAGGATGGGCTGGACATTTTGTCTGCGGAAAAATACACCCGGAGACATTTGCTTCCGTGGCAAACAGCTCCCAGCACTGCTCCCCCTCCCGCTCTTCCATGGCTGCCTGGTCCCATAGCACCAGAGACACCAGGACCGTTAGGGGGACTCCAGCCTGCCATTCTCCCTGTCTACCCTCTTCCTCATGCCACCTCCCTGAGAGCTGCTGCCCTGCCTGTCAGCAGACACACTGCAGCCCGCCACCAGTCCCTAGTTGCACGAGGGGCGGGGGGTGGGGTGGGAGGCGCCAGGCAGCCCTGGGCCGGGCCAAAGCCCTACAGGCTCGCCTCCTTTCTGGCAGAAGTTAAACAAATTTGGCAGTGGGACACTGCCCAGCAGCAGCAGCCAGGAAGGTTTCCCAAAATAAAATGTGTTCAGGGTGGTTTGAAAAGGTCTCATTTCCCCCCTTGTCCTGACCTGGACCCTGGGGGCCGCTGAGGTCCCTCCTGGTTTCAAAGCAGCGACTCTTTGGAAGGAGCAGGAGGGGCAGGTAGCCGGGCCACAGAGAGGGAGAGTCTGGGAGCTGAGCTGAGCAGGTATGGGGGCGCAAGGTGCGTTTCCTTCAGGCTGCCTCAGACATTCTGACACTCGCTCCCTGCACCCCGGCCCAGGACACTGATCCCCATCCCCCAGCCTCTCTCCAGGACTTATTACAAAATCCAGATATCCTTGCCCTCTGTGTAGCCTTGACATTGGCCGAGCTGGAGGTCAGTGAGGGGGCTGCCTGGCTGCTGGTTATCTCACAGAAGTCAATTATTCAGAACTACCGGAAGGAAAAGATAACCGTTGGGCCTATTTTTAAAACAGGAATATTTTCAAAACGAGTCTTCACATGACTGAAAACAAATAGCTGGGAAGAATTTTCTGTGAAGTCCATCTTCCTTTTACCTGTGGATACCTTCTAAGCCCAGACCCAGGCAGTGGGTATATCAGAGAGCCCTTCCCTGCCCGCCCATCACCGGTGGCAGCTTCCCATTGGAGCCTGGCTCCCGGCCAGATCCTAACAGATCCCTTACCCCCACTTCCAGTCCCTGGCTGTCCCTCCCCCTGCCCTAGCCTTGTTGTCCCTTAATGAATCCTGCCTTCAATTGCTGGAGACATTTCATCCCACCCTAAATGCTCCTGTTGTACACCCAGTTTTTGGTTTTTTTTCCCCCTGCTTCTGGAGCAGGCCGTGCTGCAGGCAAGGAGGGACAAAGTGTCAGCAAAACAGTGAGGTTAGTGAGGTTGCATCTTGCCTGAGAGATAGATAGAGAGAGAGAGTGTACAGGCCTGGAACAGTTCTGAGCTGTACAAACAGCAGGGCTCCCGTAGTGGGCCATTCATCTAGCCAATGCCTGTCTCCCTAGAACAAGTCTCCGGTTGCCAGAGTGAGAGCAGATCAGAGGAAGTCCAGCTTGCTCTCCCCATCCCCCCTTGCTTGCCTTATTCCTGCGGCTACAAAGCTTGCTTTCACCTTAGCAGGTCCAAAGTGGAAAGCGAGGGGATGGCTCCGGCCCTGGAGCTGGGACAGCAGGATGCCTGTGGCTCGCTCCTAAACCCTGTGCCACTTCAGCGTCCTCAGGTCAGATCTGCAGCCTGGCCTTTGGTCCTGCCTTCTCCCTAACACTGGGCTCCACCTGACACCGTGGCAGTAACTGCCTTGAAGTGCTGGCTGCAATGTTACTCAGGTCGGTTCTACTCTTCTTCCTCATTCCATGATCATGTGATACTGGCCCCCCAGTGGGGCATCAGTTGGATAACCCATGTATTCTCCACACCCATGGTTCTTCCGCCAGACCTGTTCTCCCCCCACACTTGCCTGTTGGGGAACTGAATCTCCAACATCCCCTGCTGTCCTACAGGCCCCGAGCCTGACAACTTGAAGTCCTCTTGGATGCTTCGTCATGCTCTGTATGTAGTGATCCACTGGGACCTCTCTGTATTTTCATTTATGTATTTGAAAGAGAGACAGATACAGGGAGAGAGAGAGCTCCCATCTGCTAGTTCACATCTCAAACGCTTGCAGTGTACTCACTAGGTCTGGGTCAATGGAAGCTGAGTGTCACATAGCCCTGGTCTCCCCTGAGGGTGGCAGGAACTCAACTGCTTGAGCCTTCTGCACTGCCTTCCAGCCACTATTTAAATTGGAAGCTGGAGTCGGGAGCCTAAGCCGGAACTCAAAGACTGGTGCTCTGATGGTGGACATGGAGTCCTCCTTGGCTTTTTAACCACGGAGCTAGATACCTGTGCCCTTCCCTGTATTTTTGACTCTCATTGCTGACCAGTCCCTCGCTCTATCTCCATGAGACCCTTCATTATCTAATGGTCTCCTTCCCTTCTCCTCACCCCCTAGGCCAAGCCCTTCTGTAGGCACTTGCAAAGGAGCCGACACAGGACATGGTCCTTTAACTTGCCTTCTGGGTACTATTCAGTGGTTCCTCCATTGCCTACAGAATAAAGTTCAAACTCAAGTTCATGCACAATCAAAACCCTGCTTATATCCTTAGTCTCATGCCTTGGTATCTCCCCACATCCCAGATATTCAAGATGGGGTTGGGTCTCTCAAACATGCCCTGAGTTTTCTTTGTTCCTCCAGCAGTATCCGTTTTCCCATCTCCATCTGTCCAGATTCTGACCATATTTCAAGGTCAAGCTAATAAAACCTTCCCAACCCACTGGCTCCCACCCCTCATTCAATGTCAGGGCTCCCTCGAATCTGATGGTTCCAAATCACTTAATGGTTCTGAACTTAGGCCACCTGCTGATCGCTTATAAACCCTTCAGTGCTGTTCTCTTGTCCCCCCACCCCCGGCTTTTATCCCAAGCTCTGGGCACCAGCAAGGCCCCCAGAACAGAGCCTGCTTGCCTATTTGGTGCCCCGTGTGGGAGGTCATTCTGGTGACTGAACTTCCTGACTTTGCCTTTGATTCTGGCTGTCTTCCCACCCAAGTCTGGCCATCAATCCTTGAGTTTGAGTGTCCTCTTGTATTTAACCTGGCCTGATGGGGCATGAGCTACTGTGATGCAATCTCTGGGCTGTGGCTGGAACCCTGGGTTCGCCACCTCTTGACTGTGGCAGGAACCCTCCAAGGAGCACATGGCGGTGGCAGGTGCTCTGGGAGGGAGACCATCTTTAGCTCATCTGTCCATACCTGTAGCCACATGAGGGACCCACTTGAAGACCCACCTCACAGAACCCAACCTAGACACCGACTCACAAAACTGTGAATAAAAGAAGTGTGATTGTTTCTTTTAAACTTTAAAAAATGATTTATTTATTTTTATTAGAAAGTCAGATTTACCGAGAGAAGGAGAGACAGAGAGAAAGATCTTCTGTCTGTTGATTCACTCCCCAAGTGGCCACAATCCGGAGCTGAGCCAATTCAAAGCCAGGAGCCAGGAACTTCTTCTAAGTCTCCCACGCTGGTGCAGGATCCCAATGCTTTGGGCCGTCCTTGACTGCTTTCCCAGGCCACAAGCAGGGAGCTGGATGGGAAGTGGAGCTGCCAGGATATGAACGAGAGCCCATATGGGATTCTGGCACATGCAAGGTGAGGACTTCAGCCACTAGGCTATTGGGCCCCCTTTTAACATCTTTAACAGATTTATTTATTTTTATTGCAAAATCAGATACATATAGAGAGGAGGAGAGACAGAGAAGAAGATTCCCTGTCCGATGATTCACTCTCCAAGTGACTGCAATGGTCGGTGCTGAGCCAATCCGAAGTCAGGAGCTCTTCCGGGTCTCCCACATGTGTGCATGGTACCAAGGCTTTGGGCCATCCTCGACTGCTTTCCCAGGCCACAAGCAGGGAGCTGGATGGGAAGTGGAGCTGCTGGGTTTAGAACCAGCGTCCATATGGGATCCTGAGGCGTTCATGGCAAGGACTTTAGCTGCTAGGCCACGCCACCGGGCCCTTAATATTTTTAAAAATTCATTTTTACTTTTACTTGAGTGATTGAGCAACAGAGAGAGAGAATTTTCATCTACTGGTTCACTCCCCAAGTACTCATATCAGCTAGAACTGGGCCAGGCTGAAGCCAGGAGCCTGGAACCAGGACCTGAATCATCATCACCTGCTTGCTCCCAGGATGCACATTGGCAGGAAATTGGATCACAAGTAGAAGAGCTAGGGCTTGAATCAGGCACTGCAAGATGATATGCAGGCATCCCCCAAGCAAACATCTTAACCTCTGAACCCAATGCATACCCCTAAGGCAGTTTCTTCCTTAGAAACTGAAATACCCAGTAGACACAACTAGAAACTAACAGGCATTTGGTGAGCATTTACTACATATCTGGGACTAGTTTGGGAAAATGACGTGGAGTAGCAGCTCATGTACTTCAGTCCAAATCCTGAGACCGACTTTATGGACTTTGGTTTATCAATGAGGAAGACGAGGGGGCAGAGATGCTGGATAACTTGCCCAAGGTCACCTTTGTGGGACCCGGTCCCCATCACCTGCCCACAGAAGCCTCCCTGACAGATGCTGGGATGCTGCCTCAGCAGAAACATTGTGCCTCCCCAGCATCCCTCCCATCCATACACCAGATCCACTGTCAGGGGGCGCTGTTCCCAGCCTGTGCCACAACCCTCCCATGCTCTGTCCTCATGGGTCCACCTCCCCACTCTCTCTGTACCCTGCCCCCAAGGCTGTGCCCAGGACTGATCTGCTGCCTGGCCAACGTCCACCTGCCAGAAACCCTCCAGGGCCAACTTTGGCCGGATCACCTGGGCAAGTGGTGCAGGTCTGCTCTGGAAGGGAAAGGCTTGGCCTCCGCGTGGCAGGCCTGCCCTTTGGCCTCCTTTCCCAATTTGACCTGGGCTGCCAGGGGGAGTCTTCACTCAGAATCTTTGGACTTCTTTAGATCTCGCCTGCTGACGCAGTCATAGGTGAAAAGGTAGTTTTTTTTTTTTCCAAGAGCACAAATTGCTTCCATGTAGCTGAGTAGCTGTGAGAGGGCACGTTTCCATTCTTGTCTAGTGTGTGTCCGTTTACCTGCCCTTGTCCATTGCGCGTTCATTGTGTGTTTGCATACCCGCTCTGGTTCATTGTGTGCTTTTAGGATGTCACTTGCCAGGGATCAGGTGCTAAGTGCTTCTCCACCATGCAGGCCTCCCATGCAGTGAAAAAGCAAGAGGAAGTAGTGGGAAGATCTGTATTCAATTCCAGTCCAGTCTTTACCAGTCAGGTGATTTTGGGCAAGTTACCTAATCTGAGTTTTTAGCTTCCTCGTTTGTAAAACAGAATTGAAATTAACTATGCAAAGATTGTCAAAAATATAATAAAAAATGGAAAAAGTTAAAAAAAAAAAAACAAAATTGATAATATCCACCTCTAAGGTTACCATGAAGATTAAATGAGCTGACAGGTGGCTGATACCCAGCCCGAGCTGTCTGCGGGTCTCCTGGCTTCTTCCTTTAGTGGGAGAACTGAAACAGACATCGCCTCTGTGGTCCAGATGGAGCGCATCCTCTAAAGGCTTGTGTGTTGGCCCCAGGTCATTGGCAGCTCTCTTGGTGGAGACTACTGGAGCTTTAGTGATTTCGAGTTTGCGCTCACGAGAGTGGATTTTTACAAAAGCTGGAGCCTGACTCCTGAATCCCTCTTTGCCTTTCCGTCTGGTGACAGAATCTTTCCCTCTCTCACAGGTCTCTGCCACCTGCCAGAGCTGACCTGACGCCTGTGCCAAGGCCTTGAACCTCCAGAACTACAAGAAACATCAGCCTCTTTAGCAGGTTATCTGGCACCAGGGCTTTCATTATAGTCATGGGAAACTGACTGGAGACATTGGCATTCCTTGAGGTCCTCAAAGAAGGGCGAGTCCCCATCGTGTTCTGGCTCACAGAAGCAATGTCAAGGAGTGTGGAAGATATGCAATGAGAAGTGTGGCCGTGTTCCATCCTTGGATGAACCATGCATGGTGGCTCCAAGAAGAAGGGTTAGAGGATCTGGGGGAAGATGAAGAAGCCTTCAGGAAGGAAGATAGGGCAGGTGGGGAGCCAGGTTGGCTCTCACAGCCAGGAGCCATTGGAGACATTTTCTTACTTTAGTGGTGGGCCGGGTAGTGGGCTCCAAGCATCTGCCTGGCCTCTTCTGGAATGATGCTCAGGGCACAAATGCCAGAACAGATGTCACAGACAAATCAACAAAGATGTCAGTGTTGCATAGACAGCCCTGAATATCTCTGTCTTGCCATCTGACTAAGAAAGACGTGATGACGTGAGGAGACTTTGCTGGCACTTTCAGAAGCCAGTCAATGCGGAGACCCCATATGGATCTCAGTGTCTTCAAATAGTTCCTCTGGATCACAGCAGGTGAAGCTGTGGAACCTTCCAGTGTCAGCCAAGCCTTCCATAACTTGAAGGGTTTGGAGTGATTCAAGCATGTAATCCTGCTTCCAGATGAGGAAGTGGGCTCAGATGGGATAGGCACCTCCTCAAGCCCATCGAGTTTCATAGGTTGGGCCTTTTTGTTCCTGTGACTCCGCAGTGTGTGGTTGCTGTCCAGTCCAAGGTCCAATGGGTCATTTTATCACTTGATAGTAAGTTGCAAGTGATTACTGTACTATTAACCTGATAGAGTATCTTTCTTTAGATTTTAAGATGTATTTATTTTGGGTTTTTGATCCATTCTACTAATCTATGACATTTGATTGATGAGTTTAAGTCATTTACATTCAGGGTTAATATGAATGGGTGGTAATTTGGTCCTGTAATTTTAGTAATGGGCTGTTAATTGATTTAGTCCTCTGTTATTTTGCTTGGATGTTCTTTACATTTGCCTTTCGTTTTGGTGGATGCTATTCTTCTCTGTCAAGGGAACATCTTTAAGTATCATTTGTAGGGCAGGTTTGGAAGAGGCAAATTCTTTTAACTTTTCTTTACTGTGGAAGAATTTTATTTCATTTTCAAAAACAAAGGAAACCCACCTACAGGAGACACATCTTACCAAAAAAGATCAGTGGAATATTTTTGTTAGTCTCATCTCTTCAAAACACTCTCTTCTAATTAAATTATTAACTGACTCATAGATCATACTGTACCATCATTTTCTTCAAGAAGGTTCTTGATTTTCATTTCTTCGGTGACACATTAGTCATTCAGTAGCATGTTATTTAACTGCATGGTGTTAATTTATTTCTCTTCCTGTTGTTGATTTTGTTTTGTGGATTTTCATTTAAGAGGATGAATAGTAACTGTGTAATGGAGACTATATCATGTCCAGATCTGAGGATACAATGCAGTATGCATCTCTATTTCCAGACTAAAGATAGACTCCCAATGAAACTGTTTACTATGTCTTGACAATAGGATGCTGGACTCTTTGCCATTGTCCATGCCCACAGTGATGGACATATGACTGTATATGAAGAACTATACTGTGTTAATAATATAGGGGAACTCAGAGAGGGGGGAGGGAACTGGAGAGGAGATACGGGAAATCCCAGGGCCTATGGAACTATATCATAAAATGATGATGATAATAATAATAATGAAAGTAAAATTTTAAAAGATGTATTTGTTTATTTGAATGGAAAAGAGAGAGAGGGAGAGAGCATTCATTCACTCGCCAGATGCCTGCAGCAGCTTGGATGGGGTCCATCCAAAGCCAGGAGTCCAGACCTCCACCCGGGTTTCCCATGTGGGTGCCAGAGACCAATAGAAGCTGTCATCTTCTGCCTCCCACACACATCAGCAGGAAGCCAGATGTGAAGCTCAATCCGGGCACTCTGATAGGGATGCACATATCCCAAACAGCAATCTAACCTGCTTGTGCCACAATGCCTGCTGAGATGCAGTATATTATCCATGAAAAATAATCTTTTGAGGGCTGGCATCATGATGCAGTGGATTAAGCCACTGTCTGAAATGCCAGCATCCCATATGAGCACTGGTTTGAGTCCTGGTTGCTCAACTTCCTGTCCAGCTCCCTGCTAATGAAAGCAATAGAAGATGACCCAAGGGCCTGGCCCAATGACTCAGTAGCTAAATTCTCTCCTTGTACGTGCTGGGGTCCCATATGGGCACTGGTTCATACTCCAGCTGCTCCACTTCCTATCCAGCTCCTTGCTTGTGGCCTGGGAAAGCTATGTACAGGATGGCCCAAAGCCTTGGGACCCTGCACCCATGTGGGAGACCCAGAAGAAGCTCCAGGTTCCTGGTTTCGTGTCAGCTCAGCTCCAGCCATTGCAGCCACTGGGGAGTGAACCAGCAGACAGAAGATTTTTCTCTGTGTATCCCCTTCTCTCTGTAAATCTGCCTTTCAATAAAAATGAACAGTTTTAAAGAAAAATTAACCAAAATGCTTGATATTCATGTGGGAGACCCAGATTTAGTTCCAGGCTTGGAATTTATCTGTGTAGCTCTGTATTTCAAATACATAAACAAATCTTTTCTTAAAAATTGCTTTTTGCGAGCCAGCACTGTGGTGTTACCAGGCTAAACTTCCGCCTGCAGCTCAAGCCTCCCATACGGGTGCTGATTTAGGTCCTGGGCACCTTCACTTCCGATCCAGTTCCTTGCTAATGGCTTGGGAAGGCAGCAGAGGAGTCTTTGGGTCCGTGCAGCCATGTGAGAGACTTGGAAGGAATTCCTGACTCTTGGCACCTGCCTTTCAATTGGCCTAGCTTCTGCGGTTGCAGCCATCTGGGGAGTGAACTAGTAGATGGAAGATCTTTTTGTCTCTCTGTCTCTCCCTCTTTCTGTAATTCTACCTTTCAAATATAAATAAATAAATAAATAAATAAATAAATAGCTAATAAAGGAATAACGGGTCTGGCGTGGTAGCCTTGTATGTGCCAGGATACCATATGGGCATCGGCTCATATCCCAGCTGTTCCACTTCCCATCCGGCACCCTGCTTGTGGCCTGGGAAGGCAAGATGATGGCCTTGCACCCGTGTGGGAGACCCAGAAGAAACTCCTGGCTTCTGGCTTCAGATTGGCACAGCTCTAGCCATTGTGGCCACTTGGGGAGTGAATCAGCGGACAGAAAAATCTTTCTGTCTCTCCTCTCTCTGTAAATCTGACTCACTAATAACAATACTCTTTTTTTTAATTTAAAAATGAAAAAATAACATTATCCCATCCTCCTAGAAGGATGGGTTTCAATTTTTAGTAAAAAATGACCGTTTGGGGTGTTACAGACATGCCCTTGGACTGAGCTCGCCTCACTCGGCTAAGGCATCCCTCGCATGCAGACTGAGACCGCACTTGGAAACAGAGGTGCCGGGAGGACACTTGGTGATTTTTCCCTGAAATCAGCAGAACTTTTTGTGCATTTCTCGTGATTTCACTCATCAGTGTTAACAGATCATGTCAGATGCTCCAATGACATCCAAGGCCCAGTTCAGCCTGGTCCCCCTCGTGACCTGCCTGTCTGCCAACCACCCACCACAGTCAGGCCCCGAGAGCACTCATGGGACCATGACCTTCCCACTCAGGTCGCAGCCAGGAAAGTTCTTCCACTTTGTTCACTGCTTGATCTACTTCAATGCATTCTTCATGTCACATGTCAATTTCACATGCCCAGCAATAAAGTGAACACAGAAACTGACAATATTGGCTGATGTCAGAGGGTCACTGGGGGCACAGACCTTTATTGGAAAGTCAGATTTGCAGAGAGGAGGAGAGACAGAGAGGAAGATTTTCCGTCCGATGACTCACTCCCCAAGCAGCCACAACGGCCAGAGCTGTGCTGATCTGAAACCAGAAACCTGGAGGCTCCTCTGGGTCTCCCATGTCAGTGCAGGGTTCCAAGGCCTTGGGCCATCCTCGATTGCCTTCCCAG
Organism: Ochotona princeps; assembly: GCF_030435755.1. Taxonomy (NCBI): domain Eukaryota; kingdom Metazoa; phylum Chordata; class Mammalia; order Lagomorpha; family Ochotonidae; genus Ochotona; species Ochotona princeps. The sequence continues at coordinate 15,585,622 of NC_080848.1, forward strand.
GACACAAGCAGGGAGCTGGATGGGAGCCAGGGCTGCCAGGATATGAACCAGTGTCCAATGGGATCCTGCCGGGTGCAAGGCAGGGGGGGCCTTAGCTGATAAGCTACTGCGCTAGGCCCTGGCCTAACTTTTTATTTTTATTATTTTTAAACGATTTATTTATGTATTCAAAAAGCAGTTACAGGGAGATAGGGAAAGACAGAGAGATCTTCCATCTACTGGTTTACTCTCCACATGGCTGCAATGGCTAGGCCTGTACAAGCTGAAACCTGGAGCCAGGAGCTTAACCCAGGTCTCCCACATGGGTGCAGGGGCCCAAATACTTTGCCATGTTCCACTGTTTTCCCAGGCACATTAACAGGGAGCTGGATGGGAAATGTAGCAGTCAATACTTGAGCCAGCACCCGTATGGGATGCCAGCATTACAGGCAGCTGATAAACCCACTGCACTATGATGTCAACCCTAAGAGCACATGGGCTTAATACTCATCTCAGCCTCTGCTGATACACACTCTGAGAGGCAGTGGTGATGGCTCAAGTAATTGAGTCCCTGCTACCATGTGGGAGACCTGATTTGCCTAAGTTCAGCACTAGCTGTTAGGAGCTTTTGGGGAAACAGATAGAAACTCTCTTTTGATCTATCTCTCTTTCTCTCTCTCTCTCTTTGGGTCTCTCTGTTTGTCAAATAAATAAATAGATACCTAGATGAAACAGAACTTACTGAGCACTAGGTCACAAGCCATGCACACACCCATTTATGGTGTAGGCTTTAAAGGCTGGCATTCGCTTCAGTGGTTAAGACACGGTAGGATGCCTACATCCCATTCCTGAATGTCCAGTTCAACTTCCGGCTCTGCCTCTGATCCAGTTTCCTGCTCAGGTGCCTCCTGTGAGCCAGCAGGTGATGGATCCGGTATTTGAGTCTCTGTCACACACATGAGATTCAGGTTGAATTGGTTGCAGTCTGGCAGGCACTTGGGGAAATGAACCAGCGGATAGAAGATCTCTGCCTGCTTGCCTGTCTCCATCTGATTCTCCATCTTTTTTTTTTTTTTTTAAGATTTATTTTAAAATTATTATTGGAAAGTCAGATTTACAGAGAGAAAGAGAGACAGAAAAAGAGACAGAAAGATCTGTTGGTTCACTCCCCAAGTGGCCGCAACAATCAGAGCTGAGCTGATCTGAAGTCAGGAGCTTCTTCCAGGTCTCCCACGCTGGTGCAGGGTCCCAAGGCTTTGGGCTGTCCTCGACTGCTTTTCCAAGCCACAGACAGGGAGCTGGATGGGAAGTGGAGCAGCCGGGATGCGAACCAGAGCCCATATGGGATCCTGGCATGTGCACGGCGAGGACTTTAGTCACTAGGCTACTGCGCCAGACCCCGTTTCTTCACCTTTTAAGTAAAATAAAAATATACATACAGACAGACAGACATCAATACAGCCATGCAACCATTTCCAGATACGAATCCTTTTGTTCCTTCAGGATTTTGAACATGTGAGTGTATTATCTCTTCTATAAGTCAACGGATACGACTACACACGTCTACACACCTGATTGTCACTTCCTCTCTGACCCCCTCCCAGATACTCAGGTGATGATGGATGGCTTCCATTCTGGGCTCTAATTGTCTTCATTGTTCTTTTTGAATGATTGATTTATTCAGAGAGAGAGATGGCTCTTGTATCCATTAGCTCACTCCTGAAACGCCTGTAACAGCTAGGATTTGGCCAGACTGAAGCCAGCAGCCCGGAGCTCTCTCTCTACCTCCTGCGTGAGTGGCAGGGGTCCCAGAGCTTGAATTACTAACTTCCTGCTCCCCAGCATGTTCTTCAACAGGAAGCAAGTGTTTGAGGCAGACTCTGACAGGAGACTTAACAAGTGAGGATTGTGAAACACCTGCCTCCCAGGCTTAGGACAAGGAGACACCTGTGCCTTGCAGCAAGGGCCGCCTTGGGGGTCGTTTGTTGGCAGGAGAGTTACAGCCCAGCCTGGGCCGGAGGTCCCTGACTTGGCCTCCATGAGATGGGTCCCCGACAGCAGCCATGTCCACAGCGGCATGTCCACAGATCAGGACCCAGGTGTCCTTGACAGGCCAGGAAGGCTCAAGAAGTCAAGGCAAGAGATTTGTCAGGGCTGAAAGAGTGAAGCTGCCACGTGCGTGTGACGGTGGCTCTGAGCGGGAAGAGGCAGGCAGTGCCTGGTGCTGGGGCTCGGCCTCCACCCTGCCCGGCTACCGTTCCGTCCACAGATGTGTGCTGCTGTGAGTCACCCTCGGAGGGCCTATGGGCCAGCACTCGGTCCCTGCCAGCTGATGCGCTGACTTACAGGTCCAGGCAGGATGCAAGGTGAGAATTTACCTAATCTATTTCCCCTGGCCCTTAAGTAGCTGCTTGTCATGCACATCCTATTTCAGAGTGCCTGTTTTGAGTTCTGGTCCCTTTGCTTCTGATCCAGCTTCCAGCTAATGTTCATTTTGGAAGATAGTAGATGATGACACAAGCACGTGGGTCTCTGCTGCCCATACAGGAGACCCTGCGGATTCTAGGTTCTTGGCTTCAGGTTAACCCAGTCCTGGTTGGTGCAGGTATTTGGGAAGTAAATGAGTGGACGGAAGATCTCTACTTCTCTGTCTCTCTGAATTTCAAGAGAAATAAAAAACTAAAATAGCAAAGGCCAAACATTATTGAATATATATTATATTAAGCAAAATAAATGAATCATAGGAGCTGGCAGTGGGTGGAAGCGCAGTAGGTTGGGCTGTTGCCTCTGATGCAGGCTTCCCATAGGGTGTCAGTTCAGTCCTGCTTGCTCTGCCTCTGATCTAGCTCCCTGCTAATGTGCCTGGGAAAGCAGCGGAGGACGCCATCCATGTGGGAGACTGGATAGACATTCTGGCTTCTGGTTTTGGCCTGGTCCAGGCCTGGCTGTTGTGGCCAATTGGTAAGTTAATCAATAGATAGAAGATCTCTCTCCCTCTTTCTCTCTCTCTGTCAATCTCACCTTTTATCACTCTGCCTTGCAACTAGTTTTTAAAAGAAATCAATCACAAAAGATCACATATTATATGCATCTATTTATGTGTCTTTTCCAAAATGTAGGCAGCTCCAAAGTAACAAAAAGTAGATTAGGTGAGGGAAGAGGGGAGACCACTGATAGGTATGAGTTTTTGTTTTTGTTTTTTCTTCCTGTGATGGAATGTTCTGGAGTGAGACAGTGGCAATAGTTGCACAAATTTGCAAATATACAGGAGCACACTACATGACACATTTTAAAATGATGTCTTTATGAGGCGTGAATTATGTCTCACTGAAAACAAAATGAAAACAGAAAAAGGAAAATGGGGTCTCATCTGTGTAAAAGCTGGCAGCTGCCTCTGCAGGCTCCTGTTGGTCCTGCCTGCCCTCCAGGGTGGGAACTGAGCACGGTGGGCACAGCAAGGCCCAGGTGCCCCCAGGAATCCTGGGCTCTGCATGGCCCTGGCAGGGAGCAGACACCAGGGAGAGACATGGGAGACAGGCAGGGACCGCCAGCCAGAGGACATGGGGCCAGGTGGCTCAGCCCAGCCTCCACTGCTGCCTCGGCACTCACAGCCCAGCTGCATTTCCCAGAAGCCCCCTAGTTGTGAGTGAAGCCCCCGTGGGTGAAGGCAGGGAGCTCGGGGGCACAGGCCGCAACCTGGGGCAGGCAGGCTAGGGGGTTGACGGCACAGGCCTCAGCATCCTGGTCCTCCTGGAAGTAAACCGAGTCTGCCGAGTAGAAGGAGGGGTCCTCGTCAAAGAAGTTGTAGGGTCGGAGGAAGAAGCCCACGCCATTGGCCACGGTCACTGTGTTGGGAATGTCCTCGGCATGTGGGATGTGCAGAAAGCCAGCGGTCACCCAGGCCACCAAGTCCTGGCGGGGAAAGGAGGAAGAGGATCCTGGGGTCTAGCGGCTCAGGGTAAAACGTGAGACCCCCCCAGCTTGCTTTCTCAGCAACGTACGAGGAGGCTTTGGAGGCTGTGAAGGGGCTGATGTTTGAGCCTTGGCCTCCCTGTCCCATCCCTTGCTCCTTCCTCCCTCCCTGGCTTGGTGCACTGACCTGCCCCACAATCGTCTCGTTATTGATAAAGTCAGTGAAGTCCAGCGTAGGTGTCCAAGGGTCATTCAAGTTGTAGATGCTGCTGCTGCTGGGCTCTGCCTCCTTCCGCCGCGTCACAGCCAGCTGGTACCTAGGAAGACAGCAGCTAAGCACGCCCAGTCATGAACCTGTCCACCTGCCCGAAGCTGCCCTGACAAGGTGTGATGGGGTGCAGCCACTGACGGCTGGTACGTGCTTGTCAGGCTAACTGAAACCAGCTCCAGAGGCTTCTCATGCGCACCCTGCCGCTCCTGCTTTTCGCACTACTCAGGTCAACTGACAGCGCAGAAACGGCTCCAGAGGCTCTGCGCACCCGGTCTCTCCTGCCTCCTACTATACCAGATTAGATTAATTAACTACAGGAAAACTGGGCTCTGGTAGCTCCCTTTCTGCCTCCTGCAGGTGGAAACTTGGTTTGCTCTGCGTGGCCCTTAATCTGATTGGAGGATGAGAACTTAAAAGCCCCTGACTTATGCTGTACAGTGCAGTGGGGCTCCTGGAGTACAGTGGGCGCTGATGTCACCAAGCTTGGGCAATAAAAACTCCTAACATCCTACACCTGGGTCCACTGTGATCTCTGACGCTCCTCAGCAGAGGGAGTACAGCGAAAGTCTTGTCCAGTTCTTGGTTTCTCCCCTCAACCATGCAGAATTCCTACATTTGCTCAACATTTTGTGTCTTCATATCATCTGACTCATTAGTCAGATTTGAAGTAGTAATGTCCCTTATCATCTGTCCACATCTGTCATCCAGATACTTGATTTTGAGCCTGGACCTTGGATCGGTCATGCATCAACGTGGCCTGATTCGTAATCTCAGTCAAGTTCAGTCCATCAGATGCCTAGATTTTATTTTTATTTTTTTAGAGTTAAAAGATAAACTTATTTGGGTGCTAAAAGTTTCAAAAGCCATGCATAATTTTTCTTAATACACATTTCCACAAACTTTTTGGAAGATTTCTTGCATGCATGCATTTCAAATTTTCTTTCTTTCTTTTTTTTTTTCATCAAAGGAAGCTGATTTTTAACTCCATTTTCTTTGTTTTGTTTCCAAATTCTGTATTTCTTCTTGTCTCTGGGGGAAGGAAAGAGATAAAGGAGAAAGCCACACCCAGTCTCCCAAATGTCCCAGTACCCAAGGATGGGGAACTGCCACCCGACATCAACCCAGGGGCCCAATGTGGTGTATGTTCCAAGGGTTCTGTCCAAGTGGTGTGGATAGTTCTGAAATGCCGTCGATTTTGCCGATCCAAGGGTGAGGCAACCCTCCTAATGTCCACTGGCTGACATAGTCAACTTCAAGTCTCCATTCACCCAGATTTTTGCTGTCATTGTTTGCTGGGGTAGTTGTCCAATTTGCTCTGTTCTCCTTCCTCTGCTGTGGTACTGTATGGGCTGCCATATTCTCCTTGTGCATCAGGGCCTGTGCCCACTGCTCTGCCTTTTTCACTCACAGGCAGGCCCAAAGACTAGGGCCAGGTGACCTGAGCTCTGCAGGATCCCCTGTTCCTGAGGTTCACAAACGCAGCACTCACCTTGCAGGTAGGACCCAGGACCCAGGACAGGCAACCCGAGCCCCACCGGATCCCCTGCTCTGGGACTCACGAGCCCAGCACCCGCTGCTCAGGGAGGCCAAGAGACCAGGGCCAGGTGACCCAAGCCCAGTTGGATTCCCCACCCCGAGGGGCTCATGAACCTGGCACCCACCTCACAGGAGGGCCCCAGGATCTGGAAGATGCCTGGATTTTACAAAGTATTCCCTCCAATCTGTGTATCTCTTACCCTCTGCCTTTTTTTCTTCCAACCTTTCTATTGATTCTCTGAAATTTACAAGCAAGTTGGAAGAACTGTCAACACTCACATACGCATAACCTAGAGGTCACCACGAACAAGTTATTCTTCATATTCCACCGCCTGTCTGCCCTAGAGGCACTAAAGATTGTGGTCTGGGGAGAGGACGTGTGTTTATGTGTACCTGCACCTGTGAGAAGTAACTCAGTCTGGGTGCCACCCCCTCCCTCCATCTCTCCTTGACACTCTTCACTCACCTCCCCCAGCTGAAAGCTCTCTCCAACAGGCTGTCCCGGGGCAGCGGCTGTCCAGAAAAGCTGAGGATCTGGATGCGGTAGCCCCGGGGGTGGCCCCACTTGTTGCTGTGGTTGCTGGCCAGGTACACATAACGAGGGGTGCCACCACCCAGCGGGAAGGCAGCCTGATCTTCTGTGGCCAGCAGTTTCCGCGTCACCTGCAACTTCTGCATCTGGTGCTCAGGGTTCCAGGGCACAGGCGAGGGCACAAAGGCCATGTCGTCAGCCCAGACGTAGTTCTTCAGCCCTGGAGAGGGGCAAGCTGGTCAGTCAGCGGTCCTGGGTGGAGTTACCCCCCACGGGTCCACAGAGTGTCCCTGGGGGACTGAGAGCGGCCCTCCTTCCCGCTCCCAGGACCCTTGCTCCTGATACTTGGAGAAGGTATTTGCTGTGATGTCGGTCAACTCTGTGTAAAACTTCCGGAAACTTTGTGCCTGGTCCTCCCATAACCCTCCCCACTCTGAGGGACTGCACCAGCAGGCAGTAGGCTCAAGATGGTATTCCTTTTGACATGAAGAGGGTCTCTGCCCTCATCATCTCATGCCTATGGCATCGCCCAAACTGCCTTATCATGAAAGCAAGACTCCCATGTCAGCCCAGGAGCTGTGCATGAGTAGAAAGCTGGGTGCTTCTACTGCTGCTTGTGTTTCTGCTACCACCTTAAGGAGAAGAGTCTACGGTCATCCTGACTTCATGGATGGAACAACTGAGAAATTTTAAACATGTACCTTGGGAGCAGGGGTTGTGCTACGAGGTTGAGTCATGGCTTGGGACATTTGCATTCCCTACTGAAATGCCTGCATTCCAATCCTAGTTCCACTTCCTATTCCAGCTTCTTGCTGATGAGCATCCTGGGAAGCAGCAATGATGGCTCAAGTGCTGGGGTTCCCAGCTCCTATGTGGCAAGCTAAGACGGGTGACAGGCTCCTAGCTTTGGCCTGGCCCACCTCTAGCTATTGTGGAAATTTAGGGACTGAACCAGTAGATGGAAGATCTCTCTCAATCTTTCTATCTCTCAATTTCTCTCTCTCTCTCTCTCTCTCTCTGTGTGTGTGTGTGTGTGTGCGATTTCCTTTCAAATTAAAAACAAAAACAATGTGCCTGGACTGGCCCAGAAGGATGCACAGTAAGCATGGTGGTGGCACTTGACACCAGGGTCTTGTCCGTCTTTCGTTACCCCTACTTACCAGCATACAGTTGAGGCAGCCTAGATCCCACCACACAAGGACAGCAGACATAGGGGACAGAGAAAAGAGCATCACACCCTGAGCCCCAAAGTGCTACAGCTTGGAATTATCTCCCATAGCTTCTTCGCTTGTTTTTAAAATGTTTTTAGCAGGCATAAAAGCAGACACAGAGGGAGAGCACCTCTCCAATAGCTTACTTCCCAAATGTCCACAGTAATCAGAGCTGGATCAGGGCCAAACCAGGAGCTGGGAACTCCATGGTCTTCCGTGGGGCTGGATGGCAGGTAACCCAGTACTTGGGTCGTTATCTGCTGTATGCCAGGGTGCGTATTACTTGGAAGCTGGAATTGGAGAGAGAGTCAGGACTTGAACCCAGGCCCTCCAATATGGGGATGCAAACCTCTTAGCCCTCGTGCAAATGCTTGTCCCTTTTTAAAATTTTTACTTATTTGGGCCCGGCGGCGTGGCCTAGCGGCTAAAGTCCTCGCCTTGAACGCCCCGGGATCCCATATGGGCGTCGGTTCTGATCCCGGCAGCTCCACTTCCCATCCAGTTCCCTGCTTGTGGCCTGGGAAAGCAGTCGAGGACGACCCAAGGCTTTGGGACCCTGCACCCGCGTGGGAGACCCGGAAGAGGTTCCAGGTTCCTGGCTTCATATCGGCGCGCACCGGCCGTTGTGGCTCACTTGGGGAGTGAATCATTGGATGGAAGATCTTCCTCTCTGTCTCTCCTCCTCTCTGTATATCTGACTTTGTAATAAACTGAATAAAAAAAATTTTTTTACTTATTTGCTTAATTTTTTTTCTCCCTCTTGTTAGGAATGTGACAGAAAGGGCTGGGAGTAGTGCCAAAAGAACAGTACGTTCTCTGAATATTTGAAATTTTGAATGGTTTTATTGGAGTCTAGCTAGGACCCATATTAGGAATTGTCTTATGTGACCTGAGACTAAGGAGCAGCAAGTCAGGACATGCTGGCACGCTCTGTGCACTTTCCAGGGACCAGAGGCCAGCGGGGGCTGCCTCCACAGACACGGGGCTTCCTTTGCAGATTCGGTGCTCTCCACCCCAGGGCTTTCATTGAGGTGACAAACACTGGGTACATGACCTTTTTGTTCTAGTCATACAAGTAGGTTCCTGGGACACATGACAACATGAATGGATATTTCTGAAGAGCTCATCATGCCAGATGCGACTCAAAGTGTACTAAAAGTGTCATCATGTGGACACAGAGATTAAAAATAGATGTGGATATGTCGGTTAGAATATCGAGTGCCATATCTGAAAACGGACAGCAGAACAGATTGGACAACTCCCTGGGCCAAGCTTTGGTAGTGGATTAGTGGATGAGTGGATGCACTAGAGTGGACTCATCAGCCGATGGACCTTGGCGGGAGCGAGGGAGTGTATTTTCTTAACCTTGGAGCAGCAAAGCCAACAACGTATTGGAACTATCAAAACCATTTGAGCAATACTCTCAGAATATTCTCCACATCAGGGTTTCTAAGACGACATCAAGTGGACATTCCCATCCCTGGGTACTGATGTCATTGGCAGCTGGGAGAGGCCTCCTCCCCCTCCTTCGCCCTCCCATCCCCAAACAGGAGAAAAGGGAGAAAAGGAAAATTGAAAGCATTTCTCCCACCCACCTTCTCCCATGTCTTGACCCTCCCCACCCTATTCAGTGGTCCTCATGGGCCTGCATTCTTGTCAACTATGTAAACAATATCAAAAATAAAATTAAAGGAAAACAAACAAACAAAAAAGATTGAATGGTTGACCATGAGGAGTGAACCAGTGGATAGAGATTTCTCTCTCTCTGTTGGCTCTGCCTTTCAAAAAGATGAAACTAAATAAACCAATGTGTATTAGCATATAGCTAGAGTTGGGTGCTCCAATATTGGATAAGGATGTCCCAGGCAGCAACCTCACGGTGGATTCTTTTTTTTTTTTTTAAGATTTATTTTATTTTTATTGGAAAGTCAGATATACAGAGAGGAGGAGAGACAGAGAGAGCCAGATCTTCTGTCCGATGATTCACTCCCCAAGTGGCAGCAGGGAGCTGGATGGGAAGCAAGGCTGCCGGGAACAGAACCAGCATCCATATGTGATCCTGGGCATGCAAGGTGAGGACTTTAACCACTATACTATCGTGCTGGGCCTTCTCACAGTTGCTCCTAATGCCTGCCCATCTGTGAGGTTTTAGAGAAGTTCACTCCCCCATGCCTGTGGTGGCTAGAGCCAGAGGGAGGCAGGGTTGAAGCTAGGACCTCGGTCCAAACTTCCTCCATAGCAAAGCCATCCCTGCCACCCTCCAGAGTCTACATGGTCAGGACACTGGAGCCAGGAGTTCCCGAGTTCAGCCTTTGCAGCCATTCGGGGAGTGAACTAGGGATCGAAAGAGCTCTCTCTCTGTCCCTTCTTCTCGCTCTGTAAATCTACCTTTCCAATAAAAGCAAAAGAATCGTTAAAATAAATAAACAAATGGCATTATTAACCCTCACCACAGCCCTATGAAGGCAGCCCTATCATATGATTTCCTACACTTGAATAAACTGCAGGACACAGAGATTCCACCTACAAATGGTTCCTATACATCCTTCCCGGGCTGTCTGGGCAGTCTCAGCTGCTGCATTAAAGCCAGCGCTCCAAGAGCAAGGGAATGGTTTCTTTTGCTACGCTGCCTTGTGGAGCACTTGGCCTGCTTTGTGCATTCAGTGTACTCACGCTGCTGGCTTGCCTCATGTTGCTATGTGGCACAATACAAGCACAGTATGATCCCGTGTGGGTGACAGAAACCAAAATACATACACCAGCATACTGTCTTCGTCCATAGCACATAGTAAAAAGACCTTCATAATTAAGAGGCAATGTTTAAAAGTGTGAAAGCATGGCTGAGTAATATAAAAATACTTTTTAATCAAAGGCGATAACCACATTAGCTGTGCCGAAAGAAATTTATCTGTGCATAGAGCATAGTTAATTTTTTTTTTCGAGCATTTAAATACATCTTTTGTAAGGTTTGTTTTTAAGGTGGATTGAGGAAAAAAGTATGAAGGCATGTTGGACTTTTTAAAGAAATTATTTTCATAGTGTGTTTAAAAATTTATTTACTATTTAATTGAAAGGCAGATGATACAGAAAGAGAAGGAGAAACAGAGAGAAAGCCTTCTATCCACTGTCTCACTTCCCCCAAAAGGCTGCAACAGCTGAAGTTGGGCCAGGATGAACCGAGCCAAGAGCATATTTGAGATCTTCCATGTTGATGCAGGAGCCCAAACATTTGGGCCATTCTACATTGCCTTCCCAGGTACTTCAGTAGGGAGCTGGATCAGAAAAAGCAGCAGCTGGAGTTCGAATCAGCACACATAAAGGGTTACGGACTGTGGGCAGCAGCTTAACTTGTAATGCCACAGTGCCAGCCACCCTCGTTTGTTTTACAGGAGCAAAAACAAGCTCCAAGAGTGTAAACGTCACACCTGGCGCAGTAACTTAATGATAAAAGTCCTCGCCTTGCATGTGCCAGAAGTCTACGTGGGCACGGGTTCTGATGCTGGCTGCTCCACTTCCCATCACATCCCTGCTTGTGGCCTGGGAAAGCAGTCAAGGATGGACCAAAGCATTGGGACCCTACAGCTGCACGACTCCTGGCTTCGGATCAGCTCAGCTCTGGCCATTGCAGCCACTTGGGGCGTGAACCAGTGAACAGAAAATCTTTCTCTGTGTACCTCCTTCTCTCTGTATATCTGGCTTTCCAGTAAAAATGCATAAATCTTAAAAAAAAAAAAAAAGGAGTGCAAATCTCAGAATATGACATTGGCAGGTAAGTCATACACTTTTTCTTTTTCAATGGCTCAATGAACATTTTTAAAGCCAGGCATGAAGGCTTCAACCCATTCTTCTAGCAACCTAGCCACTCCCAGGAGGACTCACCTGCTACATCCAGATCCACCTTGTAGTGGGCACTGTGGGTGTGGACAGTGCCCAGCGTGTGTGGCCCAACTCGGTTCCCAAATTCTTGGTAAGCACCAAAGAGGAAGGACGAACTGATGTAGCCGGTGGCATGGAATTTGACCTCCACGGCCCCATTGGGGTGGAATATCATGTCCCACACATAGTCGTAGTTGAGCATGGTAGACACAGATCTAAAGACCAGCACCGTGTCCGCAAGGCCCCCAAAATAGTGGGAATGGACATCTGAGTGATGCCGTCTCAAGGGGAGGCCCTGATTCTGTTCAAACACACAGAAGGCATTGCGCACTGTTTTGGGTGTCTGGGACTCCAGAAGGAAGTGCCAGTCCACATAGGTGGCCAGGTAAGGGCAGTCCACCCCACGGGTCAGGGGCGTGGAGAAGTGGCCCAAGCCAAAACCGCCGTCTGTGTATCGGCTTCGGAGAGCAGCAGGGGAATTGCCCCCATAAATGGTCAGGGCCTCCTGGACGCTGATTTCATAGGCTATTCGCTCGCCTCGGAAGCGGACATCAAAAATCCTCGGACCACTGAAGGCTCCCAGGCCAAAGGAGAAAGTCCATAGGGAAGAGGCCACGCGAGTCCCCTGTACGCTGTAGCGAGGACCCTGAGGGTGGAACTGCAGAGGCGGGGCCGGGCCTGGGGGCACCTGAGGCTTCAGGGACCACAACCCACCTGTGCCGTTGTTAGGGATCAGCACCACATTCACCATGCCAGCCTCAAACTGCTCCTCCAGCTGGGCCAGGCTCTCATAGTAGCGGCCTTGATAGAATACCTTCTGGATGTGCCAGTGGGCAGGGTTCAGCGCCTTGTGGTTGACCAGAAGCTCCAACCCCACGGGGTTCAGGTAAAACCCAGCCCCTGAGATGTTATAGTAGAGGCCAAACCAGGTGGCCCGGTCCCCAGATTGCAGCCCACGAGGGGCAGTGTTCATTGTCACCAGGTTTCGTCCCCCAGACGTATAGAAGCAGCAGTGGTGCAGCAGGCCAGCAGCACGGGGCAGCTCTCTGTCGAAGAGCATGTTGTCTATCTCCAGGTACTCTCGGGCCAGCACCGGGCGCCGGTGGTAAGGCAGGGGGCCCCCGTGCTGCTCCACTGTCACATCCCGCACATAGCTGGGCCGGGGCAGCGGCCCCACCACCAGCTCACTCACGTTGGGCTGGGCCTGGGCACCAAAGAAGACGATGGCCAGCGCCTCACGGGCCGGTGGGGGGCCCCCTCTGTCCAGGTGGGCCAGGGCCACAGCCTTGCGGGGCAGCTGCAACTCCACCGAGAACACACAGTTGTCTGAGGGCTGGGCCTGGGCTGCGTCCACCAGCCCTGGCCCCAGCTGCTGCCTCAGAAAGCTCATGACAGCTGTCAGCTCATCTGGGCTCAGGTCTGCGAAGAGCTGGCTCCGGTCGGGGTGTGGCAAGGTCTGGGTGCTGGGAGCCCCCAAGGGACAGTGGGGCACCAGGCCAGGCTTGCATTCTGTCTGACCTATGTCCTCACTCCCAGGGCTATTTTCACCCATTCCTGCCATGGGAAAACTGAAGAGGAGCAAAGCCAGGAAGGCAGCCATTGCCAGTGTGCCTGGCTGGCCGACGTGGGACAGATGCATGGACAAGCCCCAGGGCCAGGTGCCTCGCTCCGCCTGGCTCTGCCTGTCTGTGCAATGCTGCGGGAAAAGCAGCCTCAGCACAGAGGTTGGCAGGGGCTAAGGGTCAGGCAGGACGCAGGAGGCGGGGCTGAGGCAGGGAAATGGACTTTGGGTGGCTGTGGAAGTCTCCATCTCAAATCAAACAAGTCCCTGGGCTCCCAGTTGGGTGACCAAGTGGGAGGAGGGGTGGATTCTTTCTCTTGACCACAGGGCTGTCCTCACAGCTCGCCTACCTGCACCTCTGCAGCCAGCACCCTGCTTCCTATCCCACTGTGCCACACACCCTGAGAGCTGCTCATGAGTTTGGTGCCTTCTGCGGTGCCCCTGACCGGATCAGCCAGCACCCTTTCTGAAGCAAGGGAGCTGGGAGCTGCAAGCCTGAGCCAGGGCAGCCTCAGGGAGGCCCTGAGCGCCCAGAAGTCCCTGCAGGCAAACACAGCAGGGATTGTAGGACAGGGCAGAGGCAGGGGAGGAAGGGCAGAAAGCGAAGGTGATCAGATGTCTTTGGGGAGTGGGACTGACAGGCCAGGTGGGACGTCAAGAAAAGACAGAGCCACAGGCTATGGAGTTGAATCAGAAGCCCCCAGCCCCCTGCTCCAGGGACCCCTCTTCTAACACGGCAATGGTGTAAAGGGCGAAGCTGATAGCTGGGAGACCGTCGTCCAGGTCCTGAGGGGAATTGGGATGGACGGAAGGTTCCAGCAAGGGACGTGCTGCCCTCAGGCATGTGGGAGAACCCTCTCCCACCTGTACATCCTTGGAGAGAACATCCCATGGATGCTCCCTAGAGGAGATACTGGGGCCCAGCTGAGGAGCCCCAGCCCACTGCCCTCAGTGGGTGAAACACATCCCACCAGGGCCCAGAGCTATGATACAGGCAGGGTTCAGCCTGGCTGGTGGGAGGTGGGCACAGGCCTGGGGCTGGCCGCGGAGGATCAGAGGCCCATTTGGCTCGTAGTAAAAGCAAGGAGACCCTCATGGGTCAGGCAGGACACTCAGTTGGAGGGGCTGGGCATCCTGCCATGTTTACAATACAGGTTGCACTTCCATTTGAGTTTCCGGTTCTCTCTCTCGCTCTCTCCCTCTCTCTCTCTTTTTTCTAGTAAGCCAACTATTTATTGTAGAATCAGCAGGGAGAAGAATTTTCTTTTTACTTATTTCTGTTTTATTTAAAAATATTGGCATATTTTTTGGTAAAAGGGTAGTTTTGCTCCTGAAGCTGTGAACGGGGAGTGGGGCTCCTTGTGGGGCTGTGCGAGGGCATGGCCCCCTGGCCCTGGCTGGAATTTCTGGTTTTTTTAATTTTTATTTTTTGATGATTTTTACAAAGTTGATTAGGATGATAAGGGTCAAGGGCTACAGGAAGGTGGGTGAGATCACCATTTCCACATTCTCTTTTTTTCCTTCCTGTATCTGGGGGAAGAGGGATGGTAAGGGGAGAAGCCACACCCAGCCTCCCAAACGTCTCTGCATCCTGGGATGGAGGACAGCCACCCTACACCACCCTAGGGTCCCCAGTGTGGAGCATGCTCTGAGGGTCCTGCTCATGAGGTTTTAATAGTTCAACAGTTCTGAATTACTGCTAATCTCACCACTCCAAGCACGATGAAATCTCTCCAGAATCCACTAGTTGACATAGTCCACCTTGGAGTCTCCATTTGCCCAGATATTCACTGCCAACTCTTGGCTGGGGTAGTTGATCAGTTTGCTCTGTCCTCTGTCTTCTGTTGTGGTACCAAGTGTTCTCTGCAATCTTCAATGTACTGCCATATCCTCCATGTGCAGCTGGACATGCTGTTCGCTGCTCTGTCTAAGCCACTGAGGAGGCCCAGCTCTGACATATGCAGTCCACGGTCAGACCATGGAACCTACAATTCTCTCCATGGTTGGGGTTTTGAGTCCAGTGATTCAGTTGGGGGAATCCTCAAAGAAACTTCATTTGAGGTGATCCCAGACTTGATTCTTGTGTGTGCTTGCTAATACAGAGTCTGGTACAGTCTATTGCCCCAATCAGCTTATACACATGCTGGTGGTTGCAATTGCTGGGTCAGTTGTCTCCAGTCCTGTCTTCTACCAAACCAATGGGTGTTGCAGTCCAGCCCGATCTTGCCCACCATACACTCAGCCTTCATGGATACCAGTGGGAGCAGCGACCTTGTCTGAGTGACCCACAATAACTCCCACCATGCCTGCCCCCTGCCCTGATTCCCGTGTTTGCCAGTATATACAGCAGACTGGTCCAGTAAGCCCCACATCCCATTCAACTCTCATATATGTCAATGGGCATTGAAGCCTAATTCAACCCAATCGGCTCCACTATCCAGCCCACATATGTGCCGGTGGGTGCCACTCTCCATCTAGCCTGCCTGCCCCAGTTTTGGTTGTCATGTTCCCCAGTCAGAGTGGCGATCCAAGAGGGAGGTGCCCACTGTTTCCCTACTGGTCCCACTCCCACTCTCAGATCTTGCACTCTCCAGGTGGTTCTGCAGTTTACCTTAACAGAATTTGCCCCCTGTGCCAGCATCTGCCAGCTGAAGCTGCAGCAAAGCCCAGCCAGCCCACACCCACTCTGACTTATGCATGCGCAAGAAGGAACAGTCAATCCAGTCTGGCTTTCCCCTGATCCAGCTCACATGAGGCCAACAGATGCTATAGCCCTGCCTAGCCTGATCTGACTCCATCCCAACCCATGCTCTCCCGTGGGAATGGTGGTCCAATAGGGGAGCCCTCCACATTTCCCCTACTGGCTTTGTCCTCTTCCCCCCCTGGGTCTCAAATGTGCTGGTTGGGCACTGCAGCCAGTCTGGCATGCCTGCCCCCCCCTCCCCCGCTAATTCCAGCTCACACTGGTGGGACTACAGCCTAGCCTAGCCCAGCCGGCACACAATCCTGACCCTCATGTGAATTGGGTTGTGTTGTGACCCAAACTGGCCCGACCCTTATTACATTCTGGTGCTCAGATTCAACGGTGAGTGATATGAACCGGCCCAGCCTGGTTTGCCCCCAGCTTGTGCCAAATATATGCTGGTGGGTACCATTCCCTGGCCTGGTCTAGGGTGCTCCTTGTCATGGTTCTTGTGTTCACTTGCAGGGACTGTGACAGAGGAGTTGCCTAAGCTCTTCCATGAGAACCTCTCCCAATGTCAGATCTCATACCCATTGGTGGGTTCACGGACCAAGTCCTGCTTATTCCACTTCCTGTCCTAGCAGAAACAGTGGCCTTTCCTGACTAACCTTCACCTGTTCTGGTTTTTACTGTTGGGTGTTACAGCCTGGCTGGAATTTCAACACAGCAGCCCCTCCCCACCCTGGTGCAGGTCAGCCCACCACCCCCATCCCTGGCTTGGGGAGCAGGACACAGCTTTGCTTTTGCTCACCTGCAGAATCTCTGTGGGAAGAGGACTACAAAGAATATTTTTTATTTAATAGATTCTGAAAGCATTTGGGAGGGCGTGTGGTAAATAAAAAGTGTCCTGGGCATTCTTGTCCCCCCTCATGGTGGACACTGCCCCTGATGGTCCCGCAGCATCCTCCAGGGAGACCCATCAGAGGACGGTCAAGGTCAGTTGGAGGACAGAAATGGACTGGGTTGGAGGAAAAAGGGTGCAGGCCAGCCTTGGGAGGAAAGGTTAGTGAGAACTCCCTAACAGGAAGGGCATAGGAGGGTGTGTGTGTGTGTGTGTGTGTGCTGTGTTTTGTATATGGATTATGTGTGTCATGTGTATATGTGTTCTTTCATATGTAGTTGTATATTGTGTTGTGTGTTATTTGAATACACGTGGGTTGTATGTATCATTTATTGTGGGTTGTGGGTATGTATGTTTGTTGTACGTGTTGGTGTGTATATGAGTGTGTTAGATGTGTATGTGGTATATTTAATTATGTGTGCTGTGCATGTGTATATTGGATTGTGATGTATTTACGTGTGCTGTGTGTTATGTGTGTGGTCTCTGTGTTATGTATGTGCCTGTGTGTTTTGTGTTTATTCTGTTTTGCATTGTGAGCTGTCAATTATGTGTTGTATATGTTTGCTGTGTATTGTACGTGCTCTGTAGATATGCATATTGTATGTGTATGAATTACATGTGTGTTTATTGTGTGTTGCATGTTGTCCATGTATGCTGGGTGTGGCAAGAAGGCCAACTTGGTGAGGTGTGGCCAGGGTCTCATCCAGGGATGATGGTAGTGATCCAGTGGGGAGTGCTCTGCCTGCTGAGGCTGTGAGGCTGCAGGGGACCTGGTGTCTAGAACGGCATCGCTCACCGGCCTCCCCCAAGGGCACCATTCCCTGCTGCTCCCCCCGCCTGGCATCCTTCCATCCCAGCCTGGTGATCGGAAGTTCATTAGCCCAGAAACCACGTTGCCATCTGCAGCCTCACAGAGGACCCAGCAGCAGGGACCCCTCTGATTTCTCTGGGAATCAACTGAGCATGAGCCCCTGGGATCTTGGTGAAGAGGAGCTTGGCTCTGGGTGCCAGGTTCCACTTGATTGCACAGAGCACGTGGGCTGTGAGTGCAGCACAACTACAGAATGAATGGGTCACCCAGGGGCAGGGAGATGGGGTAGGGGCCAGGGACAGACGTGGACTCAAGAAGAAAGGGGGAGCAAGACAGCCCTTTTTTTTTTTTTTTTGAAGGTTTTATTGTTATTGGAAAGCCAGATATACAGAGAGGAGGAGAGACAGAGAAGAAGATCTTCCATCCGATGTTTCACTCCCCAAGTGAGCCGCAACAGGCCGGTATGCGCCAATCCGATGCCGGGACCAGGAACCTCTTCCGGGTCTCCCTCGCGGGTGCAGAGTCCCAAAGCTTTGGGCTGTCCTCGACTGCTTTCCCAGGCCACAAGCAGGGAGCTGGATGGGAAGTGGAGCTGCTGGGATTAGAACCGGCGCCCATATGGGATCCCGGGGCTTTCAAGGCGAGGACTTGAGCCGCTAGGCCACGCCGCCGGGCCCAAGAGAGCCTTTTAAGGTCAGAGCTGGCAGGACAGTGGTGATGGGGTGGAGAGAACACGACAAAAAGGCACTCCCCTCCCTCATCCCAGGCTCACTGGGTGGATAGGCAGGGGTGGCAGGGCCCTGAGATGAAGACATACAAAGGGATGGGAAATGGTTAAGGGAAGAAGCAAAACCTGAAGTGCTTGCCAAGGCCCAGGCAAAGTTATCTGGGCAGAGCACAGTAGGCGCTAGCACAGAGCGCCAGTGTTCTAGGCTACCTATTTGGCCAACAACATATAACAGCTGCTGAGGTGAGATTCTGAGCATTTCTGGAGAAAGATGCGAGTGTGACTGAGCACAGAGCCCTGGAATCTTCCGAGAAGGAGGGTTCAGAGGTGGGGAAGTTGGGAAGAGAGCTCCTGGAAGGGAGTGGCTGCCCACAGCTCCAGGGAGCAAGTGGCTGCAGGGTCCCTTGATTTTGGCTTTAAGAAGCGCCTGAGGGCCCGGCGGTGTGGCCTAGCGGCTCAAGTCCTCGCCTTGAACACCCTGGGGTCCCATATGGGTGCCGGTTCTAATCCCAGCTGCTTCACTTTCCATCCAGCTCCCTGCATGTGGCCTGGGAAAGCAGTCGAGGACGGCCCAATGCTTTGGGACCCTGCACCCACGTGGGAGACCTGGATGAAGTTCCTGGTTCCTGGCTCCAGATCAGCACAGCATCGGCCGTTGCGGCCACCTGGGGACTGAATCATCGGACGGAAGATCTTGCTCTGTTTCTCCTCCTCTCTATATATCTGACTTTCCAATAAAAATAAATAAATATTTGAAAAAAGAAGAAGAAGAAGTGCCTGACCAGCATGTGGCACAGTTGGTTAGGATACTGCCTATGGGATTTCATATGCTATTGCATATGGGGTGCAAAGCTGGCATCTCATATCAGAGTCCTGGCTGCTCCACGTCTGATCTGGCTTCTTGATAAAGTGCCTTAGGAGACCATTTAGGAAGTGAAGCAGCAGATGGGAAATTCTCTTTCAAAGAAATAGATTTTTTTTTTTTTTTTTTAAGTAACAAGTGAGGCCTGACAAGATACCCTAGTGGCTAAATCCTTACCTTGCAGCCACCAGGATCCCATAAGGGTGCCGGTTTGAGGCCTGGTTGCTCCACTTCTGATCCAGCTCCCTACTAATGCAGCTCTGGATTGTGCATGACAGGTGTCTCTCTCTGTGGGTGAAGAATGTATTCTCTCGCTTTCTTTTAAACACATCCTGCTCTCATGTGTACACTGTGCTGATGCCTCTGCTTTGGTTTCTTAGCTCTGAGGAATAGGAATTTGGGACACAGGTGGAGTTACCGTGGCCCACAATGGTGTCATTGGCCAATGGGAAATGTGGGCTTAGGCTGGGAGAGTCAGAGGGAACAGAGGTTTGCAGTATTCAAGCTCTCTCTGCTTAGAAGTTGAGCACAGCCCTAACCTGCTGCCTGTACTTCACTGCCTGCCCTGGCCTGGGCTTCCAGCAAACACAGCTTGCCCCCTCCCTATGGCCTGTCATCACCCCCTCTTCTTGGAGAGACAAACACACACACACACACACACACACACACACACACACAGGGAGGTGAGGAGAAATGGACTGAGATGGGCAACCATGAGTTCTGAGGTTGGGAGCCAGTGGTGTGGTGTAGTAGGTAAAGCCGCTGTCTATGTCACCAGTATCCAAAACGGGTGGCAGTTTGAGTTCCAGCTGCTCCACACTCAATTCAGCTTGCTGCTAATGTGCCTGAGGAAGTAGCAAAAAGTGGCCCAGTCTACCCACCTGGGAGATCCAGAAGAAACTCCTGGCTCCTGGTTTTGACCAGTCCAGCACTGGTCATTGTGGACATTTGGGAAATTTCTCTGTCTTTCCCTCTGTAAATTCTGCCTTTCAACTAAATAATAAGTCTTTTTTAAAAAATTATTTATTTTATTGGAAAGTCAGATACATAGAGAGGAGGAGAGACAAAAAAAATGATCTTCCACCTGCTGATAAACTCCCTCAGTGGCTGCAATGGCTCAAGCTGAGCTGATCTGAAGCCAGGAGCCAGGAACTTCCTTCAGGTCTCCCAACGCAGGTGCAGGGTCCCAAGGTTTGGGGCTGTCCTCTACTGTTTTCCCAGGCCACATGCAGGGAGCTAGATGGGAAGTGGGGCCGCCAAGACTAGTATTGGTGCCCATATGGGATCCTGGCAAGTGTAAAGTGAGCACTTTAGCTACTAGGCTACTGTGCCAGGCCCAATGATAAGTCTTTAAAAAAAAAAAAAAAAGAGTTCTGAGGCCACACTCAAGAACATGAGAAAACTGAATCCTCAGACCCCATCATTCATAATGCACTTTACCCTTCTCCCTCTACCCACCTGTTCCCGAAAACAGGTCAGTTTTAAAAAGTCAGCTTGTGTTTGGGCTACTTATTATTTATTCTGCACAAGTAATACAATCACATGGCTCAAAGGTCAAGTGTAAAAGGACTGTGCAAGCTGTTAGTCCCTTCCCTCCTCGGAGCTCATTGGTGTCACTTCTGTACACACAGAAGCAAATACACATTTGTGTACACTCCACTTTTGTTGGGAAGTACACTTCTCACCTTCTGCTGCTTGTCTTCTCACTTGACGATTATTCTGTATTAGTAGGGGAAGGACAGAATGACTTTTAGCTGCATAGGGTTAGTCTGTAGGAGAACTGACTTTAGCAATGCCCTAGACGAGGGCACTTGGGTTGTTTCTGATCTCTTGCGCTACACGCATCCCCAACCCAGACTCCGGGAAGGAGAGCAGTCCCCCTCCCACCAGAGTCCCAAGCTCTTTTGCATGTCTGTCTGTGATTGGACAGCCCCTGTTGCAGGGGTGGGGCTAGAGTGCTTGGGACTTCTCTGCTTCTGTCCTTTTGGTGCCCTTGAACTCCCTCCCCGTGGCCACAGGTTGCACAAGACCAGCACCAAAAGACCATTCTTCATCACCTGTTCACCCACAAAAACCCCTGAATGCTAACAGGAGCTACTGGCCCCGTGGCCATCTTCCTCCAGCTGATGCAAGGCAGACAGGTGCAAGTGGGGGGGCAGGGGCACAGGCAGGAACTGTGCTTTCCATCAGATGTCCTATTGCGTCTCTGAGACTTCCATAGGTCAGGAGAGGGGAGGAGAGCAAAACGGAGAAATGTGGGCTGGGGAAATACCAGGGACTGATGCTCCACAAGAGGTGGGGTTGGGGAAGGAGGAGGTTAGCAGGGAACCCCTGAACCAACAGCAACAGCAGGCAGCAATGGGAGGAAAGGGAGGTGGGCAGACAAAGGAAGTAGGGAGGGAGGGACTTGGTGGGGAGAGAATGTGGGATTGCAGGGACAGCCCCGGAGTCTCCAGGGAGCTATGCCTGTTGCAGTTCTTGGCTTCAAAAGATCAGAAAGATCCAGAAGAAAATGAAAGAGAAACATCTGTGTAAAAGCTGGCGGCTGCCTCTGCAGGCTCCTGTTGGTCCTGCCTGCCCTCCAGGGTGGGAACTGAGCACGGTGGGCACAGCAAGGCCCAGGTGCCCCCAGGAGTCCTGGGCTCTGCATGGCCCTGGCAGGGAGCAGACACCAGGGAGAGACATGGGAGACAGGCAGGGACCGCCAGCCAGAGGACATGGGGCCAGGTGGCTCAGCCCAGCCTCCACTGCTGCCTCGGCACTCACAGCCCAGCTGCATTTCCCAGAAGCCCCCTAGTTGTGAGTGAAGCCCCCGTGGGTGAAGGCAGGGAGCTCGGGGGCACAGGCCGCAACCTGGGGCAGGCAGGCCAGGGGGTTGACGGCACAGGCCTCAGCATCCTGGTCCTCCTGGAAGTAAACCGAGTCTGCCGAGTAGAAGGAGGGGTCCTCGTCAAAGAAGTTGTAGGGTCGGAGGAAGAAGCCCACGCCATTGGCCACGGTCACTGTGTTGGGAATGTCCTCGGCATGTGGGATGTGCAGAAAGCCAGCGGTCACCCAGGCCACCAAGTCCTGGCGGGGAAAGGAGGAAGAGGATCCTGGGGTCTGGCGACGCTCCAGATCCAGGGCCTTTTAACGCTTTTCAGCCTGCCCAGAAGTCAGAATGTAAACAGTCCATTTCCCCTCGGCAGATGCCTCCCTGCTGCTGACCCTAACCCTCCACCTGTGACTCTTCCCATCACAGCACCTCTTGTGCCCCCCTAGCCCAGAGGGTGGCCCCCATGGGCCACCTCATCTCGAGCCTCCTAACTCTGAGATCTCCCAAACCATAATTCAGGAAGCCAGGGTGAGGGGGAGTGGGGGAGGACTTGAGAGGCCAAAACTGGCTGATTCTGAGAAATTCTTTCTTAGTGCACTGTTCAGCCAGGAGTGGGAGGGGTTTTAGACACAGGAAACATGACCTTCCCTTGGGACATCCAGCCCTCCTTGCAGCCTAGGGCCCAGAAAGTACTCAGTGCACAAAGCTGGGGATCCGGCCAAGACCCAAGGTCTGTTGACAGTCCTCAACTGTGCCTGCGGCCCACCCAACAGAGGTGAGGCCCATCGGTATATCCCATCTTCCCACCCTCAGCTCCCATGACCAGCTGACCTCCCCAGCAATCGTCTCATTGTTGATGAATTTTGCGAAGTCCACTGTGGGGGTCCAAGGGTCATTCTGATTGAAGACGCTGCTGCTTCTGGGTTCCTTGTCCTTCTGCTGCGTCACAGCTAGCTGGTACCTAGGGAGACCCAGTTCAAGTGCCTGCGCTCATTCACCCCAGCCCTCGGGGACACTCTGATGGGTCACAGCCTTCCGCCATTTTCAAAGTGACACTCTCCCTCAACAACACAAGCACGCTCTCATGTCGGGCTTTAATCCTTTGAGAGGAAATGTGCTTCTGTACCAATCAGGAATTAAAAAATCCCTCCAAAGACCTGGCCCCGCCCTGCCCCCTGTTGGGTCTGTTTTTGGGCTTCCCTCCATCTCTCCCTTCTCCCCATTCACTCACCTCCCCCAGCTGAAAGCTCTCTCCAACAGGCTGTCCCGGGGCAGCGGCTCTCCAGAAAAGCTGAGGATCTGGATGCGGTAGCCCCGGGGGTGGCCCCACTTGTTGCTGTGGTTGCTGGCCAGGTACACATAACGAGGGGTGCCACCACCCAGCGGGAAGGCAGCCTGATCTTCTGTGGCCAGCAGTTTCCGCGTCACCTGCAACTTCTGCATCTGGTGCTCAGGGTTCCAGGGCACAGGCGAGGGCACAAAGGCCATGTCGTCAGCCCAGACGTAGTTCTTCAGCCCTGGAGAGGGGCAAGCTGGTCAGTCAGTGGTCCTGGGTGGAGTTACCCCCACGGGTCCACAGAGTGTCCCTGGGGGACTGAGAGCGGCCCTGCTTCCCCCTCCCAGGACCCTTCCTTCTTCAGCCTGAGCTTTTGCACTGTGGATAAACCATTTATTTAACATGGCCTTCATCCATCCTCTCGACATTCTGTAGCAGAGAGGACTATGCACGTCTCTATGGACCGAGCTGAGTGTCACATCACCCTAACTCACCCACACTTCTGGTGCTGCCGCAGGAGCACAGCAAGGCCTTGGTATTGTCAGTGTTACAGGAATACAAATACAGGCAAGAAAAGGGGCCCCGGCCCAGTGCAGTAGCATAGCGGCTAAAGTCCTCGCCTTTAACGCGCCAGCATCCCATATGGGCACCAGTTCTAATCCTGGCAGCTCCATTTCCCATCCAGCTCCCTGCTTGTTGCTTGGGAAAGCACTCAAAGATGGCCCAAAGCCTTGGGACCCTGTACCCACGTGGGAGACCTAGAAGAAGCTCCAGGCTCCTGGCTTTGGATCAGCTCAGCTCCAGCTGTTGCAGCTGTTTGGGGAGTAAATCAACAGAAACATCTTCTCTGTCTCTCCTCTCTGCATATCTAATTTTCCAATAAAAATAAATAAAATCTAAAAAAGGAAAAGAAAAGGGGCCCCCTTCCTGGGCAATTAAAAAAAGATTTATTTATTTTCTTTTTTTATTGGAAAGTCAGATATACAGACAGGAGGAGAGACAGAGAAGATCTTCTCTTCGATATTTCACTCCCTAAGCAGCCGCAACAGCCAGAGCTAAGCTGATCTGAAGCCAAGAACCATAAGCTTCTTCCAGGTCTCCCACATAGTACAGGGTCCCAAGGTTTTGGGCCATCCTCGACTGTTTTCCCAGGCGACAAGCAGGGAGTTGAATGGGAAATAGGCCAGCATTAGAACTGGTGCCCATATGGAATCCTGGTGTGTGAAGGTGAGGACTTTAGCTGCTAGGCTACTGTGCCAGACCCCTGGGCAACTTTTTGATCTTAAAGATGTCACCAAAAGGGGGCCAGCACTTTGGGATAGTGGGTTAAGCCTCTGCATGTAGTGCCTGTAGTCCCATACAGGTGCTGGTTTGAATCCCAGCTGCTCCACTTCCAATCTAGCTTCCTGCTAATGCGCCTTGAAAAGCAGTAGAAGTTGGCCTAAGTGTTTAGACCCCTGTACCCATCTGAGAGATCTGGAAGAAGCTTCTGACTCCTGGCTTTGGCCTAGCCTAGCCTCAGCTCTTGTGGCTATTTGTGAGGGTGAACCAGCAGATAGAGGATTTTTGTCTCTGTAACTCTGCTTTTCAAATAAATAGTCTTTTTTTTTTTTTTTTTTTTTTTTTTTTTTGTCTTCAAAAGAGAAAGCCTGGGGGAGGGTGTTTGGAGCAGCAATTAAGCCGCTCCTGGGATGCCTACATTGCACATCATAGTCCCTGGCTTCTGGAACCTGGCTTTTTTTTTGGCTCCAGCTTTCTGCTCATGTGCGCTCTGGGAGATAGCAGGTGATGACTCAAGTACTTGGGTCCCTGCCACCCATGTGGGAGACCTGGATTGAAATCCCAGCTCTATGTTTTAGCCTGGTCTAGACAGGCATATGGAGACTGAACCAGAAGGTAGGAAATTTCTTTTTGTCTGTCTCTCCTTTCAAATCAATGGTTGGGGAAAAAAATAATAAGGAGAAGGAAAAGAAGGAGGAGGAGGAGGCATGGAACAGTGTTTGGGGCAGAGGCGAAACATAAGCCTGAATACAGAAGTCTGACTGAACGGTGTGGATTGTGTGTCCAGAGGCAGGCAGGGTGGGGTGCGAGAATGCCAGAGCAGGAGAGAGGATCTGGGAGCAGGTTGGAGCTGCCTAAGAAGGGAAGGCCCCTGTGGCTGCCTGTGATGGGAATGCTGCAGGGGCTGGGGAATGTGAGAGCTGAGGGCAGAGTGGACCCCGCTTGTAGCTGCAGCAGCAAGGAAGGAGGCCACAAAGAGAGGGCTGGCACCTGCAGGCGGCTGGCCATGGGAACTGGCGAGGGTTCTGAGCTAACTGAGACATGGCGCAGAAAACAACCTGCTGGTGGACTCTGCACACAGGGAAGCAAAGTGAGAAGCAGCAAGAACTCCAAGATATCGCAGAGCCTTGGCTCTGCGACTGCCCATCCCAGGAACATCTAGAACGCCCTCCCCTCAATCCCACTCCATGCCCCCATGGCGCTTTAAAACTCAGGTGAACTGTGCCCAGAAAACCAGGGAGGAGCAGGGAGAACCTAAGGGATTCATGATTGGCCTGTAGGTGTCAGGGACTTGGCAAAACCCAGACACTTAGTGCCTTGGCACCAGAGGCCAGCCAAGAGTTGTTTAGTGACGAAACGAAGTGGTGCAAGTGCGAGGCATAGGAGACCCTAGTGAGTGACCTAGACCCCGCCTCTTCCCACAGCCCAGAATTCTCCAAGCTGGTCACGTAGATGGAAGTCATGTGTTGCCAGCTAATGCATTAAGCTTCAAATAAGATTCAGCAGCCAGTATTCTCCCATCCAGCAAACAAGAAAGCAAGAAAATGCATATCATCCTTTGCTGGGCAACCCACAGAGCAGCCAAAGCAAATGGAGGCAAAACCTTCAGGCCCACACTGCCCCCTTTGCCAGGAGGACTCACCTGCTACATCCAGATCCACCTTGTAGTGGGCACTGTGGGTGTGGACAGTGCCCAGCGTGTGTGGCCCAACTCGGTTCCCAAACCCGTGGTAAGCACCAAAGAGGAAGGACGAGCTGATGTAGCCGGTGGCATGGAACTTGACCTCCACGGCCCCATTGGGGTGGAACATCATGTCCCACACATAGTCATAGTTGATTAAGGTGGACACAGATCTAAAGACCAGCACCGTGTCCACAAGGCCCCCAAAATAGTGGGAATGGACATCTGAGTGATGCCGTCTCAAGGGGAGGCCCTGATTCTGTTCAAACACACAGAAGGCATCGCGTACTGTCTTGGGCGTCTGAGACTCCAGAAGGAAGTGCCAGTCCACATAGGTGGCCAGGTAAGGGCAGTCCACCCCACGGATCAGGGGAGTGGTATATTTGCCCATGCCAAAACCGCCGTCCAGGTAGCGGGTCAGCATCGCTGCTGCAGAATTCCCTCCGTAGATGGTCACAGCCTCCTGGAGGCTGATCTCGTAAGCCAGCCGTTCTCCCTTGAAGCGGACATCAAAAATCCTCGGACCACTGAAGGCTCCCAGGCCAAAGGAGAAAGTCCATAGGGAAGAGGCCACGCGAGTCCCCTGTACGCTGTAGCGAGGACCCTGAGGGTGGAACTGCAGAGGCGGGGCCGGGCCTGGGGGCACCTGAGGCTTCAGGGACCACAACCCACCTGTGCCGTTGTTAGGGATCAGCACCACATTCACCATGCCAGCCTCAAACTGCTCCTCCAGCTGGGCCAGGCTCTCATAGTAGCGGCCTTGATAGAATACCTTCTGGATGTGCCAGTGGGCAGGGTTCAGCGCCTTGTGGTTGACCAGAAGCTCCAACCCCACGGGGTTCAGGTAAAACCCAGCCCCTGAGATGTTGTAGTAGAGGCCAAACCAGGTGGCCCGGTCCCCAGATTGCAGCCCACGAGGAGCCACCGTCAACAAAATGAGGTTTCGTCCCCCAGAAGTATAGAAGCAGCAGTGGTGCAGCAGGCCAGCAGCACGGGGCAGCTCTCTGTCGAAGAGCATGTTGTCTATCTCCAGGTACTCTCGGGCCAGCACCGGGCGCCGGTGGTAAGGCAGGGGGCCCCCGTGCCGCTCCACTGTCACATCCCGCACATAGCTGGGCTGGGGCAGCGGCCCCACCACCAGCTCACTCACGTTGGGCTGGGCCTGGGCACCAAAGAAGACGATGGCCAGCGCCTCACGGGCCGGTGGGGGGCCCCCTCTGTCCAGGTGGGCCAGGGCCACAGCCTTGCGGGGCAGCTGCAACTCCACCGAGAACACACAGTTGTCTGAGGGCTGGGCCTGGGCTGCGTCCACCAGCCCTGGCCCCAGCTGCTGCCTCAGAAAGCTCATGACAGCTGTCAGCTCATCTGGGCTCAGGTCTGCGAAGAGCTGGCTCCGGTCGGGGTGTGGCCAGGTCTGGGTGCTGGGAGCCCCCAAGGGACAGTGGAGCGGTGAGCTAGGGTCATCCCCATTTGCACCCCTGCCTACCAGCAGGCCGCAAATCAAGGCAATGATGGTGATGACAGCCAAAGCAAGGAGCACCAGGGTGGTCTTCTGGTTCATGGTCCCTGAAGAGGGACAGAGGATTCGAGATGCTAGAACGGTGTCACCGGAGTCTGGCAAGAGGGGCTCTCCTGGCTCCCGGACTGGGGGTTCCGGGACTCTGGCTGCGTTTCCCAGGAGTCAGCTGCCTAGGATGGACCCAGGGAGGCTGGAGCCAGGAGAGGGGCGGGCCGGGGCTGGGGGCGGGTCTGAGCTGGGCTGCAGTGATTTCCACAGACCTTACATGGCTGTATCCTCTAGGCTCCAACTCATATTCTGTTCTGTGGGTCAGGGTTGGGGCTAGGGAAAGCTGGGGCTTGGGGAAGAAGAAGCTGGCCAGCTGGAGCGGGGAGATGAGCTTGGGTACAGGGAGCAGTCCCCCGGGAGTCCCCCACCCCGTTCCACCCCCACCCCGCTGAAGCTCCCACCCCCGAGAGCCAGCTGTTCTCTTTCCTGCCACTGGGAACTATTGTTTTCCTTCCAAGGACACTCCCCACGCCCCCCACCTCAGCCCCTTCAGCTTCCACCCCAAACATTCCTTGACCAGGTCCCTTCCCCAGCCCTCTAGTCTCCATTGCTAGTTTTCTTGGTCAGAGTCCTCAGAATTCTCAGGAGACTCGACAGAGTCAAGCAGAAAACATTCAAGTAAAATCCTTTTCATGCTTTTTATTATAAACTGGCCAGAATTCTAGCCACCCTTCCTTTCCAATGTGCACGCATGAAGAAATGCCCCCTGCAACGTGAGTACCAGTCTTTGGGGGTATTTATACTTGAATTTTTAAAAACTGTGTTTGATTTAAGGTATTCCTTTGGAACACGAACAGAAAGTAGGAATGAACATACGGGTTCGTGGGCATTTGGTGTGCAAGGGGCTGTTTCCAGGGCACACTAGAAGAGTGGCAGGTGTAATTAAAACTCAGGGAACAGAAGGTAAGAATGGAGAGGAAGGTGCCAGATCCCTGCCCCAACACCCTCACCACTAGAAGCCTTGGTAAGAAAAGGGGGGTAGGTCTGGAATGCAGGCTGCCAGGTGGGGTATGCAGGCTGCAAGGTTGACATGGCAAAGCCCAGCATCCTGGCCCTTCTCGAAGAACACGCTGCCGGGAGAGGAGATGGAGGGGTCCTCATCGAAGAAGTTGTAGGGTCGGAGGAAGAAGCCTGCCCCGTTTCCCACGGTCACCGTGTTGGGGATATCCTCCGCGTGGGGAATGTGCAGGAAACTGGCTGTCACCCAAGCCACCAGATCCTGCCAGAAGAGGGAGGAGCTAGAGCTGAGAACCTAGGGTCCCAGGCTGGGCAGCAAGATGCCAGACCCATAGGAGCCTCTCCTCCATCCCAGAACTACCAACCTCTCCTAAGAGGGTCTCATTGTTGATAAAGTCGGCAAAGGCCATGGTGGGCGTCCAGATGTCATTCTGAAAATAGATGCTGCTGCTCCAAGACTCCTCCTCCTTCCTCCGGGTCACTGCAAGCTGGTATCTGACCAGGAGAGGTTGTGGCCAGAGTGTGTTGGTTGGCAAGAATCAGGGGCCTCCTTGGGTCTAGGAGTCCTTTGGCTTGGCCTGTGTGTGAGACCATCGCTCACCCCGTTTCCTCTCTAGTTGGCTGTGAGGGCTGGGCAGGGGGAGCAATGGGAAGCCATGCAGTGGGTGGGGATCTCCCAGGCCTGGGTCAGGGACTGGTCCCTCCCTCCCCATTGCCCACCGTCCAGGGCCCTGCTCACCTCCCCCAGCTGAGGGCCCGCTCCATGGTGCTCTCCAGGGGCAGGTGGACGCCAAGGGGGCTGCGGACCTGGATTCGGTACCCACGCTGGTGGCCCCAGGCATTGGTCTGGTTGCTAGCCAGGTACAGGTAGCGAGGAAGGGGGCTTTCCCAGGTAAAAGCCGCCAGGTCCTCCTGTGCCAGCACCTGCCGTGTCAGCTGAGGGCGCTGCAGCTGGTACTCGGGGCTCCAGGGGGCTGCCACGGGCTTAAACACCACGTCTTCTGCTAGCACCCAGTTTTTCAGCCCTGCCAGGGTGAGGGAAGGGAGAGGAGTTCCACGCCAGCTGAGGTGGCACAGTTGCCTCCCGCATCCTGCCCACTGCCCAGCCCTGCAACAGGCAGCCACAGGCAGCAGGGAGCACTCGTGCTGGGAGCCACAGGGTCCAGAGATGTGCTCATCCCTACTCCCACTCCACCCCATCTTCTAACCTGTCCGATCCAACAAAGGAACCACTCGTCACATGCGATTAGGCATCCAGTTGCTCAGCAACACTGTGAGTGCTCACTAGACAAATATGGCAAGCAGCTGTTGGACATGGCACAAATTCAGAACATGCTGCCTTCGTGGAAAGTTCTGTTAGCACTGGTCCACCCCACAGACCCTCCCAATGAGCTCCTCAGTACTGTAGCCTAACGCTGCATTACCATGTATGCGCATGTGGATGGTAGCACTCCTATAGCTACAAAAGGCACAATCCCTGTTTTGGAAAATCTGGTTGCCAAGGTCCGACCCCCTCCCACATGGTCCCCTGCACCCCTCCTCTCCTCACTCCAGCCCAGGCACTTGGCTTTCCAACTACTCTGGGCGCATACACATTAATGCCTCCAGACAGTCATGCAGATCCTGGCACTCAGAGCCTACACCACTCCACTCGGATTCTGTTTCTGCTCCCAGTGTGACCCCTCTGAAGGCTGCTAGCGCCTCTGCTGGGCAGACAGGACTCTGTGCATCAGCAGCAGGAAGGAACAGACAGCCTCTGGCCCCACAGCACCAACCAGGCCAGGGCAACTCCTCACAGGGGCACAAGCCAGGCCTTACAAGCAAGGGGCTCAGAAACCACTTCCCGAGACACATGCTCGGTTACACGGCTCCCTGCCATACTTCTCCCCCAGCTCTAAGCTAGGTCAGCAGCAAAACATTGAGCCAGGTGGGTTGCGAACTTTCTGGCCCGTGAATGTGACAGATCTGTTCAGGGGTGACCAGTCCTCTTGGTGTGTGGAGCTCTGAGAAGCCCTTCTGCCCACCGGCAGCAAGCCTGTTGCGCACCTGCTGACTCTGGAGCCCACGGTGACAGGCAAGACAAGACACCCCTCCTCATAAGCACAGTGGAGCAGCCCCACAGCCCCAGCTGAGACCTGCCCTTGTCCCATTTCCTATTCTCCAGGTCCAGCTCTGCCCTGATAACTCTGGACAGCCTGCTTCTGGCCTCTGCTGAGGCCCGTTCCCAACCCACCTAACTCCACCACCCCATTTCCCTACCCCCAGAGTTAGTGAGGGAACAAAGTGGTCCAGCCAATCTCAGGGCCAAGTCATCTACCACTGGTATCAGTCAATGCAACCAGGCACGGCCCACTGCATTTCAACTTGTTTCTCAACTGCAACAAGCTCCAGGGGCTAAGGAGTGAGTCTGGGCACAGAACCCTCTTTACCCCTTGTCCGACACCTGCAGGCCAATGGCCCTTAAATAACACACTAACTGCATGTGCCTCTAGAGTCTGGCTTCTCCCAAGAGACCTGGGCTTCGCTTACAGGACCCCCGCCCCTCTTCCCCCATGCACCAGCCCCCAAACTCCTCACCTGCCACATCCAGGTCCAGCTTGAAGTGGAAGGCATGCGTGTGCACCGCCCCTAGCACTCGCTCCCCCACACGGTTCCCAAAGAGGAGGCTCTCCGCCCCTCCACTCAGGAAGGCTGTGTTGATGTAGCCCGTGGCGTGGACCCGACCCTCAAGCACCCCGTTTGGGTACAACACAAAGTCCCAAATGTAGTCATAGTTGCCCACGGTTGACACAGACCTGACCACAAGAGCCGAGCCGGCCAAACCACCGTAGAAGTGACTCTCGAGGTAATTGTGGTGCCTCCGGAGGGGCAGTGTCTGAGCCTCCTCAAAGACACACACGGCCCCTGGGAGCAGCTGCACTGTCCCTGCACCCGCAAGTACATGGATGTCCACCATCGAGGCTTGGTAGGGGCAGTCCACTCCTCGCACCAAGCCTCGGCTGTTGCGGCCAAGGCCATAGGTGCCATCCAAGTAGCGGGTCACCATTGTCTTGGGTGAATCAGCACCATAGACAGTCAGACACTCCTGGACACTCACTTCATAGGCCACTCGCTCACCCCTGAACCTGACGTCAAACATCCGCATGCCACTGAATACCCCATGGCCAAAGGCAAGCGTCCAGAGCGGGGATGCCACCAGGTTACCTCGCATGCTGTACTGGGCACCCTGGGGGGACAGACCAAGTGTAGGGAAAGGCCCCGAGGGCACCCGGGACCTCAGGGATGAAGCTCCGTTTGGTGTGGGCAGAGGGACTCTAATCACTTCCAGCCGGCCAGCTTTAAACTCCGATTCCAGCTGCCTCAGGTCCGCATAGTAACGCCCGAGGTAGAAGACTTGCTGCACAGACCAGTGGGCAGGGTCCAGGGCTCTGTGGTCCAGCAGGAGCTCCAGCCCCACAGGATGGAGGAAGAACCCAAGACCTGAGATGTTATGGTAGAGGGCTATCCACGTAGCTCGGTCCCCGTCCGAGTGCAAACCACTGGGAGTAGCATGGAGAGGTGCCAAAGTGGACCCATTGTAGTTGAAGATGGAAGCGAGGAAGGTGGGGGCCTTGACAAACTCCACCTCTTTCAGATGCCTCCACATCTGAGCAGACTCAGTTCTCAGCATGGGGCGCCGGTGGTAAGGCAGGGGGCCCCCGTGCCGCTCCACTGTCACATCCCGCACATAGCTGGGCCGGGGCAGCGGCCCCACCACCAGCTCACTCACGTTGGGCTGGGCCTGGGCACCAAAGAAGACGATGGCCAGCGCCTCACGGGCCGGTGGGGGGCCCCCTCTGTCCAGGTGGGCCAGGGCCACAGCCTTGCGGGGCAGCTGCAACTCCACCGAGAACACACAGTTGTCTGAGGGCTGGGCCTGGGCTGCGTCCACCAGCCCTGGCCCCAGCTGCTGCCTCAGAAAGCTCATGACAGCTGTCAGCTCATCTGGGCTCAGGTCTGCGAAGAGCTGGCTCCGGTCGGGGTGTGGCCAGGTCTGGGCACTGGGAGCCCCCAGGGGGCAGCGAGGAGGCTGGCTGGAAGCACCTTGGCTGGTCAGCAGGACGTAAGCAAGGGCAAAGATGGTGACAAGGGACAGTGCCAGGAGCCCCAGGAGCACCTTGACACTCATGGCAGAGGTCGTGAGCCAAGCTCATTGAGTGCTGGGAGCAGCTCCATGCAGGCACTGACATCAACTCAGGGTTTATATTTGCTAGGATAGCTAGGAATGGACAAGACTCCACCCCGTGGGCTGGATGGGAAATTTGTGACCTTGATTCATGTAATTCTGTTCCTATTTCCAGCCCTGTGGTTTGGCTCAAGGCACCTCTTTCCCACATGGAGCCTCTTCCTTGTTCTTGTGGCAGTGGGTTTACCGCTGGGAACAGGTGGGCCATCAGGATTGGCACTGACCTCCACCTTCTGCCCAGAACGAGTCTGAGGAAGGCTGCAAACTTCAGATGCCCAACACGCCCTAGGCTACAGACACTAAACCATCCATCTCCCTACCCGAGGCCCTCATTTGCAGTCTGGCCCTTCCATCCTAGTCCATGAGAGAAGGAGAGGCAGTCAGATGAGCATGCCCTCGGAGGAGGCCATGCCCTTGGTCTCCAACCCTCACCTACAGAGAATGCCCTTTCGGACTGAAGAGCCACTGGGGTCATGCACCTCCCGCACATGGCAGCCCACTGCACAGCACTGGCTTCCAAAGCTGCCATTTCCACCTTCACTGCTCAAGACCTTAAAGGTCTGTGGGCTCACTGAAAACCAGGAGGCTCTTGCAAGACAGAAATTGAGGAGCATTTATTTTGGAGGCTGCGGGTGCTAGGCAGTTTCCCTTGTTAATTCTAAAATCCAAAGCTTGCAGTCTCCTCAAGAAATTAACCCTGCTCAGAGGAAAAGTGTTACCATAAGGCAAAAGAAACTACTGAAGAGGGGTGTGTGTGCCTTGAACCAGGTCAGTGCCCAGATGCAAGCTGACAGCAACCTCTAGTGGCAGCTCGTGGATATTACCAAGGAAGCAGAAGTCCAGGACACAGCACCGGGGACAGAGGCAGCTTGAGTTTGGGAAACACATCTTCCACATAATTCAAACTGAACACAGATGAAGGACCCACCCTTGCCTCTTGGCTGGCAGGAGCCTCCATCTTCCCCCCCACCCCATCCCAGAAACAAATGGCCGCTCGAGAGGCAGGAAACCCATGCAAAAGGGTGCCTGGAGAAGTGGGAGCGGGCATTTGTGGGCACATACAATACAGGAACACGGGTGTGTCTGGGCACGAGAACATGGCACCCAGGTCTGCGGCTTTAGAAAGAGGTCAAAGTACCTGTATTTTTAATAATTTCTTGACATGGTAAAAGAATTTTACATTACAATCCAAGGGTGGTAGGTGAGGCAGGGTAGAACAATCCAACAAACAGGGAGGCTGAGGAACGCCTGGGAGGAGGGGGAGGGATTGAGCGGGAAGAGAAGCTGGAAGGCAAGAAGGGCCACCACCCACCTCCAATGCGATCGGTTTGTTACGGAGAACTATTCATGGGGAGAGCATCCGGCCTCCTGTCCTATACAACACTGGGAGCGAAGACTGGGAGTTGGAAGACAGAGGCGAGGAGGAGGAAAGGCCGGACACAGAGAGTGGCAGGCAGGCTGACTGCAGCTAGGAACTCTCCCAAAGCTGGGGGCAGAGGAGGGTCAACACCGAAACTGTAACAGTGAATTTGTCTCCAGCAGAGTCCAGAGAGGAACAGCGGGGACTTGCCTGGTGTATTCTGACGGGTGCACAGTGTGTGTACTTACATGTGCACACACACACACACAGAGGCCTGCTATCCCCAGAAGCACAGAACCATAAATAACAAAGGTCTTTTCCAAAGGCAGGGGCCCACAGGAGCAGCAGCGTCCGGGCGTGATGCCTGCAGACGCCCTCACCCCGTTTATAACTGGCCTGCAGGACGGCAAGTGGGAGTCCACGGAGCGGACTTGGCAAAAGTGCCCAGGACAAGAAGAAGCTTCCCCAATCTCTGCCTCCCACCTCTTGGTTCTCCCGAGCAGAGGGCGGGAAGGCCTAGGACTTTTGCCTGGATGAAGGACGACTAAGACAACTCCTAAAAGGTGTATGTGTGACGGGATCTTGGAGCAGGAAGTGTAAGGAGAAGGGCAGAAGGGCAAGTGTGTGCACGTCTGAACATGTGTACATGAGAACCCCCACTGTGAAAACACCTGCAGGAGATAGGACGCAGGCGGAGGCCCACAGTGCTTCCTGTCGTGGGTCGTGTACAGATGGGACACCTGAAATCATCAGTCAGGTGGGACAGGGAGGACTCAATGTCCCACAGAAGTTTCTGTCAGGAGAGAGGAGCTGGCCCCCCTGCCACCCTAGTTCCTAAAAAATACCTAGCATTTTCCCTATCATTCCCTTAGCTTCTAACTAAGCATCAAAGGAAGAAAACAAAGCCCAAGACACAGGAGGGAGAGAGAGAACACAAGCTTTCCTGTGCCAACATCCTGCACACGCAAACCTGCAATCTCCAGAAACCAGAGGACAGGCTGGGGTGGGGGCTTAGGGCAGGAAAGAGAAGAGTTCCTGAGGCCTGACAAAAGAGGTAAACACATCACAGAACTAGATGGGAGTTTCATTCGACTCTAACTAAAAACTGAGAGGTGCAATTACTATTTCCAGCCAGTTTCCCCATCACGATAGTCAGGTAACAAACCAAGGCAATGTCGGTCTTGAGCCAGACTCACAGAGTCCCCTGGCCCCGGCCCCAGCCTCAGTACAGTGTCTCTGCATTGCTGCTCCGGGGCCGCTTGATCTTCTCGATGTTTTTGAGGATCATGTCATGAAGAGTGACCTGCGAGCAGACACAGCGAGTCAGCCATCAGCTCGAGCACCCCTCACCAAGAAAACCAGACCCAACCTTCGAGTCATCGTCCGTGTAACCCTAATGCCACTCATGTAGAACCTGCCATCAGACTTACACCCCAACACTGAGTATAACTGGGTAAGTGCAAGGCCCCAGGTATCTAACAGCAACTAATAATGCATTCAGCCTTCAATATCAAAAAATTCCACTAAGTCTTTTAATGTATTTTATTTCCAAAAACTCATTCTTGGGCCACAGATGCACAAAACTCTAACTCTTCCTTTAACAGAAGAAACTGAAACCAGTCTGAGCAAGGTGAAGGTCACACATATAGGTGGGCCTTGATTCCTACCTCAGCCTCTCTGACCCTGACGCAGAGGCTGCAGCCACGCTACCACAGCACACACACCCCAGCCCAGCCACTTTCTTCCACTCATTTAACCATCAACTCCCACCCCAACTTTCCAGGGGCAGGTCACTCACATACTGATTCCTCAGTTCTGATATGATGAGCCGGAGGCTGATGTATTCTTTCTCGTCAATCTCTGTCACCGTGCGGCGGTAGTCCTCCTGCAAGGAGGGACCTGGGATGAAGCTGCCCCCGAGGCCCGTGGGACAAACACTCCTCCCAGCAACAAGCACACTTCCCTGGCCTGCACCCCTGGCCCCCACAGCCACCAAACCCTGACTTACCACATGGGGATATTTAGCTATTTTAGAAACCAATTTGGCTCTTGTGATATAATATCTGAAAGGAGAGAGAACAGCAGGGAGCTGCAGCAGGCCCTGTGTGGTGCTCAGCACCGTGTCGCCGAGGCCCAGCTCCCAGGCCAAGTGCAGGCAGCCCTACCTAGAAATCTGGTCCAGATAAGATGCAGCTTCACTCTCAACAGTTCTTAGTTCTGCAACTGTTTCCTCCTGAAAAACAGGCAAAAACCCCAACCGAGGTCAATCCAAAGCCACGTCCTTCTCACCCCAGCATCCCTGAAAGGAAAAGAAAATCAGGGTGGGGGA
Source organism: Ochotona princeps (assembly GCF_030435755.1). Taxonomy (NCBI): domain Eukaryota; kingdom Metazoa; phylum Chordata; class Mammalia; order Lagomorpha; family Ochotonidae; genus Ochotona; species Ochotona princeps. The sequence continues at coordinate 15,621,975 of NC_080848.1, forward strand.
GATAAGGAATCTCCCCCAAAACCTTTCTTTTTGGTTTATACAGCAAGTACATTACCTGAATGGACACCCCAAAGTTGTTCCCATCTTCTATCCTGGGAATCAAGAGCTGTACCCACATTTTCACCTGGTGAGAGGACAACACACACGTGAGGCATCTGATCTAGTCTGCAGAAGCCGCGAAGTCCCCAACCGTGCGGTGGGAACCCCAGGAGGCAGGACAGCTCCCAGCCACACCACCATCCTTCACCCCCAGGGGCCGGGGCTGCTGCCCATGGGCTACAGGGAGGAGCTGGCCCAAAGGGCATTAGCTCCAGCCTCACCGTGTTACATTTCTCAATCAGCAGCCGGATCTCAGGTTTCACTTTCTCAATAATGTCCACCAGCTGCTGGTTGCTTTTCAGCATCCCGTTGGGCATCACAAATACCTTGGTTCCTGGTAGGGTTGGGGAAGATCAAAGAATTAAGAAAGAGGAAAGCAAAAAACATCCTCTACTTTTCTTCCCCAGGGCTACTGAGACCTCCACCTTGCACTTGTCACAATCCTACCAAGACACAAGCATGGTGGTGCAGCAGCTTACTCCTCCTCCTGTGATACCAGCATCACATATGGACACCAGTTTAAGTCCCAGCCATTCTACTTGCAATCCAGCTCCCTGCTAATGCACCTGGGAAGGCAGTGGGGAATGACCCACATGTCTGGGCCCCTGTACCCACATGGGAGACTGGGAAGAAGTTCCAGGCCTGGCCCTTCTTTGGCTGTGGCAGCCATTTGGGGAGTGAACCAGTGGCTAGAAGATTCTATCCTCCTCTTTTTCTGTAACTCAGCCTTTCAAGTAAGTGAAAAATATACCTTGAGAAAAACTGAAAAGAGATGCATAGTTCAATAGAGAAGCACCCAAGGTTTGCCAAATCTTAAGACTGAGAACATTAGAATAAATATATGGCTTAAAGACTTGTCAACAACCACTACTGCAGGGGCAGAGTGTAACACAGAACCAAGACATAAGGTCCAGAGTGCCAACCACTCTCCCATGGCAGCCCACAGCAGGTCAAACCCGCTTATGAGAGCTGGGTGGAAAGTGCTCAATGACGACCAACTCCGGAGGACCCAGGGTTGCTGACTCTCAGGGATACAAACATATCTTGCTTCTTACCTCTCATTTCTACCCCTAACCCCATGGCACTTCTGTCTCCTTGGGAACCCCTTAGAGCTTAGAGCCACTTTTCAAGGATGCAGCTCGGGGACTCAGGGTGATGTTGGGGAGCATGGACCTGGCCTTACCTTGGAAGGCCTCTTCACACTCATCCAATCTTCGCTTCTTATAGGTGGGCTAAGGCACAAAGAGACAGGAGTTAGCCTTCCTGCCACACCCACAGTCTTGTCACAAGATGCACTTCAAGGAAATGCAAACCCTTTCTGCCCCTGTGCTCTTACTCATTCCTGCACAACTTCCCAAGTACATACAAAGCTTGCAGGAATGTTCTTGCCACCAGGAAACAATCTTGCATATAACTTGGGGAAAGGGGAGAGACACACAAAAAAGAATGGGAAGAGGCCCCCATCAAGGCAGGGTGAGGACCATCAGGTGAACACGTACAGATCTACTAGTTCCACAGAGACTCGCCAGTCAAATGACTGGCAGTATCCAGCACTCACTGTGTCCCAGACACAATGCCAGGGGCTGAGGATACAGAGCTCTGGCAATTCCCACCCTGCGGATGTGCTAGTCCTACTAATGAGTGGCAGTAACACAAACAGCAACCCTACCGCAGCCGGGTTCTGTCAGGGTGTGGACAGGGCATAGATAAGGACCAGGTGCTGTGGATGCGCAGAGGAGACTGTCACCCCGCGACACGTGGGTATGGGAACCGAGGGCAGGGAGTCTCACCCAGAGCCCTGAGTAAAGCCAGTAACCCAAGCAGACCTGTAGCTACGTTAATCCCACTGAAATCCCCTGTCACTGACACTTGTATTAGCACACTCACTTCCTGTTTTATAAGCCAGAACCGGGGTCGAAGAGCAGCACACAGCAGTCATCACTCCAGTCCTAGCTCCTGGATGCCAAGCTGACCAGGCACTGGAGGACAGAGAACCGACTGCTACGGAACCCAAAGCCCAACGGCAGACACTTACACCATCCAGTCCATCGTGGCTATTGGTGAGAAGAATGGGATCGGGCACTGGGAGATTCATGTCTGAGTGGATCTGCGTCAGGTCATGGATGTTCAGGATCGGCTCCTGAAAGAGAAAGGTCCACCCTCAAAGCCCTGCTCTCCTCAAGCTGAACAAAGCTTCTATTCCATTGGAACGGTTCGGACTCGAGAGAGCTTTACAGCACAAAATGGAATCGCCACGCAGATCGTTCAGCACCAAACACCACTGCGGGAACTGAAGCAAAGGGTCTCTCACCTTCAAAAAACTATCAAGTTCTAATAACTTCTTCGGGAAAAAATTTGCCACCAAGTCTTCTGCCTAAATAAAGGAAAGTGCGACTGAATTAACAACTGTAGGACGGCCTCTTTCTCTCTCTGTAGAGCCATCTCCTCATTGGGAAAATGTCCCAACAAACTTATCCATACTCACCTCACTTGTGATCCGCTCCCTGAAAGAATCAACCTAAAATGAACAAAGATAGCAAGTTCAGAAAAGAAATGCAGTACCTGGCCCCAGGGGCTAGTATGGTCAGGAGGAGGGAGAAATCCCAAATCCAGCTGTCCAACCCTCACCTGGCAATTGTAGTGAGAAGCTGAGAGGCCCCCAGACTGCAAATACTTAATTTTTTTGAGGATCCATTTCTCCATCTCAGGAGAGGCAGGTGGGGCTGGAAGCCAGCACCCCTTCCTCTCCCCTGCCTCACCTCGTCTGAGGGTTATCTGGCCCTGACAAGGCCCCAAGAGGAGATGGGGGTGTGAGCTCACAAACGTGCCTGTCCCTACTCGCACCTGGGGCCTGACAGGGCAAGCCAGCAAGCCGGCCAGCCGCCAAGGGCATGATGGGGGTAAGCACCCGGGGGGCTCGCGGACTTCCAGCTGTCACTGGCCTCAAGCACCGAGTCCAACACATGCCCTCAGAGGTCTCCATCACCAGACGCGGGTACCAGAAGCCCCCCCATCGCCACCCCCATGCTAGCTTCCCCCCCTCCCCGCAAAGCCGTCTCCGAGAGTCGTGGGGGGGCTGGGCTGAGCCGAGCGGAAGCTCCGAGCTGGTGTCCCCAGGGAGACAAAAGGCACCATGCGGGGGTCCGGAGGCGACCGACGGCAGGAGTGGTGGAGATAAGCAAGGGGTAAAGGAGACCCGGACCGGTCCGCTACCTTGAGCTTCACTTCCTGATCCACCTTCAGCAACGAGGCCATGGCCGGGCCGGGCCGTGTCCGCTCCGCTGGAGACCAGAGGCGCTGTGGGCTCCGGGGAGGGGCCAGAGGGACCTGAGGAATCTCGGCTGCCCGCGAGCACCCGGCCGGCTTCTCTGGCTCCCTCCCTGCTCGCTCGCTCGCTCGCTCCCTCCGTCCGTGCGGTCCGTCCGCCTGCCCGCCTGCTGCCTGCCTGCCTGCCTGATGCCTGCTGGCACTCTCCCTCGCCCTCCCGGCTTTCGCCGCTCACGCCGGAAGTGGCGTCACAGCCAATGGCCGGCGCTCCCGCGAGGATGTGCGCGCCCTCTGCGCAGCCTCACTGGGTCGGGGCTCCGGACGGCGCGATGGGGACCCGGGTTCCTAGGTGGGCCGATGGCGAAGCAGCTCGGCGGGCGGGCGGGGGGTGCGCTATGGAAAGCTGGGCTTTCGAGAGATTCGCTAACTGCTAGACCTTCTGTCGGCCCCGACCCCACGGGACCCTCCGAGCGCCGCTGCCAGCCGGACGACGCCGTCGCGCTCCAGTGACGTCGACTGGAGGAAGCCGGTGACCCGAGTTCGAGACTTCTGTCGGACGTTCCCGCTACTTCTTCCCTTTGGATACAAATAATGAAGCCAGAGACAAACCAAACAGCTTTCATTGCGCCATTTCCCTGATACGTTTCTTCTCTACTTATCCCAGACCTAGGGGGCCAACTATCTACTGTGCAAATTGATGCCGCGGTGGTGTAGGGCTGACCCGAGGAAACCACAAGTCAGACCCTGATAGGAACAGTCTGATTATAAGTGTTTATTTACTCCCACCTACATCTACACTGCTCCATCAATACATACTTGAATGGGTATAGATAAAAATGAATCCGTGGGAAATATGGATAGTAATACTATCAATAATCTTAATTGTATTCTTAATATTACTACACTTTTATCTGAGACTGATGATCTAGAAATAGCTACAATAATAGACCTTTTATGTAAACTATGCTGTGACTTAATAAGGGATATAGTATGCATGTTGGTACTTTTGAACAGAAGTGACTCCATCTTCCTAGACTACTGGTAAAGTGGAGTCACCTCTCATATCACTCCTGTCAGGAAGCTCTAATGCAAGCAAACATGTTAAAAAAAAAAACAAGTTCTGGTAAAAACGATAAAAGAAGAAAAATATGTTTTGACAAATATGTAAAAAACATGTTTTGCAGAATTAAGAAAAAGCAGAGTGTTACCAATAGATAAGTTATAACCAATTAGAAATAAGTAAACATGTTTGTGAAAATGAAAGTAACCAGTGGAAATACTTTGTAAACAAGTAATAACCAACCAAAAACATTGTGAACAACTAATGGCTTGACCCCCTGAATTGTATATAAACCCATCCCTTGGTCTCAGTCACCTGAAGCCAGCAGGCTCCCACTAAACCGGAGCCAAACCCCCTTGGGCTTCCACCCGAAGCCAACCGGCTCCCACCAGACCAGAGGCAACCTCTTGGGCTTTCACAGAAGCTAGCAGGCTCCCACCAGACCGGAGCCAACGCCCAGCAGGCTTCCACGACAGATAAGCTAAGAGGCACTCTCGGTGGCTTCCCTCATCCTATTTGGTGTGTGCTCGCCTGAATAAATGTCTGATTACAAGCATACATTCTCTCGACTTGTGACGTTTGTTTGAGTGACCAGGCTGGGTATTCGCGACAGACCCCTGACAGACAGCTCGGGTCATGCTGTATGTTTTCCTCGTGTAGACCTGAGACCATCTTTTCATCCTGGTTATTTCACTTAATAAAGTGGTCCATGGTGCTGTGACAGGCTTTGGAGCAGCACCCAGTGTCTCAAAGCCTAGAACTATTTTAGAATAAAATCACAGCCTAGCCACCTTTGGAAAGACCCAAGTGGAATTAATTCTCCTGGTTAACTCAGTGTATCCAAATACAGTCAGCCCTCCATGTCTCCTGTCCCTAGCCCTCAGCTTCTGCTCATCCCTGTTGGAAAATGGAGGGGGAAGCTGACAATAAACTGAACTCGTACAAACTTGTTTCTCGTCATTGTTTCCTAAACAATACACTGGAACGGCCACTTACAGAGCACTGGTGCTGTCTGAGAGAGGGGCGCGTGTCGGGTGGATAAGGTGCCCACATCTGGCATGGAAATAGCGGATCTATGCCGGCTCTTTCTTCCTGCTGAGGCAAACCCTGGGAGTCGGCGGTGATGCCCAAACATGTGGGTTCCTGCCATCCGTGTGGGGGATCTGGATTAAGTTATTTGGGTTTTTTCTTAAGATTTTTTATTTATTTATTTTATTGGAAAAGCAGATATACAGAGAGGAGGAGAGACAGAGAGAAAGAACTTCCGTCCGATGATTCACTCCCCAAGTGAGCCGCAAAGGCCGGTGCTGCGCCGATCCGAAGTCAGGAGCCAGGAACCTCCTCCAGATCTCCCACATGAGTGCAGGATTCCAAGGCTTTGGGCTGTCCTCGACTGCTTTCCCAGGCCACAAGCAGGGAGCTGGATGGGAAATGGAGCTGCCGGGATTAGAACCGGTGCCCCTATGGGATCCCAGCATGTTCAAGGTGGCCACTAGGCCACCACGCTGGCCCAAGTTATTTGTTTTTTACAGAAGGATGTGCACAGGTCCTAAACAAATACAAATCCTGCATGATTGTGCATGTAGGGACTTGTGCATTCACAGGTGTTGGTGTCTAAGGGGTACAGAATTAGGATACAGAGAATTGACTATTTCAGCATATAATCAATAAACACTACAAAATATAGGGGTCTTACACATTCTTTTCCATGACCAAGCCCTCAAAATCTTGTATATAATTTATAATTAATTACACATCTCCCTATGAAGTTGTCACAGCTGAGCTCCACAGCCAATAGCCACATGTGGCAGGTGGCCCCTGTATTAAACAGCCCATCTCTGCGTAATCAAAAGTAAGCAAGGCTCTAGGTCTCTAGTCTCATGGGGCTTCATACTCAAAGATATCAGAAGTTACAATGTAATTGCAAAATTTGAAAAATAAAAAATAATGTAATTACAAAATCTGATGAATGTTAAGAAACAAGTTGTTGACACACAACACCAGGAATCAATGAGGATGGCTAAGAATGGGCCTCGCTAGGGCCTGACTAAAGTCCTCACCTTGATGTGCCAGGATCCCATAGGGCATCGGTTCTAATCCTGGTGCCCCCACTTCCCATCTAGCTCCCTGCTTGTGGCCTGGGAAAGCAGTCGAAGATGGCCCAATGCATTGGGACCCTGCACCCATGTGGAAGACCCGGAAGAGCTCCTGGCTTCTGGCTTCGGATTGGTTCAGCTCTATTGCAGTCACTTGGGGAGTGAGTCATTGGACACAGACCTTCTCTGTCTCTCCTCCTCTCTATCTGACTTTGCAATAAAAATAAATAAATTTTTTTTTTTTAAAAAAAAAGAAAGCTTTTTAAACAATACAATGGAGCCGGTGTTGTGGTGCATCTGTGATGTCGGCACCCCAGGGTGCCTGGCAAAGTGCTGACTCAGTGCCCCAGCCAACCACAACGAGACCTAAAGATCTAGCTTGCTTGTTTCAGCCTGGTCTAGCCCTGGCCAATGTGGCCATTTGGGGAGTGAGCCATCTCTTTTTCTCTGCGAATTACTTTTCAAATAAATAAATACTTAAATTGAGATCATATGATACCTGAAAAAAGTCAGACATAAAATACCACATATTGTATAATTTCGTTGCAATGAAATGCTTGGAAAAGGCAAATGTATATAGACAGTGAATAAGTAGGGGTCTCCGTGTAAAGGTCGGAATGAACTGTAAAGGGCTACACGAATGCCAGAAAATGTTCTAAAATGATGTTGCCAGCACAACCGAACGTCATGGACCTACACACTTCGAAGGGGTGAACCTTACGGTACGGAAATGCACTCTCCTACGTTGCTAAATGTCTATGCTTAGGGCCAGCGCTAGGGTGCCGCGGATTAAGCCTCAGTCGATCACGCCGGCCACATCACCAGAATTCCGCCTTCCCCCGCGAAGCCCTGGCGGGGAAGAACGCATTCACTCGCCGCTCCTCCGGCTCAACACCGGAGGGCAGCACCGCACGGCCCACGGCCCGCGACTGTCGGTCGGCGTGACGTCACGCCCGGTCCCGGGCGGAAGTCTTCCGCCGGAGGACCGGAAGGTAGCTACAGTCTGAGGCGATGGCGTTTCTGGAGGCCTCGCTCTGGGGCCAATCCGGGGCTGCGGTGCCCCCACGATAGACCGAACCTGAGTGGCCGGCTCTGGGGCCCCGAGGTGAAGAGCGTGAGGGACTGAACGGGGACTTTAGAAGGGAACGTCGGAACCCTGGTGGTCCCTGTAGGACCGGTTCTCCCTGAAGCTGGGTTCCAATGGGCTTTGCCTGGGCTGCCCCCCGAAGCAGGTGCGCCGGGGGTCGTACGGCTCCCAGAGGGACGAGAGCGGGCCAGGGTCTGCCTCCGTCCCCGAGGCAGGTAGTAGCGCAAGGGTGCCGGCCCTGCCTAACGCCGCCTCGTCTCCCCCCGCCGCAGGGATGGAGGGTTCTAAGGCGTCCAGCAGCACCATGCAGGTGAGCTTCGTGTGCCAGCGCTGCAGCCAGCCCCTCAAACTGGATACGAGCTTCAAGATCCTGGACCGGGTCACCATTCAGGAGCTCACAGGTCAGCGAGGTCCTTGGCAAGAGGGTGGCCACGAGCGTGAAGAGTGGGCGGCTCTAACGATGTGAGGCTGACTTGTGGCATCTCGCAGACTGGCTGGGAGAAGCTGGGGGGAGGTGCTGCGCGTCTCTGGCTCCCCGTTTTCTCACTGGACACTTAGAGCTTTCTGTAACAGAAGCTCTGTTGAAGGGAATGCAGACACACCACACGTGAATATGCATGTATGTTATCAGTAGCAGCATTTGTCGAGGACTCAGCTTTGGCATGCACCAAGGCCATTACCCCAGAGTGGTGTCATCGTTACATCACTTGATGTGAGCAGTTGAGACTGAGGTTCAGTGACTAACCCGGTGTCCAACAGAAGTGAAATGAGGTTTGAGAAGAGAACAAACAAACAAAAAAGTTTAAATCAACTTGTGGGTCAGGAGTCAGCCAGGTTGAGTTTGCCTTTCAAAACAAGTGATTTTATTTATTTGGAAAAGTTAAAAGAGAGAGATCTGCCAGCCATTGGCTCACTCCCTAAATGGCTGCAGTGATGGGCTGGGCTGGGCCAGGCCAGGTCAGGCCGGAGTCACACCTGGGTCTCTCAGGTACAGAGACAGGGCCGAAGCACTTGGGCCATCCTCTGCTGCTTTCTCAGGTGCACCTGCATAGAGCTGGATAGGAAGTGCAGCAGCTGGGACTTGAACTGGCGTCCCTTGGAGATACCAGCACTGGGCCCCACGCCACTGGCCCCAGTTCGCTGGGGCTCAGTCCTAGCTCTCACTTGCTACCTGAGCAGTGTTTCACATGTTACTTCCCCTTTCTGAGCCCTGGTGTTTTCGCCTCCTTACCTGTAACATGTCAGATTGCTTCATGAGGGAGCTGTAAGGGACAGTAAGATGAAATGGAACTAGGAGTAAGCTTGGCAGACAGGTGTTCGCTATTTTTTATTATCCGATGCCTCTTTTTTGGTGGCATTATCTAATAATAGATTTTTTACTTTTTCTGATGGAAAGTTTTCAAACAGGCAAGTGAGTAGAACAGTGTCCTCTCCTGTCCGCCCCCAGCTTCAACAGCCAGGTTCTGCCATTCTGTAGATATATATATGTGTATTTAGTTATTTTGATTTGAAAGGCAGAATTAGAGAGAGAATGAGAAACAGAGAGTTTCCATCTGCTGCTTCACTCCCCAAATGGCTGCAATGGCCAGAGCTGGAAGCCAGGAGCTTCTTCCAGGCCTCCCATATGGGTGTAGAGGCCCAAGCACGTGGGCTTTCCACCACTGCTTTCCCAGGTCATTAGCAGGGAGCTGATTTGGAAGTGGAACAGCTTGGAATTGAACTGGCACTGCAGAGGGAGACTTAACTTGATAAGCCATGACACCTGCCCCAGACTCTGCCATTCTTTTTTTTTTTTTTTTAAAGATTTATTCATTTTATTACAGCCAGATATACACAGAGGAGGAGAGACAGAGAGGAAGATCTTCCATCCGATGATTCACTCTCCAAGTGAGCCACAACGGGCCAATCCGAAGCCGGGAACCTGGAACCTCTTTCGGGTCTCCCACGCGGGTGCAGTGTCCCAATGCATTGGACCGTCCTCGACTGCTTTCCCAGGCCACAAGCAGGGAGCTGGATGGGAAGTGGAGCTGCCGGGATCAGAACCAGCGCCCATATGGGATCTCGGGGCGTTTAAGGCGAGGACTTTAGCTGTTAGGCCACGCCGCCAGGCCCTGTACTTTTTTGTTTTTTAAAGTTATAATTATTTATTTGAAAGAGTTACAGAGAAAGTAAGAGACAGACATTTTCTATCTGCTATGCAGATGGCTACAATAGCCAGGGCTGGGCCAGGCCAAAGGCAGGAGCCAGGAGCTTCATCCTTGTGTCCCACATAGTGATGGTGGTTCAAAGACTTGAGTCATCCTCCACTGCTTTTCCAGGCCACAAGCAGGGAACTGAATGGGAAGTGGGGCTGCCGGAACATGAACAGGCTCTTATATGGCATCCCAGTGAGTGCAAGGCAAGGACTTTAGCCACTAGGCTTCTATGCCGGACCCTAAGCAAATCTGTAAATATGTATATAAGAAGGGGCCCAGCACAGTAGCCTACTGGCTAAAGTCCTTGCCTTGAACATGCTGGGATCCCATATGGGTGCCGATTCTAATCCCAGAGGGCCCTACTTCCCATCTAGCTCCCTGCTTGTGGCCTGGGAAAGCAGTTGAGGACAACCCAAAACCTTGGGAACCTACATCTGTGTGGGAGACCTGGAAGAAACTCCTGGTTCCTGGTTTTGGATAAACTCAGCTCTAGCCGTTGCAGCCGCTTGAGGAGTGAACCATCGGACAGAAGATCTTCCTCTCTCTCCTCCTCTCTGTATATCTGCCTTTTCAATAAAAACAAATAAATCTTACAAATATACACACACACATATGTATATATATACACTTTCCCAGTTCCCTTATGTACTTTTCCAGTTATCCAAGGGTGAAGGGAATGTTGCCTGTGGGATTTTCTTGTGTGTGGTGTGTTTGGTGTATGTTTTGTGTGTGTGTATGGTGTTTATTTGGGTGTGTATATGTGGGGTGTGTGTGGTGTATGTTTTGTGTGTGTGTATGGTGTATATTTGGGGTGTATGTGTTATATCAGCATAGATTGCAGCAGTTTTACTTGCTGCGCTACAGTGCTGTCTCCTAAGTTAACTTTTCTTTTCTTAAGATTTATTTAATTTTATTGGAAAGGCAGATTTACAGAGAGGAGAGACAGAGATCTTCCATCCGCTGGTTCACTCCCCAAATGGCCACAACAGTCAGAGCTGAGCCAATCTAAAGCCAGTAGCCACTTCCAGATCTCCCATGAGGGTGCAGTGTTCCAAGGTTTTGAGTCATCCTCCGCTGCTTTCCCAGGCTATAATCAGGGAGTTGGAGTGCAAGTGGAGCATCCAGGATTAGAACTGGTGCCATATGGGATGCTGGTGCTTGAGGATGGAGGGTTAGCCAGTTGAGCCATGGTGCCAGCCCCAGTTGTTAGCTTTTACAATGGAAATTTTAAAATGCATATGGATCTCTGTGTGCTCATCACCTGGTTTTAGCAGTTACCAGCATACACTGCGTCATATTTCATCTCCAGCCCCATCCATTCCTTCCACCGCGAATTATTCTGAAGAAAATCCAAATATAAAATGACCGTGAATATTTTTGAAGGATATGAATTTTCTACAGTAATCGTGATGCCACTAACATCTTACTCTGATTTTACGGGAGTGGTGGGGACACCAGATTCTTGGTGTAAATGGTACTTTAAGGTACTGCATGCTAAACTTTCTGCTGCCTGCAGTGTCAGCATCCCATATGGGTCCCTGTTCAGGTCCCTGCTGCTGCCTGCAAATGCACCTGGGAAGGCAGCAGAGGATGGCTCAAGTCCTTGGGCCTCTCCCACCCATGTGGGAAACCTAGATAAAGGTCTGGGCTCCTGCAATCAGCCTGGCCTGGCCCAGGCTGTTGCTGCCATTTGGGAAGTTGAACCAGCAGATGGAAGACCTCTTTCTCTTTCTGTCTCTCCCTCTTTCTCAGTAACTCTGCCTTTCAAATGAATAAACAAATGCTAAGGGGAGCGTGGAATGGAGGTGAGGTAGTGATGAAGATATTTCAGATTCTTTTCTCCTACTTCCGTGAGTGCCCCTGCCTTGCTAAGACTGGTTCTGACTGATCGTTTTCCTTGCCCCTAGCTCCGTTACTTGCCACAGCCCAGGTCAAGCCAGGAGAGACCCAGGAGGAAGAGGCTAACTCAGGAGAGGTAACACAGGTGTCCTGTCCTTCCCATATAAGAAACCCGAGTGGGAGGTTTGATGTGAAAACAGGAATGTAGGCTGGGTTCCTGCAGGGTATTTTGGGGGTTGCTGGGTGGCAGGAGACCTTCGGTGGTGCCAGATCACTTTGGATTGTTGGCACTACAAAAGTACATCTGAGCCCCCAGCTAGGCAATAGCAATGTGGAGAGGACTCCTGTATGCTTGAAGCAGAATTCTAGACAGTGAAGGGCAGGGTGGAGTGGGTTGTGTGTCCACGCCCTGTCATCTGCTGTTGCAGCTGGTGAGGGATGTCCATCCTTCTCCCTCCTCCTGGACCGTATGCTGTGTGATTACGCTAGTTTGGAATGGACAACCTTTTTGTCCACAAGGGCCGTTGGATGTTTATGACACAGAATTAGCAGCGCTGTGGAGTTATTAATTGAATTCTGGGTCCTGCCTGCAGTTGTCTTGGCAGGGCCGGAGCAAAAGGTCTGCAGGCATCTCGTGACCCACTGGCCAGACGTTCAGCAACCCTGTCCTAGACAGTAAGACCGGCAGCACTAGGGAATGAGTCATATGTAAAGCTGTGGAAATGTCAGTGAATGTGTTAAAATTTCTTGTTTTAAATGCACAACATTTTATCTGGGAGAGACCACCCTGGTAGGAGGCAAGGATGTGAGATGGAAAGGGGAAGGAAGCAAAGGAAGGGGGTGTAGTCAGCAACACCCGTGGGTGTCTTAGGGGGCGTCTTGGCCACATCCCATGAAACGATCTGGAATATTCCCCAGAGACTGACTCTGCCCTAGTAGGGGAAGCTGGGGGACCCACCTGCTCACAGTTGTCCACCGTTTGCAGTAGCCTGTCTTGGCTGGTTCCTCCAGCTGTCAGTCCAGGGGCCGGAGAGCCTTCAACAAGGAGGCGCAGGGGGCTGTCTGTGGAAGTCAGGAGACGTTGGGAAGCTTTTGGTCACATTTAAATCATTTCAAAACACCAGCAGGGTAAACAATGAGCTTTGTCTATGCTGTGGAAAACGTCGCGGCAGCCAGGTCTGGTTTTTGACTTAGAGAATTCTTCCACTATCCCTGACCAGAAAGTGTTGAGAAAACGTCCCATTTAATTAGAAGTGGAATGTCATGTAGGAAATATCTGTTCTCCATAGGAAAAATAAATAAGTAAATCGTCACACGGGATCTCGGGTTGGTCTGCACTGTGACTCCTTTCTAAGTCGCGCACAGGGAATGGTCCAGTAATACCCCTCTGAAGTGTCTGTGGTTTGTCAGTCTAGTGGTGATCAATCAAGTAAAGTCAGTTACTTCTGAAACTGGGAAACAGACCCCTCCTCTAAGCTGCCAGAGTGCTAATGCTTGTATTTCGTCTTCCCTAGGAACCCTTTATTGAAACTCGTCAGGATGGTGTCTCTCGCAGATTCATCCCCCCAGCCAGGTGCCTACAACTCCTCATCCCCCTTTCCCTTGCCAAAGGCCAGTGGCATGGTGACTGAGTCCAGAAATGAACCCTGGGGCCAGATGCTGGAGGTGAATCATCACCTAGCCTTTTGGCACTTTTCAGAAAAGCTGTAGTCCCATATGCAGCCTCTCGCCTCCTACTGTTGATTGGGTTCCTGCAGCCCTTCTTGCCGTGCAGAGGAATGGGAGCTCTGATGAGGCATGTAGAGGAGTTGAGGGAGGAACTAGCTAGCAAAGGAGATGGAGTGCTTGAGGAATTTTGGAATAGTGAATGTTGAACTTCCAGGTGCAGGTGAAGGTGACTGGCCAAGGGTATGGTCCCAAAACACAGACTTTTCCTGATTCTCCCCTCCTTTTCTACCATAGACACACATGCCAATTGTTGATGCCCCGTCTCCCTCCTCAGTACCTCCAAGCCAACCTTGGTGCTGAGTGCCCCCTGTGGAAGACCAACCTGGCCTTCCCTTGGGAGAGAGGCACCCCCTGGGAGGTCAGTCGGGCTAGGAATGGGTGTGCACCCAAGGCCCCTCAGCAGGGCTGGGAGAGTCTGGCACTGGCAGTGCAGTAGGTGGAGGAGGCCTCTCTGCTCCCTCACCTGGCCTGTGGGCGGGGGGCTATCTGCAGGATGATGTCCACAGAAAGTGCTAACAGCTTCACTCTGATCGGGGAGGCTTCTGATGGTGGCACCATGGAGAACCTCAGCCGAAGACTAAAGGCAAGTTGGTCCTATTCTGGTGTTCAGCAGTGGACCCGGGTCAGGGGAGCCGGGCTGATTGCACAGGGAGATCTCACCCTGCCTCTGCCATACCTTCAGGTCACTGGGGACCTTTTTGACATCATGTCTGGCCAGACAGATGTAGACCACCCGCTGTGTGAGGAGTGCACGGACACTCTGTTAGATCAGCTGGACACTCAGCTCAATGTCACCGAAAATGAGTGTCAGAACTACAAGTGAGTGTCTCTGGAGCCAGGGCCCATGGGCTCGGGGTCCTTGAGCTGTCCCTGCTCCCGCCCCCACGACGGGCCCTGTGCAGCTTGCCACCGGCTGGAGTGACGGGGCTCTCTGCTAAGCACACTCAGCCTGCCTCTGTCCTGGGCAGGCGCTGTCTGGAGATCTTGGAGCAAATGAATGAAGATGACAGTGAACAGCAGCTCCAGAAGGAGCTAAGGGAGCTGGCCTTGGAGGAAGAACGGCTGATCCAGGAGCTGGAAGATGTGGAAAAGAACCGCAAAATTGTGGCAGAGAATCTGGAGAAGGTTCAGGCTGAGGCCGAGAGACTGGATCAGGAGGAAACTCAGTGAGTGTCCCCTGCTCCCCGCCGCCCCCTCAGTGAGTGTCTTCTGCTCCCAGCCTCCCCCTCAGTCAGTGTCCCCTGCTCCCCGCCTCTCCCCTCCAGGCTACAGACAAGAAAATGGCTTCCAGCTGAAGAGGCCTGATCAGCTGGGAGACCGTGGTCAGCTGCCAGTGGGTGGCCTCTCTGCTCTGCCTATCTGTTGGTTGCCAAGGTTCTGTAGGACGTGTCAGCATAGCCAGGTGAACAAAAGATTAGCCAGAGAGCACAGAAACCAGAGGTCTGGTCTCTGTTCTATCAGGAGTGGACCCTTTTGTTCCCGTCTAGAAATGTGAACATAATACCCTGCACCTGTTCTCTACCTTTGTAGATTTATTTATTTGTTAAGTGGGTTTTATTTTTGTTTGGTTGTTTTGTTTTTGTTTTTTGGTTAGGCTGATTTATAGAGAAGAAAGAGAGAGAACTTCCATCTGCTGGTTCACTCCCCAAGTGACCACAAATGGCTGGAGTTGGGTGGGTCTGAAGCCAGGAGCCAGGAACTTCTTCCAGGTCTCCCCCATGAGTGCAAGACCTCTAACACTTGGGCTATCATATTCTGCTTTCCCTGGCCATTAGCATGGGATAGAAAGTGGAGCAACCAGGACATGAACTGGCACCTATATGGGATGCTGGTGCTGCAAGGCAGAGGGATAGCCTGTTGAGCCACTATGCTGGCCCTGTAAATTTATTTTTGTTTAGAGGGAGACCGAATGGTTCAGCCCCCCAAATGCCTGCAACAGCCAGGGCTGGACCCAGCTGAAGCCAGCAGCCAGTGACTCAGTCCAGGTCCCCCATGGGAGTAGTAGGGACCCAACTCCTTGGGTTCTCACCTGCTGCCACCCAGGGTATGCATTTCACAGGAACTTGGAATCAAGAGTGGAGTTGGAGCTTGAATCCAGGCACTCTAATGTGGGTTGCAGGTATCCTTACTGGCAGCTAAACCACTGCACCACGTGCCCAGCCATGTCATGGATGTGTTGACCTGAGGGAACCCTCTGCAAGAGGAGACGATGTCTGCACAGAAGTTGAAAGAATTAAGGGCTGAGAAGAAAGTTTGTCTTTGTTTTTGTTTTATAGAAATATTTAGTTATTTCCATTTGAAAGACAGAGTTTGAGAAGCAGATAAAGGTTTTCCCTATGCTATTTCACTCTCCAAATGGCTGCAATGGCCAGAGCTGGGTCAGACAGGATGCTTCCTCTCTGTCTCCCATGTGGCTACAGGGTCCTAAGGCTTTTGGCTGTCCTTTACTGCTTTCCTAGACCATAAGCAGGAAGCTGGTTGGGAAGTGGAGCATTCAGGACACAAATCTGCTCCCTTTTGGGATGCTGGCAGTGCAAATGGAAGCTTAGTCAGTGCCACAGCACTGGCCCCAGTTGGTTTTTCACAAAATAACGGGCAGTAGTGTATACAAATAAAGTTATTGAGCTTAGTTGTGTCAGTTCATACAAAAAAGACACTTAAAGGTGGCTTTTGGGGCCCAGCGCAATAGTCTAATGGCTAAAGTCCTCACCTTGCATGCGCTGGGACCCCATATGGGTGCTGGTTCATATCCCGGGTGCTCCACTTCCCTTCTAGCTCCCTGCTTGTAGCATGGAAAAATAGTTGAGGATGGCCCAAAGTCTTGGGACACTGCACTCACGTGGGAGACCTGAAAGAGGCTCCTGGCTGCTGGCTTCTGATTAGCTCAGCTCCTGCCATTGCAGCCACTCTGTCTCTCCTCTCTAAATCTGACTTTCCAATGAAAATAAATAAATTTCAAAAAATAAAAGGCTTTTGTCTCACTTCTGAAGAAGATGAGAAATACAAGAAGATTTTGTCCTGGTTTGGGAGGGTCCTTTTCCCCCTCCACTTCCTACCTGTGGGCAGCTCAAATTTGCGACATTTTTGTCCCTCCCAGGCCAAACAACCAGGGCGTCTATTCTGTGAGGTGGGGGGAATCTATGTCGACTATAAAAGCTGCTCTAACTGGGGGTGCTGGGATTTCCCAGAGGTGTGACAGTAGAGAAACCCGAACCTCTGGGCTATTGGCTGCTCACAGGTATCAAAAAGAATACAGTGAATTTAAGCGACAGCAGCTGGAGCTGGACGATGAGCTGAAAAGTGTAGAAAATCAGATGCGCTACGCACAGCTGCAGCTGGACAAGCTGAAGAAGACCAACGTCTTCAACGCGACCTTTCACATCTGGTAACGAGGACCAGGATGGGAGGGACACCAGGGTGCGTTGTGTGTGTGGCCCTCAGCTATTGACTACTAGGCCAGGGCGCCCTCAGACCCCCAAGGGGGACCACAGGTCCTCTTCACTCAGATCCCTGCCCTTGCTGTGGTGGATTTCTGGAGCTTGGCAACAGCCACCAAAGGAAAGGCAGCCAAAAAGGAAGAGCTCTCTAGCTGAGCCCTTCAGCCCCAGGAAAGCCTCGCACGGCAACCCAGTGCTGATTTCTTGCCCCCGCCATTATCTGTGTTTTCATGCACTAGATACTGTATCCATTTAACTCCTGAGGGAGCACCTGTTGTGTGACAGCCACAGCGCTAAGCACTAGCAGGGCAGCTCCAGCAGTGGCTGTGAAACAAGGCAGTGTGGAAGCCCCAGGGTGCCATGGGGACACAGAAGGCCATTCTCCCCAACTCAGGGAGACCATGTGGCGCGCGCGCGCACACACACACACACACACACACACACACACACACACAGAAGAAGTAATGTTTAACCTGAGAGGGGAAGCAGAAGTCTGTGGCAGCAGAGTGGTGCCAAGGAAGGAGGGAGGGGTGCATTCTGAAATCAGAGGAGCTTATTGTGACTAAAGGTAGAGTGTCGGGAAGCCAGAGAACTGATGGCCCCTGCAGGGTCATGTTGGCCTCCTTGTGGGGTTTGGGCTTACCCCAGTAGGCAGTGGGAGCCCCTGAATTATTTTAGGGCAAGGGTTATATTTCCAATGGACAGCTGTATCTGTTGCGTGAGAAATGCCTTGTCCAGCAGACGGTTGGGAGGGATCTACAGAAAGAAGGAGTAGCAGAGTTTGCAGAAGTGGAGAGTAAGAGAATAAAGGCAGTGGGGATTCAGGGAGAGGAGCTGAGCAGGAGCACCAAGGGATGACCCCTGGGTCTCCTTGGCCTCAGCCCAGCAGAGGAGAGATGATGACTCAGTGGGAAGCACGGATGAAGGTGCCAGGTGGAGCTGCAAGTGCACTGCCACGAGAAGAGGGAGATTTATGCTGGGCTGTAGGTGCGAGTGGAAAACTGCACTTCTTTTTTTTTTTTTTTTTTTTTTTTTTTTTTCTATTAATGAATACATAAATTTTTATTGACTATAAATTTCATGCATTTGGTAAGAAGTCTAAAATTCACATATCATTTCTTGAACTATTCTCTCACTGTTCTTTTTACTGCAATTATTCAAATGAAATAACACTATGTGTTTAAGTCTTTGATATTAAACATGCTTGTTAATGTGATATTAATACAAAAGAGCAGATTCCATGCAGCTCATAGGTAGAATTCTGGTAATATAATGATGCTCCCTTTCCTATCTCTTCTTTTTATTTTTTTTATTTATTTTTTTTAAATTATTTATTATTTAACTTCACTAATTACATTGTATTATGCGACACAGTCACATAGATACTTGGATTCTCCCACCCCTCCCCAAACCCTCCCACCATGGTGGATTCCTCCACCTTGTTGCATAACCACAGCTCAAGTTCAGAAAACTGCACTTCTAAGGGCGCCCCTGAATTTGCCCTGCCTTCGGCTGTCCTCTACAGGCACAGTGGACAATTTGGCACAATCAATAACTTCCGACTGGGTCGCCTGCCCAGTGTTCCTGTGGAATGGAATGAGATTAATGCTGCTTGGGGCCAGACAGTGTTGCTGCTTCATGCCCTGGCCAATAAGATGGGTCTGAAATTTCAGAGGTAAGAAATGCAGCTCTCTTTCGGGTTGTGGTGTGTCTTTGATAGAATCTGTGTCCCTGGTCTCATGAGAACACTGGGGTGCTGCCTCCCAGGATTGTCTAGGCACGGTCCTGTCCACCTGTGTGTGTTCTGCTGTAGGTATCGGCTGGTCCCCTATGGAAATCACTCGTACCTGGAGTCTCTGACAGACAAATCTAAGGTAATTCAGGAAGCTACATTTGGACTAAGTACAGGATTCTTAATATTTTATTTTTTTGTTTGTTTTTAAGATTAATTTATTTGAAAGAGTTACAGAAGGGGGCTGGGGACAGAGAAAGCGTCTACCCACTGGTTCACTCCCCAGATGGACACAGTAGCCAGGGCTTGGCAAGGCCAAAGCCAGAAGCCGGGAGCTTCAGCTGGATCTCCCACTTGGGTGACAGGGGCCCAGATGCTTGGGCCACCTTCTGCCTTTTCCAGGCCGTTAACAAGAAGTGGAACAGCTGAGACATAAACAAATGCCAGTATGGGATGCCAGCATTGCAGGCAGTGGCTTTACCTGGAAAGTCAATGTCTTGTTTAAGTTTAGCTCTTTTGGGGGTTGCAGAAAAAAAAATCTGTTGTTACAGCTGGATGAGAGGGGAAGTGAGCATGTCCTCGGGGCTGTGTGTGCTGGGGTGGGGTCGCAGTCCTGGTGAGGGAGAGGATGGTGCATTTCCACTCACAGTGGAAAGGTGTGAGGGGAGTTCTAGTTGCTGCAGTTGTTCTAGGTTATGGGAGATGATAGAATGCAGCCACCATGGTTACTGCCAACGCGTACAGATGGCACATGGCCTGAGAGACTGACAGGATTGGGAACTGCCCCAGGTTGCCCCTCTTAATCCCGCAAACCCTAATTTCTTTTTCTCTCCTCTCATGTGACAGGAGCTTCCATTGTACTGTTCTGGGGGGCTGCGGTTTTTCTGGGACAACAAGTTTGACCACGCAATGGTGGCTTTCCTAGACTGTGTGCAGCAGTTTAAAGAAGAGGTCGAAAAGGGCGAGACACGTTTTTGTCTTCCTTACAGGTCAGTATCCCCCGCGCTGAGAGGACCTGTAGTAGACCCAAACGGGACAGAGTGAAAGCACAGTAAGAATGCAGGCCTGCACGTCTCAGTGGTGGGAAAGCCAAAAGTGGCACAGGCCCTTGACCCTGATGGCAAAGGCTTCATCTAGCTCTGCAAGCAGGACAGAATGTGACCACTGAGGCCCTGGAGCCCAAGAATGTTGTCTTAGGTGGTTTTGTGGGTTTTCTTGGCACAGAGCTCAAGCCCGCTCTCCAATTTCAGAAAGGTTTTTTTCCCTGAAGCCATTGGAGACTTAACAGGAATGCTTCTTTTGGTCAAAACCAGTAGAAGCCCAGTGATGGATAGAAACCCTACTTCAGGAAAGTGAGGCTGAGCCGCTTGTCACCCCAAAACAGCATTTCTTCTCTTCTGCCCTCACAAGTTCAGGGGTGCCAGGAAAACAGTAGGAAGAATTTTAGTCTTCCCTCACCCCTGCTGCAGGCCTCTGGTGTGTGTGGGTGTGTGTCCTGTCCCTGTCCTTGGCAACGACAAGGGGCTCTTGTGACAGCCTTCTTGATTTTTGGCTTTCAAGCAAATCCAAGATACACGACCATCCCTGCCAAATAGTCTTTAAGAGATATGTTGATGCAGATGGTCCTGGGATCGCATCCCTGCCCATCGGCCTGAAATGATGTGTTACTGATGAGCTCTGCTGTGTCCCTCTGCAGGATGGACGTGGAGAAAGGCAAGATTGAAGACACAGGAGGCAGTGGCGGCTCCTATTCCATCAAAACCCAGTTCAATTCTGAGGAACAGTGGACAAAGGCTCTCAAGTTCATGCTGACCAACCTCAAGTGGGGCCTTGCATGGGTGTCCTCACAGTTTTATAACAAATGACTTTCCTGAAGGGATGTTTGTTTGCCTTAAAGGCTTCACATTTTATTGTGTTTGCAGAAAGTTTAAATTTGGGTAATATTAAACAACATATGTTTACAATACCAAAAAAAGACAAAATCCACAAAAGCCACTTTATTTTAAAGTATCATATGACAGCGTCTCCACAGCTGCCACATGCCATGGACAGTCACCAACCCAGGTCACAGTTTTGACTTTTACCCCATGCCTGCTGTCCTCCCTCCTCTGAAAACAACTAATTTAACTTTGCTTTTTTTTTTTTTTTTTTTAACTGAGTTAAATTGAGGTTGATATGTTCTCACTGGATTTTAGCTCTCGACTTCCTGCACTTAAAATATGAAATAGAAACTTTTGTCTTTACTGAGACGAGAAGTTTGGGACACACGGTTGTGAGAAAATGACATCTAAGCTTTGTCTGGTCACCATGTGATGTGCTCAGAAACTTGAAATCAAACACTTCTCACTGAATGTCTACTCTGTGTTAGAGATAATGAGGTGGTGTTTGATACTGTTTGAGACATTATTGAGAGATTTATTTGTAATAAAAGATTTGCTACAGTCTGATAACTGCGCAGAGGTGAACTATTGGGGTTTTTGTTCAAATGAGTGCTTTGTGCTCTGGAAGAAGACTTCAAGTGCAGGTATGTGGAACTGAAACATGCCGAAGATAGCTTCGTTTCTCTTTTTTTAAGACTTCTGAAGATAGAGGGCTGTAGCACTCAGTAACAAAAAACAGATGTTAAATGAACTTTCGGAGGAAATAAAGGCTGGCTGCTCAGTCAGGGTTGCCCAGATGCTCCATCCAAACCTCCCCCGCCGCATTAATACTAAACATTTCTGGTGTTTCCCTCTTAATAAAATTAAGGAAATAGCTTGTTAAACAAAAATAAAAATGTACACAGAATTGAAATGCCAGATCCAGTTCACAGGGAGATTTGGACTGTTGGTGCCCTCTGTCTGAAACCAAGACCAGAGGACAGTGAGGGGCGGCTGTTGCTGCTCGGTGGGCTCAGCCTGCTTCATGTGTTGGAGACAGCGACCGCCCTCAGCACTCTGGCCGGCAGCTGGGGAGGAGCCGGCTGCTGCTGCCTGGGAGTGCTGGCTCCCACGCTGTGAGTCAGGATTGCATAAGAGAACTCGGAGATGCTCTCCAGTGCGATGCCAGTGATGCTCTGCAGATGTGCCACGACCTTCGGAAACAGACAGGTGCTTGTTACTACAAGGGATCAGCCTACTGTAGTTCACAGATACATTTCCCTGGACCTACAGGGGAAGTTATGTCCAGATTCCCATGTTTGTCAGTGGGCCACGTTAGGATCCTTTGTCTTGTTAGCTAAAGGCTCACTTACTGCTGAAGGTAAGCTCTGTGAAATATAAAGCAGATATTTGGGGCTCTGGAGAACATACTTATTAGAACACAATAGTGGGCCATTATGAGGGGAGATGAACAAGCCAACTTTGGTTCTCTAGGCCCAATTGCATCAGCAGAAAATTGGATCAAGACAAAAAAAAAAACCTTTCGGTCCTGTCCTAGTTTTTTCCCTCCACATTGTGCACACACGTCCTAATTCTGGGTCTCGGCACTTATCTTTTGCTTCCCTAACTGACAGGGAAACGCTTTCAATCGTGAATTCTGCCGGCGTTGATCCTGCTCCATGGTGCATACCTCGCTCCAACACTCAGGGGTTTGGATGAATGCACTTGCTGCAATGATTCCTACTGCCAACAGCATGAAGTCTTCCTTCACGGAAATAAACTTTTCCCTGAGTGATTAAAATCATAATTTTGGAGCTAGAATGAAATTTGATCTGCAAAACCTTAGGTCTATGTTAATTATGTTAAGTGCTTTAATACAGAAAGGAATGGCCCCACATCTTTCCTCCATTCATCTGGGATGAAAAAACATGAGCCTCGTGTCTCATTGGCTTACAGGTTTCTTGTTATTCCACCTGTCTAACTTACAAATGCAACCAAGGCTTCTGACCAGGCTGACTGCAGTAATCAGACACTCTTGTCCAAGTCACAGCCCTTGGGGGTTGTTTCCTAAGTGACTAAAAAGTAGTGTAGAAGGGCCCAGCGGTGTGGCCTGGCAGCTAAAGTCCTCGCCTTGAAAGCCCCAGGATCCCATATGGGCACCGGTTCTGATCCCGGGAGCCCCTCTTCCCATCCAGCTCCCTGCTTGTGGCCTGGGAAAGCAGTCGAAGACGGCCCAAGGAATTGGGACCCTGCACCCGTGTGGGAGACCCGGAGGAGGCTCCTGGTTCCCGGCTTTGGATCGGCGTGCACTGGCCGTTGCGGCTCATTTGGGGAGTGAATCATCGGATGGAAGATCTTCCTCTCTGTCTCTCCTCCTCTCTGTATATCTGACTTTGTAATAAAATAAATAAATCTTTAAAAAAAAAAAGTAGTATAGAAAGAAAAGTATGGGAAAGAAATTGTTAATTGCTTGGGACAATTTAAATTTAAGAGTGAAACCCTTTGCTGTTTTCTTGATTGGGTTCAGTTATAAGTTGTTGGTAAGACAGGCCTCACCAGGCTCATTCCACTTCCCTGTTGGGAGCTTCCAAACCTGTAGGGGTTGCCTTACCCTTGGAGCTGACTAGGCGTGGAGTTTTCAATGGAAGCCCTCAGCAGGCTGTCATATATAGGTTCATGCAGGAGATAGACGAGGTCGAGCAGGGTCAAGCAGGTAGGATGCAGCTGTGCGGCTGGGACCAGACAGCCATTGTAGCCTAGAGGGAGAGTGAGAATGGTGGGAAGCAGGCAGTGCATCTTCCCTGATTGTAGCCACAGGTGTCCTGCAACATAAAGCTGGAGAACTGTTCGGGTGCTTCCGGGGTGATCTGATCTATAAACAGTCTGTTCAGCAGGTCGGTCATGAAGGACGAAGGGAGAGGTGTACCCCTACACCTCTGTGTGTACACACAATTAAAGTGTATTTGTTCTCTCTTATCATACTCTTCTCTATAAAATCAACTCTTTGATCCTGCAGTTGGAGAATGCCTGTGGGTTCAGATAGAAACCAGCTGCTGGGGCCTGGGAGCTGCTTTACCCCAGGCGTGCGGGAGGAAACACGGCAGGGGCAGGCACTGCCATCACTCGCAGACCCCTGGGCCTGCCAGGGAAGTCTCCAGCCCACCTTCTCTACCACTTGTGATGTACCTAGAACCTCCAGAAGCATCTCCACATAGGCCAAGGGTGTGGGCAGATTGATCTGGAAGTCCAGAGACTTCAGGACATCAAGCTCTGACTCCAGCAGTTCTTCTTTGGTGTACAGATAGCCCAGAGCCTGCAGGAAGTTCAGGACTGTGATGTTGCTGATTATCTGGGCAAAGAGAAACAAGATGCAGAGGCTGTAAAGCTCCCAGTCCTGGCTGAGCACACACAGCCCTTCACTGGGCAGCGTGTGCCTTCCCCTGCATACACGGCCCACGGAATGAATGCCTTGCCCTTCCTCCCCCTTCCAGCTGGTGCTCAAACAGCTTCCTGGACCAGCTCTCTCTCCCTTCCCCCACCCCTGTGCTCCCTCCTCTGTTCCCATCCCCATGACCTCCAGCCCACACCCCTGCTTCCTGCTTCGCAGAGGGCACTTCCTTCTTCATTCACAGCACTCTCGGTTTATGCTAAACAGGGTGCTTTTCCACACAATTTGCCCATACTGAATTCCTTGAGAGCACAGGTCATATTTTTCATTGTTGCCATGACACCTGGTACAGTGTCTGACCATAGAAGAAACAGCAAGTTTTGGTTGAATGACCGACCTCTTACCGTATGGGTGCTGGTTAGTGATGTGGGAACATTTTATCCTTTATAAATGGAATGGGTTGCCGTTAATGCTGATAGGGATGTTAGCAATTCAGGCTCTTTATGTAAACTGCCCTTGAGTCCAAGGGGAGGAAAGGTGACCTGTGTGAATGATGGCATCTGCCCAGCAATTACACATTGGGAACAGAACTTGAGGCTATTTCGTAACAGCCTCTGTGTGACTGTGTATGTTTGTGGGGGTGGGGGTGTGCTTAGGAAGCATAATTACACTCCGGCATTTCCACCTGAGTTAAGATGCCCACAGGCCACCCCATCTCTTTACTTTGTAGTGGAAGGAAAGTTTGCTGGCCAGCTGAACACACGATACGAGTCGGAGGAGAAACTTGTTGAAGAGCTGCTCCTTGAGAACTCTCCAGTTCGGAGACCTCGTCTTCCCATTACTGCCCAGCTGCTCAGTGGCTTGCCTGCAGATGTTCTCAGCCTGCTGAACCATAAACCTGGAGGGAAAAGCAGCGGAGACACCTGCACTCACACCAATGGACGGAAATGGTCTGACCCAGGAGAGCCTCTTCAAGTGCTGACACCTGTACTGTGGACAACAAGCCCAGAATCACACGGGGCACTTGACTGCCAGCTCATCTAGACCAGCAGAGAATGTCGAGTGCTCCATCAGAGGATGGAAAGCAGAACAGGTTGGACCGTTCTCCTGGTAAAGTTTTGCAGCCAGGGTCAGGATCTGTGGATGCACTAAGGTGGACTTGGTCAGCCAACAGACCTTGGAAAGACTTTCTCAACCCTGGAGCAATGAAGCAGACAATGTCTCAGAACTATTAAAACCACTTAAGTCACACCCTTGAATCATTCTTCCCTATGTCGGGGTTTCTAAGGAGCCATCGTAGGACCGTCCTGCATCCCCGGGTGCAGTCCCTTCCCCTTCTCCCCCACCACAGATACAGGAGAGGAAAAACAAAAACTTATCTCACCCACTTCCTCCCTACCCTAATTGGAGGCTATGGACATGTATCCCTCTCAACAATGTAAGCAATATTAAAAATAAAATTAAAAAATTAAAAACAGAAGGGAGTCTGTAGTGCTACATCTACGGCTATATCAACTCTTCCCTGGTATCAAATCACACCTGTAATGAAATTGGGGGGGTGGGGGAAAGCAGTGCTTTCTGAAAGATCTAGTCATGGTGGCCATTCTGCCAGGTGCCACCCACATGGCCTGACATGCAGGACTTTACCTTTCTAGAATTTCTACCGCCTGGTAGCTCACAGATTTCTCCAGACACCATTGTTCAGCCAGCAGGAAAACAAACTCTGCCAGAAACAGAAAAGACAGGTCTCACTCACAGGGAGGTGCAACCAAAGCCTCCTTGTGAACTCTTGGTGTCCTGAGGGGGGCTGAGGGGAGGGGGTTGGGAGGTGAGAAAGAGGAGATGGAGATGCAAATAACCTGAACCCACTTCTGACTTCCACCGCCTTTGCTGTCAACAGGCAGGTGAGAGGCACAATGAGGAGGCTGGGAGACCAAGGCTGACCAAGCCCCCTCGGTGACCCCCAGCCTTCCTGTGGGTCTCCACTGGTAAAAGGCTCGGCCAGAAACACATCAACATGCCCACTGCTGTTCTAACTGCCCTCTGCCCCATGCCGGGAACTCCCAGTTTCAAGGAAGATTCTTGGATAGATAAAAGCCTTCACCCCTATCTTCTGTTTTCAGTGGAATGTTGGCAGGAACTGAAAGGTGCCTGCTGGAGTTGCGATATCCTTTATGACACTGTTTGTTTAGTAACCACCCTCGGAGAACTCCCATCGCTTTCCAAACATGCTTCACCTTACAGCTGGACCCTGTCTTTCCCCCCCACCCCCTCAAAACCTGCATTTTGGGTAAACCTCTGGTGGCTGAGCCTCTCCCTGAGAACAGGACTGTCTGTGGAGTGGCTCGTTGTTGCAGAAACATCCCCCTCAACCACTGAACACAGTCCAGGCTGAGGGGAAGGAAGGGCAGGCAAGATACATTGGCAAGATTTTAGCTTGCCTCTGTGTTCCTTTGAAGGAACAACCCCGGATAGTGTTCTGTTTAGCTTGCAACATCATCAGAGGGTGGAAGAAAGGACAAACGTCACTTCTCAACAAAGCAAACCCCAGCAGACCCAGGAACTTTGGGCACCAATAGCACAGTTACGCATACAAAATGTTAAGGTCTCAGAGGGAATCTGATGTAGAAAAAAAATAGTGCTGTGAAAATGCCAAGTCAGCATATAACAGTGGAACCATCTACTGGGTACACCACACACATGTATGTATGAAGCCGTGTGAACCCAGAGTGTCAAGGCTCTGTTGGAAATGTCCAATGTGGAGCCGAGTAACTTGAAGCAGATCAGGAAAATCCCCAGGCATGCATAACCATGCAGGGTTAACTAGATGCTCTGTCTGTTGGGCTGTAGGCCTTAAGTCTTAGTTTTGCTCACTTCAAGTAGAGACGGGTGGTTAAGCTTTGGCTTCCATCTGTATGACCTGCATATTTGTTTCTTTTCCATCTTAATTCACCAAGAACATTGAGTTTGGATTGGGTGAGATGGGTGACATTTAAACCTCCTTACTTGCTCACAAACCCACCCCAGCCTTGCCCTGCCACCATCTGACTCCAGGAAGCCAGCACTCTGCCATCCCTGCAAAGTATCTTCATACTTGGCTTACTCTCCCCCCAACCACCCCCATATCACTTCGTCATTCCCTTCCTGATGCTCTGCTCGCTGCCCAGCATGCCCAAAGTCAGCAAATATTTTGTGACTGACTGCTGATGGTAACACAGAAGCATGCATATTGCTGGCCATCATCAGGCCTCAGGCTTGGCTTGGGCTCCTCTCTCCCTGCCAGCCCTCTGCTTTCCTTCAGGACTCCTCCTCCTACTCCAATCCTCTCAACAAAATATTTCTCCAGTTGGTGCGTGTGGCTGCCCTGCCTCTCTTACTCTCCAGTGGCTCCTTCTCATCCTCAGGGAGACCACTCACAAGCTCCCATCCCCAGCTCTGACCTACTTAAAAAAAAAAAGTCTGCTAGAAACTTTCTGTAGGTCCTTCAAGTGCCTTAAACGCAGTAGATAGGAAAACAAAGCTACAACTTCTCCCAAACAAGCTCTTCCCTCCCATTTGCTTTTTGCTGTATACATGTGTGTGTGGTGGGTATGTCTTACAGGTACCTCTATACTTCCTGTCTCCTAGGCCTAACTTTTCAGTCACCTTTTCTTTCACTGCTTAATGTATCCACAGTTGAACCCTAGCTCTTGTCTCTGAAATGTCTTCATCCTCTTTCATCCTTCTCTGCTAACACACTCCTCTGGCCTGGCTGCCTCTCACGCTCCCGAGTCAAATCCATCCTTGACATCACAGCCAAAACCATTCTTACCAAGCAAAGGTTGCACTCATATCACTCCCTGATTTAAAAACCTTCACTGTCTTCTTGTTTTCCTACCAAACCAAGTTTAAACGCCTCTCTTGGCATTCAGACTTCCACATGGAATGTCTCCAGGCTACCTTCTGGTCTTCATTCAGCCACTTTTCCACACACTCTGGCCAATGTGGGTTGCACTTTACCCACAGGCGCCCTGGGCTTTCCTATTTGCACAGCTTGACTCATGCTCTGCCCCCCTCTTCCACCTCCACCTCCACCAACCTCTTTTCCTTGAGGTCAGCCTCAATGCCATCACCCCTTTACTCATTTCAGTCTCCATAAAAGCTAAATCTCTGTGTGTGTGTCACTCAGCTAATCATCCCAGTACCTAGTCACTTGCCAGTTACACTTCCATTTCCCAAGGCTGGCACAGAGGTGGAGGGCAAGGACTCTACATGTTTCTAAGTCAGTACTGAGCTTCTCTAATGTTGAAGAGGAATGTGCTCCTGACGCTGGCTCACTGCCACCCTCCGCCACCTGTAAGTGCTAACACAAATTACTCGTGTCAACAGACTCTCATGGTCAGTCCTCAGAGGCAGACGCCCCACTCTCCCATAAACCCAGCTCCCAGCCCTGGGCCACACCCACGATCCGGGTCTCCCTGAAGCTGCCCATCCGGCCCGCGGCCTCCTGCACAGCACGCTTGTTCTGCTGGGCCAGGTGAAGCAGGGCGTCTTCGATCGTCTCTGTGGCTACGGCCCCAAACTGAAAGTCGCTGAGGGAAGTGAATCTAGGCCACGCAGGTCCGTCCATATTCAGAAGCTTTTTGGGCCACCAGGACTGTTCACTGGGCCCGGAAACCGGCCCCCTTAGCTTCTTTCCAGAATTTTCCATCACACTCCGAGGTCCGTCCTCGCCTCTAGTCTGAGGAAAAGCGAGTTCCCGCCTTAACTTAACGAGTCGCCCACAGCCTTCTGGCGACCCAACGGCCAAGGTCCCCTCAGCCAATCAGAATGCAGGACTGCTTCTCGCCTGCACCGCCCTTCCGGTATTGTCGAATATGGGCTCTACGCGGGATAAAGGTCTCGAACCACAACTCCCAGCGTCCTGGGCGGCGATCCAGGACTACTTTTCCCAGCGATCCTCGCGCCCCGGGACTGCGCAGGGCGGAGTGGCAACATGGCTGCGTCTGGAGCCGGCGACCCCCGTGAGGCCAAGAGTAAACAGGCCCCGTTCGCTCAGCGCATCGACCCGAGTCGGGATAAACTGAGTCCTGCGCAACTGCATTTCATGCGGCAGGTGCAACTAGCACAGTGGCAGAAGACGCTGCCGCAGCGTCGGACCCGGAACATCTTGACTGGCCTGGGCATCGGGGCCGTGGTGTTAGCTATTTGTATCCGTCCTGAATGTCGACTCGGGGAAGGGGCCCGTGGGGGAAGAGCTTTTTCAGCGTTCCATGTGTGGATGAAGCGGTCTTGCCCTTCCTCGGGTGCTCTTTGAATGGGATTTATTCATGGTGGCGGCATTGGAGTCGGAGAGAGCAGCTTGGGTTGGGGAGGATCTGGGAGGAAATCATAGAAGTGGTGGGGCAGGTCTAGAAAAGGGGGATGTGCCTGTTCGAGTCGTTTCCTGAACCCGCTCCCCCAGACGGCTACACTTTCTACTCCGTGTCCCAGGAGCGTTTCCTGGATGAGCTGGAGGATGAGGCCAAAGCCGCGCGCGCCCGAGCTCTGGCCAGGGCGTCGGGACCCTGACCCGGGTGGGCCCGGCGCGTCTGCAGCCTGCTGGAGTCCCTTCTCGTGCCCCTGTGGACACCGAATCCCGCTCCCATCGCTGCTAGCTTGCCCACCACCCTTGGGCTGGCATGGAGTCAGAGACTTGGACCTGGGAAACCCCGCGGTCCTCACTGCTGTTGTGCACTCACTGAGCCCTTCTGGCCATGTTTCCTTGTTTGAGAAGTATGTGACCTTGGCTTTTCTCAGACGTTTCAGGCTTTGTAGTTTACCCGTCTTGGCCTCCCAGGAGCCCAGCTGTTACTGGGGAGGGTGTGGCGGCTCTGCACCTGAGCTGCAGCCCAAAGTGGGAGAGGTGTGGTCAGGTGAACCACAATAAACTGAATCATCTCCTGGAGTCCAGTGAGTGTGTGGGGGGATGAGTGGAGGCCTGCAACAGCAGTGGCCTTGCCCCAGGGAGCTGTAAATGTGTAACCTGAATAGCTTTTTCAGTGAGATCTTTCCACCCGATTCACCAGGCTGTTTCAGACCCAACCAGATCTTTGGAGGAAGGCAGTTCACTTCCCATCCTCCACCCTCAAGAACACACTGGCACTGCACTGCCTTTTCCCAGTCTGGGAAAAGAGTGGGGAGGAAGGCTAAGGGACAAGGAGCCTGCATGGACAAGCCCTGACTGGGCCTCGGAGAGGATCTCTGCTTGGTCAAATGGATGGCTGACCTTGCAGTGGGCTCATGAATGAAGGCTGGGCAGCGTTTACATCTGCCTCCCACCATGAGAGGCCCTTTGGAGTCCTCCCACCCCACAAGGTCCGGCCCCCCAGCTCCCCCAAGGGTTAAGGATAGACAAAGTGCTTGTTTCCAGCGTGTTTATTGGCTGTGGCTGCAGACCTGTGGCTCTGATCCCCTCCCCTGTACTCTCCCAGCTGGGAGGGGTCCCTCTACAAGTGTCTAGGCTGGAGTGGGCTTGCTTATAGTGGTTGACCCCCACCCTGATGAGAGGAGGAGATGAAAGGCTGCAGAAATGACACCTCCACACAGCCAAGAGTCCCCCACGTGTCTGGCTCTTCACTCCGTGCCCCCCTGGCCTTCCACCCCCTTGGGGCTGGGGTCCTCCTTGCTGAGTAGTGGTGGTGGTGATGGTGGTCAGAGCGGACAAGCTCCATGGTGGGCCCTGCTGTATGAGGGGGTACACATGGCTTCTGCACTCAATTCACTGGAGGGGAAAAGAGAGAGTACTGAGGAGACTCCCCCACAGAGGGAGGGGGCGGCGCCACGGCCAGTCACCAGTCTCCCGCCCCTGGGCCTGCCCTCACCATCCTGCCAACATCCCCGGCGAATGTCACCCCCTTGCTTGCCCGTCGCTCCTGGGAGCCGGTGCTGCTGCCACTCAGAGAGTTCCTTCGCAAAATGCCTGAGAGCAGGGGAGGGAGAGCACCGCATGAGGGAAGGGGGCTAGTCCCTCGGAAACCTACCAAGGGGCAGACCCCCAGGGCCTGGAAGAAAAGCCGAGGCTGTGTGTAGGAAAGGCGTCTCAAGAGAAAGGTGGAAGCTGGGTGGCGGCGGTCTCACCAGGACCCGGGGGCTCAGCGCGCTGCAGGCTGTTGCAGCGGGAGCTGGGGAAGCTGCCCTTGGACAGGCGCCGCTGGCGGCTGGACAGCATGGCAGCTGGAGCCACGATGCCCGGCGGGGGCTGCTTGCCGAGCCGGTTGTACAAGTCCTCAATTTCCTTTTTCTGTACCATCTGTAGTGCCTCCACCTCAGATAAGTGCCTGAGGATGCAGCAAGGGGGCGTGAGAGGGTTGGTCCCCTTGCGGGGTGAGGGGAGGTCTCCCATGGTCCCCCATCCGCCTCGCACTCACTTCTGCCGCAGGCTCTGCAGCTCTACCCAGAACTCCTCGTCCTCCCCGCTGCTCTCAGACTCCTCACTGCTCACACACAGGCTGCTACACGAGTAGTTCAGCCACACGGGGCTGCAGTAGCTCCCCACAACAGGTGGTTCCTGCCCAGGGACCCCTTCCTCCTCAGCTCCAGCCCCCAGGCCCTCAGGCGCCTGGTCGCTCTCCGCCAGCGTCTCCCTGGTCTCCGCACTGTCTTCTGTGTCCGAGCTCTCGGAGGTCAGTGGAGGAGGGGTCGGGGGCTTCAGAGAGCTGGAGAGAGGTGGAGGCTGCAGGGGGAGCAACTCTGCTGGCTCTCTGGAAGAAGTTACTTGGAAACGCCCCACGAGCTGGGGCTTCGCCTCTGTGGACAGACAGCAGGAAGGGGAAAGAGGAGTCAGAGGGTCTGACAGACCCTAAGGCCGTGGAGGGCAGTAATTGGAGAGGTCTCACCTTCAGAGATGGGCGCCAGTCTGGCTTCACCCATGAGGAGCCCATCAGGATTAGGGCAGGTCTGAAAAGGGTGGGCCCATGAGGAAGGAAGTGGTCCCAAAAGGAGCCTCCCTGGTCAGCCCCCTTGGGCTCCGACTCACCTGGCTCTCTGCCGGGCTGTGGGCAAGGGTCTCCAGGCCATGAGAGGCAGGGGGCAGAAGCACAGGAGGGGCAGAGGGCAAGCTGGGGGAGGGACACAGGGGGGCCGGGGGAGGCTGGGAGAGGAGCCCCGGTGAGGGGGCCAGCAGAGACTGGGCCACAGTCATCACAGCCAGGGAGAAGGCACTTGCCAGAGAGAGGAGGGGCGCTGCAGTGGTGGGGGGCAGGGGAGGGGGCGAGGGGCTGGGTGGGAAGGAAGTGGGATTCAGTGTGACCTGGGAACAACTAGGAGGGAATGGGAATGGAGAACCAGGTGGGAGAGAGGCCAGGGGAAATGGGGAGGGTGGTGTTGGAAATTGGGGTGCACTGGAGGAGGAAAAGAGAAGCGGGGAGTTGGGTTGCTGAGGAGAGGGGCTTAGGGAGGCCTGGGAGGAGATGGGGGAGTACAGGGAGAGGTTGGGCTGGCAGAGGGGAGAAGTGATGGGGAAGAGGGGGGTGTCAGGAGACAAGGGGGTGTCAGGAGACGATGGGGTGGTAGAGAAGGCTGCCCAGCTCCTCTGCTCCGGGGAGGTGCTGCTCTGGGGCTCTGTTGGCAAGGAGGAGGTGCTGAGGTTCCAGTTTCTAGGAGTGACCCTGAGTGTTGGCATGAACAGGGATAGAACCCAGTACATACCACTGGAGAGGTCTGGGAGGGGGCCCAGGAGGGCAGGCAATGGTGCTGGCTCTTCCTGAAGGAGAGAAGGGGGCCCCGGTCACAGTGAGGAGAAGAGAGGTTCAGAGTGAAGGTGTAAGCTTGGGGTTCTTAACGCTAGGGATTCCAATGTGTGCGATGTGTGCAAATAGCCATAGCAAAGCAGCACAATATCTACCACTTTCCTCGAGTGGTTCACGGAAAAACAAAAATACAAGGAGAAACTGAGAAAATGACTATGTGGTAAAACCCCTAACAACTGGCAAACTGGGCCAAAGGTGATCTTAGGAGTTCTTAGTAAAATTCTTGCAAATTCTGTCTGCAAGTCTAATATTATTTCAAAATGAGTTAAAAGTATGCATTACACACATTTTTCTAAAACAAGAGTCCATGACTTGCATCACATTCTCAAGTGGGGAAACAGTCAGTGTTTTCAAGGTCCCAAAGGTGAGGAGGGGGTGGGGCCAAGGGAGATGGTTGAGGGTAGGTGCTGTCCCCAAGGGGCTGACCTGGGGGCCCGGGGCATCTTCGGCAGCTTCCACTGGGCCGGTGTCTCTCCTGAGCAAGGTCTCCACTCGTTGGATGATTTCCCGAATCCTGCTCAGGAATCCATCTCGCTCCGAGGGCAGAATGAACTCATTGTACACCTGTCAGGGAAAAATAGGGGGTGGGGTGACCTCAGGTCCCCAACTCCTCCCTCTCAGCCCCCTCCTGGTCTTTAGTAGCCACACCTTCACACCTGTGCCTCTGTCAATTGCTAGCCAAAAGCAAGTGGTTACTGAATACCTGTTGTGGTCCAGGGACTGTGTGCTGTCTGGAAAAGTACAGCTGAGACAGGATGCATGGACTCATACTCCAACTAGTTTATGCACACCACGTTCAACACCACTGCCAGCTGTGTGGCGTCCACTCTCATGTCCCCATTTCAGAGGCCAGCTAACCAATGCTCCAGGAGGCTGAGTTCAGTTTTCCCAAGGTCATTGGATTTGAACCCAGGTCAAAACTGGAGCCCGAGTTCTTTCACAATCCCTGTTCCTATGGGATTTTAGGACCCTATTACATACACCCAGGCTGCTGCACAAGAAAGCTGGAGAGAGGTGGGGTTATAACAGTAAGGCAAAGAAATGGCACATGTCGCTTGCAGGTCCACAAACATCACTATCTGTGCCATGCCAGGCATCATGATGCTAGGTACCGTGAGGTCCAGGGAAGCTTGCAACAAGCTCAGATCTTAGTGAAGTACAAAAACCTAGTTTAGGGGACACCAGGGCACCCACCACAGGAAAGGCCGTTAGGAGCAAAGTAGACAGGCTATTCCATGGGCTAATATCATGGCATATCAGGTTAATCTGCCATCTGTGATCCTGGCATCACATATGGACACTAGTTGAAATCCTGCCTGGTTTACTTCCAATCCAACTCCATGGTATTTCACTTGGGTCAGCAGCAGAAGATGGCCCCCAAGTCCTCAGGCTTCTGCAACCATGTGGAAAACCAGAATGAAGTTCCAAGCTCCTGGCTTTAGCCTGGCCCAGCCCGCTGCCACTGTGTGCATTTGGGGAGTTAATTAGTGGGTGGGCTCTCGGCCTCTCAAATAAATTACCTATTTTTTAAAAAAGGTAAGATGGTAAATTTTATTTACTTATTTTTTACTACATTAAAAAAGCGCTGGGCCCGGCGGCGTGGCCTAGTGGCTAAAGTCCTCGCCTTGAACATGCCAGGATCTCATATGGGTGCCGGTTCTGGTCCCGGCAGCTCCACTTCCCATCCAGCTCCCTGCTTGTGGCCTGGGAAGGCAGTGGAGGACAGCCCAAGGCTTTGGGACCCTGCGCCCGCGTGGGAGACCTGGAAGAGGTTCCAGGTTCCCAGCTTCGGATTGGCGCAGCACCAGCCATTGCGGCTCACTTGGGGAGTGAATCATCAGACAGAAGATCTTCCTCTCTTGTCTCTCCTCTCTGTATATCTGACTTTGTAATAAAGATGGATAAATCTTTAAAAAAAAAAAGTGCTATTCCCAAGAGGGAACAGGTGTTGCCACCTGGGGGAGGGGAGGAGCTGGGACAGATGAGCTTCAGTGCTACCCCTGGAAGCAACCCTTCATTGGGGATGGAGAAGGGCAGCACTTGGTGTAGCCACTCCCAACTCGTCACAGGGTGTCAGGGCATCTTTGCTGGCCTTTTACTGGTAAACCACTGATATTCCTATAGGCTAGAAGCAGGCCCAAGTTCATCAAATTGTTAAATAATGACTGAAACTCTGATATTCCATGCAAGGCACTCCCCTGCCCCACCTCTATCCCATCCTGTCTGTCAAGAGAAGAAAGAGTCCGGCAGAGAGACACCTGAGGAAAGAACACACCTGGCGCCTGCCAAGGAGTGTTCAGAAACCAGTGTGGCTGGAGCGAAGACACGGGGACCGGTGTGAAGCTTCGCATGCCAGGTGCATGACATATGGCAGCAGGTGCTTCAGGCAGTTCCTGAAGCCTGACTTTACTCCCTCTTCCCTCCCCTGCAGCTCCCCTGCGGCTTCCACCCACCAACCCCACTCTCAGGAAACTGGCATCGCACCAAGACCTTTCCACTAAGCCTCGGTCTTCATCCATGCCACCTCTTTGAAACTCCCTTCTCGTTTGGTTTCTATTAACATCCGCCTACCTCTCTCTCCATCTCTGAGTCTCTGACTTGTTCTCCCATCCTGTTCTAGAACCATCAGCGCCTGCTCAGGTCCAGGTTCAGCTCCAAGGACCTTGTATGGCTGTCCCTCTTTACTCCAGCTTATGAAGAGCCCTAACAAGGCCCCACCTCCAACCTCCTCTCTCCTCAGAGGGGCCTGCTCCTTCAGCCTCCAAGCCACCAGTCACCCTTCATGCTTCCTCTCCCTATCACATGGATTCAGCAAATGCTTAGTGACTGTCCACCAGGTGCACTGCCCCACTGCCACAGGTGTCTGCATTGCAGAACAAGGCACTGGCCTGCAGCGACCCTGAGTCACTCCTCCCTCTGCTCCGTGGTCAACTCCTTTCATCCATATCTGGTTTTCTGTGTCTACTTCCCAGCGTGAGTCTCTGCCCCCACTCCCCCACAGCCCACATGGTCGTCATAAAGCTCACTCCCATCGTGCCATCACTCCTAGGATCAGGGACACCCTGGGCCAACTCTGCTGTCTCCACACTCACTTCCCACGGTCCCCCTAAGCAACCCTTCCTTCCAGTGACAGGGCTCCCAGGACGTGCTGCCAGCTACTTGCAATGCCTCTGTCTCCGGCATGCCTTCAGCTGACACACCCTTTCTACCTTCACCGCCTCTCTTACCCTTCTGCTGAGACCTTGGCTGGGTTGCACCTCTTCCCTGGCTGCCAACGACCCATCCTTGCCTTAGAGCCACTGTACCACACGTCTAGCATGCGCTTGCCACGCTGCCCTTAGGTGCTATATCAGTGTCAAGCTTCAGCAATTTCTGAGGAGCCAAACCTCAGAAATTACCCCACTTCTAAAATAAAAGCTGAGTAGTCCTTGGTTTGAGTCCTTGGCTAGGAGCGCCAACCAGTGCTTTTTAAAAAACCCCAGCCATGGGCCCGGTGGCGTGGCCTAGCGGCTAAAGTCCTCGCCTTGAACGCCCCGGGATCTCATATGGGCGCCGGTTCTAATCCCGGCAGCTCCGCTTCCCATCCAGCTCCCTGCTTGTGGCCTGGGAAAGCAGTCGGGGACAGCCCAAGGACTTGGGACCCTGCACCCGTGTGGGAGACCTGGAGGAGGTTCCAGGTTCCCAGCTTTGGATCGGCGTGCACTGGCCATTGTGGCTCACTTGGGGAGTGAATCATCGGACGGAAGATCTTCCTCTCTGTCTCTCCTCCTCTCTGTATATCTAACTGTAATAAAGTGAATAAATCTTTAAAAAAAAAAAACCCTTAAAAAAAAAAAAAAACCCAGCCATGGGGCCAGTATTGTAGATCCCAGCATCTCATATCAAAGTGCTAGTCCAAGTCCTGGTTAGTCCATTTCCGATCTAGCTTCCGATTAATACAGCTGGGAAGGCGTCTGATGACAACTTACTTGGGCCCCTGCCACCCATGTGGGAGACCAGCATGGAGGTCCCAGCTCCCTGCCCTGACCCAGTTCTGGCTGCTGCAGCCATTAGGGAAGTGAGTCAGCAGACAGAAGACCTCGTTTGCTCACTGTCTCTGCTATTCTATCTTTCAAATAAAACAAAAATCTTTTTAAAGAGTTCACCAATCTACTTGCTAGTTTAGTTGCCCCAGCTGTGGGATGGGTGGCTCCAGCCTCGGCAGAGGGCAGGAGGGAAGCTCTTGGCCCTGGGGCCCATCCGTCCCCATCTCGCTCCCTCTCACCATGGCAGCTGCAATCTCTTCTGGGCTGTCCCCATCCAGATCAAACCGGAAGGTCACCATCTTGCTGTTGTGGGTCTGCAGCTGGCATTCAACCACTCTGTCATTCTGGTCTGAGACCTTCCAGGGTAGCAGAGAAAAGAAAGTCAAGCCTTCTGTCCTCACTGTGTGTGCACCTCCTCCGCCAACAGGCACCAGCATCCGGGCTGAGTCTGGGACGAAGCAGGCTCCACCCTGGTCGCCAGTGAGACACTAGCCAGGTTGCCACTAGGGAGTTGGTTACATTGCCAGCCCCCTTATCTTGTTGACTGCCTGTCCACCTGACCATACCCTCCTGGCCCTGTGGGACACATTCATCTCCTTACATTGGTGACCCGCAGCCGGGATCGGGGTCTGCGCCGGAGATTCCTCCCTGGGGGTCTTCTCATCCGTCCTAGCCCTTCCCCAATGTCACTCAGGCCTGACGCTGTGTCAGAAGCATAGCTGGGGGGAGCAACAGGTGCCAGAGGGGGTCATGGTGGAGCCCAGTGCCTCAGAACACCAGACGGGATACACCTGGCCCCCAGCTCATTCCAGAACATACCTGTCCCCAGCTGAAAAGTCACTGCCAAGAGGCCCAGAACATGGAATGGACAGGGCAAACGCCTGAAACAGGATAAGGATTCACAGGGTCAGAAGATAACTGCTGGGAACTGGGGTGCTGGGGAGAGACTAGGAAAATGAGATTGGCCTGGGGTGGGAAAAAAAGATAAGGGTGGTGGATTCCCAAGAACAAGGGAACAGGTCATGGGGCTTACGGTTGGGCTGGCTGGGAGCCCACCCCCCCAAGCGACAAACTAACCGAGGGCAGGCAGACTTGGGACTCGGCAGGGCAGGCCGATACCCCGCCGGGGGCCTGAAGGGCAGGATCGGAGGCATCCAGAAAGCCAGAGGAGCTGAGGTAGCCATCTGTCTCGCAATCCGCTGGTCAGGGAATGAATGATCAAGAGATGTAAAGGACAGGAGTAGGAGAGGAGGGGCCTGCCTGAACTGGGAAGGGGCAAGGAGATCTCCCCAGGGGGAGAGGCCAGGCTGCAGGTAGAAGTGCCAATGATGCGAGGCTAGCTTCTGAGTGGGGCATTGGTGGCCCAGGGTCTAGAACCTATGTCCGAAGCGCAGGTGGGACTTACAAGTGGTAGATGAGTAGCTGGCATGACGGAAGAGGAAAGGCTGGTGTTGGTCAGCCTCTGGCTCTTCAGGCTCAGCGGGGAAGGCACTGGGTGAACAGACAGCCACGGGGACACTTGGTGGTGGAGGTCCTGGCTCTGGGGGAAGGGCCTGCAGCTCCTTAGCTTTGCGCAGCTTCTCACGCTTTCGCTGGATAGCAGCAACCCGCTCCCGCACGGCACGGGCCACTGGTTGGTAATCAGCTTCACAGACCAAACCCAGTGCCACCTGCATTGAGAGGGTGAAGAGCAGAACTTGAGGTACCCCCAACCTCAATACACACACACACACACACACACACACACCATACACTTCTTGAGGCCTCTGGGACACGGGAGGCAAGGAACCAGTTATGGATTACCCGCTGTGTCCATGAACTGGCGACTCTTTGCCATTCTCATCACCAAGTGCTCTCTAACACATAGTGAAATGGATCTGCCCAGCCTCAACTGAGAGACAAGGAAAGTAAGGGACTGGTTCATGGTTATACAGTAAGATAGTGGTTCTCAAAGGGGGAAGGGGATGTTTATGCCACATCTAGATACACGTTTGGCTGATGCGACTGGAGGGTAGGTGCAACCATGGGGGTGAGAAACTGGGGTTCTTGTCAATGCCCTGCAATGCACAGGACTGCTCCAAGGCAAAGATGCAAGCAGAGCCATGGTCAAGAGGCCCTGGCGACTAACAGTCAGGATTTGACCTCAAATCAGGCTGAGTCCAACACAGTCTTGGGTTCATGATCTCCACTCTGCAACTGTCATTTCTCTGTTGAGAACCCATCGTCCTCCCATGCGTCCCATCACCCTCTGAACCCAGCTCACCAACTTCTGTTTTCGCATTTTCTACCTCTATCCATGTCTCTCTCCTTCCACCAGCTTCCATTTACCCCCTCCAAATTTACTTCAGCCACAAGCTTTGCTGGGTAACTAAAGCAAGTGGGTAAGGTAACTGACTAAAAGTCTCAACTCCTTGGGTTTATATGTAGCTCATATCACTTCCTTCGTTGGGACCTTGGATAAGAATATACAACCTTGAGTTGGTGTTATGGTACAGCAGGTTAAGATATCACCTATGAAGCCTGCATTCTATACAGGTGCTGGTTCAAGTCCTGGCTGCTCCACTTCTAACCCAGCTCCCTGCTAATGCCACCTCAGAATGCAGCGGAAGTTGTTTCAAGTAGTTGAGCCCCTGTCACATGCTGGGTTCCTGGCTCCTGATTCCTGGGCTTCAACCCGGTCCAGCTCCAACTGTGGAAACCACTTGGGCAATAAAACAATAGGTCTCTTTCTAACTCTGCCTTTCAAACAAATAAATCTTAAAAATGATATACAACCTCTTCAAGCTTCATTTCCTCATCAACAGGTTGGACTCCCATGGCCCTCCATGCAGCGCTGCCACACAGCGATCAGAGGCAGCCTCAGGCAGTGTGGCTAGAACCATCCAGCGGCAGCAGAGTGCTTTGAGTCCTGTTTGGGCATGGGCTGATAATGAGCTCCTACTATGCACCAAGCACCGCCAGGGATGGAAAAATCAGGAAGGTCAGTCTCTGGCCTGAAGGAGTTTAGAGTCCAGTAAAGGTGAAAGGCAGGAACGTGGCCAGGCACAAAGCAGACCCGTGTGGGCAGGACCTGCTCAAGCGGAAAGCAGCACTGACATCTGACTCCAGAGGGGGAGTCTCCCTGCGTCCCATGGTCCTGAGGGCTGGAGAGTGGGGAGAAAGACAAACTGGCAAGAAGGACAGTCCAGGGACCAGGCACTTACATCCACAGGTATGTGTGTTGGCTGGTGCAGGTGACACACTGCATCTGACCCTGCACTGGTTGGCACACACCAAGAGTCAAGTCTGAGTTTACACCAGGCGAACTTTCTTGGGGTACTCCCCGACTGGACTGCCAGACTCAGACCCCAGGCACAGGGGAAAAATCACAGGGTGTGTTGTCTGACCTTGGGGTGCATGTTTCTGGATGGGGCCTCCTCAGTGGCTGAGGCCGTTGTGATGGACAGCATGCCCAGATGCACACTGGGAACATGATGGCCAGCTCATCTAGACCAGCAGGGGAAATCAAGTGCCTCATCAGAGGATGGGAAACAGAACAGATTGGACAATTCCAGCCAAGCTAGCAGCATGATCCTGGGTCTGTGGATGTGCTAAGGTGGACTTCACTGACCAGTAGACCTTGGAAAGATTTTTTTTTTAACCCTGGAGCAACAAAACCAACAACCTCTCACAACTAAACAAAACCACTCAAGTAACACCATCAGAATACACTTTCTCATATCGGGTATCTAAGGCATCAAAGGATTGTCCCCAATCCCAGGGGACTGATGTGGTTTGACAGCAAGGAGCAGCCCTTCCCCCTCCTCCCCTATAGACACAGGAAAAGAAAAACAGGAAAAACAAGTGAAATATTTATCCCACCCACCTTCCTCCATACCCAACCCTCCCCATCCTAGAGGCCCACATGGACATGCAGTCCTCTTAATTATGTAAATGATACTAAAAAAAGAAAAAAAAATTAAAAGATGGAGTTCCAGGAAAACAGATCTGCAGGAGCCAAAACAGAGTGAAATACACACAAACACACACCTGGCAGGCCAGCCCAGGGCTTATCCTGGACGGAACACTGGGTGTGCGAGGGAGTGTAAAAGAGACACCCGCTCAAGAGGCTGGGAGGGGTGGGATGGGATGGGCAACTCTCCCCTGTCGCACTGGCCATGTGTCCCATCCACGCCCAGCAAACAGAACAATTTGTCCTCTGCTTACCATCTCCTGGGCCACCTCCTCAGCCGCATCCCGGCCCAGCTGGAACAGGAACTCAATGGCCTGGTTGTCCCGTGGGCGTCCCCCACGCCGCACGTCTTCCATGCGCAGCCAGAGCTTGAGGCCCGGCTTCTCGCCGTCATCCTCCTCCGCCAGCTCAACATGCACACCGCGCTCCTCGCGGAAGAAGGCGTGCGCCAAGAGGTCCTGGATGGTGAACCTGGGGGCGGCAGTGTGGCCATGAGTGCAGCCCGCAGCGACCTGTGCACCCGCCACACCCCCGCCCCAGCCCCTAGCCCTACCTCTCATTCTTGTCCGTGCGGATACAGCCTTCGATAATCTCCTTCACCTCGGGTATCTTCACCTTGTAGAAGCTGTTGGGCTTCGTGCCCTTTGCGGAGAGGAGCGCATGAGGCCCTCATGGCAGCAAGCAGCAGCAGGAGCCCTTCAAACCCCAGCCCCCTCACACTTGGGCATGTGACCTTGTCCCTGTGCCTTGCACACTGTGCTTTCTGGTTCAGGAAAAGCAGGGCAGGGGGTGTGTCCTGCTGACCTGCAGGGCGGCTGGAGTGGCCGAAGACCCCAGAGGGGCCATCTGGTGCATGCGCACTACGCATCCACGTTGTTATTCTCAATAGTCTGCGCTGGAAACAGCCTGCGGGCAGGTGGCACGACTTCCCTGTTCAACTCCCTGGCACCCTAGCTGATTTCATAAAGGACATGCCCCGGAAGATTGAACGGGGTGGGGGGCTGGAATTCCTTCTCCATCCCCACCACGCCCCTCTCACCGAGGTGACCTTGCGGTAGATCTGCGCCGCATTCTGGCACTCGGAGTACGGGTACTCGGAGGTGGCCATCTCGAGCATGCACATGCCAAATGCATACACGTCCACTGCCTCATCGTACTTCTCCTCATACATCTCAGGAGCCATGAACTCTGGAGTCCCTGGAGGAACCACAGCAGGAATCTGATGGCCCCCTTCAGGGCCAGCTCACAATCAGGAATGGGCGGAGGGGGGGATTCCATTTGTCCCCCAGCTTCCTTAGGGTCTCCCAGTTTGGGGGATCCTCCAAGGGCCTTGTCTAGGGGAGGGTGATCCCCAGGTTTTCTTCTGACCGGGGTTGGGGGAGACAGGAATAGCAAGGCTCCCCTCTTGAAAAGACGCACCAATGACGCTCTTGGCAAAGGAGGCGCGCTTGAGTGTGGCCAGACCCAGGTCCCCGATCTTGACTGAGCCCGTTGGGCCAGTGATAAAGACGTTGTCACATTTAAGATCGCGGTGAAGGATGGGGGGTACGCGGGTGTGCAGGAAGTGAAGCCCCCGTAGGATCTGCCGGCTCCAGCGTTGAAGGACTCGTGGCTTCATCTCACGGAAGCGCCTCAAGTACCTGCAGGAGGACACACAGCAGGGGTCGCAGCGGGGTGTGGGGGTGGAGGGTCTCAGCACCGGGATGGGGACGGAGCGCTGTAACCAGGGAGGGCTGCTCCTCACTCACTCCACCTCAGAGCAAAATTTCTCAGGGTCAGGGAACTGCAGGGTCCTAGAGGGAAGTCAAGAAAGGGGTGTGGTAGAAAGAGCTTACAAAACTGGTTGGTAGGTAAACTCTCAGGTAGGGTCAGGGCCCAGTGCGGTGGGAAGCGTCGGAAGGGATGACTAATTGCCCCCCCCTCGCATGGGGGAGAGCTTCGCTGAGGAAGTCACTTCTGTGTTGCCTCTTGCAGGAGGAGTGGAAGTTCAAGGTGAAAAGTGAAAGGAATGGAGACTTTCCAGACAGAGTAGACGTCCCAGGCAGCAGCCATAGGGCAGGAAGGGGAGGGCAAGCTCTTGAACTGGTTTTGTCTGGACTTTAGGTTCAAGATGCAGCTGTACCCTAGAATTTTGTGAACAAGTTCATCACTGTGGGTTTTATTCCTGGGGCTGTGGGAATTAGGGTAGGCAGAAGGTGGAATCTGCCTCTAGGAAAGATTCCCCCACCCCCAGGCTGCAGTGAATGGAAGCGGTTAGAGGAGCAGAATGGGGCTCCACACCAGTGGCCTGCAAGGTGAGGGCAGAGACCAGGCAGATGTTAAATAGGGACTTGGACAGACTGGAGAGGGACAGAGAACAGTGAGGAGAATCTGCAGAAACATCCATGGTCTCAACTGGACTCTTGGTGGGCACAGGTCAGGGAGGTGGCCGTGGAAGCCCGCATTGCACTTGGTTGTGGCGTTTACAGGGCAGCAGCAGGGTCCTGTCCCAGCCCGGCCCACCCCGCCCAGGGTACAGAGCTCACGTCTTGAGCGTGCCCGAGGTCATGAGTTCGGTGACCAGCACGATGCACACCTGGCCCCTCAGCACCGACTTCCACGAGTCATAGAAGCGCACGATGTTGGGGTGCTGCAGCCCCTTGAGCATCTCCACCTCCTCCGAGAAGCGCTGCCGCTCGGCCCGGGACAGTTTCCGAGTCTATGGGATTGGGGAGACAGAGGTGAGGCCTGGGGCGCACGTGAGGTCAGGAGCCCATGGATGGGCTCAGGTGAGTGGAGTTGCTCACCCAACAGGGTACAGACCTCGAATTCCCAGTTAGTCTCCTTGGGCTGCT
Source organism: Ochotona princeps (assembly GCF_030435755.1). Lineage (NCBI taxonomy): Eukaryota > Metazoa > Chordata > Mammalia > Lagomorpha > Ochotonidae > Ochotona > Ochotona princeps. Next base: position 15,665,341 of record NC_080848.1, read on the forward strand.
CCAAGCACAGGTCTAACCTGGGCCTAGGGCAACTTTCTTAGACCCCCTGCCGGACACAAGCCTCTTTATGCAGCTTTTTGCAGCCTGCTGAGCTCAATAGCGCCTTTGTGGCGGCCCAGCCAGCAGTGGGGCGGGAGGGGGCACCCAGGGGCTGGCAGCAGGCAGGCAGCAGGCGGACCCAAGGCACAGCATTGGGGCCAGCAAGGGGTTGGCCCCAGAAACTGGGAACTGCTAGATCCCAGAAGGCAGGAAGACTGCAGAGGGAGATACAGAAGGAGAGAGAAGCATCAGGACTTGGAAGCAGACTATTCCCACCATGACCATACCCCCCACTTCCCCAATTTGGCCCTCACCCCCTTGCTTGGCCTACAGCCTTGGGTGTGGTACTGGCAGGCACACAGGGCTCACCATGTCCAGCCCCTGTGTAGAGTGGAAGCAATGCCCGGACGGTCCTTCCAACCACCGCCCTCCTCAAAGTCACAGTTCAGTGGCTCTGGTTCTGGGAAGGGACAGCCCAGGTAGGTAGACCAAGGGATAAGGACTGGATTCCGGCCAGGGCTGGTGCTTCCTGCCCTCTGTCCCTCCTGCTCCAGTGGCTGTGAAGTCCACAAATCAGCTGGCTCCAGGAGCCAGGCAAGACCCCTTTAAGCCGCAACTGCCTTAACTCTTGTGGAGGCAGAAGGGACCCTAACCCTGTGTGCCAGCCTGCCGCTCTGCAAAGACTGGACCAGGTTCCCAACGGAAGATTTCCAGAGGTGGGGGAAGGGACGAGACAAGACACTACAGAGCCAGGGAACTGGGAAGGCCAGCCTCTCCCTGCCAGGGGGCGCCTAATCAATTTCCAAGCCTATTTTCTCCTGGGGGAGTGTGGAGGGGGGAGGATTTAGTGTGGAGCCTTTAAAGAAGTTCATGCCCATAGTGGAGCACCTGCCTCAGTTTCTCCTTCAGCAGCCTAGAGGCAAGTCACTGGGGCAAGGAGGGAGGGGAGAGCGTCCGGGCACTGGAGTGGAAAAATACGTCCTCCCCCGGAGGCTGTCCTCCTCCCACGCTCCCATCCCAAGACCGCTGGAGGGTCCCATCGTGGGGGAGGGGGGCGCCCAGCCGCACCTGCAGCTCACACCAGGCCACCTCCACCGTGGTGTCGGTGTCCAACCCTCGGTACACCGTCTTGAAAGAGCCACGTCCAATCTCGATGTCAAACTTGAGGTAGCGGCCGTCCGGGGAAGTGGCCACTGCCTGGGTCTCTGTGTCCTCCTTTTCTTCCTGCTCTCGCTGTCGTTCCCGGGCCGCGGCATCGAGGATCCTGGGCTTCTCCCCGGACCCTGGGGCGCCTGCGGATTCCGAGAGCTCGGGACGAGCAGAACCTGCCGCCTTCGCGGGGGCTTCCCCAGCCCACGTGCCCTCGGGGAGCTCTTGAGGGTTGGGGGTTGGGTTCGTCGCCCGTTCAGGACCAACCGAGTCCGGAGGGTCAGGGGGCTCTGGAGCGGGCGTGGCTGGCTGGAACCAAGAGCTCAGCAGCCCCAAGTCCACGGAGCTGCGGCGGCTGCCACGAGAGGGGCGCGGCCGGGGCTCAGCCTTCCCGGAGAAGCGGCGCATTCGGCGAGGAGGGGGCCCGAGGCGTGGTGGTCCCACCGAGCCGAGAGGCGGCAGGGACCGCAGAGCCAGGTCGGCCTCGGTCTGGGACATGGGGACTGCAGTCTCCATGGTCCGGGGGTGCCAGCATGAGGAAGAGCAGGCCACCGCGGGGTGGAAAGCCAGACGGCTGGAGCGGAGGAGGCTTGACCAGCAGACTGTGGCTGAGCGCGCGCCGCTCGGGGCTCGGGATGTGCGGCCGGGGCCCCTGCCCCAGCCCGGCCTCCCCGCCGCCCCGCCCCAGCCCCGCCCCAGCCCCGCCCCGTCCGTACACCCCGGGGCCGCCCCGTCCGGGCAGCGGGCAGCGTGGATCCCGGCGGTGTGCAGCCCCTCACCTCGGCCGCCCCGCCCCCGGCCGCGCCCCTCGGCGGAGCGCACCGCCTTCCGTCTGTCCAGGAGAACGCCCAGTGCCCTCTCACATGAAGTAAGGCTGTGCAAAACCTGCCTGTTACAGGGACACGACCAAGACACTAGGACAGACAAGGAGCGGAAATGTGACACTGGCTCCCAGGTCTTGGTGGCTGGGTGGCTAGGGGGAGGGTCCCACTCGCCTGCACACCCCAGATAAGGCAGCACCACTAGCCTAATCTTGGGGGGCGGGGAGGGCATGTAGCCCCAGGCCAAGCAGAGGTCAGTGAGAAGGTATGATCTCCTCTGGCCCTTGGTCCACACCGAGATGGGCCTGTGCCTCCAGCACTAGTCCCTCCCCCAAACCAAAAACCCATCTCCACCACCCCGCCTCGACCACGGCCTGGCCCTAGACAGAGTGGCTGTTTTTGCTGTGGGCTCACCTTCCTCCCTCTTTCTGTTTGCTGAAGTCCCCAATAAACCAAAGTCCGCATCCGGTTTACCGCGGTCCCTGGCTCCCCCTGGCCAGGACTACCTCACCCAGAGCAGCCTCGTGCAGGAAGAGGATTAGTAGTTGAGGACTCTCACAAGGGGCAGAATGAGCGCACCCAGGCGGAGGAAAGGGGCCAGTCCCCAAGCTGTGCTCCATCAGCCCTCCTCCACACAGCCCACTAAGTAGATGAATCCCAGGCTCTGGGAATCCTGCCTCAGGCCTACCCTCCAGTCACTTGAGTCCTCCCGCCCCTCTTCCGACAATCACTTGAAAGGCAGACCGAGGGAGCTGAGATTTTAATATCATAAATCAGTGTCAGGCCCTGCCTCTCACAGCCAAGTCTGCTCCTGGGCCCTCCGGCCTTCGCAAAGCCTGGAGGCTGCCTGCAGCCAGAGCTTCCGCCATCCCCAAGGAGGATCCAGCACCAGCCAGACACAGGAGGCCACAGCAGCTAAGGGGGGAGGAGGAGAGCCAGAAGCTTGAGCAGGTGTGTGTGTGTGTGTGTATACACACATCTATGCTCAGGTGTGTGAGCACGTGTGAAGTGTTAGGTTTCCCAGCCCTGGCTCAGGGGCAGTCTGGGATGGGGGAGGAGGTAGGGCAAACAAAAGCAAATCTTTTCTCATTGGCATCTCGGCTGATCCTACCCAGGGGACAGACAGACAGACATAGATATGTGAGAAACCCATCCCTGGGTCCCAGGCTTCAGGACTGGAGCCCTTGTTGAGTCTGGTGGCGTGACAGATCCAGGCTGCAGGGATCCTGGGCCTGCCTCCGTTGGGAAGCCCTGGGAAGGCGGGAGGTAGGAAGTGAAGGGCAGCAGGTGTCAGCTAGAAGAACTTGACGCCTCGGCCGTCGTTGATGGAGATAATCTCGGCCTTGTGTTCCTGCTGGAGGGCCTGCAGAGCCCGCAGGAGGGTCGCCTCATCCAGCCCATGGAATTCTGCACAGGGAGAAGCAGGTCGTCAGGGATGCTCGTGGGACTGAGGGGAGTGGTCTTGCTGCAAGCTCAGGCTGCTTGGAGGCTGGCATATAAATGCCAAGGGTCTGTCCAGCACAATTAGAAAAAGGCGTGCGGTCACAGCATATTTTGACACAGCAGTCAAAATGTCACTTGAGAGGCCTGTATCAGAATGCAGGTTTAAGTCCCAAAGACATCCCCGATCCCAGCTTTGCTCACTCACACCCTGGGAGGCAGCAGGAGATGACAACTCAAGCAGTGAGGTCCCCACCACCCACGGGGACACCTGGATGGAACTGTCAGCTCCTGGCTTCGGCCTGCCCAGCCATGGCCATTATAAGCATTTGGGGAAAATCTCCTGCCTCTGCCTCAGAAATAAATAGAAAAACTATATTTTTTTAGAAATGGTTTAATTACTTAGAAGGCAGAGTGACAGAGGGAGGAAGAGAGAGGGAGAGAGATCTTCTGCCCACCGGTTCATTCCCCATATGGCCGCAGCAGCTGGGGCTGAGCCAGGCTCAACTCCATCCAGGTCTCCCACACAGGTGGCGAGGGCCCAAACACTTGGCTTAACCTGCTGCTGCTTTCCCAGGTGCATTAGCAGGAAGTTGGTTAACATACAGAACAGCAGGGACTTGAACTGGTCCTCTAATATGGGACACCTATCCTGCAAGCGGTGGGTTAACATGCTGCACCATTACATCGCCCCCACCCCAAGTGAAAGTTCTTAGGCTGTTCAGTTTATTTTGGCACAAAAAAAATTTGAAATCCATGTTTTTCCCAAAAAAAATGTATTTTCTATGTATTATGGGAAAAACAAGTTGCACCAAAAATAAACTCATCCTTTTAATTTCATTTTCCAACTTTTGAAGGGTGCTCATATACTTCCATAGCTACCATCCGTACTTCCTGGGCACCCCCGAGGAGTGAGGGATGGAAGGAAGCCTGGGTCAGCATGAGGATTCGGGCTTATTTCGCCCTCTGGCTTTCCTGTCTGACGCAAACCCCCTCCGACTCCAGTCCTCCTGCTCCCTGCCACTTCATGTCTGCCACACAAGGATGAGACTGTATGCTTCTGGGCCATGAAGGGCTCCCTGCAGTCAGGCCTGAGGAGGCCAAGAACCCTGTGAGCAGATATCTGTACAAATGAGGAGGGCCTGCCCCGACACAACGAGGTATGGCCAGTACTGCCAGCCAGGAGACTGGCCAACTTTGGCATTGCTTTCTGCCCTTTGTTAGTTCAAAGGGACAGGGCCGGGAGCCAAGGGCCAGCAGAGTTCCTAGAGATATGGCATGATACTGAGGGAGATGTGAGAGGCACAAGGCAAGCCCCGACAAGCAGCAGGCGAGCTGCGGGGGACCAGCTCCAGTGAGGGAGCCTCCCACTTTGCCCAGCCTGAGCAGTGGGCAGGGCGAAGCTGCCGCACTGAAGTCATGGGTGCTACTCGTGGGAGCAGCAAGCAGAGGCCTGCAGGGCAAGGGGAGACAGCCAAGAGCTGTGACTGGGTTGGGGCAGCCAGGGTCTGACAGCCGCCTCCCCAACCTCCGCCTGCCCTGCCCCACTGCCCCCCGCCAAAGCTGAGACTGGATCACTATGATCCTGGGGATCAGAGGGAGGAGTCAGAAAAAACTAAGGAGGGGTTCACACTGCCAAAAAATCAAAGGGTATCCGAATCCTTGCCAAACACCAAAGTATTGAAATGGGCTGGGGCTTTTGGCCCAGTTCCTTCAGCTGACACCCGCAAACCTTGAGGTCTTGGTGAGAATAAAGGCTGAGCGGACCTGAGTCAGCAAGCGGCGAGCTTGCCTGCTAATCTCCCGGGCAGCTGCCTCCTTTGCCATTCCCAGCAGGAACTCCTAACTTTCCCTGGGCTCCCACAGGCCCCATACTGAGGACTCTCCCTAGAAAAATGCACCTGCCCTCAACCAAACACCATCTGAGTTTTGGACAGGTGAATTCAGGTGGTTTCTAGAATTGCAGGATGTGAATTCAGGGGCAGAGAAACAGAAAGAGTGCATATCAGTTAGAGCCAGGATGGGAGAGAGGATGTGGAGCAAGAGAAAGGCATTACCCTCATCCTCTGTGTCTTCCCCATTGGTCAGTTCATACAGGGTGAACACGGAGTTGTTCTGGCCACTCTTGGAAACCTGTGGACACCATCAGGGCTGGGTAAGGCTGAGAATCTCTGGAGAGAGGGAACACTCCCCGGCTCCACCTCTTTCCTCCAAGAACTCTGCCTATTTCCAAAGTGCAGTTCACGTCACCTCTGCCAGCGGCCTGAAAAGCACAACCCCTACAGGTGCTATATTTATATGTGTACACACACCATCAGGCACCACGAAACCACAGGCCTGCATGTGTCCGTGCACTGACCTCCCCTGGCTGGTTTCCTGTTCAGGAATGGGTGGTGTGTGTGTGTGTGTGTGTGTGTGTGTTATATTTAGGCTGTCAATGCTTCTTCCCTGCTTTTCTCCCCTGAGGAAGGTTTGTGGCTAGTGGGGACTAGGAATTTAGGGGTGAGAGTTTTCAGCCCCCCCCCCACAATTTAGAATGTCTCATTCATAGTATGGATAGCACCATAATGACACAGTGGAGGAGGGGCCCCAGGGGTGTGTGTGTGTGTGTGTGTGTGTGCGCGCGCATGCGCATGTGTCTCCCCTTCCTTTCCCCATTTATCTCCTGTGGTCAGAGCTTCCAGCCAACAATAGTACTCCTGGCTCCCGGGACCGCATTCTCCATACACAACCTCACATAGCCTCTGGTCCCCCACAAGCAAAGACAGGGCGCTCCTGTGCACACAGAGAAGTTGAGTCACTCACAGGGGTTTGCTGGAAGGCCTACACTTCCTCTTTCTGCACCTTCTCCCAGCGGGTTCCATCTCAATCCAGGAACACCAGGCACAGCGACCACCACCCCCTATCCCGGGTCACTGCTCAGTACTCGGCAGCAGGATGGGCTCACCCACTGGTAGATGAGTTTCCCCCATTCTTCCGGCCTCCGCCACATGATCAGGAAGCTAGACTTGTTCTTATCCAGCCACTCGAGGTTCCCTGTGAAACAGACTGATGAAAGCCTCGTGCCCTAGAAAGGGACAAAGAGGCAGACACCGAGGGGTGACAGAGTGGAAGAGATTCTGTTTTTATTTTCCTGTTTGCAAGGCACTCGCTCTCTTTTTTCTCACTTCACTTCAGGTTGGGGTGCAGAGAGATTTCAATGTTGTAAACATATGGGGAGAAAAAGCACCCAGAATCGGGCCATCTGTGGCAAAAAATGTTCTTGGTCTCAAGCCAGAGGTAGGAAAAAAAAACTTAATAAAGGGAAAAACCTTGGACTGACTTAACCTCAGGAAAACCCAAGTAGCAGAACAAATAAGAAATCTGAGGGCCCAGTGAGATAGCCTAGTGGCTAAAGTCCTTGCCTTGAATGCGCCAGGATCCCATATGGGTGCCAGTTCTAACCCTGGTGGCCCCGCTTCCCACCTAGCAACCTGCCTGTGGCCTGGGAAAGCAGTCGACCACCGCCCAAAGCTTTGGGACCCTGCACCTGCATGGGAGACCCAAAGGAAGCTCCTGTCTCCTGGCTTCGGATTGGCTCAGCTTCAGCCATTGCGCTCACTTGGGGAGTTAACCATCAGATGGAAGATCTTCCTCTCTGTCCCTCCTCCTCTCTGTATATCTGCCTTTTCAATAAAAATAAATAAATCTTAAAAAAAAAAAAATCTGAGAAGGCAAACCCACCTTTTTTCCTCAGTTCTTCTAACACAATCTGGATGGATTCCACAGGAAGCTTCCCTAGTTGAAGGTTAAGGGAATCACACACATGTAAATTGGGTGGAATAAAAAAATTAAAATCTAGTCAGTGTTATGCCAAGAGCCACCTTCTTCTGCCCCCTTCCACACATGTCCAGGGTAGTTGAACGCACATTGGATATTAAGAGGAGGGAGGTGGAGAAAAACTCTTGTAGTTAGAAGGGTTTTAGGGGGAGGTGTTTGAGGGCAGCAGTTCAGGCACTGTGTCTCATACAAAGCTTCTGTCCTGCAGAGCTGGTCCCAAGCTCCCAGCACCAGCTTCCCACTCCCGTGCTCCCTGGGAGGCAGCGGGGGATGGCTCTGGCCCTTGACACCCACATAGGGGACCCAGACTGAGTCCCTGGGTTCCCAGCTGGCTCAGTCTCAGCCGATGAGGGCATGTGAACCCGTGGATGGAAAAACCTGTCTGTGCCTTTCAAATAAATAGTAAAAAAAAAAAAAAAGCGAGGGGGGGGCAGATTTAGGACAGGAAAGGTTGCCTTCAGCCTTTCTCCACATAGTTTCAGGGTGACACAGAAAGCCAGAAGAAATGAGCCTTACTTCCGGGGGATGGAGAGAACGGGGGCAGGAATGGAGATTTATTAGAGGGAGTCGTGGGTTTCAGGGGCAAGAGCTGAAGCCCGAGGATCTGGGGGCGACACTTTCACGCGCACACTCCACCCTAAATCCAGTTGGGGCTGGGGGTGGGACCCTGCCTAGTGTGGGTCCGGGACAGGGAAGGGGTAGTGTCTTAGGGGAAGTGCACGCAGGTGCGGGTGCATGGGCTGCAGGGGCGGGGCTGCAGAGGCTGTAGGGGCTGTAGGGGCTGCAGGGGCTGCAGGGGCTGTAGGGGCGGGGTTGCATTGCCTGCAGGGACGGGGGCTGCAGGCGCGCCCCAGGCAGGATACGCTGCAGTTTGACGTTGTTGAAGAGCGGGCTCTCCTGCGCCTCCATCACCGTCATGCTGGCCTGCTTGTGCAGGCGGCAGAAGGACAGCACCAGAGAGCACCACGCGGCCAGCTGTTTCTGCCGCGTGTCCATGTTCGGCTGCAACCTGGGCGGAGGGGTTCAGGCGCACAGTTAGAGGGGGCGACGCGTGCGGGGTGTGGGGTGTGGGGAGCCGGGTCTCTTCTCCCCTCCCCCAGGGCTAGGTCCAGGGAATGGAAGGGAGGAAGAGCGGGGCTTCTCGGGGGCTGAGCCTCACGTAAAGAAGGGCGGGAAGCGATATTGCCAGGGCCATTCGAAACTCATCGCCATCGTTGTAGCCCAGGGAACCCGGAACCTCCGCGCAAGGCACTTCCGGTTTCCACTTGGATCCCTCCGGGCAGAAAGCACAGCAGAATGGTTCCGGATGTCGCCCTAAGGGCCCATGTCGTCAGCCAGGCCTCTACCCCAGCAAAGCCTTGTCCTTTTAGAACAGAACGAGTTTTTTTTTTTTTTTTTAAATAATCTTGCTTAGTTGAATAGGGTACAAGGGTCAAAGGTTACAGGATGAAAGCGGATAATACGATTATTTCCACACTAATATAATTTTTTTCCCTGTATCTGGGGTCAGGGGAGAAACAAAGGGAAAAGCCCCACACAGCCTCCCACCCATCCCAGATCCCCAATGTGAGGCGTGCACTGAGGGTTCTGCTCAAGCACTTTTGGTAGTTCAACAGTTCTGGATTGCTGCCAATCTCGCCGTTCCAATCGCGATGAAACCTATTCAGAGTCCACAGGCTGAGATAGTCTCTTCACGGTTGGGGTGAACAGAATGAGTTTTAAGGCGCCAATATGGGATCCCGGCGTGGTGGCCTAGCGGCTAAAGTCCTCGCCTTGAACACGCCAGGATCCCAAATGGGCGCCGCTTCTAATCCTGGCGGCCCTGCTTTCCATCCAGCTCCCTGCTTGTGGCCTGGGACAGCAGTCGAGGACGACCCTGCACCCATGTGGGAGACCTGGAGGATCCTGTCTCCTGGCTTCGAATTGGCGCAGCACTGGCTGTTGTGCTCACTTGGGGAGTGAATCAACGGATGGAACATCTTCCCCTCTGTCTCTCCTTCTCTATGTAAAACTGACTTTTAAACAAATAAACAAAAATCTTAGAAAAATACCTCTTATTTATTTGTAAGGCAGGGTGACAGAGATTTTCTAGTGGGGGGCTGAGCCTTGGAGTTCCTCTGTGTCTCGCATGTGGGTGACAGGGGTCCAAGCACTTGGGCCATCCTCCACTGCCTTCCTTGTACATCAGCAGGGAGCTGGATCGGAAGCAGAGCACAGATAGTAGCTTCACCCACTGCACCACAACACCAGTCCATCCATTTCTTCACTGGATGAAACCCATGGAGAAGAAAACTAGATTCTGTTTCATCCATCTTTACAGGACAACACACCATACACGATCTGTTATACAACCAGCCACTTGATGCATGTTAGTGGTGTGTGTGAAGACGAACACAGGGGATTCACACACCCCAAGCTGGTACTCCGTTTCCAAGCCTGGTTCCTGCTAATGTGCACCTTAGGAGGCAGCAGAAGTGGGCCCCTGCCACCCACCTGGGAAATCTGAATGGAGTTCCTGGATCCTGACTTCGACCCAGCCCAGCCTTGGCTGCTACAGGCATGTGAGGAATGCACAGTGAATGAACAATCTTTTCCTGTCACTCTGAATATCAAGTAGATTAATTACTAAACGTGTTATTTAAGAAGAGGACGGCTGTGTTCCTAGAATACAGCAACCTCTCTTTCCATGAAAACTGGAAATATCCTTAGCAGTCCTAGAAGGAGATGTGTCTGGTGTGAAGTGTTAGGCAGGCCCCCATGAAGTAGGCAGCCATGCCTCAGGAATGAGACTGTAAGTGTGCTATTGTGGTTTTAGGCAGTTAATTCAGGGTCACGAGCTTGGAAGCCACACCTCCCCCATATACGTGGTCCTTTTGTTTTATTTTGTTTTAAGATTTAGTTATCTTGGGCTTGGCAGTATGGCCTAGTGGCTAAGGTCCTCGCCTTGATCCCATATGGCCGCTGGTTCTAATCCCGGCAGCTCCACTTCCTCTCTGTCTCTCCTCCTCTCAGTATATCTGACTTTGTAATAAAAATAAAATTAATCTTTAAAAAAAAAAAAAAAGATTTAGTTATCTTTATTGGAAAGTCAGATACACAGAGAGATGGAAATTAAGAAAGATCTTCCATCGGCCGATTCACTCCCCAAGTAGCCACAATGGCTAGAGTTGAGCCGATCTGAACCCAGAAGGCAGGAACTTCTTCAGGATCTCCTATGCGGGGGCAGGGTCCCAAGGCTTTGGGTCGTCCTCGACTGCTTTCCCAGGCCACAAGCAGGAAGCTGGATGGGAAGTGGAGCCGCTGGGACATAAACCAGCACCCACATGGGCTCCTGGTGCTTTCAAGGCGAGGACTTTAGCCACTAGGCTACAGTGCCAGGCCCGTTTTGCCCACCTGTGACATTCACCTGGAACCTGAGATGGGGTGGTATTGCATTGTTGTGTAACCACTCCCTCACAAGCCCCCATAAAGGCCCATGATAGGGAGGGGCTCTCTCTCTTTTTTTTAAAGATTTATTTATTTTTGTTGCAAAGTCAGATACATACAGAGAGGAGGAGAGACAGAGAGAAATATCTTACATCCAATGATTCACTCCCCAAGTACTGCCCAATCTGAAGCCAGGAGCCCAGATACTCCTCTTCCAGGTCTCCCACGCAGGTGCAGGGTCCCAAGCTTTGGGTTGTCTTCGACTGCCTTCCCAGGCCACAAGCAGGGAGCTGGATGGGAAGTGGAGCTGCTGGGATTAGAACCAGCACCCATATGGGATCCCTGCATGTCCAAGGTGAAGAGTTTAGCCGCTAGGCCATGGCGCCGGGCCCAAGGACTCGCTGTCTTGATCGTGTGCTTCCTTTACTCTGGCACTCCAACTCTTGGCCTCCCCAGTATCTGCTTGCATTTTGGCTTCCCGTGGACAGACGGCCCCTGAGCATGGCCCCTGTGTGTCTGTATTCCTCGCCCTCTGCTCACTGCTTGAGTGGGGTTAATGCTATTTCTTTTTCTTTTTTTTTTTAAAGATTTATTTATTTTATTACAAAACCAGATATACAGAGAGGAGGAGAGACAGAGAAGGAAGATCTTCCGTCCGATGATTCACTCCCCCAAGTGAGCCACAACGGGCTGATGCACGCCGATCCGAAGCCAGGAAGCAGGAACCTCTTCCGGGTCTCCCACACGGGTGCAGGGTCCCAATGCATTGGGCCGTCCTCCACTGCTTTCCCAGGCCACAAGCAGGGAGCTGGATGGGAAGTGGAGCTGCCGGGATTAGAACCGGCGCCCATATGGGATCACGACACATTCAAGGCGAGGACTTTAGCCGCTAGGCCACGCCGCCGGGCCCTGCTTTGTATTTCTAATCTGGGTACTTTCAAGAGTTCTAGGAGAGGTGAGGCCTAGCAGTAATGGAATGTGGGCAAAGAAGCCATGAAAAGGTGAATGCTTTCAGCTTTTTAATCGTGTACAGATTATTCACTGCATGTCTCTTGGGGTTAACTTACATTGTTGGAGAAGCCAGGACATATGTCTTCATTTTTTTTTTTTTTTTTTTTTTTTTTTTTAAAGATTTATTTTATTTTTATTACAAAGTCAGATATACTGAGAGGAGGAGAGACAGAGAGGAAGTGGAGCTGCCGGGATAAGAACCAGCGGCCATATGGGATCAAGGCGAGGACCCTAGCCACTAGGCCACGCTGCCGAGCCCCATATGTCTTCATTTTAACGGACGGGTTTCACAGTAACGATCGTTTTTTGCTCTCAGGATTTCGATTCATACTGGCTTCCTACATGCACTTGTCATTTGCTAATTCCTAATGGGCACTGCCATGAGCAGGCTTAGTGAATAAAGACCCCTTAACACATTCTAGACTTGCCTGGCGTGATCTCTCCTGTACACTGCAACACAGCTCAGCAAGGAGGAAAGCCCCCAGTGAGACAGGGAACAAATAACAGTCATAATAGTAATAGGTCTCCATGGAAAATCAAGTTGTTTCACAAATGCTGTTGGTGGCCTGGCAAGTGTGTCCCAAGGGAGGGCTGTAGGTGAAGTTACTTCATGAACAGGGCCTCCCCTTGCACAGTGAGTTGTAGAGAGGGGTTAGATACATCCCTAGAAAGTGGGATGTCTTAAAAAAGCATTGGTATGTCTCAGAAAGAACTAGTGGTTGCTATGGAAATAACACTTCCCTAAGCTTTAGGCTCTCAGGTTTCATACAAGTCTTGGCTTGAACACCAGGGGGCAGTGTGTGGTCATGGTGTGGGCCACACCCCATTCAGGACAATGTAGGATGGAGGCCCTAGACGGAGAGGGGAGGGGTGAGCCTAGCAAAGGAAGCCCCACGCCACTCCTCCCCTCAACTCTGAGGTCTTGGGGCCCAGGAGAAGGGGCAGATTCTTGGGGTTTAGTTCAGGGTTCCTTTTCCCAGGACCTCAGATTAAACTGAGGCAGGAAGAAGAGGGAGAGTGAGGGCTGTCCCCTCGTTATGGAAGTCACAGCAAATTTGTCCCTTGCCCCTCCTCCTGCATTGCCCCTAGTTGCTGTCCAGACCGGAAGGGAGTCTTTTCCTGCTTGCTTCCTGGAGCTGTGTTTGGAGAGGCGCAGGAAAGGCCCTGCCCTGGGAGGAAGGTACATGGGGGCATGGCCTTCATCGTGGGGAGGGGCAGCAAGGGAGGGAGGGGGAGAGGCCATGAACGAAGTTCCAAACCGAACCCAAGTCTTCCCACTCTGTTGTCCATTGTGGGAAGGGCAAAGGCTTTGGGAGGGACGCAGGCTGCATTAGGAAGGGAAGGGGGCCATTGTACCCAAAAAATGTCTTTATTTAGAAGATTTCAGAACCCAGACCCACCTTCCACTTCCATCCCCATGGATAGGGTCAGGAGTGAGAAAAGAGAGCAGGGAGGGGAGAGAGAGGGTTACTGTGGGCCAGGGAGGAGGGTCAGTCGGCTGTTGAGAAGCCTGTGTCGCCCTGGGCCTGTGTCGTCCTGGGCCTGTGTCGCCCTAGGCCTGGGCCTCACTGTCCTTACTCTTCCACACCACCAGCGTGACCAGGAAGGGGATGAGGCAGATGGGGGCAATGATCATGGCCAATAGCACATCCTCAGGAGGGTCAGAGAAGGTGGGCTGCACCAGCGAGCAGTTGGCAAAGTGGATCTGATGCGTATCCAAGATGACCCTCTCCGCCAAGGGGTTGGGAAAGCCCAGGCTGAAGACCTCTGCGCTGTGTTCCAAGCATTCTTGCAGATCACTGTATGGTCTGGGGGTAGTAATGGAGGACTTGAGTGAGGGACAGTGGAGCCCCTTCACTGGCTCAGCAGCCTGCCCACCAGCAGCAGGTCCGACTCCTGGCCCCTACCTGCTGATTACAGCCCAGTTGCACCAATCTTTTTCAATAGTGTCCATTTGGTTCTTGTACCTGTTCCAACAGTATACCACCATTGATTCATAGTTCACCTCCACTGTGCTCCCTGTGGGGACATAGGCTGTATGGTGATCATATCCCACCTTCCCTCCCACACCCTCCAGACCAGCTACTGCCCAAGGGGAAGCCCAGACCCTGGTCTTCAAACTTGGGAGCCCCACTACGAGTTCACCCAGCAGCGAGTGCAGCTGTGCAATTCTTGATGCCTCTGGTATGGACAACTCTGGCCATCCCAGCCTAGCACCCTGCACAGGCATCCATCTGGGTCCAATCCTGCTCCAGACTGGGCCACCAGGACACCAAACAAAGGCAGCTTGGTGGGGCAACAATGGGAGTGAGGCAGCGATTGGGAAAGGATTCGGTCACTCCCCATCAAACTGTCCTGGCTCTCCTCCTGACCCTGGGCCTCCCATCCACAGCCCCGGGGCACCCACCTTCAAACTCCAAGCTGTCCGGGGTGGGAAGAGACTGGGCCAGCGACTCCTGGGGCTTCAGGAGAGCTGTGGGAGACTTGAGAGAGGAGGACTCAGTGGCAGTGATGTGGGCAACAGAGCCTGCAGTCGAGGGGGCATGTAAGCTGAGACCCTTACAAATCAAGGTGCCAGCAGAAGAAAAGGAACAGTGCTGTTTCCCACCCCCGCCCCCTCCAAATTCCACACACACCCACACGGGAAACCTCGACCCTGGAAAGAAGGTGGCAAGCACCAGCTCCTTCACGCTCACACTCAGGCCCAGGCGCGCGCACACACACCCACACCCTTTGCAAAGCTTGGACCTCCAAGACTCAACCCGCAGAGCCCCGGCCCCGCACCGAAGTGGGAAGCAGTCCGCGCTGCGGCCGCCCCGAGGTGGGGCCAGCGAACCCACTCGCAGGATGCGCTGCGCGCCGAAGAAGTCCGCTCCGGAGCCCTGCAGCCGGTGCTGGCCCCAGCCCTCCACCCCATTCCCTTCCCGCGCCTCCCTCCCGCGGTGCCCCGGGGCTCCGTGCTCACCGCCCAGCAGAAGCAGGAGGAGGCGGAGCGCGACCGGCCCCCCGGCGCGGGTCATCGGCAGCCGAGGGCCGCCAGCGGCGCGCTCCGGCCGGAGCGAAGCCATCGCGCGGCGACGGGGCGAGGAGGGGCGGCGGCGCTGAGCCGGGCCCGGGCGGGGGCGCCTATATCCCCGGCCCGAGCCGCAGGAAGCCGCGCCGCTTCCTCGGAGGGGCTGGGACGGCTGCGGCCACGTGGGGGGCGGGCTGGAGGGGGAGCCGCTGCCGCACCCGCCGGCCTTGGCCCACTCTCCTTCCAGCTCACCCCGCGGGGCTGGACAGCTCCCCTCGTCTCCCCACACTCGAGATACTGTCCTCAGGCTCGGCCGCGAGGCGCTCAGGACCCGCCGGGGTCTTCTGGTGTGGGCTCCCGGGCACCAGTCGCCCGCCCTCTTTCGGGACAGGCAGAGGAGATGAGCTACTCTGCTGGGCCTGGGGAAGGTTGGGGGGTGGTCTGGGGAGGTGCCGGGGCCCCTCAGGGGGCTGGGGCCGGCTGGGCAGTGGGGGAAGGGGCACCTGGAGCCAGGCCCTGCAGCGCCCCCTCCGCTGATGGGAACCCCTCTGCCGGCCTCGGGAACTGGCCCTGCCGAGCCAGGACCAGGGGAGAGGGGAAACCCAAGTGGGGGGGGGGTTCCCCGCTCTGAAGCGTTTTCTGGGTCCTAGATTCTCCCCAACCCCCAATATGGTAGTGGCCGCTGGGCCCCGGGACAGGACTTCATCAGCCTGAAGCAGCCAAGGAACCCAGGAGCTGACTTGGCCATGATGTTCAAACTCCCAGACACACAGCTGTCTGCACTAAACGTCGATAATGGTTCCCAGACCCTGACCCCTGGCTCTGCTGCTGCTGCTGCTATCCCCGTGTGTGGATGCCTGCTCACCACAAATGGTCTTTCAGGATCTCTTTAAAAATCTTCCTTTCTGGTTCTTGAGACGTGGCCACGGACACCCTGGTGTCCCTCAGCACCACTGGCCCAGGGTCTCCAGGGGAGGATCACCTTTGTGGTGTACAGGACCAAGCCTCAGTACGCCTCCAGTCCTACCCATGATTGTCCTTTTCTGGAGGGAAGCTAGAGGGAGAGTCCTGGGGAATAAGTAGGGAGGCAGTGGCAAGGAGGGGCTGTTGTGACCAAAGCCCGCAAGCCCATAGCCCGCTGTGGGTTAGGACTGAGGTGGGCATCTGACGACAGCCAGTGCTGGGTTGCATGTGCTGCAGGATGCGACGTTTGTTAGTAACTTGAAGGCAGATGCCTGTGTCGTGCTGTGTGGCCTTGGGAAAGCCACATGAGGTCTCTGGAATTGATGGTTTGCACATGGAGATTGGCTTTGTAGTCAGTCTCTGAAATTGATGGTTTGCACATGGAGACTGGCTTTGTAGTCAGGAAAATGCAGGTGATTGGCTTGGAAATGCTGTTAGCCCAGGGTTGGGGTGAAGTTGGGATCAGGATGAGCTCCAAAGGAGAACTTATTAGTAGTCACCCCTGAATTTGGTAGTCCAAACCCTCCAGTTAGGAAAACTGAAAATTTTCTCTTCTCTTGACTTTTTGCACTGGTCATGCCAGCTGAGTAAGGATTCTTTTTTTAAATTTTTATTTATTTTCATTGGAAAGACATATCCGATTTACAAACAGAAGGAAAGAGAGAAAGATTATGCATCTGCTGGTTCACTTTCCAAAAGGCCGTAATGGGCCAGAGGTGAGACAATCTGAAATCAGGAGCCAGGAGCCTCTGGGTTTCCCACATAGGTGCAGGGTCCCAGGCTTTGGGCCATCCTTGACTGCTTTCCCAAGCCACAAGCAGGAAGCTGGGTGGAAAGTGGAGCAGCTGGGACAGGAACTGACACCCATCCTAATGCTTACAAGAAGAGGACTTAGCCATTGAACCATTGTGCTGGACCCTGATACATTTTTTTATTGACCCCAAAGGGCACCCTGTTAACAAGGTCTGCTTTGGGGTTCTTTGGACTGATTCCTACTGGGCACCTCTGTGGCCTGTTTACCACCCTTGCAGCCCCATACATTCCCCTTCTAAGTTCACTTCTACTTTTGCTAAACGAATGTGCTTATATATATATATATTGTTTACAAAATAATCAACATATAAAACTTTATATCCCCACTCTTGTCTCATATCCCATCTGTTTTGGATTTAAAAATAAAAATTCAGGAAGTGCAACACAATGGCTCAATTAGCTAATCCTCTCCTCGCAAGTGCCAGGATCCCATGTGGGTGCTGGCCCATGTTCTGGCAGTTCTGATCCAGTTCCCTGCCTGTGGCCTGGGAAAGCAGTACAGGATGGCTCAAGTCTTTGGTACTCTGCACGCGCATGAGAGACCCAGAAGACATTCTTGGCTCCTGGCTTCGGATCAGTTTAGCTCTGACTGTTACAGCCATTTGGGAGGGGAATTAATCAGCGGACGGGAGATCTTTCTGCCTCACTTTCTGTAAATCTGCCTTTCCAATAAAAATAAATAAATCTTGACAAAGAAAAAGAAAGGAAACTCAGGGGCCAGTGTTGTGGCACAGCAGGATAAGCACCCCATTTCAGAGCACCAGTTCCAGGCACAGCTGCTCCATTTCCAATCCAGCTCCCTGCTAATGCGCCTGGGAAAGCAATGGAGGATGGCCCACGGGCTTAGGTCCCTGCCAACCACCTGAGAGACCCTGGATGGTGCTCTGGGCTCCTGGCTTTGCAATGTACAATGTGGCTGCTGTGGCCATTTGGGAAGTAAACTAGCAGAGGGAAGATCTCTGTTTCTCCTCTATCACTTTACCTTTCAAATCAATCAAGAAACATGAAGTGTTTCCTGATTATAAAATTGTAAAATAAAGCCAATTCAATAAAATGAAACATAGGGATTTGTTCTATTCCTTTTAATTCAATAGCTTAAAGAAAAAAAAGGTTTGGAATTTTTTTTTCTCATGATACTACATGCAGATATTTCTCCTTTCTTTAAACCGTAGCGTAGTATTAACTTCAGACTTTTCCCTCCCTTAGGCCCATTGAAGTCTCAACTTTACTTGAAATGCAAAGAGACAGTCCTGGGGACAGCTTCCATCTCTTGGTTCACTCCCCAAATGCCTAGAACCATTCGGACTGGGCTGGACTGAAGCCAGGCACTTGGGAACACAATCATGGCCTCCCACATAGACGGCAGAGATCCAAGCATTTGTGTCTTCACCACTGCCTCCCAGGGTGTGCATGAGCAAGAAGCTGGAATTAGGAACCCAGGCACACCGATATGGGTACAGGCATCCAGATTGGCGACATCACCTTGGAGGGCCAAAGGGTCACTCCAGTCCTGAGATCTGGTTTTCAAGGCCCTTCCACATTCCCTCATTGCTTTGTCCCCCTCCTCACTCCTACCACCACCACCACCCAGGGCTTGCAGAGCAGGGAACCTGGTTCCAGTCCAACTGGAAATTGTCCTGAGATTTCCGGCCCCCATGTGGATTTTGATTCTTCCTGAGCAGGAGTTCTGCTGTGTAAATTTCCCTCCTTGTTACCAGGCAGCTGGAGTGCCGCCTAGCTGGAACCTTTAGAAAGAGGGCCCTTTCTAATCTCCGATACCCGATACCCCGACACCACCGGCACTGTCCAGCCAATAGGGTGCGGGGCACACATACACCCAGAACAACGTTGGAGGGAGTGGGGTCGGGAGGGAGAGGAGGGGCTCCCCCTGTACCCTGCAATCCTCCCCGCAGTGCCTTCTGCAGTTAGTGCACGCAGGCTGGCCGCTTCCCCAGCTCCACTGAACTCAAGGCAAAATGTGAGGGAGCGTCGGGGTCAGCCGAGCCAGCAGAGACGCCTGGGAGGGGCTGGGAGAAGGACACAGAGGGGGAAGGGAGGCAGCAAGAAGCAGCTGGGAGCTGCAGCCACAGGGCCAAGCAAAGGGGCAGGGACGTGGCACTGTGTCTGTCCTAGCCTCCTCATCTTGAACAAGCTGGCTCCCCTGGTAGCGGGAGCTGGGGACAGGACAGCTGCTGCAGCTTAGCCCTTTGAGGCAGGACAGAGCAGAGAAGTGCTTAGGCCATGTTACTCATCCTCTGTGGAGGGGCTTGGCTGCAGTTCCCGTGTGCCGCCTCCTGTGCTCTCCCATGCAGGCACTTCCTTTTTTTTTTTTTTTTAAGACTTATTTTTATTATTTGAAAAATAGAGTTCCAGAGAGAAGGAGAGAAGCAGTTACAGAGAGAAATCTTCCATCTGCTTACTCCCCAAACGGCTGAAGCTGAGCAGCTCTGAAACCAGGAGCCAAGATGTTTCTCTCAAGCCTCCCCTATGAGTTTGCAGGATCCCAAGGCTTTGGGCCATCCTCTGCTGCCTTCCCCGGCCACAGGTAGGGAGCTGGATGGGCAGTGCAACAGCCAGGACATGACCTGGCTCCCATATGGTGAGATGTAGTGGCTGGAGGCTTAGGTCAGTACACTACAGTGCGGGCCCAGGTGTGCTTATTATTAAAGCCTCACCTTCTCCACAGGTGAAATGGACAAAATTTAAAGTCCCAGAGCCGGGGTTTGAACATCCAATAGCTCAGGATGGAAGTTTCCATCTTAGCCATTTTTAGTACCCTTCCACCCCCCCCCCCCATCTCAGAATGCTGATTCCTTGCCAGGTCCCCAGAGGGAGAGAGAAGGACAGAGAGTCACTTCCAGGACCAGTCTGACTCCTCCAAAAATTAGGACTCCTTCCCACGCACACACAACCTCATTGCCCGTGACATGGCCCTGTGACATCCCATGAAAGAGACTGTTTTTCTGAAAAGAATCAGGACTGATTTGTAAGAATGGCGCTTGGACAGCATGACTGCAGGGGACTGTGATCAAGTGACCATGGCCCATGCCCAGCTGTGTAGAGAACACATCTAGTCCCTCAGCACCTCGGGTTGATTCACGGCTGCTGTCAGGAACAGGATGCGGAATGCCAAGAGGCCTTCTCCCTCTACTCAGAGCATCCCCAGGAACCTTTCTGCTCTGCTCTGCTCCCACCACCCCAGGGATTGGATGTTCTAGAACGAGAGGTACTTGTGTTCATTTGCCAAGTCCTGGGCATGCCAGGGAGTATTTCCTGCTCACCACTGTCTTCACTTAGGGTTCATAGCCATCCACTTCACCAACAAGGACACGGAGGCTCAGGGAGATTATAACTTATTCAAGTTCAAGCAACCAATATTGCCAGACATCCAGTCCTGCCTGATACCAGAGCCTGAACATAAAACATGACAGGTGCAAGCTGGCCGTGCACCTCGGCATGAGGCCTTTCCTCACTCAGTCCTGCCCCTCTCTCCGGACTGTGCTCCACTTCCACACAAAGAGAATCTAAAAGGCCATCATGCAATATTAGATGTTCCATGAAAAAAGATCTATGACATTACAAACAGATCTATTTCTAGATTCCTACAAGGATCCAACATGTTACACAAAGATGACAATTAGCACACATGAACTGACCACATGTGAGCTTAGATAAAATAATAAACAACAGTTTGCCCATCCATCAAATGGGAATGACATAACAGATACATGTTAGAAAATAACAAAGCACTTAAAGTGGGACCACAGCCTGCAGTCATTTGTATATTGTTATCATTTTAAAAAGATTTATGGAGAGGAGAAAAATCTTCCATCTGCTTGTACACTCTCCAAATGACCACAATGACCAGAGCTGGGCTGATTTGAAGCCAGAAGCCAGGAGCTTCTTCTGGGTCTCCCACGTGAGTGCAAGTTCCTAAGGATTTGAGCCATCCTCCACTGCTTTCCCAGGCCACAAGCAGGGACCTGAAGGGAAGTGGAGCTGCTGGGACATGAACCAGCACCCATATGACATGCCTGTGCTTACGGGTAGAGTACTAGCCAGCTGAGCCATCACATTGGCTCCCGGTATATATCATTATTTGTGATTAAAGGTATGCTCTTTAAAGTCAAGCAGACATGGATTTGAATCTCAACTCCATTGTTGTCAAAACTGTATATCGCTTCTTATAGTAATTTACTACTCTGACCTTACCGTCCTTTTACTTTTTTTTTTTTAATTTCTTTTTTTTTTAATTATTTATTATTTAACTTCATTAATTACATTGTATTATGTGACACAGTTACATAGATACTTGGGTTCTCCCCACCCCTCCCCAAACCCTCCCACCATGGTGGATTCCTCCACCTTGTTCGTCCTTTTACTTTTGTTCCTTTAGTTCTTATTTGAAGGACAAAAAAACGCTGAGATTTTCTGTTCACTGATTCACTTCTCCAGTGCTCACAAGATCCGAGCTGATACAGCTGATACCGCTGATATAAGAGCCCAGAACTCAGTTTGGTCTCCTATGTAGGTTGCCTGGACCCAAGCTCCTGAGCAGCATCTGTCACTTTCTAGGGTCTGCAAGCGCAACAGGAAGCTGGAATCAGGAGCAGAGACAGGACTTAAACCCTAGTCTTCTGATATGGGATGCAGGCATCCCAGGGTGTGCCTTAACTGCTGAACCAGATACCTGGCCCTAAACTTGTTTTTCGGCTTGCAAGAGGGGCCTGCTGGTATGCGCCTCGCCGAGCAGTGGACACAACGCACGTCAAGCATGGAGCTGCAAGCCTGGCGCACGTGAGAGACGGAAAATGTTCTAATGTCCTGCGCATACATTTCTACTGACAACTGTGTTTTCCAAGACATTCTGGGATCTTTCTCACAATGTTATTCTTCACATTACACAACATCCTTTCTTATTGAAAAGAATGCAGACTTCGGAGTCAGATGGATCGAGTTCTGGTTTGAATTCCAGTTCCACATGCTGATAAGACACCAACATGCGTGGGGCTGGTGCAGTGGCTTATCAGATGAAACCGCTGCCTGCAGTGCAGAGGTCCCGTGTGGGTGCTGGTTGGAGTTCCAGCTGCTCCACTTCTGATCCATCTCTCTACTGATGGCCTGGGAAAGCAGTGGAGGATGGCCTATGTCCTTGGGTCCCTGTACTCAACACGGGAGAGCCTGAGAAAATGTTGCCTCCTGGCTTGGGATTGGCTCAGATCCAGCCATGGTGGCCATTTGGGGAGTAAACTAGCAGATGGAAGATCTCTCTCTCTCTCTCTTTCTTTGTCTTACTCTGCCTTTGAAATAAATAAATGCATATATTTTTAAAAAGAAGAGAGGAAAGAAACCAGCAAATGGCCGCGGACAGCGTTGTCGGTCTCTGGCTGACACCCTCCTGAGCTACCTGTCTTACGTACTTGTAGGATTTGCACGATGACCATACTGCTAAACGTAGTCTGAAGCGTGCACACATGATTTAATGTTGCTAATTTCTGCAGTGCAGTGGGTGTGACCTGCCAACGTAGACTCTGTGGGTAGAGTGGTCACTTCTCTTGCTTTAAGTGGTTTTCTTCAGCTGCTGTCCCATCGTGGCCCTGGCGTCAGTAGCTGCAGCACCGCTGGTGAGCCAGGGGAGAGGGCAGGAGAAGGCAGAGAACCAAGGGAAACTCCCTTTCCTGTCAGGCTGCAATTTGTTTGTCTTGCACACCGGCTGCTCCCTGCTGATACGGGCTCTTGTCCTGTGTCCCGCTTGGACCGGCATCTCCTGAGCGCAGGAAGCGAGGAGCCCATTAACGCGGAGAAACTGTTTTCCTCCGCACTAACAGACCAGAGTCCCAAACAGGCATTCCCTTTCTGGCGCCACTGGGGAGAGCAGACGGTCATGGAGAGGGTCCAGAATCATGATGTCAGAGCTCCCGGGAAGGGAGGAGAAACGGTGGAGTGGTTCAGAGCATGGCTAAGAGATCGCAGGACCCAGTCCAAATCGGCTGTCGAATTTACTGGCCGGATTTACTGGCTGGAGGATCCTGCGGCATAGTTTAGAATCCCTTAACTTTCTCAGAGATAGTTGACTTCGGATTAGATAAGCTAATCTGGAGAAAGTACCTAACACCGAGGCAGGCTTGGAGGGCTCGTTTTTATATCCCCCCTGCCCCACAGTTGAGGATCCCAATGGCCAGAAAAGAAGCACAGCTCATTAGCTGTCCACCCATCCATCCACCCACCCACCTCCTGCCTGGGCTACTTCCCAGACAAGGTTGTGCCAAAGGCGTGTCCTGAGGGATCAAGGCCCTGCATTAAGTGTGACTGCCCAGAGACCAATTACAGGAAGCACCACCCTGTCTTGGGGGGAGGGGATGAGGGGGAGTCTGGAGTGTTGAGAGTACAGCAAATCAAGACAGGAATCCCACCCAAGTAATACCCCAAAGAGAAAGTCCTTTCCTGTGGCGATTATTTATTCTGCCGTTAACAAAGGCTGAGGAAGCCTTGTCTCATACTTTGGCGTGGAGGCTAGGAGTCTAGGACAAGGGTTTATTGTGGGCCTGTTCTTGCTTGCTGAATGACCCCTAAGCGACCAGGGGTCAGGAGCTAAGTACCTGAGATCAGAGAACGGAGTGTCCTGCCGGGGAGCAGGAGAGCCACCATAGGCTCTCAACTGGCTTTGCAGCTATCTTGGCCACTAAGGGTTCAGGGCGGGGCCTGGCATTTCAGCTGGCCCCACCAAGCCCTGGTGACCTGGGGGCAGGCTTGTGGGTTGTGCTTAGCTGTGTTTGTTTGCTTCCTTGCAGCGGGGTGGCCGTTCCCTGCTTCTGGGTGGGACCCGGGTAGGGGGTGGGGGTAGCAGGGAAGGCGCTTGGGACTTCCTCCCATCTGCACAGCTGTGTTTACACTCGCCTGTCAGGGACCGTGGGGTCCCCCACCTTCTCAGTGGTCAGTGTCCACTCTGAAAACCCCCCTTTGGTGGCCCTGTGGGCTTCTCAAGGGCACAAAGTTCCAAATTCTGAGCTGTGCCATCATCTCCTTTGCTCTCTGCCAGTGGCCCCGGGGGCCAGCAGGAGATGATGACGAACGTATAGCCCTTAGAGCTCACCCATCCTAGGAGGAGGCCAACACATGACCATCATTCTGCATCACTGGACGGAACAAAGTCTTACTTTGTGTCGGGGATGCAAGTGCAAAAGCAGAGAGCTGTGTTCCCCGAAGTTTCCCCAATGGCCAGTGGTCAGGGGTCCTCCTGGGATAGCATGTTAAAACCAAGGAGATTATGGTGCAATATGGACGAATGAAAGAGGATTTAACAAGATATAAGTAAATCGTGTTCTTCTTCTCCAGGGAGCCAACTGAACTGGTATTAATCAGGATACTAATGTTGCTGGCTTCTCGGCCAAGCCCACGAAAAGGACTGCCAAGGCGGATCAGGTGTCAGGTTTCAGAAATCATACACAATTTATTTTTCCGCAATAGGGAACTTTCATTAAAAAGACCAGCCCTGTAGACGACTCGGCACACTTTGTCCAGTTCACTTCAGCCCGAGGCCTCCAAGCTAAGAGTAAGATGCGCTGTGAGGAGCCAAGGGTGACACAGCTGTTCCTTTCTCCCATTGACCGCCTCGGGGTGGGGTTGGGAGGAGTTGGGCCAGGGGTAATGGTTCTGTTTTTCCGAGGTCTGTGAGCTGACCACTTGCCAGTAGTTTTTCCACGAATGTACTGGACAAAGACGCGAAGGGCTGGAAAAGCAAAAGTAAAGGCAGAGCAAGCAAAACAAAGGGTGGCTGATAGTGTCGCCAGAGAGAGAGCGAGTGAACTTACGAGCCAGTGAGTCTGGACTCAGTAAAACTCTCTCCTGTCCCAGTGAGGAGGCAGCAACTGGCAAACATTTTTTCCCCCCAAGAACACCAAACTCACACTTATGAGTGACATGGAAAGTTGTTTTGTAATCCTCCATTGAATGGGGATTACTAAATCCTGTGTTTTATGTCTCCCTTCCCCATCCACTCCCAAGTCCCATGGTGGCTATGAAAGAGGTTAACAGCGTGGAAGTGAGCAGAAAGTTCCGGAGGTGGAGTATCCCCAACGCCCTGGAGGGCTGGAAGTTTTGAGGAGTTTTGAGGAGGAGGCAGAACAGTACTGAGCTGCAGCTTTGGCACCAAGTCCTTCAGCTGCCTTCCTTTGTGCCTTGACATGGTTCTGTCACCTGACTTTCTTTAACATTTTTTTTTTTCTTGCATTCCTCTCTGGTTACTTGGCATGGCTTCCTAAGGCTATGGCAGTCTCTCCTATGGCTTCCATCACCGTGCTAATGGTTCCCCATTCTCTTCTAAAGTCTCTCACCTTACATCCAAACCTTCTATCTCCCCTCACATAATCCACATTCTTTCCGTGATTGCTTAGGTGGTGCAAGAGTCTCTATCTTGGCAACTGTTGTAATCATCTGAGATGCTTGTAAAACTCTAACAGCCCAAGCCTTCCCCCAGGCCAATGAATCAGACCTGCTGGGCATTCAGGGTGGTTTTAGTGGCGATTAAAGTTCTCCAGGTGATCCCAGCATAAGCCAACTTTAAACGCTTATCTAGAAGACACTAGAAGTGGAAAGGAACAAACTACAAATAACAAATATAAAGCAGGGCCCGGCGCCGCGGCCTAGCGGCTAAAGTCCTCACCTTGAACGCCCCGGGATCCCATATGGGCGCCAGTTCTAATCCTGGCAGTGGCCTGGGAAAGCAGTCGAGGATGGCCCAGTGCATTGGGACACTGCACCCGTGTGGGAGACCCGGAAGAGGTTCCTGGTTCCCGGCTTCAGATTGGCGCAGCACCGGCCCGTTGCGGCTCACTTGGGGAGTGAATCATCAGATGGAAGATCTTCCTCTCTGTCTCTCCTCCTCTGTGTATATCTGGCTTTGTAATAAAATGAATAAATCTTAAAAAAAAAAACAAAAACAAATATAAAGCAGTGTTTGCCAGCTGGCGTTGTGGCACAGTGGGTTAAGCTGCTGGTGTGATATCAGCATCCCCTATCAGAGTGCCAGTTCTACTCTTGGCTGCTTTCCACTTCTGATCCTCGTTTCCTGCTAATAGGCCTGGGAAAATAGGGGAAGCTGGCTCCAGTACAACCACAAGGGAAATCTGGGAGGAGTGCCTGGCTCCTGGCTTTAGTCTGGCTCTGACCCGGCTGTTGAAGCCATTGGGAAAGTGAACCAGGAGATGGAAGAGTTGCTTCTCTGTGGCTCTGCTTTTCACATAAGTGTATTTTGTAAAATGGAGTAGTTGCCTTGGTTTGGTAGTTAAACTGATGAGGGCAATGGAAAACAGCCAAGTCAAAATTTGTGATTTAAGGAAAACAGCTCTGAATGTGGAATCCATGAACCCAAGTTTAAAAACTGACAGGGAATTTCTCATTAGGGCAATACAAATCCACAGACTCCTTCATGCCAGAACAGCCAACTATGTCAAATTGGAACCAGCCCTAGTACTGCCCAGGGTTGCCATCAAGGTTATTTTAAAAATTAACAAACAAAACAAAAAAACAAATGTGGGCCTCGTGCAGTAACTTGGTGGCTAAATCCTCGCCTTGCATGCCCCAGGATCTCATATGTATATCTGCCTTCCCAATAAAAATAAGTAAATCTTTTTTTAAAAAAAGCAACAACAAACAAATAAACTCTGTATGATTTTTTATTTTAAGATTTATTTTATTTGAAAGGTAGATTTTAAGGAGAGAGGGGAAGAGACAGAGAAATAGCTGAGATCTTTCAGCCATTTGGTTCACTCTCCAAATGGTTGCAATGGCTATAGCTGAGCCGATCCAAAGCTAGGCAATTCTTCTGAGTCTCCCACATGGGTGCAGGGGCCCAAGAACCTGTCTCCCAAGGCATATCAGCAGAGAGCTGGATCAAAAGTGGGGTACAAATTGGTTCCCCTAAAGGAATTAGCACTTGCAGGCTGAGGATTAGACAACTACACCACTGAACTACCCATATTATTTTTTAAAATATGTATGTTATTATTATTATTATTTTAAGATTTATTTATTTTTATTGCAAAGTCAGATATGCAAGGAGGAGAGAAAGAGGAAGATGCTCCATCCGATGATTCACTCCCCAATTGACCACAATTGTCGGTGCTGAGCCGATCCGAAGCCAGGAACCAGGGTCTCCCACATGGGTGCAGGGTCCCAAGGCTTTGGACCGTCCTCGACAGTTTTCCCAGGCCACAAGCAGAGAGCTGGGTGGGAAGTAGAGCTGCCGGGATTAGAACCGGCGCCCATATGGGATCCTGGTGCATTCAAGGCGAGGCCTTTAGCCGCCAGGCCATCAGAAAGGCAGATATATAGATAGAAAAAGAAATCTTCCATCTGCTGGTTCATTCCCCAAGTGGCCACAATGGCCAAAGTGGAGCTGACTTGAAATCAGGAGCCAGGAGCCACTTCTGGGACTCCCATGTGGGTGCAGGGTCCTAAGGCTTTGGGCTGCCCTCTACTATTTCCCAGACTACAAGCAGGGAGCTGGATGGGAAGTGGAGCAGCTGGGCCATGAACCAGCTAATGCAATGCTCCCAGCTAATGCAAAGCCAGGATTTAGCCACTAGGCTATTGCACCAGCATCACTACCCCATATTATTATATAGTTTGAGAAAAACCAAGATAATGTTACTTTGTGTATCAGGTTTTTTAAAATTGTATTTGAAAACACAGAGACACTGCTCCCATTTGCTGGCTTGGCTCACAGTGGCAGAGGTTGGGCCAAGGGCAAAGACAGATGTGGTAATTCCATCACCATCTCCTAAGTGGGTGATAGGCACCCAGCCACTTGAATCGTCACTGCTGTTCTTGGATGGTGAACCAGCAGAAGCTGCAGTTGGCAGCAGGAGCTGGGAACCAAGGCCAAACACTGTGACGCAGGGCACATCTGCCAGTCAAAGTGTCCACCCACCCTGCACTTGAATTTTCAAACCCTATTTTAAGATATTTGTAAATATTAAAAATTCCCTTAAAATATCTTATAATAATTTCAAATTTGCAAAACAGTTGTAAAGGAGGCCTACAGTATCTATATACACTTCATTCAACTTCTTTTTTTTTTTTAAGATTTATTTATTTTATTACAGTCAGATACACAGAGAGGAAGAGAGACAGAGAGGAAGATCTTCCATCCAATGAGTCACTCCCAAAGTGAGTCGCAACGGCCGGTGCTGCGCCGATCCGAAGCCGGGAACCTGGAACCTCTTCTGGGTCTCCCACACGGGTGCAGGGTCCCAAGGCATTGGACCGTCCTCGACTGCTTTCCCAGGCCACAAGCAGGGAGCTGGATGGGAAGTGGAGCTGCCGGGATTAGAACTGGCACCCATATGGGATCCCGGTGCGTTCAAGGCGAGGACTTTAGCTGCTAGGCCGCGGCGCCGGGCCCCATTCAACTTCTTCAAACCCAAGAATGGAAACCAGGAATGCTGACATACTACTGGCGATTCTGCACAATGCATTCTAGTGCCGTCAGATCGCCCACCAGGAACCTGTCTGCTGCAGCGGCACCCACCAAGGCTGACACACCCCATTCAGTTGTCACGTCTCCTCCTTCTCCAACCTGGGGCAGATCCTCACACTTTCTGTGTCTTGCATGACACGGATACCTTTTTTTTCTACTTATTTATTTTCATTTTTCATTTGGAAGAGAGACAGAGAGTGATTCACTCTCCAAATGTCTGCAATAGCCAGAGAAAACCCAATCTGGGTTTCCCACGTGGATGGCAGGGACCCAGGCACTGGAGTCATTCCTGGATGTGTGTTAGCAGGAAGTTAGATTTTTAAAAAAAATTTGTTTTGAAAGCGTGTGTATTTTGCACATTCCATAGGTACAGATGTAAGGAGAAAATCCTACTCCCCACCTCCCCTTCTGCCCCCAGGAAGTTGGAATTCCAAGTGGAGGCAAGTGAACCCAAGTATTTTGATAGGATGTCCGTATTTCAATGGACAGCTTTCCTCTTCCTTTCCTTTATTTCTTTATTTTAAAATTCGTGTTTACTTTTTTGAAAGGGAGAGAGAATCTTCCATCTGCTGGTTCACTCCCTGAATGTTCCCAATGTGGAGGCTACCTCAGCCCAAAGTCTGGAAGTCCAGCTGGCTCTCCCACGTGGGAGCAGGTGCCCAAGAGTTTGGAGGTTCCTCGGTGGCTTTCTCAAGCATTTTAACACGGAGCTGGATAGAAAGCGGGGCAGCCGGGACTTGAACCGGTGCCCAGATGGGATGCATCACAGGCAGAACATTAGCTGCTCTGCCATGTCCCTCATTTTGTACTTGTCTGCCAGTTCCTCATGACTACATGCAGCAAGAACACATCAGAAGTGATGTCTTTCCTTCCCACTTCAACACACCGAGAAGTAGCCGCTAAGAATCTCATGGTTAGTGATGCTAACCTCTGTCCTTAGGGTGGTGCCTGCCTCATTTCTCACAGTTACTTTTCCCTCGGAAACTTAAGTGTGGACATATTGTAACACAAGGCCATACTTTTGAGTGGAAGTCCTTGGGAAAGTCACTGACAGGAAAATGGGTAAATGAGTCGTAAATAAAGCAAGAAGCTGAAACCCCGCACAGATGTTGGGGGGTACTGGTGGGGCAGGGTGACCTGCCACCACTGGGTGGCAACACGGCAACCGCTGGATAAGGTCTTCAAGAAGCTAAGAGGTCGGCAGGACCCTTCCTCGCCCATGCACGTGCCGCCTGGGCCGCAAGCCGGGGTCCGTCCGCACTCTGTCCAGCTCCTGACCGCGGTTAGGTGAAGGCGACGGCCCCGCTACTCCACCTGGGAGGGGCGGGCGGCTCAGTGCGCAGGCGCCGGGAGAGGCACGGGGCGTGGCCGCGGTGCGGGGGGCGTGGCCGCGGCGCGCAGGCGTTCTGGCTGCCGGTGCCTGCGGCTCGGGATGGAGGGTGAGTGAGTAAACAATCCGGGGCCGGGCGGTGGGGCCGGGCCTCCGCACCTTGCAGCCCGGACCCTGCGGAGGGGCTGACGACGACATCGGGGTACACACTGCCCACCTGCCCGCGGGAGGCCGGCAGACCCTCCTTGTGCCTAGCGCTGGAGGACAGACGTGGGGCCGGGGTGCCGGCGTGGGGAGGAGCGGCAGGGGCGGGCCGGGGACCTGGAACCCCGTTGGAGGGCCGGTGGGCCGGTGGGCGGGAGCCCCCAGCGCCGGGAGGGCCCTGGGCGAGGTGTAGTCCGGGGACCAGAGACCCGGACGTGGGTCGCGAGCACTCTGGGGGAAGGGAGATGAGTAAGCATAGAGCCGTGGAGTAGTCTCAAGTGAGAGGCACCTGCTACGCAAAGCATCAGGGGACACACTGCTGGCCGGGCAGGTGCAAAGCGTCAAGGGACACATTGCAGGCAGGTGCGGAGTGAGCCCTGGCGCGTCCTCGCACCTGCGCACCAGGCCCTGTCCACCCTCTGGCTTCTCCCATGGACCCAGCGATACAAGTGAAGTGCCTTAAAGGTGTATGTGTGTGTATGTGTGTGTTGCATGTGTTGTGTGTGTGTTGGGAGGGGAACATGTCTGTTAGGAAACACACTTTGATTTTGGTGGGAAGTGACTGTTTGCGGGTTCAGAGGGCAGGCAGAAGGATGCGGGCGCTGCCAGTGGGATGCTGCGAGGGGACTTTGGCTGTTTGAAGCGCAAGATTGTAAATGGAGTGGGCCCAGCCTTCGAGCCCAGCCAGCCCTTCTTGGGAGAAGTTAAGGGAAAGAGCTGAGGTAGCCTTAACAACTGGATGTGCACCAATGGCTGACTCGCAATAGAAACCACCCCCTCTTACCTGCCACCTCCCAGGACTTTTATGTTTATGAATCTGATATTGAATAAAGTGTGGAGCCTGAGAAGGTGCTGACCCTATCAGAGGTTTCTGTGACAGTTTGCCTTTGTAAATCTTAGGAGTGGGACTGGTTGGCTACTCTGGATTCAACCCTCTGCAGGAGGAAAATACTCAGAAATTTTCATGTGACCTGACTATGTACAGACTTAAAAAAAAAAATGATTCCCTAAAGGATAGAGTGTAACATCTATTTACATAGCATTTACATTGTATTGGGAATAATAAACACCCTATGTTTTTGGCTCCATAGTCAAGACACCATTGGAATGCGCACACACCCTTTGTGCATAGGTTCAAGTCCCGCTTCGACTTCCAAATCCCTGCCTCTTGCTCATGTTCACTCTGGGAGGCAGCAAGTGTTGGGCAAGCAGTTGGATCCCTGCTGTTCTCATGGGAGGCTTGGCTGGTGCTCCCCACTCCTGGCTTTCAGGTATTGCAGGTGACTGGGGAGGGAACCAGCAGGTGGTGGGAGATCTCTGTCCCTCTGTCTTTCAAAAAAAATTAAAATTCAGAAAAGACACAGGAGAATGTGTTAAATATATGCCGATAATGGGTCATTTTATGTGAGGGAACTTAATATCCTCCCTCAACTTGAAGGGAAGACTTAGAAGAGGTGTGTGTTAGGAAATGCGTACTTCGGGTAGGGGAGAAGCATATGAGGCCGCTGCTTGCAACACAGCCTCCCATACCAGAGAACTAGCAGGCATCCCAGCATTTCTGCTTCAGCTCCAGCTCCCTGCTGACACACCTGGGAACACAGCACAAGGTGGCCCACGTGCTGGGCCCCTGTCACCACCGCTGGAGACCTGGGTGCAGGTCCTGGCTCCTGACTCCACCTGGCCCAAACCTGGCCGTTGCAGCCATCTGAGCAGTGAACCAGTGCATGGGAGATCTCTCTTGCGCTAGTCCTCCTCTGTCACTGCCTTTCAAATAAATCAGTCCTTTTATAGAACCTGTTGAAACAGAGGATCCCATGAAATATTACTGTTGGGAGTTTATGCTAGGTATTGTTTTTTTGGGGGGGGTCAAAGGGCTTTATTGGTGTGTGCGGTGATGGCCGGGGCTGAGGCCACACAACAGTGGGCCCAGGGCCCCCAAGGCAGCAAGTTCCCAAGGCACTGGGAGGGCTCTTCTGGCTGCTGCTCCGCCACGTGGGGTCTGCTCATCTCCGTTTGTGGGACCTGGCAGTCTTTTGCCGGTAGATCTCTGCAGTGAATGGCTCCTCATAGTAGACAGCCACCACGTAGACGAGGGCCACGACGGCCGTCAACACCAGGCCAGTGGGGCTGGCTTGCCTAGGAAAGTCCCAGTGAAGCCCAGAGCGAGGAAGCTGGAGACCACAAACAGGATGCCCATGGCCAGCAGTGTGAGGCCCAGGCGCTGGACCAGGGCAGTGTCCAGCTGTCCATCCTGGGCTGATGCAGCATTGCCTCTGTGAAGCAGTGGGAGCGCAGCAGGTTCAGCAGTAGGATGGCAGCGCCCAGGGCATAGCAGACCAGGTAGGGGGACCCAAAGGCCTTGCTCAGCCTGTGGGTTTTCTGTTCCCATCTTGCAACCACATTCCAGAAGAGCGGGTTGAACGCTATGGTGAGGACGCCGACCACAAAGCTGGGATGGGAGGGGTCCACGTAGCCCAGCAGCTGGTTCATAACGCGGAGATCTGCCTTCCTCCAGTCGACGTGGCCGAGGCCTCCACAGCACTCGGGCGCCGCCCCCAAGCCGCTCATGGGCTGCTCGCCCCCAGCCACCCGCCACCCACTGGTCCCTGCACCCCGTTACTGCCGCCTCGCTTCAGGAGGAAGTGCACAGGGGCCCTCCATCGCACCAGAGGAGCGCCGCTGGTTAGGTATTTTTTTTAAGAGAAAGATTTATTTATTTTTATTGGAAAGGCACCCATGTGGGTAGCAGGAGTTTAAGTACCTGGACCATCCTCTGCTGCCTTCCCAGGCACATTATCAGGCAGCTGGATCAGAAATTGAGTCGTCAGAACTTGAACCAGTACTCTGATATGGCATGCTAGTGTTTCAAGCAACAACTTACCTCATTGTACCACAGTGTCAGCCCCTAGACTTTTTCTTAAAATAGCCTTTGGATGAGTATGCGGTTTTTTAAATTTTAATTTATTTTTATTGGGAGCTCAGGTATACAGAGATGAGGAGAGAAAGAATCCTCTGTCCACTGATTCACTCCCCAAGTGGCTGCAAAGGCCGGAGCTGAGCTGATCCAAAGCCAGGAGCCCTGGAGCTTCTCCTGGATCTCCCACGATTTCCCAGATCTCCCACGCAGGTGCAGGGTCCCAAGGCTTTGGGCTGTCCCCAACTGCTTTCCCAGGCCACAAGAAGGAGCTGGATGGGAAGTTGGGCCGCCGGGATTAGAACCAGCACCCATATGGGATCCTGGTGGGTGCAAGGTGAAGAATTTAGTTACTAGGCTACCTTGCAAAGCCTGGATTAGTATGTGTTTTAAAAATCAGTTGGGATGATTAATCCATGTAGTTCTTGAAATCTGAAACCTGGTTTCCTTAGTCTTATAGGTAACAGTTTCCTTGCCTTGATGTGTGTCTTAAATGAGGCATGTAACAATACGCCTCATTAAGTGTATCTTTTTTATATCTCTGGGTTAGGTTTTAAAAGCTTCTACTTCGTTCCTATTTGAAAGTTCCTATTTTGGTTACTAGAAACTTTCTAGAAAAGATTTAAGGCAATCACATCAAAGATGCATTATGTTTATATAGAGGATAAACTAAAGAGGGAAAAGAGAATGGGGCTAGTAGTATGAGTGAAGCCGGGATTGAGGCAGAGTGTTTAAACCATGCTGTTAGAGAATACCTTCATTCTGGAATATCCCTAGGGATTTTTTTTAAGGTTTGTTTATTATTGGAAAGGTAGAGTTACAACAGAGAGAGACAGAGAGAGAGAGATCCTGTATCTGCTGATTCATCGTTCTCCATTCCCAAATGGCCATAATGGCCATAGCTGAACTGGTCCAAAGCTGGGAGCCAAGAGCTTCTTCTGGGTCTCCTACATGGGTGCAGGGACCAAACACACAGGCCATCCTCTGCTGCTCTCCCAGGAACATCAGCAGGGACCTGAACTGGGAGTGGAGCAGCCAGGTCTCAAAATGGTGCCCACGTGGGATGCTGGCGCAGTAGGTAGAAGATTAGCAAGCTACGCCATAGTGCTGGCCCCATTTGGTTTGTTCAAACTGTGTATCGGGTTTCTTCCTTTAGTCTGTCATGTCAGGCATGGGTTGGAATGTTTCAGTCCTTCAAGCTCTATAGTCTTGAGTTACTTAAGGGTTAGAGTTTAGGGCCTCTGCTGTGCTGTGTTCTCTGACTCCTTTAACCTAACTGATCATCTGATTCAAACTAGATTTGTAAATCTTATTTTGATTGAGTGATAATGGGCAGCCACTCAGTATGAAGCTTGGTGCTGGCATCCTAGAAAACTAGGTAAAGTGGAGCACCAGTCTGTTAGAAGATTGATCTCACTTTTTTTTTTCTTTTAAGACTTGTTTATTTGAAAAACAGTGACAGAGAAGTAGGAGAGATAGAGCAAGAATGAGCAGCGAGAGAGAGAGGGAGAGAGAGGGAGAGGTGTCTCTTCCATGCACTAGTTGACTCCTCATGGTTAACTTCTCAAATGCTTACAATAGCAGAGGCGAGACCAAGCAGAAGGCAGGAGCCAGGAACTCCATCTGGGTCTCCCACGTGGTGGCCGGGGCCCAAGTATTAGAACCACCATCTGCTGCCTCCTGGAATGCGCATTAGCAGGAAGCTGGTGTGACTCCCAGACGGAAGTGGGTCTCTGTTCCAAGCACTCTGATATGGGCTGTGGCTACTACAAGGGAGTGGCTTAACCTACTGAGCTACAACACCCACCCCAAAGGATTAATCTTTTCAAAAAATAAACACTTTTTTTAAAGAACAGCTTTAGAATTATAAACACAATTACAAAGCTAGTA
The DNA here is from genome assembly GCF_030435755.1 of Ochotona princeps. Taxonomy (NCBI): domain Eukaryota; kingdom Metazoa; phylum Chordata; class Mammalia; order Lagomorpha; family Ochotonidae; genus Ochotona; species Ochotona princeps. Next base: position 15,699,652 of record NC_080848.1, read on the forward strand.
CAGGGAGTGTTTTTAAGTCCTACATCCAATTTCTCGATTTATTAACATCTTACAAAAGTGTACATGTAGGGGGACTGGTGCTGTGGCTTAATAATGTAAGCCTCTGCCTGTTGTACCAACATCCCACATGGGCACTGGTTTGAACCCTGGTTGCTCCACTTCTAATCCAACTCCCTGTGATGGCGTGAGAAAACAGCAGAGGGGAACACAGATCCTTGGGCCCCTGCACCCACATGGGAGACCCAGAGGAAGCTCCTAGCATTGAATCAGCCCAGTCCTGGCTATTGTAGCCACCTGGAGAGTAAGCTAGCAAATGGAAAATTCTCTCTCTCTGTCCTTTTCATAACTTTCATGTAGATAAATAATTTTCCCCCTGTTATTTCAGAGACAAAGAAATTGCCCACTGCTTGCATCAGTATGGTGTGGGAGGGCAGCAGCAAGGCCAGGACGTGGACATGCAGTTAGGAAGGGTTAGGAAGGACCCAGCTACTGGTGCTGTCACTGCTGCCTCCTGGGGCCTGCGGGAGCAAGGAGCTGGAGTACTGATCTAGGCCTGGGCATCTGGGCTCAATCCTGGGAACTCTACTGTTGGCCCCAGTGGACTGAGAGGTTACCCCTTCTCTCAGTTTGTTTTGGACTATTTAACTTATTGCTGAGTTGTAGAAGTTTTTTCGAGTTTCGTGACCAGAACAGCGTGTGTTTTGGAGTTTGCTTTCAATATTTCATTAAACATGGTTGAAAGACTCTCACATCCTTAGCTGGGGTATCAGTGCTATTTTGCTTGTGTAAATACATTAAAAAAAAACAGAATTTAATAGAAAAATAAAATATTTTTGGTGCCACTCTCTTTGTCCAAAGTGAGTGAACCCACTTCTCCATCCCTGTTCCGTTGAATGTTGAGTTTTTGTTGGTGGCCTGGAGTCAGTCACTGCAGGAACCCATCTCTGGCTGGGTTTCAGGTGTTCATTTTAATCCTGTCTGTTGCAGTCCACTTCATCTTCCTCAGGCAATCTGTGGGAACTGACCACCTGCCAAAAAAACTCTTAGAGGCATGGAGGATCTATTAAAAAGTCACGGGAAATAAAACCTGGCTCTTGTGCACATGGGATTCAGATGTCACACTAAGTACCAGCAGAGGAAGTGTGGCTTATTTTGCGTTGTGATGGGTGAAAACTGAGTGGGATTTTCGTTTCGTGTGTATTCTCCTCTGGCCAAATAAAACACTAGAATAAAATTAGCAACGGAACTATTAATGGTTGGATTATTGTGATGTATTTACTGTCATCTCTCTCGACAGACGGTAGGAGATCACATTTCAACGATGACTCGTCTTTAATAAAAATATTGACATTGTCCTCAGCCGTCTCCTCTGAGAAATACACACAGACACACTAGCAGCTGTGGATTGAGTGAGTTCTTTTCCATTGCCTTATCTACAGTTTTGTTTTTTTGTTTTTGTTTTTTCTTTGAAATCTAATTATTTGAAGGGCAGAGTGATGGAGAGAGATAGGAAGAGAGGAAAGAAAAGAAATCTTCCATGATCTGGTTTATTCCCCCAAATGCTTGAAGCAGCTAGGACTGACCCAGGTTGAAGCAAGGAGCCAGAACTTGCCGGCTGGGGGCACCTTTACTGCCTCCCGGGTGCGTTAGCAGGGAGCTGGGTCGGAACAGAGCAGCTGAGACTGGAACCAGCATTCATCGCAGGTGTCCTAAGCTGTGGCTTACGCCACTGCACTACAATGCTTCGCCTGGATTCCAGATCTAAATGGCTGGGCAACCTATTCTAAACTCACTACTGCAAAAAGTAAAAATGATTTCAGGAGGATTGGGACTGGGGTTGTGGTTGAATGATTTTTTTTTAGGAAGGTGTCATGTCTTGTTGAATCGTGATATATAATGTTTGAGTCTCAGTGTGGTTAGTCCAAGGTTTTTGAGACAAGCAGTTTTGTGCTTGACTAAACAGTTTTTTCATTTCCTGGAGCAGAATTTATTTTTCAAAGCTTTATTTTCTTTGAAAGAATCTCAGACAGAAGAGGGAGAGAGAAAGAGATCTTCTACCCACTGGTTCACTTCTCAAGTGACCACAACAGCTGGGGCTGGGCCAGGCTGAAGCCAGGAGCTCCAGCCCAGTCTCCCATGTGGGTGCAGGAGTTCAAGCGGCTTGGGACACCTTCTGTGGCTTTCCCAGGTGCATTAACTAAGAGCTGGATCGGAAGTAGAATAGCTGGGATTCAAACTCGTGCCCATATGGGATGGTGGCATTGCCTCCTACAACAGAGTATTATCAAGCATGTTCAGGGTATAAATTATGCTGGCAGTCACTTACTGTAATACGTGAGTGTTGTGTCTGTTGTTAGTTTTATTGTTTGAAAAGAATCTGTCTCTTGGCTTCATTCTGTATGAGTGAGAATTTCCTAAAATATATATTTTTTAAGATTTATTTTATTTTTATTGCAAAGTCAGATATACAGATAGGAGGAGAGACAGAGAGGAAGATCTTCCGTCCAATGATTCACTCCACAAGTGACCAGGATGGCTGGAGCTGAATCAATCTGAAGCCAGGAGCCAGGAACTTTTTCTGGGTCTCCTACACGGGTACAGGGTCCCAAGGCTTTGGGTCGTCCTTGATTGCTTTCCCAGACCACAAGCAGGGAGCTGGATGGGAAGCGGGGCTGCAGGGATTAGAACCAGCGCCCAATGGGTGCGTGAAAGGCAAGGACCTTAGCTGCTAGGCTACTGAACTGGGCCTAGTGCTTTAAATTCTCAGATTTGGTTGTTGCTGCTTCATTGTCTTCCTCGCAGAGATGATGTTTTTTTATTTAAATATTTTAATTGTATATGTTATAAAGTGTAGTGTGATAATTCAGTACATGTGTATAATGTGTTACAATTAAATCAGTGTAATTAATATTTCCATTTCCTTACCACGGGTGGGAAGCATCCAGCCCACAGGCCATATAAGACCCGGAAGATCATCTGGCCAGGGCCGCCAGAGGCAGAACTTGAAATTCAGTTAGTCTGCAGAAGGCTTTTTTCCAAGATGACAATTTTCGATGGTTGTGAATGGTGTTATAATTATGTAGATGATCTTTGTCAGAAAAAAGGTTCCCCAGCCCTGCCCTAAACCTTCAACGGGGTGAGCATTGTGGCCCAGCAGGTGGCGCCACCAGCTAGGCCGCCCACATCCCACAGGCCTAGGGTCAGGTCCTGCTTCCAATGCCAGTCCAGCTTCCTGCTTGGGCAAACTGTGGAAGGCACCAGTGACTTCCTGCCACACCTGGGGGAGACCCCCTTGGCTTTGGCTCTGCCCAGCCCCTGAGCTGTTACAGGCATTTGGGGAGTAAACCGATGGATACAAGATCGCTCTCGCTCGGTTGCTCTCTCTCTCCCTCTCGCTGTCACTCTGCCTTTCAAATAAATAAATCTTTAAAAAAAAAAAAAATTAGAAAATGAAGTGCTTCTTTAAAACAAATGTCATGTTCTACTTCCAAAGAAAAAAAAGTGTAGGCAATTTTTAAAAACAAGGTCTACAACTTTAGTTTCTGTTGCTACTAGTGGTTTTTCATAGATCCTCTAAGAAATCTAAATAATTCATAGGACATAAAAATATCATTACAGATTTTATTAGATTTCAATTAATTTTTAATGTTAGTTGCCTTTCTAAAATAATTAGAAGGTGGAGCTTGGATGATTTGGGGAAGTAGCTACAGACGAGGTGATTGTGAGACTGTGTTCATGCATTACGAAAGGAGGATGAATTTAACAAAATAAGGCCCTTCCCCAAATGGCATGAAGTGTTCTCAAAACCTGACTTCCATGTCACAATAGCCACAGTGCCCTGTCCTGGGGAGCACCGTGCAGGGCGTGCCAGGCTCCAGCTATGCTGTTCCAGGTACCTCAGACCGCCGGGGTACTCCTGGGCAAAGCTGAGCGCTGGGCTGGCCCTCGGGTCTCACCATTCCTCTGCAGGCCAGTGGGCCAACGTGGAGCCCGACCCTTCCTGGCTGTTCCCTGCGGCAGGTGGTGTAGCTAAGCACCGAAACGATGATGCGCAGTGTCCTCAGTGTCTGTACCTGGCTACTGTCCTTCCTGGGCCTGTCGTGCCTTCAGATGGTTCAGTGAGGATGGTTTTGGGGTGGAGGTGGTCCTTCTGTGAAGCCCTTGAAAATGAATTTGTCTTTTGCTGAATATTTCCCTTACTCAGAGTGGTAACCTGGCTTCCACATTCTCATGTAATTGGAGTTTCTGGTGTACCAGATGTTAAATTTAAAACCAGCCACCTTGGGCCCACTGTTGTGGTACAGTGGGTTAAGCAGTCACCTGCAGTGCCAGCATCCCCTGTGGATCCCAGTTCCAGTACTGGCCTTTCTACTTCTGATTCAACCTCTGCCAATGTGCCTGGGAAAGCGGCAAAAGATGGCCCAACACTGGCTGACCCCCTTGGCTTCAGCCTGGCCCAGCCCCAGCTGTTGTGGTCACTTGAGAAGTGAACCAGTGGGTAGAAATTCTCTCTCTCCTCTCCTCCCCACTCCCTCTTTTTTTCTCTGTTCTCTTTCTGAACTTTCAAATAAATATTTAAACATATTTTAAGGGCCCAGCATGGTAGCTTAGGGTTAAAGTCCACACCTTGAATGCGCCGGGATCCCATATGGGTGCCAGTTCTAATCCTGGCGGTCCCACTTTCCCATCCAGCTCCCTGCTTGTGGCCTGGGACAGCAGTTGAGGATGGTCCAAAGCCTTGGGACCCTGCACCCACGTGGGAGACCCGAAAGAGCTCCTGGCTCCTGGCTTCAGATCACCTCAGCTCCAGCCATTGCAGAGCTGAATCATCATTGGGGAATGAATCATTGGACGGAAGATCTTCCTCTCTGTCTCTCCTCCTCTCTGTGTATGTGATGTTCTAATAGATATAAATGTGTCTTTAAAAAAAAAAATATAGGGCCCGGCGGCGTGGCCTAGCGGCTAAAGTCCTCACCTTGAAAGCCCCGGGATCCCATATGGGCGCCGGTTCTAATCCCGGCAGCTCCACTTCCCATCCAGCTCCCTGCTTGTGGTCTGGGAAAGCAGTTGAAGACGGCCCAATGCATTGGGACCCTGCACCCGCGTGGGAGACCCGGAAGAGGCTCCTGGTTCCCGGCTTCGGATCGGTGCGCATCGGCCCGTTGCGGCTCACTTTGGGAGTGAATCATCGGACGGAAGATCTTCCTCTCTGTCTCTCCTCCTCTGTGTATATCTGGCTGTAATAAAATGAATAAATCTTTAAAAAAAATATATATATATATATATACACATAGTTAAGAAAGAAAAGCAGCCACCATAAGAACAGTAGAGGCTCAGCTTTTTGATAATCACAGCAGGAATTGCTATTGTGAAATCTTTTTTAACGGAATTTTTTTAATGAACTTAAATGTGAGTTCATTAAGTTTACACATTTATGAGTAAATTTAGTGGGGATGAAAGCATAATTGTGTTTACCTGAATTTGAGAAATGCTTCATTTATAAGCAATAAAACACTGCTTTTTAAAGTTTTTTGTTTGTTTGTTTGTTTGTTTAAGGATTTGTTTATTTTAATGACAGTTTCAGAGAGAAGGAGAAACAGAAATATCTTTCATCCACTGGTTCACTCTCTAAATGGCCACAATGGCTGGAGCTAAACCATTCTGAAACCAGGAGCCAGGAGCAGGTGCAGGGTTCTAAGGCTTCAGGCTGTCTTCCGCTGCTTTCCCAGGCCATAAGTAGGACTGGATGGGAAGTGGAGCAGCTGAGACTCGAACTAATGCTGGCACCGCAGGTAGAGATTTAATGTACTATGGCATGCCTTAGGCCCCAAAATACTATTCTTCATCTCTGTCTTTCTTGGATTCCAGCAAAATGGATATACCAAATCCTCCAACTTCCAAATGTATCACTTACTGGAAAAGAAAAGTAAAATCTGAGTATATGCGACTTCGACAACTCAAACGGCTTCAGGCAAACATGGGTGCGAAGGTAAGCAGTCATTTCTGCAGGAAAGGTGGTCTGTCTCGGTGAACCGATGCCGCGTGGAGGCTTGGAACTTTTTTTTTTTTCCTTAACACGTGCTTCCTTCCTTGGCCCTGTCAGGCTCTGTATGTGGCAAACTTTGCAAAAGTTCAGGAGAAAACGCAGATCCTCAACGAGGAGTGGAAGAAGCTGCGCGTGCAGCCCGTCCAGTCCATGAAGCCCGTGAGCGGCCATCCTTTCCTCAGAAAGGTACTGCGGCTGCGCGGCCCCAGCCTGTGCTCCTCCCTGCTTGCCTGATGAGCTAGAAAATGAGGGGCGCAGGTGTAGCGCCTCCTGTCAACCTGGAGTCACCAAGGTGTTAGCTCTGTGACTGAAGAACTTTTTCACCTGTTTCCTTTTTAATGTTTCTGTAGTTGAGCAGGATGTATGCCCACGTACGTCTCTAATTAGGGTGGAGAGAGTTGAGGTATGAAGGAAGGTGGGTGGGATAAATGCTTTCCATTTTTTTTTTTTCCCTTTCCTCCTGTATCTGCCCAGGACAGCAGGGCGGGAAGGGGAAGAGGCCGCTTCTACTTTTCACCTGTTCTCAACTGAGCAACATTGTGAGGTTCTGATTAAAAGCTGAGAGGGTGCGGGCTCCTCTCAGCCACTGTGTCCAGGCGGTGGAACCGCCTTGCTGGTGCCTTCTCTAGCCCCTCACGGGCTTTGATGTTGGGAAGGAATGCTCTGGGTCCAGCCAGGGGGCACTGATTGGAGGGACCTCCCTGATCAGAAATTGGAAAAGAACATTCTAATTTCTCAAAGAGATAATATTTCTAAAATGGAAAAAGCCAGGGAGTGGGTGTGACTAACATCAGAGTGTCCTGGTGGTCCTTGGTTCTGGCTCCCGACCCCAGCTTCCTGCCAGGGCAGACCTTGGAAAAGACACGTTATGCATGTTGGGAGACCCAGCTTATGGTTTTAGCTACTGGTTCCTGCCTTGGTCCCCTCTGGCCAGTGTGGGCATTTGAGGGGGTGACCAATGGGTGAGTGCTCTACCTTTCTAACTGTTTCTCTAATAAGTAAAAATAGCAATTCAGAGCCAGCCTCGTGGCACAGCATGATAAGCTACCGCCTGTGACGCCAGCATCCCCTAACAAAGTGCTGATTGGTGTCCCAGCTGCTTCACTACCAGTCCAGCTCCTTGCTGAGGCACCTGGAAAAGTACATAGGTCCCTACCAGCAAGTTTGGGACCTGGATGGAGTTGCATCCAGTTTTGGCCTGGCCTAGCTCTGGCCTTTGCAGCCATGTGGTGGAGGGAATCAGTAGATGCAAGATCTCTCTCTGTCCCCTCCCCATTTCCCCATCACTCCACCTTCTAAATAAGTAACATAAATCTTCACACCCCCCCCACACAAAAAACCCTAAAAATTTGTTTAAAATGATATTTAAGTCTCTTTTGACACCAACACTGTGGCATACTTAGTAAGGCTGCTGCCTGCAGTGCCGACATCCCATATGGGTGCTAGTGTGAGTCCCAGCTGCTCCACTTCTTACCCAGCTTCCTGCCAAAGTGCCTGGCGAAGCAGTGAGGACGACCCGAGCCCTTGGGCCTCTGCACCCTTGTGGGAGGATTCAGACCAGCCCAGCTCCATCCACTGAGACCGCTTTTAGGGAATGGGCTCATTAATGGGAGATTTCTCTTTCTGTCTGTCTCTCCCTCTGTAACTGTGCCATTCAAATAGATAAGTAAGTTTTCAAAAACAAAACAAAAAGTATCGATCCAATGACATATAATGATGAAAGAATTATCTTCCCTAAGGCAGAATGATATTTCTTTAAGTTATAATTTCCATCCTGTTTTGGTTCCCTGTGTAGTGGCCCAGTCACTGTGTGAGGGGGTTGGTGTCTGTGTCAAAGATATTTGTGTCTTCAGGCGGACATCTGCCAAGTGCTGCGGAGGCCCTTGGCTGCCGTGTGCTTCCAGGGGACCGGCAGGTTCCACTGATGTGACCCTGAGGTCAGTGTGGGAAGCGCTGTGCTGGGCACAACGTGAACCAGACAGCAGTTCCTGCTTCCCCAGGCCAGCTAGAGGTTCCTGCAGGAGCTGCCGTTACGCAACCCCAGCCTTGACATTTGGCGGAATTAGAAGGGCTCCAGGATGAGTTTAGAAGGAAACACAACTTTCCCTCTTTTTTTTTTTTTCTCCAGATCTTTTCCCTATGCTTCATGGTCTTTTGGATTCTTCCCACCCTGCCTTTTTAACTCATTAGAGAGGCAGAGAAGGAGAAAGATCAAGAGAGGGCAAGCAAGCAAGAGAGAGAGTGCGCTTCCATTTGCTGATTTACTCCTCAGATGTCTCCAGTGTCAGGGGGTTGAAGCTGGGAGCCAGGAACTCAACCCGTGTCCCCTGCATGGGTGACAGGAACCCAATGACTTGAGCCACCACCACCACCTCCCAGTCTGCATTAGCAGGAAGCTGGAGTCAGGAGCCGGAGCTGGGACTTGAACCCAGGCACTCTGATGTGAGACACTAGGATCCTAATCGGTGTTGTGGCTGCGGGGGCCAACCACCCACTGCTGCAGTGCCGCCTGGGGCTGTGTTCTCACTGTCCTGTGCCTGTGTGTTGCAGTGCACCATAGAGAGCATTTTCCCGGGCTTTGCGAGCCAGCATATGCTAATGCGGTCTCTGAACACAGTGGCGCTGGTCCCCATCATGTATTCCTGGTCCCCTCTGCAGCAGAACTTTATGGTACGTATTGAAGGCACTGCTGGCTGCTCACACTGTAAACTAGATGGTTCTCTTAGGCTGACACACCGGAGCTCCTCTCAGAGACAGTGAAAGTGCTTCACAAAGTGTGGGCACACGAGGCAGAACTAGCTGGAATTTGCGTTGTTCCTCCAAGGTGCTTTTGCTTTGTGAAGTCTGGATGTTGGTCTATTATCCTTTTCTTTTTTCCTTTTTTTTTTTTTTTTTTTGAGTGAATGAGATTGGGCAAGACTGATTTTTCTCTTACTATCTTTGTCCAACTTTATTCCATTACGTGCAGTTAAATGCAGCGTAAGTCACAGACGCTGTAGCTTGGGCAGCTTGTCAGCTCCCGGCTGAGGGAGCACTTTCCTGAGTCCTCCAAGGCAAGATGCCGTGGGAAATGACCGCCATGCATGTGGGGACACTGTCCTGTCGTCTGGGCGTCTGTGCTGGGGCCACAGATAGCTCTGATCCCCAGCCCTCCCGGAGGGTGTGGCCCAGGGCAGCGCTGCTGACTGGACTAGGGCAGGGGTCTACAGAGGATGCTGGTTCTGAGGGTAAAAGCCTGGAGTAACGCTCCTTGAAGCTCAGCATTTCAAGTGAGCAGAGTCTCCTCCCTGTCCCTTAGCACCATTCGCTGCCAGAAAATGCCGGTAGCGCACACACCACAGTAGGCTCCGGGGTCCCAGCAGCTGTGATTGGCAGCCATTGGGAACCATAAGTCACTGTTGATTTTTTGAGGAGTCTGCTCCTATTCTGCAGGATATCCAAAATTTGTTTGGTGGCCCACTTCTCTTCTAGTGGTCCTGCAGCCCACCCTCCAAGACATCCTCCTTTTGGCTTGCTCACGACAAAGCAAGTGCCGTTAGTCCCCGCTGAGTTTTGTGTGGGTGGCGCTCCTGCCCGTGTCACAGAGCTGTTTCACTGGTCAGACGAGGAGATGGGCGGGAGAAGGGAGCACTGTCAAATCCTAGGTTCACGTCAGGCTGAGCCTCTGGAGCTTCACATCATCCGTTAAACTGACTTTTTCCTCCTCTGAGTAACATTGCCGCTTGCATTGGAGTGTTGACGCCAGTCTTTCAAGTGCAGGGACGGTGGGCGGGAGGAAGAACTTGCAGTGTTTCGTAGCTCAGAGGGTGAACTGGTTGACACCAGCTAGTTGTGTATCTTCAGATAGCTGACAGAGACGATTTGGAATGTTCCAGCACAGAAGGGAGCTGAATGTCAGCTAAGCAACTGGCAGCTAAGCCAGTTACCCAGATGTGATAACACACATGTATGGAAATATCACCCTGTACTCCATAAATATGTACGACTACTGTATGGTAATTGAAAATTTTAAAACACATTAAAAATGCAGCAGACTGCCAAGAAACAGAAAACTACCTAGATTTCAACTACTTAATCCTTGCAATCATGGGACACGAGAAGTCTCACCATCTGGTCCTCAGTTTGGTCTCATTATTTACGTGGCCACTGTGTCCAGGCTTTGGGACCTTCTACCATACTCATGACATCAGGTAGCCCAGTATTTAAAGCTGCTTTCTGAGGCCTGGACTCACGCTGAGAACCTACAGAAAAGCACTACCCAGGTAGTTGGGGCTTCCCACTTCCAGCTCTTCCTGAGACATCTTGGGTTTCCTCAGTGCTGTAGTTTCCCATATGTACTTGGAGCTGTCCTGAGTTTCTCCCTGTTCCTTAGCTTCGATTGGAAACGTGAGTGGAGTGGACAACACCTTACTTCTACTTTAAGCGTAGGAATAACATCAGGAAATCTAAGCTCATTGAAATGTTCTGCATTTTTCATTGGAGTCGGTTTTTCTAAGTGAATCTAATTTTTGATCCATTGATGTGCGAGTATCAAATAAAGTCACACACCAAGATTAAAAAAAAAAAGCAACAGAACATTATGCTTTTTACTGTCATGGAAAATGAAACCATGTTAGCCCAACCATTTAAAATTTTTTAAGAAGGCAGGGAACTGTTACCAAAGACGCTTTTAGGGGATGTGGGAGCAGCACCTCAGCAGGGCTGTCGCAGAGCAGGAGGGGCAGCTGGGCAGCGGCTCAGGGAGTGAACGCCTCCGACTTGCTTTCAGGTAGAAGACGAGACCGTGTTATGCAACATTCCCTACATGGGCGACGAAGTGAAGGAGGAAGACGAGACGTTCATAGAAGAGCTGATCAATAACTACGATGGGAAAGTCCATGGTGAAGAAGGTAGCAGCAGGCTGTGTGGGCGGAAACCCTCAGAGCCAACCCTCCTCGGCCCATCGGCACCTTGTTTTCTGATCTGCCCCACCGGGACACAGGAAGGACTGTTTCAGAGAGACACAGAGAGAGAGAGAGAGAGGAACAGAGACCTTCCTTCTACTGGTTCCTTCTCCAAATAGTCGCAGTGACTAGAACTGGCCTGATCTGAAGCTAGGAGCCAGGAGCTTCTTCTGGGTTTCCTGTGAAGGTGCAGGGGCCCAAGTGTCTTTCCAGGCCATAAGCAGAGCGCTGGATAGGAAACTAGGCCAAGATGTGGCATATGGGGCCAATTCTCCACCTGTGGCAGCTGCATCCCACACGGGTAGCAGTTCAAGTCCTAGCTGCTCAGCTTTTGACCTAGCTCTTTGCTAATGGCCTAGGAATGCAGTGGAGGGTACCCCAAGATCTTGGACCAGTGCAGCCGTGTGAGAGGTAAAGAGGAAGCTCCTGGCTTGCGGCTTCAGACCAGCTCAGCTGGGGCTGTTTTGGCCATTTGGGAAATGAACCGGGACGTGGAAGATGCCTGTCTCCATTTCTCTCTGTAACTCTGATTTTCAAGTAAAAGTAAAAATAAATATTTTAAAAGGTTTTTTTTCGTTTATTTGAAAGGCAGAAACAGCAAAAGACAACGCCTTTTTTTTTTAAGATTTATTTTTTTTATGGGAAAGTCAGATGTACAGAGAGAGGAGGAGAGACAGAGAGGAAGATCTTCCGTCCGATGGTTCACTCCCCAAGTGACCACAATGGCTGAAGCTGAGCCAATCCGAAGCCAGGAGCCAGGAGCTCTTCCGGGTCTCCCACATGAGTGCAGGGTCCCAAGGCTTTGGGCTGTCCTTGACTGCTTTCCCAGGCCACAAGCAGGGAGCTGGATGGGAAGTGGAGCTGTCAGGACTAGAACTGGCGCCCATATGGGATCCCAAAGTGTTCAAGGCAAGGACTTTAACCACTACACTGTGGTGCCGGGTCCCAGATTGCCTTTTAAATAAAATAATGATAATGATATTAATAGTAGCAACAACAACAAAAATAGCCCAGTTAAATTGTAAAAGAGTTGGGACATAAAAAGGTTACTGAGAATGAGGGACTGGAGAGTTTCCCTTGGGACAAGGGAGTTTCATCTGGATTTCTGTGTGTCCATCCAAGGCCATAAATCCTTCATTTCCCTTTTTCTGAGAATGGCAGTGAACATGAGCCCTCTCCAGCCACTTGGATCCACAGCTGTCCTGCATCTCACAGATGTTTAGCAACCTGAGTGTCCTACAAGTAAATCACCAAGAATTAGTGGTAATTGTATAAAAGATTGTCAGGATGTGAGAGGAAAGCAGGGGGGATTAAGTCCGCAGCCTCACCTCCTCTTTCTCTGTGCTGGGTGCTCCTGGGATGATGTTGAAGCACATTATTGGTCCACAGCGCCCTCTTGTGTTCAGACTTATAGAAATTCAATTATGTGGAAAAATCTTTTGATTCAGAGAAAACAACCTACACAAGTAGCTGGAAAACCAAGGGAGGATTTTCTTTTAATGACTCTTCTGTCTCACTTGGGGCTGTTTACACACTTTGGTCAGGTCTTGAGCCATAACTATAAAGTGGACCCATGGCTGAGGAAGTGAAATGCCCAGTAACAATCAAGCCCCTGGCTGGGCTGTCCACTCCAGCCAGCTGACCTGTTGCAGGTGCAAGAGCCACTCTTATCATTCCCTGGTGGTCCGTGTGACACACACGTGTGGCAGTTGCCTGGGCCTCAGCAGCAAAGACAAGAAACCTGCCCTGGAAGTTTCCTAAGGGAGCACGAAGCGGCCGGGGCTCACCCTCTAACCCCCCCATTTCAGAGATGATCCCTGGATCTGTCCTGATTAGTGATGCTGTTTTCCTGGAGCTGGTGGACGCCCTGAATCAGTACTCAGACGAGGAGGAGGACAGCCACAACGATGCCTCGGACGGGAAGCAGGATGACGGCAAGGAGGACCTGCCTGTCACAAGGAAGCGCAAGCGCCACGCTATGGAAGGTGCGCCACTGGACCACCCCATGAACACCATGGGGCTGGGGGGCCTCTGGTAACTTTCTCTGGTCCACCTGAAAGCAAAACATGACCGTTACACAACAGCTTGGGCTGGCTGTGACCTAGCTGAGGGAGAACTTACAGCGTAATGATTGCTATTCGTTTTCAGTGATATAGGTCACGTGTTTGGAAAACATGGAAAATTGTAAAGAAGAAACAAAAATGATCCCATAAATCTGCTACCCAGCTACTAATATTTCCTTCCAGACTCAAACAAGGCACATATACGGATCGACAGGTCCATGTGTTATGTGCGCCTGGGGTCCAGCTGTGTTCCTCTTCGTGCCATCACTCTAGTCGTGCTGCGGGTGCAGGGGCACGGTGCCTCTCTCGCGGCCTCCCAGTGCTCCTCTCACCCGGTTCTTCAGTCAGCATTCTGTGTGCAGGCAGACCCCCAGTCCCAAGTGGAACGGGTTTTTTGGTCAGTGCCCACTCGTGGCCTCTGTGAGCCAAGGCCTGGCAGCCTACGGTCCACCGCCGGCTCAGCCCCAGCCGTCGTGCTGGGAAAGCTTGCCCAAGGCCGGCTAGGCCCACGGACGGCTCTGTGCGCAGGCCCAAGGCGGGCACTCAGGAGGGTGTCCTCGTTTGCCATGCAGGCACCAAGAAGAGCGCCAAGAAGCAGTTCCCCAACGACATGATCTTCAGTGCCATTGCCTCCATGTTCCCCGAGAATGGAGTCCCGGACGACATGAAGGAGAGGTGAGGAAGGCTGTCCCACCCAGGGCCCGCGCACTGCTGCCGTGGTTAATGAAGAACCGGTTGCGATGAGTGAGTTGTGATTTGCCGGCCATCTGGTTACGTCTGGCGCTGGCTGACCTTGGAGCACCCCTTGCCCCGAGGACGGCCGCAGTGCGGCTCTGAGTCCGTCTAGGCGGAAGACTCGGCGGTTCTCCTGGGAAGCTGCCCCCGGTACCGCGCCTCCCCTCGCCTGCAGCCCCGCGTCATGCCTCCTGCGGTGGCGTGCCTGCCTTACACACCGCACCCTCATCCCTCAGAAGGATCCCCCAGTGTCCTGGCAGGCCGTCCCTGCCCGTCCCCTGCCCATCCGCATGCTGCACTCTCCCGGTGGAGACAGTCCCTCGAGGGGCCTCCTCTCTCTGTACCAGGTACCGAGAGCTGACCGAGATGTCAGACCCCAACGCGCTGCCCCCTCAGTGCACGCCCAACATCGATGGTCCCAACGCCAAGTCCGTGCAGCGGGAGCAGTCCCTGCACTCCTTCCACACGCTCTTCTGTCGCCGCTGCTTTAAATACGACTGCTTCCTTCACCGTGAGTGGGGCCGCCCCCAGGCTCCACCCCCTCCCCTCTGTCCGGCTGGAGCTCCGGGCCTCTGGCTGACCAGGGTCCCACAAGGGAGCCAGTTCCATCTTCCCCAGTGCAGCCGCATACATGGCCCCCAGCACCTCCAAGGTTGGAGGGGATTGGGTTGGGGTCAGAAATGTGCTCCTAAGTCAGCCCTGTTTGTATCTAGTTCTCATTCCCATTTAGTTTTGTTCCCACCTGCCCCACCACCACCACCACCAATCTTGTCAAACTGGTGGACCACTGGGAACCAGACACTTTTTGTGTTTCAGCTTTTCATGCCACCCCAAATGTGTATAAACGTAAGAACAAAGAAATCAAGATTGAACCGGAACCGTGTGGCACAGACTGCTTCCTCTTGCTGGTATGTCCGTAGGCTGTTCTGGCTTTGGCTGGGTAGGCAGTCCAGCGAGAAGTGTTTCTTGGACTTTGTTCCGTCCCCCCGGGGCCACATGAGGCCAGGTGAGCTGCGCGTGGCTGTCTGGAGGTCGTGGAGCCCACCTCTGGTGTGTCTGTGCTCAGAGGAGCACCCACTGGTCCCTGCAGGGCTTTGGGGGTTTCTGTGCTCTAAACACCACCTGCTGGGGTTTCAGATGTATTATTAGAAGTGTAACAGTCCTAACGTAGGTCCCTGTGGGGTGGGCACTCCCTTGTGTGGCTGTGTCCTTTAGGTGCCTGTAAATTATACAGGAAGCGGACAGGATATACCCTTTTTTTTTTTAAGATTTGAAAGGCAGAATGATAGAACCTTCTTTTTGGAGGGGGTATTCTAGACCACTTTTTTTTTCATTTTACTTTATTTTTTTGATATTCTTACTTAGTTACTTAGGGTACAAAGGGTCAAGGGCTACAGGAAAGTGGGTAATACCATTGTTTTCACACTAACATCATAACAGAACCTTCTATCTGCTCATTCACTATAGCTGCCAGGACTGGGCCAGGGCCAGGAGTTAGGAATTCCCTCTGGCTCTCTCATGTGGGAGGCAGGAGTCCAGACTGGGCCATCTTCCGCCCCCTTCTGGGGGCATTACCAGGAAGCTGAGTCAGAAGGCAGATTGCCGGGACTCAAGCCAGGCTCTCTGATAAGGGAGGAGTGGCCCACCAGTGTCCTAACTGCCACGACACCTGTCCCAGAGCTGATCCTCACTCTGTATGTTTGACTTTCCAATTAAAAAAATTTTTTTTGTTTAAGTTACATATTATGCCCAAAATTATTTTGTCATTTATTTTTATTTGAGAGGTAGATTTTTAAAAGACATATATATTAGATATATATACATTTATTTACTTTTATTGGAAAGTCAGATCCACAGAGAGGAGGAGAGACAGAGGAAGATCTTCCACCTGCTGGTTCACTCCCTAAGTGGCCACAGTGGCTGGAGCTGACATCCAGCGCCTCTCCCGGGTCTCCCACGCGGGTGCAGGGTCCCAAGGCTTTGGGCCGTCCTCTACTGCTTTCCCAGGCCACAGGCAGGGAGCTGGGTGGGAAGTGGAGCACATAGGATTCCAGCGGATGCAAGGCAAGGATTTAGCCACTAGGCCTTCCAGCCGGGCCCAACCTTGTGGATTTGACTGTGCGTACCTTTTGTCTTTTTCTGATCCATTTGCATATAAATCACTGACTGTTGTGATGTTTGCTAAATAATCCAACAGCAGCTCCAAAAAACAAAATCATTTCTTGTATACTCAAGAAAATTACCTGGAAGGTCGGAACATTATCTGCTCTGCGTTCTATGTTAGTTCTCCAGGTGTACTGAGAATAACCTGAGAAACAAACCCAGGCTCCTTCAGCTGGGCTTCATGTTTACCAGGCAGCTGCCCTCTGTGCGCTCCCGCAGGCTGACCCGCATTCTGCAGGCAGCTGCCCTCTGTGCGCTCCCGCAGGCTGACCCGCATTCTGCAGGCAGCTGCCCTCTGTGCGCTCCCGCAGGCTGACCCGCATTCTGCACTCCTCTCTGCCTCCCTCTTGAAGTCAGTGACTTTCTTCCTGTAGCCTCCGTGGTCCATGACCCGGACGTGAGCAGCGCACACTCGAGTTTTTTTTTTTTTTCTGGGAAAAACTCTGGGTAACCATGCTTCACAAGTGAGGCAGTATCTTTATTGAAAAGGCAGATTTTTACAGAGAGAAAGAGCTTCCTTTTGCTGGTTCACTCCCTACACGGGTGCAGTGTCCAGAGCTGAGCTGATGTGAAGCCAGCAGCTTGCAACCTCTTCCAGGTCTCCCATGCAGGTGCAGGGTCTTAGGGTCTTGGACCATCCTCTACTGCTTTCCCAGGCCATAAACAGGGAGCTGGATGGGAAGTAGACCAGCAGGGACACAAAAGGGTACCCACATGGGATCCTGCCATTTGCCAACTGGGAGGATTAGCCAACTGAAACATCACAATGGCCCCCCAAAAATAAATGAATAAAATGTCAAAAAATAAAGAAGTGGAGGCAGCTGTCTGGCCCAGCAATTCACACGGGTGGATGCCTGTCCCGTAGCAGTGTCTGGGTTCGAGTTCCAGCTCCGGCTCCTGCTAAGGCAGAGCTAGGCGGCAGGCAGGGGTGACTCAGGTAGTGGGGCCCCTGCCGGCCTCGTGGGGCACGGGGAGCGGGGCGATATCTGTCCCGGCCTCACCAAGCCATTGTGAACATTAGAGAGAGAAGCAGCCTATAGGAGTTGTCCTTCTCGGGTCTCTCTCAAATCAGTAACGTTTTTTAAAGATTTATTTATGTATGTATGTATTGAAGGTTTATTTTTTTTTTATTGGAAAGTCAGATATACAGAGAGGAGGAGAGACAGAGGAAGATCTTCCGTCCGATGATTCACTCCCCAAGTGACCGCAATGTCCAGAGCTCAGCCAATCGAAGCCAGGAGCCAGGAGTTCTTTCAGATCTCCCATGTGGGTGCAGGGTCCCAAGGCTTTGGGTCATCCTCAACTGCTTTCCCAGGCCACAAGCAGGGAGCTGAATGGGAAGTGGGGCTGCCGGGATTAGAACCAGCACCCATGTGGGATCCTGGCACATTTAAGGCGAGGACTTTAGCTGCTAGGCTACTGCACTGGGCCCTAGATTTATTTATTTTTATTGCAAAGTCAGAATTACAAAGAGTAGAGACAGAGAGGAAATTCTTCCATCTTTCCATCTGCTGATTTACGCGCCCCCCCCCCCAATGGCCGTAAGGGCTGGAGCTGAACCGATCCAAAGCCAGGAGCCTGGAATTTCTTCCCAGTCTCCCACATGGGTGCAGGGTCCGAAGGACTTGGACTATCCTCGACTGCTTTCCCAGGCCACAAGCAGGGAGCTGGAAGGGAGGTAGAGCAGCTGGGATTAGAACCAGTGCCTATATGGGATCCCAGTGTGTGCAAGGTAAGGACTTTAGCCACTAGGCTACTATGCTAGGCCCAAATCAGTAACTTTTTGCAAGGTTATTTATAGTATAGCTATAGGTACTAATGGTATTTTCAGTTTCATAATAGATTATAATTTCAGAATTAAATAGTAATACTGTGTAAGTTTAAGGACTGAAGATTTTATGAGGGAAACACACTGGGCCAGTGCTGCGATACAGTGAGTTCAGTCACCATCTACACACCAGCATCTCTCATGGCTAGCCATTGCGTCCTGGCTGCCCTCCTTTCTATCCAGCTCCCTGCCAAGGGCCAGGGTCAAGCAGTAAATGATGGCTCAAGTATTTGGGTCCCTGTCCCATGCAAGGGAGACCCAGATGTCAGCCTGGCTCAGCGCTGGCCTTTGTGGCCACTCGGGGAATGAACCAACATGATGGAAGATCCTTCAAATGAATCAAATCTTAAAAAAGAAAAAAAAAATCAAGGTTGTAAGCTGTACAGTTTTTGTGGAGTGGTTGTTGCAGTCACACTAACCATGTGGTACACAGCACCCGGAAAGGCAGGAGCATTGCCCCTTGGGTGTGGATGTTGTGGAAGGTCAAGGTTGCTGAGTGAGGACCATGTGTGGTGACTGGCGTGTGTCGGTTTCTCCTCTGCCGCAGGAAGGAGCCAAGGAATACGCCATGCTGCACAACCCGCGCTCCAAGTGCTCCGGCCGGCGCCGGCGCCGGCACCATGTGGTCAGCGCTTCCTGCGCCAACACTTCCGCCTCCACTGTGGCCGAGACTAAAGAAGGGGACAGTGACAGGGACACGGGCAACGACTGGGCCTCCAGTTCTTCAGGTACAGTGGTGTGAAGATCTCATCTCCTTGCAAGGACAAGGTCGCCACCCAACACTTAAGGTTACCGTGGGTGGAACCATCCATTCTGCCGCCCAAGTTCACCTGCAGGCAATGGCAAGGGGGAACATTTCCCCTAAGTTCTCCCACATACGTGCAGCCATCATGGCTGGCAGCCCTGCACCTTGTTTTGTCTCCTCTCAGAGGCCAACTCGCGCTGTCAGACGCCCACCAAGCAGAAAGCCAGCCCCGCACCAGCCCAGCTCTGTGTGGTCGAGGCGCCCTCGGAGCCCGTGGAGTGGACTGGCGCCGAAGAGTCCCTCTTCCGTGTCTTCCATGGCACGTATTTCAACAACTTCTGCTCCATAGCCAGGCTCCTGGGCACCAAGACATGCAAACAGGTACTCCTTCAGCACGGTACAGGCCCGGCCGATTGCGTTCCCCGCAGCCTGTGGGTCTGGGGTGTTCCTGCTGACTTTGTGCCTCCGGGTCCCTCAGAGGAGGCAGGGCCCAGTGTTGCCTGCAGGTCCGCCACCCCTCTCCTCTGACTTGCACCTCTCCCACCTCCCAGCACTGAGTGGACCCACGCTTCTGGAGTTGTTGCTTTCCTGGAAGGGCCTTCCACTCATTCTGTGGATCTCCAGAGCTGGCACGCTGTGGCCTTGGCTGCTGTACGCCTCCCATCAGCCCCCTAAGCCGTCTAGTGTCTCCATGTCCTGCTGCCGAGTTTCGGTTCCCAGTTGCTGGACCTAGACCTCCTCCTCCTAACTCAGACCATTGCGAGAAAGAGCTCCCCAGCAGCCGCTCCTGCCCTGCCGACAGGAGCAGAGAACCCACAGACTGGCGACTGGCGGCCAGGGGGCAGGGCCGGGTGTGTGGCAGGACAGGAGCCCTGTGGCCTGAGGTCCTGGCACGAGGTGCCCTGATCCTGCAGGGTCCCTCCGGCCTCCTTCACTTAGGACAGTCACGAGAATTGGGAGCCAAAGTCCTCTTGGCTTTCATCTGGGAGCTCACTACCTAACTCCCCGAAGCACAGGCTCCCAACTAACCCAAAAGGCTAGATTGCAAGCAAAAAAGAAAAAAGTGTGCTTTTTTTCCTGAGGGTAAGGACTGTAGTTTCCGCAGAAATCTGAAAAGGGCACAGAGCCAGCGAGGGAAAGGGAAGAAGAGCAGCAGGAGCTATTACAACAGGGTGCAGAGGACCTGCCACCACAGCCAGGGTCCTGCTGAACGGCAGGCTTTGGCATCTCCATGCCAGCAGGGGGCGCCAGAGCTCCGCCCGGGGCCCGGTTCCTGTGAGGCGGTCCTCGCAGGCAGGCTAAGCTCCCTTCCTAAAAGCCAACACTAAAACTGCAGAGATCCAGCCAGCGGCCACGGTGAGAAGAGCCGTCATGAATGCTCGGCCCCTGGGCCGCTGCCGTGCTCAGCATTTCTCCCTCCTCGGGCCCGGGTCAGCCGTTGAGGGTCAGCCAGGGACCCCATGTCCCTGTAGTGCCCCGTCTCCCCTTCACTGAGGAGCCTTCAGTCCGTTGCCTGTGTGCCACGCCCTGCCCTCCTGAGCCAAACTCCTGGGCTCCATGCCCACCTGACCGCGTGGCTTGGCTAGGAGTGACAGGCCCCATTGCGTTGCCTACCCAGGTCTTCCAGTTCGCGGTGAAAGAGTCACTTATCCTGAAGCTGCCGACAGATGAGCTCATGAACCCCTCGCAGAAGAAGAAGAGGAAGCACAGGTGGACTGTATGGGCCGCCGCCCTGGGCAGTGCGCTCTGGGCGCTGCGTGCCCTCTGGGCCCAGCCTCCCTTCCAGGGTTGGGTGAGCCCCTTTCCCTGCCGAGGGCCAGTTTCTTGGCTATGGACCTGGGCCCAGCCCTGCCCACTCCTCCAGATGCCCTGGACCATGAGGTGGGCTTCCGGTTTTCCACGTGAGCTGCCGGCCACCAGCTCAGCAGCCCACCTTGAGGATGTCCTTGTCTCCTGGCCTGGTGGCTGCTTCCCGCCTCACCCACTTCTCTGCTGTGACCTGGGCTGATTTCTCCGACCCAAAAACCTGGCCCTTGGCCTGCTCTGTTCTCTAATGTCACTCGTGGTGGCATTCGCCAACACTAGGGACCTGTGGCCCCTCGCTCAGAGGGTCTTGCCACCTGCCACCCCCTCTGCCCCCACCCCCAAGGACAGGTGGTGGGCACACAGGATCGGCTTTGTTCGGTGTTTTCTGTCCGGGGAGAGGGGGTTGTGCCCTGTAAGTTTCAGTCTTGCAGTCAAGGCCAGGCTCTGATCATCAGGGCAGAGCAGCGTGACCAGACCCACTCTTCTGTCTTACAGACTGTGGGCTGCGCACTGCAGGAAAATCCAGCTCAAGAAGGGTAAGTGGCTCCCGGGCTGTGTTTGTGGCCCCTGCCCGTGGGCCTCACCTTCGCCCACCTCACCCCACACAACGTGTCCTCGCTGACCCTGGCCACTTCCGCCTAGGGCAGGTTTCTGAAGCTTTTGCAGTAGCTGGGGAGAGCAGTTCCACCCCTCACTGCAGCTGCAGCCCAGCAGCCCTCCTCAGAAGCAAAGACACCCCCTCCCCCAGCCCCCACCCTGTTGCTGTGCTGCTCGGCAGACTGCTGATCCGAGAGCTCAGACCCTGGTATCCAGCAGAACTGCATGTTATCTCGGCGGCTCATCCGCACAGAACACGCCCCCACACCAGGGCTGGGGAATGGCGGTGCCTGCCACTGCTGCCTTCTGTCAGCCGCCAGGCGTGTGCCCCAGGCTATGGCTGGAACAAGTCCCTTTGGAATCAGGGCCACAGGCCATTGGGGCTGAAGGGCTGGCCTGCCACAAGGCGGGTCCCAGGAGCCTCCTGCTTCGTGCTTCTCTCTCCTAGATAACTCTTCCACGCAAGTGTACAACTACCAGCCGTGTGACCACCCAGACCGCCCCTGTGACAGCACCTGCCCCTGCATCATGACACAGAATTTCTGTGAAAAGTTCTGCCAGTGCAACCCAGACTGTAAGCATGCTGTGGGACCTGTCTCCCCATCCCACCCCAGCCGTTCCTCTCACCCCTGACCCCTCGGTGGCTGACAGCCTTGTCCTGTTGTCCTGGCTCTGGCTGAGACATTCTCCCAGGGAACTTAGTGCTTAAGGTCTTGAAGGCGGGGGGAATCACTTTAGAAAAGCCCTTAGGTACATGACTGTAAGAAACAGCACAGGTTGAGAAGTGGGGTGCTGTCCTAATTTTCCCTTCCGGAGAAACTAAAGAGTGTGGGGATCTCTTCCCTGAAGGTGCTGTCACAGTCTTCCATTTGGAGACCTTTCCTTTTAGTTTAAACTTAAATTATCTTCATTTGACTTGAGAGAAAGAGACAGAAGATGGAGGCTCAAAAAGGTCTTCAGTAGCCAGGGCTGGCCGTGTGGGGACCAGGTGCCCAGAACTCCATCCCACAGGGATCTGGGCACTTGACCGACACCTGCGGCCGCCCCTGTGTCTGTTAGCAGGGAGCTGGAGCAGGAACGGAAGCGCTATCTTGTGTCCAGCCTGGCCCAGCCCTGGCTGTTTTGAACATCTGGGGAGTGAATCAGCAGATGGATAATCTCTCGCTCTCCTCTCATTCTCTCTGTAACTCGGCCTCTCAAGCAAATAAATGAAAACGTTTTTTAAAAAGTGGAGGTGCTCGAACTCAAGCCAGGCTGTCTAGTGCAGGGTCTGAGAATTCCCAGTGGTGACCAATGCACACCCCAGAAAAAAAGGAAAAAACAAAACAAAAAACAAAATCCCATTCTGTTAGGAGGCGGTAGGCAAGGGCCCTGCATGTCACAGCAGTTGGCAGCTCCTCTTTCTCCCTTCTGAGCGCCTTGGGGGTCCTCCCCGCCTCCCCCGCCCCCTCCCAGCTTGCCCCGGTGCCCAGGCAGTCAGCAAAACCACCTGAACCCGCCACAGCCGACAGTCTCAGCCACAGCAGAGAGGCGCTCGTGCTGCGGGGGCTGTGGGCGGAGGAGGGTGGCAGGGAGCGGATGCGTTCTGTTCTCAAAATGATACTTGCTTTGATGGTGAGGCTTTGCCAGTGCTGAGCACAGATTGCATTTTCCCGGAAGCACTCCCCACGTTCCCCCAGCAAGGCTGGGGGTGGGGGGTGGAAAGTGAGACCAGGGAGCCTCGGGGAAAGCCAGCTCGCTCTGCACTCACACCTGCTCTTTCTCTCATGGCCCCCGCCTGCTTCCCCCACACACCTGCTTGGCTTGACCCACAGGCATGTCAGCAGACACTTTGTGGAAAAATTGAGTACATGAGGGGCCTTCGGAAAGCTGTGGCGAAATGGAGTTGAAAGCATACCTTAGGGCAGAGTATCTGTGAGGGACTGGCGTTTGGTATGACAGTTATGTCGTCCCTCAGAACACCTGCCTCCCATATCGGCAAGCGAGTTGGAGTCCTCCCTGTCTTCGGCTCGTGCACACGGTGGAAGGTAGCATGGCAGAGCTTAAGTGCCCGAGTCCCTCCAGCCATGTGGGAGCTCGGGAAGGGCTCCTGGGCTCCTGGCTTCAGCCAAGCTCTCATAGACATTTGGGGAGTGAGCCAGTAGATGTAAGATCCTTCGGTGTCCATCTGTCTCTCTCTGCCTCTTCGCCTTTCAAATTACAACGAAAAGAACAAGGGTTTTTTTTAAAGGTTTATTGATTTTTATTGGAAAGGCAGATACATAGAGAGGAGGAGAGACAGAGAGGAAGATCTTCTGTCCGATGGTTCACTCCCCAAGCGGCCGCAACGGCTGCAGCTGAACCAATCCGAAGCCAGTAGTCTCTTTCGGATCTCCCACATGTGGGTGCAGGGTCCCAAGGCTTTGGGCCATCCTCAACTGCTTTCCCAGGCCACAAGCGGGGAGCTGGATGGGAAGTAGAGCTGCCAGGATTAGAACCGGTGCTCATATGGGATCCTGGCACATTCAAGGTGAGGACTTTAGCCACTACGCTATCACACCAGGCTCCAGAACAAGTCTTTAAAGTACGTTTTTTGAAAGGTTTTTTGTTTGATTTTCAGAAGCAGGCATTTGAACACGGTAGTTAAACCACCCTTCCTTAGGCCACATGTCTCCCACATTCGCATGGCTTGGTCCTGGCTCCCCTGCCTCTGGTCCAGCTCCCTGCTCAATGCCCCTGGGAGGCAGTAGAGCTTGGCCCAAGTGCTTGCGTTTCTGCCTCCCAAGTGGGAAACCAGAATGGAGTTCCTGGCTCCTGGCTTCAGCCTGGCCCAGCCCTGGCCGCTGTGGCCTTTTGGGGAGTGAAGCACCCACCAGATGGAAAGCCTTTCTCTTTCCCTCCCTGTCTCTGCCTTTTGAGTGGATCAAAATAAATGATAATTTTTAATTTTATTTATTTTTTCAAGTTGCAGCACAAAACATTTAATTCCATTTGGTCCATGGTTTAAGAGAGGGCTCCGGGGGTTGTTAACAAGCTGCCTAGTGACT
The DNA here is from genome assembly GCF_030435755.1 of Ochotona princeps. Classification (NCBI taxonomy): domain Eukaryota; kingdom Metazoa; phylum Chordata; class Mammalia; order Lagomorpha; family Ochotonidae; genus Ochotona; species Ochotona princeps. The sequence goes on from NC_080848.1 coordinate 15,723,604, forward strand.
GGAGGGGGTGGTTAGGCAATTGATAATTTTTTAAAATTTCAAAGTGCATGCATAGTTTTCTCATGAACATATTTATTCAATTGTTTACTTGTGTGTTTATTCATTTATTTGGAGAGGCAGAGAGAAACAACAAGAGCGTTTCCACCTTCTGGTTTACTGCCCAACTCAGATACCCATCTAGTTCAGAAGCTGGGCACTCACTTCAGGTCTCCCACATGGGCTGCAGGAACCCACTTCCTTGAGCTGTCACCACTGCCAGGTGTCAGGAGCGGAGCTGGAACTCGAACTCAGGCACTGTGATGAAGGTCACGGACATATAAAGCGGCACCATACCTACCAGGCCAAACGCCCACCCCTCCATGAGGCTTTTAGAGCCCCCTTGTGTGATCACCAACAAGCGAGCTGCTCTCCTGCGGGGCCACACCTTCTTGGACGCAACACGCATGTTTGCCTGCCATCCCCTATCGGATGTTAGCCCTTCCTCACTTTGCCTGTCCACCCCTAGGTCAGAATCGTTTCCCTGGCTGCCGCTGTAAAACTCAATGCAATACCAAACAGTGCCCCTGCTACCTGGCTGTGCGCGAATGTGACCCCGACCTGTGCCTCACCTGTGGGGCTTCGGAGCACTGGGACTGCAAGGTGGTCTCCTGCAAGAACTGCAGCATCCAGCGGGGCCTCAAGAAGGTGACGCCTCATCTCGGGGGAACCCCACAGGCCAAGCCCAGGCCAGGACCCCCTTAGCACCAATGCCTTCCAGTTTGCCATCCTAGTGTCGGGTTAGAAAGGCAGCCCTCTGAATCAGTTAGGCTAGAAGTGACTGCGCTATCCATGGGGCGGGGGGCAGGGGTTGACCAACACAGAGCCATGAATGCCCACAGCTTAGGGTCTGAGAGGCCCTGAGCCAGTAGGGAGGAAGAGGGGTCTGTTTGCTCTTGCCACCTCCCTGTTTGGTCTCTCCTCCATCACAACAGAATGGCTCAGGCCTTTTTTCTGTTTTCAGATCCTCTTAAGTTTCTAGTTCTTTCCACCCTGTCCCCTGCCACACACCCCCATCTTGGCTGCAGGCTGAGCTGTGGTTCCCTCTCCCATCCCCCAGCACCTGCTGCTAGCCCCTTCAGATGTGGCCGGATGGGGCACCTTCATTAAGGAGTCTGTGCAGAAGAACGAGTTCATTTCTGAGTATTGTGGCGAGGTGAGTGCTGCGGGCCTGGGCGGCCACTGATGAAAAACACTGATTGTCTGCAGGCCAAGCTTCCGTGGAGTGATCTCTAAATCACTCAGCGGGGCTCTCACGGCGGGGAGGGTGGGGCGCCCTCAGGGATCCCACAGGGCTGCTCCAACAAACCTCTGGCTCTGCAGCTCTCAGGCAGGTTTATCAGCCCCGGGGTGGGCAGCACAGCGTGACCTGGTACTCAGCAGGTGCCTGTGTGTGGTGCTGCCCTCCCAGTCCTGTCTGGGGCCTAATGTTTGCCACTCTTCTCCCCCAGCTCATTTCTCAGGACGAGGCCGATCGCCGAGGGAAGGTCTACGACAAGTACATGTCCAGCTTCCTCTTCAACCTCAACAATGGTGTGGAGCCCCTTCCCACCCACCCCCTCCTACAGAATAGTTTGTGCAGGGCTTTCTAGAACATTCCCTTCAGTCTAGGTTCAGATGACCACACACATAGCACAATTCCAGCTTGCCCTCAGAGAGCCTTGCAGGCCACAGGCCATTAGATGTGGAGACAACTTCCATTCCCAGATTGTGTTTGCAGCAGGAGTGCTAAGCACCTAGGCTTGCTGGGTGTTGTGGCACACCAGGTTGAACCATTGCCTGGTATGCCTACGTGCCAGATCACAGTGCTGGTTCAAGTCCCAGCTGTTCTGTTTCTGGGCAGCTCCCTGCTGATGTGCCTGGGAAGGCATGAATGCTGGCCTGGGTTCTTAGGTCTCTGCCACCTCCAGGGGAGACCGGGCTGCAGTCCTGGGCTCCAGGCTTCAGCTGTTATTGGGCATCTGGGATGGAGGAGCAGATGGAGGAGGCCCTCACCCCTTTCTCTGTCACTGTACCTTAGAAATTGAAGAGGAAATAAATCCTTTTTCTTCAAAACAAAAAACAAAAACCCTTAAAAACAGTGTCCGTGCCCGGTAGATGGGAAGTGGAAATCTGTACTCCAGGCACGGAGGTCCTCCAGGGTGGTCCCGGGTCTGTCACTGTTTAATTGATTCAAGAAGCTACAGAGCTGCCTGGTGCACTCACTGTCTCCCCTGATATGCTTGATGCAGATTTTGTAGTGGATGCTACCCGGAAAGGAAACAAGATTCGTTTTGCAAACCATTCCGTGAACCCCAACTGTTATGCCAAAGGTGAGTTCCCAGCAGCCTTGGAGGTGAGCGGGGATAGATGCTTCTGTGACAGCTAGCCCCTTGAGCAGCACTCTCTCACTTGATCTCAACCAAAAGGCCGAGACGCGATGTGTGCAGCTCTTCCTCAAGCTGGGCTTTCTTTCTTTCTTTTTAAATCCAGAGATAATCACAATTAATGCCATTTAATCATGGTATCATTTTAGACCTCTCGTTCAGTTTCAATAATCTGCTTTTTCATCATTGTAAACAGTTTCCCACAAACATGATTGAAAGATAATTCTGCCCACATCACATCTAACAGAGCTCAGAGCACAGGGCCAAGCCTGTTGCTGCTGCTTGGCCAGGTCCACTGGTGTGTGTGTGTGCTTGTGGGAGTCGGGTCAGGAGCCCCAGGCCCGCCAGGTGGTTGCCCCAGCACCCTGCCCTGCTGTGTCCCCACCGCAGTGGTCATGGTGAACGGGGATCATCGCATTGGGATCTTCGCCAAGAGAGCCATTCAAGCCGGGGAAGAGCTCTTCTTCGACTACAGGTGGGGTGGCCGTGGGGACTGCTCTGCTCCCTAGGGCCCTGCCTCAGAAGTGGGGTGCTGGGGAAGGGCTGTGTGGGGAGAGGGAGTGACCCAGCAGGGAGCTCTGCCCTTTTGGTCAGGAGAGCCTCCAGAATAACATGGCTCCCCTCTGTCCTGGGACAGGTACAGCCAGGCCGACGCCCTCAAGTACGTGGGGATAGAGCGGGAAACCGATGTCCTTTAGCTCCTCGGCCCCAACCCCACACCAGCCCCGTGGTGGCTGCACCATCTTTGCTTCCATGCACACTAGTGCCGCGTCTGTCCTTGTATCCTCTGTTTTCCACATCAACAAATCACCTGCCTGTTCCCCATAACGCAAGGCCTCAGCTGCATCCTGGGGGGGATCCCACTTCTCAGTGAAAGGGGAGACTGTGGCAGCATAGAGCTGCAGAAGAGGCAGGCTGCGGGGTTGCACAGGTCAGTCCCTGGCTGCGCGCCTACAGGCAACGACCCCAAGTAGAGCGTTCCTTGGCCGGGGCCCTGGTGTGAAGGAGGCGCCAGGCACAGCTCTGAGGCCCAAAGCCTGGAGTGAACAGGCCGAGTTATATCCAGGGCTGGGGCCAACACACATTAGAGGAGGGCCTGGCAGGCAGCACAGACCAAGCCAGAGGGAGATAGGTCCCCAGCCGCTGCTACCTCCTCCCTCTGGCAATCTCTGCCCGACCCCTGGGGTGGAGTCAAAGCCAGGTTCAATACTAGGGGAGGCAAGTGAGAGCGAGCCATCTTCCCTGGACAGAGTGGGAGGGCAGCTGGCACCCAGAGTTCAGCTGCCATGTGCACCCAGAGTTCAGCTCCATGCCATGTGCAACCCAGAGTTGTACCTCCCTATGGCCAGCGGAGGCGCCTGGCTCCTTCTCACAGCTTGACCTCCAGCTGCAGGCAGGCTGGTCCCTGGACACAGGCCTGGACTGCAGACGTGGGGGCTGAAGCTGTGCCAAGCACCCTAATACCATAGGTGTTAGAAGGTCAGGGCCTTAACCACACATGGGGCAGGCTGGCGGAGACAGGCAGATCAGCTACTCGAGGCTGCAGTACCATCCTGGGTGGGGTTTGTGCAGAACAAAGCACTTTATTGCTATGAGAAGGTCTGGGACTCGGGTAATGGCTGAGACAGGGTCTCAGGGCCCCTGCCCAGTCCCACCCCTGCAGGAGGAGCCCGTGAGCCGTAAAATTCTCCAGTGTGGCTGGCCAGGAAGAGGAATTGGCCTGACACCGCAGAAGCCAGCAAGAACAGAACCAGGAACCAGCAGGAGTGGCTTGCCGTGGGGCCCCGGGCGTGGAGCTGGGGGCGTGCAGGCAGCAGGCTCAGTGTCCTTGGCCCCTGGCCCCTGCTGGCTGGCTCACACAGGAGGAAATATAATTCCCCCTGGCCACTCTGCCTCCAAGGGATCTGTGTGGAACACAGACGTGCAAGTACACACGCAGCACACTGGCAGGCCCATGCCCCCCTACCCTCTCCATCCCCTCCCTGGGGCTTGGAATGCGCTGTGTCAGGGAGGCCTTCAGGCGGGACCCTGGGCTCTGAGTTCCTGCTAAGCTATCCAGGGAGAGTGGAGGAAGCAGGCCTGACTGGAATGCAGGGGAGCTGGCCGCCAGGATGGGGGCCAGGCTGAGGCACACCCAGCCTTCTCAGCGCACAGCTCCAACTCCAGGCCCCAGCACACCCCTCCCCCTGTCCTTGTTGGTCCCTTCCCCCACTTCTCATGACGGGTCTTGAGCTCTCTACCCCACACGCCATGGCGGATGGAGTGGGGTGGCGGGTGTGGAGGGCATGTGGTCCTCCCACCAGTGATGTTCATGCACTTGAAAGTCCTGTGGCTTGTAATCTCTTATCTGAATAAAGTGTTAGGAACCATGTGGGCCAGTGTCATGCTGTGTGCCTTGGGGCTCCAGGGATGGGGTGCAGTGTGTGCCAGTGGGTGTGGCTGTGGCATGAGCCATCAGGATCCCCACTTACCACCCACAGCCTGATCTGTGGGCCAGGCCAGGCCATGGCTGGGGGTGCAAGGGCTCCCAGAGCCCTCAGTGGTTCCTATCAAACTGCCCCCTCTTAGCCCAGCCCAGTGCCAGCCACCACACACAGCCTGTGGTTCTGCCACTCTGTTTTATTGGTCTGGCTCTGAGGCGAGGGAAGAGCAGGGCAGCCCCCCACCAGCCTCAGAGCAGCCTGGATGAGTGACAAACAGGGGGAGCCAACTACAGACTGTGGGCACAGCACAGGACCGGACAGCCAACTGGGCTTTTCTTCTATATATAAACAGGTAGTTTAAAAAATTAGAATAATATATACCGTTTCCCTAGAGACAGACTCTGCAACAAAAAATATATAAACAATAGGACCTCCTGGGCAAAAGCAGCAGCATCTGAGAGCGAGGGCTCGCGTGCATTGGAGAGGGGGCGGAGCCTTGGGTCAGGCCCCAAGGCGACTGCATAGCTTGGCAAGGGGGCAGGGCAGGAGGGGGCTGGCCAGGCAGCGTGTCTGCGCTATCTTCTCTACACAGCAGGTTCCTTATGGCTTTGGCTAAAGCAGTGAAGCAACGGAGGTACTGAGGTGCTAAACTGAGGCCTCTAGTCTCTGTGCAAAAAACGAAATGTGTGGGTTGGGGACATCAGTGAGGCCCCCCTCACCCACCAGGGTGGAGAGGAAGCAGGTGGGAGCCGACAGGGCAGGGCAGGGCGGGGAGGGGGGGAAGGGAGGCCGCCCTGCTGCCTGCACACACGCACACGCGGCTGTCCCTGCCACGGGGAGGGAGGCAGTTAATCTCCCAGCACTCTGGTTAATCCCTCCCAGCAGCTGGGACGGAGAGGGTGAGGGCAGGCAGGGCCATTCTGGCCTGTCCCCCAGAGGCTTTCCTGGGGCAGGCGCAGAGCCAGGAGTCTGTGGGGGTGGGGGGGCCAGAGTGAGTGTAGGCAGTAAGGCCCCTCCCTCAGCTCCCTTCTGTGGCTCTGCCTGCCAGAATTGGTGGGGGGTGGGGTGTCTCTGGAGCAGAGCTGGCTAGGTGGGGCCAGATGTCTGTTGCTGCAGGGAAGGGGGAGGGGGATTGGAGGAGCTGGGCCCTGCAGTCCCTGCTCCCTACTCATTCAGACTTGCCCTCTTCCGAGATTCGGGGTAGGGTCTGACCCCGGGGACCAGAGGCTGCAGCTGGGCCTGGGCCTGAGCCAGGGGCTGGGGTTGGGGTTGGGCCAGGGGCCGGGGCTGGGGCTGAGGCCAGGGCAGGGTTGGGAACTGGGGCTGGTGCTGGGGTCTGGGCAGCGCCTGCAGCATGAGGTTTGCTGCTGGGGTGGTAGTCATGGGCAGCCTTGGGCTCATTGGTGTGATAGGAGCCCTTGTAGCGGTGGTTCTGCAGGTAGAATAGCACCAACATGCCCACCAGCCCCAGTAGCAGGAAAGCCACCAAGACTGCAAGCAAGAACAGCAACCGTCAGTGCTATCACACACACACACAGAGCAACTGTCAGAGCTTTCACACGCCCCCTCTCACACACACACACACTCAGGTACATACCATCTTGACACATGCGCACCAGAGCTAGCCAGATTACCCCACGAAACTCAACGCCTGGCTTGGCCCTCAGCTCACTTCTAATTCCAGCACCCTCTTTCTGTATCCCTGGGGTTTCCCAGTTTCTTATCTCTCCAGCTGTTGGTGTATCCTCCCCCATTTCCTCAGTCCTCAGCTGTAGCCCCATTTCAATACTTCCAGAGGGCCTTTAAATATCAGGGAATCTGCAGCCTGATCATACACCACACTCGCAGTGGTCTCTCTGTACCAACAGGCATCCCACCACCCGCGAGACCCCTCAGGCTGGGGACGGGGTAGGATCCCTGCATGGAGACAGAGGGTTAGCGCCCGAGCAGGGCTACTCACAGCCTAGCAGAATGGCGACCCAGCCGTCATCGTGGTAGTAGAGGAAGTCTGCAGGAGAAAGCGGCAGTCGGACCGCGCGCCCTGGCGCTAGCCCTCGCTTCCCTGCCGGCCCCTCCCACATACGTGCGCGCACGCGTGCGCGAGTGCGCCGCGCCAGGCTCGGCCGTACCTGGGGGAAGGTACCAAGGATCCAACTCGGGCGGCACCTCCGAGACCAGCCGCGGCATGGCCCCGCAATTGGACTCGGACAGCTCTCCCTGGACGCGGAGGGCCTCGGCCAGCTCCGCCGTCATAGGCCGGGGGCTGCGGAAGTGCGTCTTGAGTGGAGCCACGTTGTTGAACCGAACACCGGACAGGCAGCCCGAGAAACCCGGGGTGTTGTAGCGCTGGATCTCCGGGTCAATCACCCCCGTTTCTGAGACAGAGAAGGGTTTGGACCACCTCCTCCCCAGTCCCGCCCCGCATCCCGCCCCTCTCTGCCACACCCCCAGCCCTGCCCCAGGCTCCGGGGTCTGGCTGCTGTGCACCCTCTGCTTACCCATCACGCGCCCGAGATACAAGGCCTTGGGTGAGTCCAGCTGGCTATCCACCAGCAGGGAGAACTTCTGTTCTGTCATGGAGAAGTAGTCCACCTGGGTACGGGGGTGAAGGGGATGGCGCTGAATGTGGCTTAGTCCCAAGCGGGCAGCTGCCAGCCCAGGAGTAGGATTTGGTGTGTTTAAGAAAACCACCCAGTCTGGGGTTAGATATTGGAAGTGAAGGTTAAGATGCTAGCTAGGATTCCCAAGTTCCACATCTGGGGACCTGGGTTGGAGCCTCAACTCTGGGTCCTGACTCCAGCTGCCTCTTCATGTGCCCCTGGAAGGCAGCCAAGGTGGCTCAAGTAAATGGATTCCCCAACAAGCACATGAGAGATAGCTCCTGGTTTCTGCCCTTCTGCCATTGTGGGAATCTGGGAAGTGAGCCATCAGTTGGGAACTAAGTGAAACATAGAGTTACAGAGAGAGGAGGAGAGACAGAGATCTTCCATCTGCTGGTTTGCTCTCTAAATGGCTACAACAGCCCAGGGTCTGGACCAGGTCAGAGCTAGGAGCTCAGAGCTTGGACCAGATCTCTAGCGTAGGACTTTCTTCTGCTTTCCTAGGCACATTAGCAGGGAGGTGGATCAAAAGTGCAACAGCAGGGCCCGGTGGCCTCACCTTGGACTCACCAGGATCCCATATGGGTGCCGGTTCTATTCCTGGCAGCTCTACTTCCCATCCAGCTCCCTGCTTGTAGCCTGGGAAAGCAGTCGAGGACGGCCCAAAGCTTTGGGACCCTGCACCCATGTGGGAGACCCGGAAGAGGTTCCAGGTTCCCGGCTTCGGCTCACTTGGGGAGTGAATCATCAGACGGGAGATCTTCCTCTCTGTCTCTCCTCCTCTGTATATATCTGACTTTGTAATAAAAATAAATAAATCTTTTTAAAAAAAGTGCAACAGCATCCACAGGGGATGCCAGCATCACAGGCAGGGAGGGATTTAACCTGCTCTGCCATGATGCTGGCTCCTGGCTGTTCTACTTCTAATCCAGCTCCCTGCTAATGTACCTGGAAAGGCAGTGGATGATGATCCAAGTACTTGGTCCCCTGCGACCCATGTGAGAGATGTAGATATAGTTCCTGGCTTCAGCCTGGCCCAGACCTAGCTGCTGTGGCTGTTTGGGAAGTGAACCGGAAGATGGAAAACTTCTCTTTTTGGCTGTCGCCTACCTTCCTTCTCTGGTTGCCCTGCATTTCAGTCAATCAAGGAATCAATCAAACAAATCAACAGCAGCAAACCAGCCTGGGTTTCAGACCATTTTAAAAAAATGTATGTATTTTTATTGGAAAGGCAGATTTACTAAGAGAAAGAGAGAGAAAGCTCTTCCATCTGCTGGTTCACTCCCCAAATGGCCACAACAGCCAGAACTGAGCTGATCCAAAGCCAAGAACCAGGAACCTCCTCTGTGTCCCCCACACAGGTGCGGAGCCCAAGGGGGCCATCCTGGGCTACTTTCACAGGCCGTAAAGAGGGAGCTGGATGGAAAGTGAAGCAGCCAGGAAATGAAGCAGCACTTATATGGGATACTGGCACTTGCAAGGGGAGGATTAGCCAATTGAACCATAGTGCCGGCCCCTGAGGCCTGTCTTAGCAGTTCGACTTTGGGAAAAACAATTTCCTCTTGGCACTGACCTATTGCATCACCACACTGGGGTGTTGGGAGGGCCCAGTAGGCCGAGGACATGGCAGTCCTCTGCAGGTGACATTTTGTGGGGTGCTGGCACCAGAGGTGGGGGGCATGAGCTTGTGATCTGAGGTCTCCCCTGCCCCTGCCATACCTGGATGAAGAGGTTGCGGTACACTCGGGTGATGTTGACGCTGTGGGGCTGGCCGTCGGTCACTGGTCGTGTGGTTAGCTGGTACACATAGGGGCTGGTTCCCAGCTGGTACCGTAGCTGCAGGGTCCCTATGGGGAGGAAGGAAAAGGGTGGGTTTTGCTTGTACCCAGCTGGTGCCAGTATGGGGCGCCAGCCTGGGCAGGGTTGGGAGGACCGAAGCGGTGCTCACCATCCTCCTTGATGAGCACAGCCATGTAGTCACGCACGAAGGAGCTGACGTAAAGCAGGACAGCAGGTGCCGAGCTGGTGCTGAAGCTGAAGGACACCTCCTCTCCCGTGACATTGTATACAGGCCCACGGTAACCAGGCACAGGCCGACCAGGCCGCGGGTAGTCAGGCAAGTGGTACCCAGGGCCATGATAGCCAGGCACGTAGCCAGGGGTATCGTAGCCAGGGATGTAGCCAGGCTCATAGCCTGGCACAGGCCGGCTCAGCATATGGGAGAACTCACGGGCTGCAGAGCGCAGGGCTGACTGCAGGTTGTAGCGCATCCAGGTACCCGGCTCGAAGAAGCCGCCAATGTCTGGAGGTAGAGGCAGTGAGGTGAAGGGGCCCCTGACCCCTCGCTTCCCAACTCCGAGGCTCTGAGTGGCTCACACACACGCATTGACTGACACTGGCTAAAATCTCTGTCCCCATCCCCAACCTGTATGTACGTGAGGGTCCCACAGTAGAATCTTAATGCCCTGACAAAGCCGAATGTGCCTTTGCATTTTACAGAAGGGGACACAGAGGCCCAGAGATAGCTGATGACTGACCTAAGAGCAAGTTAGAAGGGACAGCCAAGATGAGGATAGAGCTGGCTTGATTCCATCCATCATACATGCCATGGCATTCCTCCCACTTCCAATCCAGGTCCGGAAGTCCGCTGTCCCCTTGTCTACCACAGCCACCCCTCCCCCCGCCCAGCCACCCAGCTGCCTGTGGACTCCTGCCCTGTCCAGGCCAGTTTCCAGGAGGCTGCAACCTGCGTACGTGTGTACAGTCATGTTATGCGCAATGTCAAGGTTTGCTTTAAGCAAGAACCAGGGTGGGGCTAGGTTTTTGGAGCACAGCAGCTGTCAACAGGAAATGGCCTGGAAGGCCACAGTGAGCCGAGGGCTACGTGTAGGTAAGGTAACAGCCCATGACCTTGGAGGTGGCGGGACCAAGGGGAAAGGGACTGGTTTGATGTTTCTGAGTTCTTTGTACACCAGCAAATGGGACCAGCCATGCCCCATCCTATTTGATGCTTTGGAGTCTACCAGCATCTTCACCTGCCAGCTCAAAGCTCAGGAACCCAGTGATGACATTTTCCCTGACACTGGCTGTAGACCCCCCTGCCCTCCCTGCTCTCCCCTACACCTGGCTATGCCCCCGGTAGCCAGCAGCACTGACCGTGGTTGCAGTACGGCCCATCGAAAGCCGTAAGGTCACAGTCACACGTGTAATAGCTGTAGCGCTCCACGCAGCGGCCTCCATGGAAACAGGGGAAGCGGGGGTGGGAGCAGCGACCTGTGCAGTTGGGCGAGGTGCCCTCAGTGGCATTGGCACGACCCTCCAGGTTCAGAGTCACTCCATTCAGACGCATGGCCCTCAGGCATCCCACAAAGGGGCGCCTCTTAAGCTCTGCAGATCCTGAGAACAGACGGGTCAAGGAGTGGGTGATGGGAGAAGCTGGGAGGGGGCTGCCAGGGATTGGAGGGAAATGGGGGAACTTTGGCCTGCAATGAAGCAGAGGGCCCAGAAGCCCAGAGACCAGTCTTGAGAAAGTGGGATGGGCAAGGGTGCCCCAGAACTACCCTCTAGCTGCTGCTCACCCACATAGAGGGGCTGGTCATACTCCAGCCAGATGTAAGTCTGCAGGGGCATGGGCCGCAGCACCCAGGGCCGGTGGTCCACACGCAGTCGGGCCTGCTTCACATTGATTTCCGCCCGGACCAGGTGCCATTCATCGTCGTTGAACTCAAAGTCCTCTGAGTGCACCGTCAGGTTCTCATCCCCATTGCCCACGTTGAAAGCGAAGACCACATCCCTGGATGCTGGACAGGGTCATGGGGACAGATTCAGGCCTGTGGGGTCCTTCCCAGCCTCCCTTCCTCACCTCTCTGGGGCTCCTCCCCTGGCCCCTGACCTTGGCTTTGGTCTTGGCCTTGGCCTGTGACACACTCTCTAAATGGCTTAAAGCCTCATGCCCATGGGCTGCAGGTAAGACTTGTGGTCCCTAGTCCCACAGTTCCTCCAAGGTGGGGAGATCCCAGGAGTCCAGCTTCTGTTCTTGTTCACAGGTAAGGAGGACCAAGGCCCCAAGAGGCAAAGCAAGTGCCCATGGCCACACAGCAGCCAACTCAGGGCCACTGAGCCCTTCCCTAGTCACCTCTCCCAATGGTTAGTCTTCCTACCCCAGCTTCTGCCTGCCCCCGGGCCCGTGCTCACCCACCTGCCCGTCGCCCTCCCAGAGCCCTCCTGCTCACTGTTGAGCTCTAGCCGCACATAAGGCCGGCGCCACTGGCAGTAGGCGCCCCCCATGTTCTCCAGAAATACCCCGGAGGGAGCTGAGGTCCTGAAGTAGAAAGACACGTCGAGGCTGTGGTTGGCACGAATCGGAGGGAAGCGCAGCGCAGCCCCAGTGTGGAAGGAGATGGTGTTCCAGGAATTTCCTGCAGAATGGCAGACAGCAAGGACTTGTCCAGGAGGCCCCAGGGTAAGGAGTTAGGGGAGGGGCAAGTCCTGAGCACAATGAGGGGCAGATCATAGCAGCAGCAGCAATTGCCAGTGCATCCCAAAGACACCATACCCCACCCCAAGCAGCCTACATTCTGGACCCGCAAGAGCCGGCGTGAGGGCGGCATGCAGAAGGAACCTGCCACTCACGGTCGCCATAGCAACGCAGAGGCCTCAGGAAGAACTGGGCCTCCGATGTGGAGCGGTTTGTATCGCCCACCACCACCTGCGTGACGGGCAGGTGGTCCACGAAGGTCAGCAGGCCCTTGTCAGTTCTCCTGCGGGGCGGGAGGCGCCAGTTCAGGCCCTGCCACTCAGCTGCCCCTGCGATGCTGAGCTGACCCCAGGGGCTCTGCCCCACTCACCACTGGGGCTGGTCAGCATCACAGTTGCAGTGTAGGGCTGGGTCTACGCAGCTCCGGTCCAGCCCACAGGCGCAGCGCTGGATCCCAGGCTGTGAGCCTCCCCAATAGAAATGCTGCTCCTCGTTACGGCCAATCCAGAAGCTGTAGGGGTAACCTCCTGGCAGGAAGGGGGAAAGAGGGGCGGGAAGGGCAGCTTCTAGGCCCTGTGCCTCCATCAGCCTCCAGCACAGACTCCTGCCTGCTTCTTCCTCTCTCTCCTCCTCCCTCCCACGGGTTCCCGGACACTGGCCCTGACCTCCCGTGTTGAGCAGGCGGGAGTTATAGCAGGAGAACTCGATCCACTGCTCGCAGTGCTGCGAGGCGTTGGCCAGGGCGCTGACCTCCTCCCAGGACGCGTTCCAGTACTGCACTGCCCCCAGGAAGGGCCGATCCATGCTGGAGCCCGTCACCCGCGTGGTCCATAGCCTGTCATGCCGCACCACCGTCCAGGCCCGGTTCTCTGGGGGCAAGGGAGGGCACAGAGCCTTGACTGCACGTGGGGGCCTTCCCCACCCATCTCTCTGCCCATTTTCCCACAGCCCCAGCACCCCCACACCACTGCAGCCCGGAGTCAAGGCGTGGAGCCAGTAGCTGTGCTGCAGCCCAGCCCCACCCTCACGGGGGAGGCCGGAATGGGTCGGGTAACAAATCCCTTAGTGTCTCCTTCTCCCTCTGGGTTTAATCTCACTGCCACGGCCCTCCTCCCTGCCACATCCTAGGTTGCCAGGTCAACTGCCCCTTGCTACCCATTGGAGCCTCTCACCTCGAATATCACAGTAGACCATGAAGGGCTTCAGGGGGCCGCTGCCATCAGGATCAATGGTGAAATTTCCAGATGTTTTCCCACTGAGCCGATAAGCCTCACAAGACTCTTTGTATAAAGCTGGTGGGTAGTGCAGTTGGGAGAAGGTGATCATGGGGTTGGGGGGCTAGGAGGACAGGATTCCCTCCTCTCAGCGGCCTTCCTCTCCCTCACCTCCCCCGCACCCAGCCTCCCAGTCCTGGCTGTCCCCAGCACCCCCGTGGCTTACGCTGGTGGCAGGTCTCCCCCTTGTAGCCTGTGAGTTCACAGTAGCAGATGAAGTCGTCCCAGGACTGGTAGCAGCGGCCGTCGTGTTCACACATGTTAGGGCTACACCTAGGCCAGGGGTCAGTGCCCAGGGGATGGAAGCTCATTGGGAGGCAGAGAAAGCTTCACCAGCAGCTCTGGGCCACTTCCCAGGTCCCCCTGGGGCACACTCAGGTCTCCTTCACCAGGTGCAGGGGTACTGGATGCTGCTGGGGCTCAAGTATTCCTGGTCCCCCTCCCCCTTCCACCCCAGAGAACAGAAACTGCCTTATCCTACACTCCACCAGTGCACACGTGTACACACACACACACACACACACACCCTCAAGGGCCAACAGTACATGCTTTATTTCCACTCTGAGCTTGAGTCAACAGAAGAAGATGGGAGGTGAGAAAGGCCCTCTCGCTGGCAGCCCAGGGGACTCCCAGACTCCTGGGAAGGATACCTGTCCGTGATGCCACACGTGTCGAAGAGGACCTCAGCGTAGTGTCCAAGCCGCCGGAACTCGACCAGGGTCAGGTTGACCAGCTGCCCATCCACTTTGAGCAGCTCCATGCAGCCATGGAAAGCTGTCTGGTTTGAGTGGCAGTCCCATCGGCCAGCTGGTTTGGGACAACCTGCAACAACCACCCTGCTATAAGGCCCTCCCCAGGAGCGAGAGAGGAAGGCCAACTGCAGACATGAGCTTCCACTCCCCAGGGGTCCAGAGGTGCCAGCAGGCTCCTCTCTGTGTGTCTTCCCTCTCCCCTCCCTCGCCCTGCCCTGAGACACTGGTCTCCACTCACCCCCAAAAAAGTAGGAGGTCCCTGTTCGGATCAGCAGTGGATAGGAGACCCTAACTTCTGCCCCCTCCACGTCGTCAATGCTGATGACTGCATGGTTTTCCTGGGCCACAAAATTCACCTCATGCCAGAAGCCATCATTCAGACGGTACCCTGGGAACAGGAAGAACGGTGCAGGAGCAGGCTCAGGGGAGGCGGGAGGAGGAAGGAGAGGGAGAGAGGAAACAGCAGTGTGGAACCGGCTCTGTGTCCCCCGCTGTGCCGCCTCTCCTGCTAAGCAGGGCCTCTCTGAAAGTCCTATTTCTCTCTGTGTGACCCCAGCAGGTGGCCCTGCAGAGCCAGAATGGCTGCCAGACCTGCTAGGCCTCCCAGCTCTCAGAACTGCCTCCAGCCACTCCCTCCCCGCGCCAGCAAGCCCCGGCCTCGCTCCCCGACCTGAGTTCCACAGCCTCTCTTGAGCCCTCACCAGCAGCGAACTGCAGCTTCTTGCGGCCACTCTGCGCCACTGAAACGTTGACCTGTCCTTCGCTGAGCATCAGTTCCACGTGGCCCAGGCCGTCCCCCAGGCGGGAGAAGAGTAGCAGCCCCGTGAGGTCCCACGTGCGGAAGCGAAAGGAGACGGCAAGGCGGCCACGGCGCGGGAAACCAGGCACTTGCACGAAGTTGTGCGGGCCTCCGAAGTTGATGGGGTGCGGTACAGGGTCCAAGCAACGGAATGCCACCTTACCCTAGGGGCGAGACGAGGCTGTGTCAACCCCGAGCTCGCTTTGGCAGTAAGTACCATTTCACATGGATCATTGTTGGCGAAGCTGGGACCTCTCCAACCAGTGCCACGGGGTGGGGGTGGAGGCTGACCCGTGCGCCTTGCGGGATTATTGCCCCCGCTCCCACACACACACTTGAGAATCTGGCGGCTGGTGAAGGAGGGGTGTTCTACCCCAGCTCTGCCTGGGCGGTGGCTCCCGGGTTCCATCCTCCCGGTGCCTCCCCGCACCACTAGCCTCAAAGGTGATCCGTGAATGGCGCCGCACGGCCAGGTCTGCGATGTTGACTCGATTGAAGATGACGTTCTCCATGCAGCCGCGGAAGTTGTGCCGGTATGCGAGGTTTTTCTGTTTGGCGCCCACCAGACCCCCGATGAACATCTGCGGGGGTGGGGTTGATGGTGAGGCTGTCTGTCCCGCCCTGCACGTCCCCACACACCAGGCCAGGCTCCAAGTACGCAGGACCCCACGGGCAACGAAACCATCTGGGATTCTTGGTTTGCAGGTGGGGGGGAGGAGTGTGGTGTTGGCCCCTTCCGCATGGTTGTGGGAGGAACCAAGTGAACACGCTTTCTCCCTTGACTAATTCCCAGACTGCATCCCGGGCGTAGGCATGCTAACAGCGAGCCGTGGCCTCCCGTAGCGGCCCGTATCTTGCGGAGGATCTGACGCTCTGCCGTGGACAGCTTCGAGATTCCGGAGCAGTAAAGCGAACTTTTCAGCCGCAGGAGGGAGACAGGCACCCCTCACAACCCATGCTGCTCTACCCAAGCCCGCATGCGCTGGCCTCTAGCACTTCCCTGTGGCGGCCTCACCTCTGTGTCCAAGTTCAGCATTTCGAAGTCACCATTGAGCACGAAGCGCTGCACGTAGCCATCCAGGGTGAGATTGGCATTGCGGCCAAAGCGGTCCACGCGCACGTAGTGCCAGTGTTGGTCGTTGAGGACGCCACCGGCGCTCACCGTCGTGTGCCCGGGCCTGGGCTGAATGGGGCTACTGCCTGGGTGGGGGGCGGGGCCGAGTGAGCTCTCCCGCCAGCAGGTGCAGGACCCAGAGCCACGCCCAGTGCCCTGGGCGGCTGACTGGGGCTAACTTCTGCTACCCTAACTGTAAACCTTAGGTTGAAAGCCACTTCTCTCACATCAGCTGACAAGCTCAGGAGACAACCAATCATAACGATTCTCCATGAGTTTGCCGTGAAGCTGAAGCAGGGCCTTACCCGAGCTCACAACTCAGCCCTCCTGGCAGAGGCCAGGGCTCTGCTGACACCAAATCCTGACACCAGATGCCACAGTTTCCCTAGCCAAGGGTGGACTGCCTGGCCAGCCAGGAAAGAAATGGCTAGGTTCCCGCACAACAGCAAGCGGAGTAGCAGCGACTCTGGGTTGGGCCACCCCGGTCGCTCACCCAGGCTCATGTGTAGCAGCAGGTGTGCGCCCTGCAGCTCCAGCGTGATATAGTCCCCCTGGGCGCCCTCTGCGTGCAATAGGAGCCCGTCCTTCTCCTCTGTCTTGAAGCTGAACGCGAACACATCCCACAGGCTTCGGCTGACCCCTCGCGGGAAGCGGTAAGAGATGGCATCATCACCATCGAAATACAGGACATCGGACTCTGTGTAGAAAGTAAAAAGACAGCTGGCGAGCCCAGGCTGGGGGTAGCCACATGTCTCCCCTGCGCACGCGCGCACACACACACCGTGCCTCTGCGCCCTTATTGTATGCGCAGCCCCCCTGCGCATGCATACACACGCGCACACACACCGTGCCACCGCGCCCTCCGCGCCCTTACTGTATGGGCAGCCGTAGAGACCGAGCCTCAGGCCGATCTTGCCACGAGGATTCCAGGCGAGCGGCACGATGCGGATGTAGCGCGCTGTGAAGTGATAGTGGAAGTCATGGCGCACGACTGCGGACTCATTTACATTGCCGAAGAAGGTCTGTGGAGTGGAGGCCAAATGCGTTAAAACCTCCCCTGCATCCTCTTTGGCCTTTCTCCACGCCTCCCAGCCCATCCGGCTTCCAAAGCAAACCCTGCAGGATGGTCCCCCGCCTTGGTAGCTCAGCAGCGGCGGTGGAAGTAGTGCCAGTGCACAGTTTCCCTAGCCTGGAGTGTGCCCCCTCCCACCAGCGTATTCTTTCCGCAAAGCTCCAGGTGCATGCCACCTCCTCCAGGAGCCCCCCTGGGATTTCACCCCACCTGTGTATGGAAACCCGGAGATCTGAAAGAATCTTGCCCACACAGAGAACTGGCAGCTCTAAGGTTCCCCTCCTGGACCCTCACTACCACCCTGTTCTCTTCCTTGGAGGGGGTGCCCAGCCCTGAGCCCAGAGCAGAAAAAGCTCCCCAGGTGTGCGCGCCTGGGTGCTAGGAGTACCGCATTGTGCCCTTGCTGGTAGAAGGGCGTCCAGCTGTCCACACGGTCGCCATAGAGCAGCATGTAACGTGTGACCCAGTCCCAAGAATTAAAGGAACCCTGCGTGGCCACGGCTCGGATCCGGTGCTTCTTCATGAGGTCTATCTGGAGCCAGGGATTCGGGTCCCCAATCCGGGGTGACCATCCGCTTATACCTACACAAGGGTTAGGGCTGTCAATGTGCGGTCTTCCCCCACCCCAGCCCCGGGAGTCCCCCGCGTGGCCACGCGGTGGCGTGCTCACCGTGCAGACGGGCGAAGCGTGGCGCCGTGAAGAGCCCGTAGTAGGAGGAGGCACCCAGGGAGCGTGCATACAGGGGCCCCACCAGCTCCTCGTCGCAGCCATCTGGGTTGGGAGAGCAGGCCAGACAGTCAGTGCCCATACCACTGACACCTGGGTCTGCCTGCTTCCTTCCAACCACCACCACCACCTTGGTCCACCACTGCCAGACCCAGCCCTATTTCCCAGCAGGGAGCGCGGCAACAGCTGCACACCCAAGGGACGCTCCCTTCCTTGCCAGAGGGGAACCTGTGGGCCTGATGCCCAGTAGCTGCCCTGATTCGTCACCCACCCCAACACAGTCCTAAACCGTAGCAGCTCCCAGCATCCAAACCAGCCCAAGACACCCAGGCAGCCCCAGCCTTAAGCTCCCCCCCCAAACCTGAACCCCAGGTGTAAGACTTTGCCAGCACCCACTGCTACTAGCTCTCCAAGCCCCAGCAGCAGCAGCACCCTCTAGGTCAGGGTCACCCACTACTGCTTGGATCCTAGCCTCAAACCCCAGTCCCTGGGCCAGCTCTAAAGTCCAGCCCCATCCTCTGGCAACATCCCCAGCCCAGATCATCCTAGGCTCAGCCTCAGTCTCAAATCCAGGCACTAGCTTGGGTTTGGATGTCGGCCCCAAATCCCGGCCCTGGTGTAGCCCAGCCCTAACCCCAGCCCTGCAGCATGTGCGCAGCAGCCTCGGAGCTGCAATGCGGAGCACGGGGGAGAGCGAGGAGAAGATGGGAAAGAGCCGGCGCGCGCCGAGAGCCCGGGAAGCAGCAACGACCACCCAGCCGCAATGCGGCGCCTGGACCCGCCCTGCCGGCTCTGGGTACCTCAGCCCGACCCCGCCCGCCTCCGAGCGCGGCACTCACAGTAGCCCCAGCCTTGAGCTCCCGAGACAGCGGCGAGCAGGATGCAGAGGGTCCTGGGCTGCATCGTGCAGGGCAGCCGGCTCCCAGAGCCCCACTCCAGCTAGGGCTCCGCAGCAGACTCAGCCTCCAGGCTGCTGGTGCTCGCAGCGACCCACGCTTCCTCCTCCTGGCCCACCTCTCCCACCCTGCCTTGCTGCTGTCTCCCCCACCTATCTCTTCCTTCCGCCTCTCTCGGTTTCCCGGTCTCCTCTCTCCTCTCCTTTCCACCCTCTCTCCTCTCACCTCCCCCCCTCCTCCAGCCTCGCTCTCCTGGCACGCGCGTTTTCCCGGACCCCGCGCAAGCGCGTGCCTCAGCTTCGCGCGCCACGAAAGGGCGGGGGTAGAGCGCGCCTCCAGCCACCAGGGAAATACCCCAGCACCCACAGCCTGGCAGCTTCGGAAGCCGCAGGGGTGGCCTAGTGGGGAGGCAAGGGTGCCAGGGGAACCTGAAAAACTGAGGAAAAAGGAGGCAGGAGGCAGAGGCCTGGAGTCGGGGAAGCACATGGTGAATTCAGCATTGTCACCTTACTCCACTCTGCAGGTGAAAAACCTGAGGCTCCCAGCTCATAGCCGGGTTCAAGCCCCCACCACTAACTGGCACAGCATTTTTTCTTTAACAACAAAGGGAAAAAATGCAGAGAAAAGAGGCCAACTTCTAGGGGAAGTTGAGCCCACAACCCAAATCCTCACCTCCCGCCTAGCCCCTCTCCCCGCAATCCTCACCTCCCGCCTAGCCCCTCTCCCCGCCCCTTCCTTCCTGTCCCACGAGTTATTTAACTTCTAGCCCCTGCGGCTACACCTCAGAAACCCTTGTAGCCAGAGATGGGGACGCAGCCCACAGAGCAGGTGGGAGTGGGGGCAGGGCGGGGGGAGAAGGGCTGTTCCGGGGAGCGGAAGGGGGGAGAGCTGGGCCTCCCCACCTGGCTGCAGGTCTTGGGTTGCCTGGAGTGACCTCTGTCTGCCGCCCTCCTGGATGGATGGGGCTGGTGGGGTGAGGCTGAGGTTGGAGAGCTGGGGCTGAGGGGGAAGGGTGGCTTGAACCATGCGGCCCCAGGTCCGCAAGGAATGTTAAGGCTGCCACCCACAACCTCCTCCAGGGAGGGCACGAGTGGCTGAGAGTGTATGCACAGGAGGATGGGGAAAGGAGTAGGGAAAGGGGACAGGAAGCCAGTCTAGACAAAGCTTCCAGCTCAGGGTCCAGATCTGCGGGCAAGGCTACATCTGTGCGTCTGTCCAAGAGAGGGCGCTGCCGAGGGACCCAGAGCCGCAGGCTGTATCAGTCCTGCAAGCCAGTGGCCGGTGGAAAACACAGGTGCTTCCCCTCTATCACCTTCCATATGTCACCAACCCTACAGCCAGCGTGGCCAGGACTTGCCAAGGGGACATCACTTACTGGGTAACTGAGGTTCAGAAAAGTTCAAGGTCACCCAGGGATCTGAAAGCAGCAGGAGTTGAAGGAAGTCCAGACCTATTTGCAGAGCAGCACCAAGGGTCCCTAGGTTTGTGTGTGCCCCGGGGCCTCTGTCACACCAGGCCAAGCGGGGCAGGCACACATGCAGGTAGAAGAGGAGGTGTGTTAAGAGTTTTCCTAACGCCCCTCCTCTTACTTTCGCCTCTCCAGGTTTCCTGGGGCCCCTATTCTGGAGAGGACGACGAAGCTTACTCTGCAGAACCGCTGCCAGAGATCTGCCACAAGGCGGATGTCCAGGCCTTCAGTCGGGCCTTTCAACCCAGCGTTTCGCTGACCGTGGCTGCGCTAGGTCTGGCTGGTAACGGCCTGGTCTTGGCTACCCACCTGGCTGCCCGACGCACTGCCCGCTCGCCCACCGCTGCCCACCTGCTGCAACTGGCCCTGGCCGACCTCCTTCTGGCCCTGACCCTGCCCTTCGCTGCTGTAGGGGTTCTTCAGGGCTGGAATCTTGGAAGCATTACCTGCCGCGCCATCTCCGGCCTGTACTCGGCCTCCTTCCACGCTGGCTTCCTCTTCTTAGCGTGTATCAGTGCGGATCGCTATGTGGCCATCGCACGGGCGCTTCCAGCCGGGCCCCGACCCGCCACTCCAGGCCGTGCGCACTTGATCTCCGTCCTCGTGTGGCTGCTGTCGCTGTTGCTGGCGCTGCCCGCGCTCCTCTTCAGCCAGGACGGGCAGCGTGAAGGCCTGCGGCGCTGCCGCCTCATCTTCCCCGAGGGCCTCGTGCAGACGGTGAAAGGAGCCAGCGCCGTGGCGCAGGTGGTGCTCGGCTTCGCGCTACCGCTGGCCGTCATGGCCGCTTGCTACGCGCTCCTGGGCCGCACGCTGCTGGCCGCCAGGGGGCCCGAGCGCCGGCGCGCGCTGCGCGTCGTGGTGGCCCTGGTTGCCGCCTTCGTGGTGCTGCAGCTGCCCTACAGTCTTGCCCTACTGCTGGATACAGCCGACCTCCTGGCAGCCCGTGAGCGGACCTGCCCTGCCAGCAAGCGCAAGGATCTAGCGCTGTTGGTGACGGGCGGCCTGGCCTTGGCCCGCTGCGGCCTCAATCCCGTGCTCTACGCCTTTTTGGGCCTGCGCTTCCGCCAGGACCTGCGGAGGCTACTTCGGGGTGGGGGGTTGCAGCCCCAGATCCCCAGGCCGCCGCCGCTGCCCGCGCCGACCCCGCCTTTCTTCCTGCTCGGCCCCCACGGAGACCCACAGTCTCTCCTGGGACCATTAAAGCTACGAATGCAAAGGAGGGGGCGGGGTAGGGGTGGGAGGGAAAGATCGGGGGAGGGGCACCTTAAGAAATGCTGGGACCCAAAGGGATGGCTGCTTCTGTGCCTTTGCCTCACATTAAAATTGATAGCATAGAAATGAGATGCAACCCATCAAGTGTTACTATTTTTGAGTCACTGACTTCGAAGCAATTTGCAGCGGAGTTCTAGCAGGTGGGTTTCGTCCTCCCTGCCCCCACCTGCTCCTAGCCGAGGGCTCTAGAGCCGGGTGAGGGTGAGAGGCTATGGGCTCCGACATGCTCCTGCCCCCCCACCCCCACCCCACCCCCCGCCACCTGGGGCGGCCTCCTTTGGAAACCTTGTGAGGAAGCGCTCGCCAGCGGCTCTAAGCCCTGTCCGATCATGGCCGTCATAGCAAGCAGCGAGCCCACCGGCTGCCCCAGGGCCGTGTGCGTGCGTCAGGTGTGGGCGTCGTGATGGGGCAGGAGATTCCTGTTTGGGGTGGGCGTTTGGATTAATTACCACTTTAAGATCGCTCCTGAAGTTCTGGGCTGCAGAGCAAAAAGTCATGCTTAAGCTTGAGTCAAGAGCCTTTTTTTTTCACCTGGGGAAAAAAAAAAGCAAGCAGAGAATTGCAATTTGCAAATTTCCCCAGGGCAGAGTACAGGCGTGGGGTGTGTGTGTGCGCGCGCGCGCGGGCGCCTCCACTTTCCCACAGGATTCAGTGGGAGGAAAGGGGCTGTGTGTTCACCGGGGAGACGACAGAAAAGAACTTCCCTCCCGGGATTCAGGCAGGGCAAGGAGCCTGTGATTGTGGCGTCTCCATCCCCGGAAAATCTCAGTACAAGCTCTCCTCTTTAGGGTCGCCTTGATCCCGGGTCTTTGTCTTACACCATGCCAACGGGCAGGATGGCGTTCACGTGCGACAAGTCTCGCGGTTTAACATCCGGCGAGCAAAGCTGTCCCCGCCACTTCAGCCTCGAGTCGAGGGGGCGAGAAGGGTGTGGCGTGGAGAGGAGGTCTCCAGGGAGGCGCTGGCCTCAAGTCCCCGCCCTGTCGCGCCCCGCCTGGTCCGAAGCTAGCCGTGCGGGCCACCAGAGTCTGCGGCGGCTGAGACGCAGAGCCACGGCCTCGAGGGACCGGGAGAAGGCGGCGAGCTCGCACCGCATCCTCTGGGGGCCGACCTGGCACCCTCCGCCCGGGACCTGGGGAATCGCCGCTGAGTCAGCAAGGCGCCCCCCCACACCCCGTCGCCCCGACTCCGCCCCGGGCGGCTAGCGCCTCCATTAACCCTGTCTTACCCAGAGGCGCAGGCTCTTAACCTCCACTCTAGTCCCAGGCCAAAAGAAACTCCCCAGAATTCCAAGCCACTCCCTACGTGTGCTCTGAGAGATGCGCGCTCCAAGTTCGATTTTATTTCCCGCCTAGATCCGCGCCTCCCTGGAGTCGCTGCCTCAGCCTCTTCCCCTCTCCCAGCACGTGGAACGCGAGGGGCAGAGCTGAGTCCCGCGCAGGTCTGGCCACCTTCTAGGTAGCTGAAGCTCTCCCCCTTTCCCAGAGACCCCACGGAGAGACGGGGGTGCGTGCCCTCCTGGTTCTCCCAAGCTCCTCGAAAGGGTTAATCCGCGGCCGGGCGAACCAGGAGTTAAAGCGAGGCGGGAGGGCGGGCTCCCGTGACGCCACTGGCACCCCGCGTCCGACCTCCGCGGCCGGGGCGTGGCCACCGTCGCCCCGCCCCTCCCTGCCGATTCCCCCCGCCCCTCTCCGCTGTCACCCAGCCAGGGGCACATGATGCAACCCGCCGCGGTTTCAGCCTTGTGATTGGCGGCCGCGCCCGGCGCCAGGCACCGGGATTGGGCAGAGGAGGCTGTGACGAAACCTGGACCCTGCCCTGTAAAAGAGGGGAGGAGAGAAAGCAGAGGGAACCGACGAAGAGGGAGGGGGTGCCCGGAGGAGGGGGCTGGGAGGCGGGGTCCCAGCCCTGCGCTCTCAGGCCCCCAGCGCGCCAGTCCCCGGGCTGCAGGGAGCGCAGCGCGCGCGGCCCGGGCCCCGGCCACCGGACGCCCTACCGGACACGACCCTCCCTGGAGCTTGGACAACTGCCCACCTCGGACACTGCACCGGACACTGCCCCCCACAGGGCTGGACACTACAACGGACACTACTTCCCAGCTCCGGACATTGCTCTGTCCTCTCCGCCTCCCCCCCACCCCACCGCCAGGCTCTGGGACGCCTTTCCCCCTCCCCCTCCGGGGGCCCAGACATTAAGTCCCCCCCTCCCCCTCAGGCTCTAGCCAGCGGCCCCTTGCACCCCAGCGGTGGACACCGCCTCCTCTCAGACCGCCTCTCAGCTCCCCCCTCCACTTTCTCCCGCCTCAAATACCCCCTCCACCGACTCAGGTCGAAGCCCCGCCAGTTTCTCCGACCCCCTGCTGCTCCGCCAGGGCTGTCGGAGCCCCCTCCCCCGGCCCGGATGCCTCTCCCCGGGGGATTGTGGTGGCTTCTCTGCTGCCGTCGAGGCTTCACTCTTCTGCACCGAGACTACGGAGACGGCGAGCTTAGCGGGGACGGGGACGACGAGGACGACGAAGAGACCTTTGAGCTGCGGACCCCGAGTCCAGCGGGTGGCGGGAGGGTAAGTCGGGGCGACGGGTGAGTGGGGGGTGGTGGTGGAGGGGGGATCTGGCGTCTGGCGTGGCTCTCTCTCACTACCAGCGGCCGTCACGCCTGATCCAGCTCCAGACTCCAGCTTTTGGCAAACTGGGGACGTGGAGGGAGATTCTTGCCTAGGGGCCAGCAGGGGGGGCAGTCCCTCCGCCCCCCTCCCCCCAGGAGCGGGAGTAGCAGCCTTGCTTGGGATGTGCCTGTGGGCCTCGTGCAGCACGCTGGGCGCTGTCCACCTGCTGGGGGCCCTGAGGCAGGGGAGGCGTCACGCGTGGCCCGACCTGGCCCTGCCTCTCCCTTCCCCTTCGGGCTTGCGTCCCATCCCGTCTCCTTCCGCCTCCGCCAGCGCCAAGGAATGCGGCGAGGCCGGCTAGGCGGCTCGAACGCCTGGGTCCTCTGGGCTCCCAGTTTGTGAATGTTGGGGCCAGATGCCGGAGCTCCCGCCACAGGGACCCGGGCTAGGGGGAGAAGGCGCTCTGGGACTGGGATCTGTGGCAGGGGCCCCACGGAAACGGAACGGGGGATCACGGCTCTTTGAAGACCCTTCGCCATTGCCCTGCCACGCAGGACAGAATGCTCAGCCTTCCCCGGTGAGGCTCTTGGGGAATCCCTGTAGGCATGTGGGCCACAGGCCCGGACTGCCTGGCTCGCTCAGCTCTGTTTGTGGGAGAAACTGAGGCATAGTCGGTGCGGGAACCCTCTCTACCCTGCCCCTCCCGTTGGGGCCCCTGCACACGGCGCACTGGGCCAGGTCAGGCTCCCATCCCCCGCCCCGGCTCAGGGGTCCCCAGCAGGCCTTGGTGGCTCAGTGCCCGGGTGGGGCGGGCTGCGCCGCTGCTGGGGCCCGAGCCAGCACCTGGCGAGGCAGAGGGCAGATAAATATAGAGGAGAGAAGGGTGGGGAGCAAGGGACTGGGGCTGGGGGAGTTTGGTCTAAAAGGGTGGTCAGTACCTACCCCCCCCCCCCGTGGTGCCTCTGAGAGCCCTGCTCCAGAAACTAAACGAACACCTTCTCAGGGAAGGAGCAAGACCCCAGCGTCCCCACACTTCCAGCCCGGGCATGGTTTGCTCTGTCAATCATGCCATTGCCTCCCTCGAGCTCCACTTCCAACCCCCCTCCCTGGAGCGTGGGGACAGGTGTCCCTGGCCTCCCTCCCCCAGGCCTTCCCTCTTGACTCCAGCAGTCCAGACGCCATGGGAAGATGGCATAGTTCTTGACTGGCTCTGCCATAGGTTGGGTCGCCAGCCTCTCTCGGACCCTGGTGGATGGGACTTAAGCTGGGTGAAAGAGACAGACACAATACCCAGCCACACCTGGTCTGCAGCTGTATGCTGCTTTTCAGCCAGGCCTCCCTTTCGCAAACTTCTGCAGAGGGGCAGGGTCTCTAGCCTGCTCACTCCTGAGTCTCAGAGTAGATAAAACGAAAACTAGGAGGTCCAGGCTCCTGCCAACTCTCTCCCTTTGGAAGGAAAGCCCAGAGCCAGGAGGGGACTTTGTTGCGAGCATGGTCCAGCTGCTACTACAACTCAGGTCTCCCAAATTTCACACAGCGCTCTTTCCACCCTGTTGCGCATCTGAGCGCGCCTCCGAAGTTAACAGACAAGGCATGCGCCTTGGCTTCTCTGCTCCAACTTCGGTGGAGCTCGACTGAGGGTCTGCCTCAGGCGCAACCGGCGGGCTGCCCCCTCGACTCCTCCCGAGTTCGGAGCCACGCACTCCCCGGGGCAGAAGCCAAGGACATCATCTAGGGAGAGCTCCCGTCCTGAGGACTTCTTTTCTCTCCAGGGTTCCCTGGACGTGACGCTGACTCAGCCAGGGAGAAGCGGGCAGGTCTCCGACAGGTGAGTTTCACCCTTATGTCCTCATAGTCCCTAAATCCCTGTCAGTCTCTAAGACCCCCAGCCGCGCTCTCCTCCTTCCCGGGATTGTGCAATAAGGGAGAGGCCCTAGCAGCCGGACGCTGTGGTTTGGCCGGGGGCCCGAGGGGGGGGCGGTCCGGCTGGGGGCCCGGGGAGGAAAGGAGTGAGGTGGGGGGGAGGGTCCCAGCTATTTCTAGTACCAGGTCAGAATGGCCCGGCCGTTCCCACAGCTTGGAGGAGGGGTGTCCAGCTTGGAAACGGGCACCCCTGGCCGTCTGGGGTGCCCTCCCAGAGGAGCCCCCTGGAGGCGGAGCGGAGGCTCTGCAGCCTCGGCCAACCCTCGCCCCCCACTCCAGGCTGCAGAGCTGGGAGGAGACGTGGAGCCTCATCCCCGAGAATGGGCTGCAAGAGGATGACCCGGATGTCGTAGTGAAAGGTGAATGCCCTCTGGGAAGCCCGCAATTCCAGCCTTGCAGACGGTCCCCAACTCTGTCCTGCTGACCCCCCTCTTCCCTTGCGACCCACCAGGTTGGCTGTACCGGGAGCCCCGCAGCGGAGCGCGGCCATGGCTGCCTCCGCGCCGGGCCTGGTTCGTGCTCACGCGGGACTCACTGGACCAGTTCAGTGGCAACGGGAAGGGGGCGCGGCACCTTGGGAGCCTGGTGCTGACCAGCCTGTGTTCCGTGAACGGCCCGGAGCGCAGGCCCAAGGAAACTGGTGAGACCTCGGGCAACCTCCCTAGCGCGGGAGGGGAGGGGAGGGTGCTCAGCCGGTCCTGACTGCCTTCTGCGGCCTCTTCTTTTCACCCCTAGGGCTGTGGACAGTGACAGTGTCTGGCAGGAAGCACAGTGTCCGCCTCTGCTCCCCTCGCCAGGCCGAGGCAGAGCGCTGGGGGACGGCGGTGCGGGAAGTGATCGCTTCCAAGGCACCAATGGAGACCCCAACGCAGCTCCTGCTCCGGGACATAGAGGTGAGACTGAGATCCTCGGGCAGGTGGAGGCTGGACCTGCAGCCACCGCCCACTACCTGGAGTGCCTCAGGCAGGTGGAGGATGGACTCACAGGCGCTGGCCATAGCCTGGAATGCCCTGGTCTACCTGTTTGACCCTCCCCCACTCCCACTTCCAGGAGAATTGTGGAGACCCTGAGGCTGTGGCACTCATCTACCAGCAGAACCCCATCCTGAGACACACCAGTGGGGCCCTCTATGCCCCCCTCCTGCCGCTGCCCTATGGAGTGAGTTCCCCAGGTGAGTGGCCCTGTGGTGCAGGTGCCCTGGATGGGATGAAGTGCAGAGGACTGGGAATGCTGCAGCTGGCAGGGGCCTTCCCAGCACCTCACTTTGCAAAGGGCAAAGGTGATATAGGAGTTGGCCAGGGCAGAGGGGAGGGAAGGGTCATAGAAATTGGGGTCCCCTTCCCCATGGGCTTTATTCTGATCACTGACCAGCTGAGCCTCCCAGAGTTTTTATACTTTCTCGTCTATTAAAGGATAACACACACATACATCTATTTAAGAGAGAAAAAGTGTTTCCATCTGCTAGTTCACTCCAAAAATGCCTTCCCCAAAAATCTGAGGTTTGGCCAGATCAAACTTGAGAACCAGCAACCTAGGAATGCAGCCTGGGGCTCCCACAGGGCTGGCAGGTTCCCAAGGACTTGAGCCACTGTTTATTGCCTCCCCGGGGTTTGCATTACCAGGAGCTGGAGCTGAGTGTCCCACCCAGGCCCTGGGAGTGAGAGGCAATCCCAACCAACAGCTTCCCTGCTAGACCACCTCTATTCTAGTTGTCATTCTACTCATAAGATTGTGTTATATCACCTCTTTCACGGACGGGAAAAACACCACCTGGGGAGAATGTGTTGGTCTCATGCAACTCTACTCCCCTCCCCCAATAGGGTGTAGTGATTGGCCCAGGTCCTAATGCTAGAGGGTTAAGATGGGAGGGGAGGGAGGAAGAATCCTGGTTTTCTCACTTCCAGTCCACTTTCTGGCCCATAGTGCTGGCGGTCAGTACCCAGTGACTGAATCTGGGGTTTGAGCCTGACTCCTGCGCACTGTGCATGTACCTTACTAATTCTAAGTTCGGGCTTAGCAGGACTGGGCGAGGGCAGTGCTGGGAGGCAGGTGCGAGACTCGGGACCACTGCTTTCCCTTCACTCTTCCTATGCTTGTGCCTTCTTCCGCATCCCCCTCTCACCTGACCTTCCCCTGGTTGCTACCTTCCTCCCAGGGCACAGCTCTGTGTCCCCTCTCCAAACCGTCCCTCCACCCCCACCCTCCCACAGGTCCTGGCTATGCACCCTTGCGCGAGGAGGCAGTGCGGCTGTTCCTGGCATTGCAGGCGCTGGAAGGGGCGCGGCGCCCCGGGCCCCTGATGCAGGGTGTGCTCCAAACCTGCCGGGACCTGCCTGCGCTCCAGGACGAACTCTTCCTGCAGCTGGCTAAGCAGACCTCAGGCCCCAAGGGGCCTCCGGGGCTCCCCGCCACCGAAGACCCCGCAACCCTGCGGTACTGGCAGCTCCTTACCTGCATGAGTTGCACCTTCCAACCAGGGTGTGCCGTGCGGGATCACCTCCTGGGACATCTGCAGAGGTGAGAGGGGAGGGACCAGGGTTAAGGCCAAAGTGAGAGAGCTGCAGGGCTGGGAGAGGTTTGCAAAAGGTTTTTATGGAAGTGACGGGACTTGCCCAGAGTCAGAGCTGCTGCTAAGTTACATTATACAGTGCCCTTGTGGGAATTGTCAAGATCACATCTCAGTTGGGGTCATACAAAAGGCTGCCCCTTGCTTTGGTCTGAGAAATGATTTTGGAGGGCTGCTTCTCCTCGCGCTGAGGAAGGCTTTAAGGCTGGTTTCCAGACTGCAGCGGGATCACCCAGTCTTGTGGGAGTGGGTGGGAGCAGTTAGGAGCTCGCTGCCAAGGGCCCTAGAATGGAAGAGTCGGGCACCAACTTCAAGGAAGTGGAGTTGGAGGGGAGAACCCGAGGAGACCAAGTGAGCTCCAAGGGCCGGCAGGCTGAGGCGCTGGGAGAGCCTCGGCGAGCTTGGAGCTCGACCTCAGCAATCCTGCCTCCTCACCCAGGACGGAGCAGGCGCTGCCGGACTCGGAACTTGCAGAATACGCGCGTTTCATCCGGAAGGCGCTGAGCCGGACTCGCGGCCGCGAATTAGTGCCGTCGTTGGCGGAGATCTCCGCGCTGAGCCACCGGCAGGAGCTACTGTGCACGGTGCACTGTCCGGAGGCTGGTGCTTGCCTGGTGACCATCGACTCCCATACCACGGTGGGCGAGGTGAGGTCCCAGAGAGGCCCTCGCACCTCTAGCCCATCCTGGCTTCTTCCGCCCGCTTTTGCCCCAACCCTAAGCGTCATTAGTTTGGCAAGGGAGGAACTCCGCGCCCTCTCTCTAGTTGGACCAGAATCCTGGTTTTTCTCCTGGGCTGCGGGGCCGGAGGAGAGGGGAGGTGGGGGAGGGTCTGACTTTTCCCACCCCCTGACTTCCTTTCTAGGTGGCGGAAGAGCTGGTAGGGCGACTGGGCTTAGATCGGAGTAAGAACTCAGTTGCGCTGTATGAGCAGCGAGGAGCCCAGGAGCGAGCCCTGGCCGGAGGGACCCTTGTGGCTGACCTGCTCACCAGGTTTGAGAAGTAAATGTCCAATCCCAGCCCTGCGGTCTACTCGTCCCTCTACTGTTCCGTCCAGGTCACTCCCTAAGCAAACGGTGGAACGCTGGCCACGTGGGTGCCACACGCCATCCGCTGAGATATGCGGGCGCGATTAGCCCGGCGATTAGCTGGCGATTAGCCGGCGATTACCCGACGGGACCCTGCCCGCGGGCAGGTCTCACCCGCTCTCACTTCCGGGCTCTTCGGCCCGCCAGGCTCCGCCCGGGCGCACGGGTCCCGCCCCCTACGGCTCCCCAGCCCTGCCCGGCGGTCCTCTTCCCGGAGGGTCCGGTGGCTCCAGTGCCTCGCGCTTTTTCCCCTCCTGCAGTCTGGCCGTGGAGGACCCCGAGCTAGAGGACTGGTCGGACTCGGGGTGTAGATTGTGTCTACGTCTACTTGGACCGATGGACACGGAGGAGCTGCCCCCGGACAATCAAGAACTGCCTTTCGTCTTTGAGCAGGTAGGACGCTCGCGAACTCATCCGAGCCCGAGTGCGAGCCCGGGCCGAGCCCGAGCCACCTTCTTCCTGGGCCATCTTGCTTACCCGGTGCTCTCTGCCACGTGCTGCCGCCCCCGGCCCCCTGATGCCAGGTGACTTTCTCCCCCTCGTCACCTCCAGGGTCACGCTCTGTTACTGCATGGCCGGCCGCCCCCACCTGATGACACCCTGCGCGCCCTGACGACGCTGCGCCTGCAGAGCCTGCGCCGGGAGTTGCCGCGGGTGTCCCTGCCGCGCCTGGACTGCCTATTATCGCCTCTCGGAGACCCACTTTGCCCGATCCCCAGGCCACCGTCCTCCGCCGCCCTGCTGGCCGGGGCCCTGTGGAACCCTGGCCTGGCCAAGAGGCGGGCAGAGCGGGCCCGGCGCGGCGCGGCGGGCCGTCCGGCAAGAATCACGACCGCTGAAGAAGGAGATGGCGGCGCCAGCTCAGGCACAGCAGCTGCGGTGCTGGGCAGCTGGAAGCGGCTCCGAGGCATGGGCCGAGCGGAGGCCATGGCTGCCTACCTGGCTCTGGCGGCGCAGTGTCCGGGGTTTGGCGCTGCTCGGTATGACGTTCTGGAGCTGAGCACGGTGAGGGGAGAAGGGAGAAGGGGTCTGGTGGTCGAGCCGAGCACCTCTGCCCCAGAGCCGCGAGCGCCTGCTGGGCTGCCCATCTCAAAACCCCTGGCGTCACCGGCCTACCTTCCCTATTCCCCATCCTACCTCCTGCATGACTGTGTCTCCCTGGAGCCATAGCCCCCTTGGCACTTGGCCTTGTGAATCCTAGAGGGATGGGGAAGGCCTTTTGTGTGCTCCATCTCCCAGAACCAAAGATGGTGCCTTGCTTGTCTATCTTTAGGAACCTGGTGGAAGTGTTCCACAGAAGCTATGCCTGGGCCTGGGAGCCAAGGCCATGTCCCTCTCCCGGCCAGGTGAGACAGAACCCATCCACTGTGTCAGCTATGGCCATGTTGCCGCCTGCCAGCTAATGGGCCCTCACACCCTGTCCTTAAGGGTGGGAGAGAACCAGCTCATCCTGCAGAGCCCCCAGGTGAGTGGGCAGAGGGTTGTGGAAGGAGGGAAAGGAAGGGATGTCAGGAGACAGAGCCGCCAGCGTGGCCCAGGTGCAGTACTAAGATGTTAGCAGTCAAGGCCGGATACCAGAAGGGAGGAGAAACTTGGGCCTGGACCTGAACAAAGTACTCTCAAGCCGGCTCCATTGAAGATAATGGTAAATGCTACGAAACGAAGAGCCATGGACTGCAGGAACTCTGGCATTAGGGTAGCCAGGGAGAACTCCTCAAACAGGGTGGCATTTCAGCTGGCCTTAGGGAAATCTGGGGAACAGCAGCCAGAGTAGAGGGAGCTACAGGAGAGTAATTCGGTGTGTTAGAGGGGGTAGAAAAACACAAGGGGGCATGCAGCAAGCATGAGGAGAAGTGGTGATGTGGAGGGAAAGGTTGCAGGGCCCAAGTATAGGTAGGGCCCCAGAGCCTGGGTGGAGGAGAGAGAGAAGCCTGCCGCCCCTGTTGCACACTGCCCTCTGCCCTCTCCTAGGTGGAAGAGATCATGCAGCTAGTGAATGCCTACTTGGCCAGCCCCTCCCCCGAGAGGCCCCGCAGCCCTTCTCCTCCATGCCAAGACCTGCCAGCCGCCTCCCCTCCCAGCCAGCACTCGGGCCTGGATGAGCCCCAGGGACAGGCTGGCTGCTTGGGGCAGCTGCAGCACTGAGCCTGCCAAGAGGTCGTGACTTCCCTCCTGCCTCCAGCCTGGGCCAGGACTGTTCTGAGATTTGAGGGAACCATGGTCTCTTTTGGCCCTGCAGGGACGGGGTACATCACACACCCAAAAGCTGCTATGGGTGTGGACAATTTTCTAGTTTGTTTCTTAATTTATTTGTAGAAGAGAAGCCAAAAAAAAAAACCTTATTTACACAAAGCCTTCCTGTGGGAGCGTCATTGTTGCCGGTGGGTTGTGTTGGAGCCCCAGGAGCTCAGAGCTCCGCCCCTGGGGACGCCCACACTCTGCACTTTTACCAGGCACTGAGGAGCCTGGACACTACACAGCCCCACCCTCCTTGACCTCCTGGATTTAACCTCCTGCTGACCAGTGTGTTGCCATGGCAGGGTGGGTGGGGCCAGCAAGAAGGCAGTATTGGAAGCTGGCAATTACTCACCCTGTGCCACTGAGTGGTGAGGGGTGGCCTCCCAGCATCCCTGAGGCTGGAGGGCACTGAGTCATCAGGACTGGCACTGCCCAGTTCTTCCCCTGGCCTCCCGCTTCGGCCCCCCTGCTGGGGTCTGCAGGATAAAGACCCAACAACTTCTCTGGCTTGGAAAAGCAATTTGGGATGGGCTCAGCTTGACTCTTAAGTCCTGTTCCTGCTTTTCAGGTTGAGTTCCTAGGAATCCAGAGGCCTTGAGCACTACAAATCCAGAATCCTGGCTTTGCTGGCTTGCTCAGAATGCAGTGGGCCCCACGTCCTCTGTCTTGAGGGCAAGAGGTCGGGGCAGTCTCAATCAACCCCTGGGTAAGAGCTTGGGTACTAAACACAGAGCCGACCTCTCTAATCCTCTGTGACTGAGAGTGAGGGCTGCACTAACGCAGGTCCGTCGTTCATGGTGAGAGACCCCAGTGGAAATGGGACATTAACTAGACTAAGCAGCAAGAGGCCAGAGCAGGCAGGGGCCACCTTCCGACCCTGTGCCTGGAAACCAGAGATCCCGTCACCCTCCACCCCCAGTTCAGCACAAGTCCTGACCGCTCACAGACACGCTTTATTACTTTATTAGAGCTGAACAAGCATATCAAGGGTCAGGGCAGAGCAGGGAGGAGGTAGGGCCAGCTCTTGGGCTGGAGATGAATCTAGAAAGGGTAAACTTGAAGTGAGGTTGGGCTGGAGGGACCAGGCGTGGAGGCCACTTCTCATCCAGGAAGAGCAGCGGGAAGGGAAGTCACTGCTCTTGGGTGCCCCAGGAGATGTAATCCGGCCGGGTGGCTGCGTGGTACTCATCGATGAGCTCCTGGACGACCTCCCTGGACCTGTCCATCTCGTCAAAGTTGTCCTTGAAGATGTCCTCCTTGCGGAATTGTTCCAGGAAGGCTCCCCGCTTCCACAGTTTGTCATACTGCTGGCAGGAGCTTTCAAAGAGCTGAAGGAAGCAGGAATCTTCAGAAGATCCCATTGTAGGGTGGGAGATTAAGGAACTGGGGGTTGAGAATGCACAGGGCCCTGGCAGAGGGACAGAGCAGCCAAAGAGCAGCGGACTCACTGAGGAGATGCTGGTGTGGTTGGCCATCATGAGCCCGCTGACCCGGTGGGCTGAGGGCAGGTAGGGAGACTTCCTCGACAGGGCCACCTGGATGCTGGCCGGGCCCCAGGGGATGAAGTTGGCTAGTTTGCGCTCCCGGATCCTCTGCAGGCTCTTGTGCACCTGGCGGGCACAGGGAGGGTGAGGGCAGTCTGTTTCCTGGGGCCCTGTGGGTTCAGGGCTCGAGGGCAGGGCCTCCCTACCTGGGTGGGGTCCACCTCCCCCTGGATGATGTTGAGGATGGCGATGTAGCAGTGGTTAGTCTGGCGGTCCCGGCCTGTGGACACCATCACGTTCTTGGGCTGCAGCAGCCTCCGCATGACGTCCAGGACTGTGGTCTTCCTCACGCTGGCCACCTGAGGCATGGGACAGTGGGTCACAGGGGCCCGCAGGCAGGGCACCATTTGGGGACACAAAGGAGGCAACATGTGTGTCCTGCAGACTCAGAGCAGATGCTGTCTGCCGTGGGAGGGGCATTTCCGTGGCTCTCAGCCCAGCAACTCCCAGGGTCCCTCTGTGCTATCACAGTAGCTGACCACACGCCCTCTGTGCCACAGCAGCTGACCCCATGTCCCTCTGTGCCACCACAGCAGCTGACCCCATGGCCCCCTAGGCCCACAGGATCACAGAGCAAAGGGAAGATGGAGACATGGCAGTGAGGCCTTCACTTGCTCTGTGCCAGTCCCTGAGCATGAGGGGCACTGCCACGGGAGGAGAGAAAGGCTGGTTCAGGGCTCGGCCCAGGGACCCTGACAGCTGCTCTTACTGACTGGTCCGTGGTGAGGGGGGTGTAGCCGGTCATGAGGAAGTGGAGTCGGGGTGTGGGGATGAGCGAGGCGATGAGGCCGATGAGGTCGTTGTTCATGTAGCCGGGGTAGCGCAGGGTGGTGGTGCTGGCTGACATGATGGTGGACACCTGGGGACGGGAAGCTGCGTCATGGGCCTGACCTGGGCAGGACCTCCCTTCCCCAGAAGGCCTCCAGCAAGAGGTTTTCCGGTGTGATGGAGTAGGGCTCACCAGCTGGTTGATCTGGGAGAAGGACGGGTTCTGGATGTGCAGGCGGTCAGTGGCTATCCGGTTCAGGGCTGTGTTGTCCAGCACCACCTGGAGAGACAGAAAGGGTGAGGATAAAAATAAAAAATTTGGTCAGCACTTGCTATGCTCTAAAACTGATCAGTAGCTTTGTTAATTTTAAAGGAAACGGTTCTTTGGAGACAGTATGAGTTACTTTGGGCAGTGCAGAGCTATAAACACATCTGTGAGTGTCTCCACAGGCTACATACTTAGGCTGGACTGCCCACAGAGAGGCACGTGGCCACGGCCTTCATCGGAGTTCACCAGTCTCTAGTTTGGTAGAGGGAGGCTAGCACAAAGAATAAAACAAAGGAAAGATGCTTGTAATCTGAAATATGGTGAAGGGCGCTGTGCTTGACTGAGCAGCCAACAGAGATTCTGCTAAGAAAGTGACATCTGAGCTGAGAATTCAAGCCGAAGTGGGCAAATCGGTGTAGGTCCTGGGGGTGGGGGGGAAGACTCCTTTTATTGGGGAACCTGTCACCTAAAAGTGTAAGCAACTAGGAGGCTGGGGCCTGATTTCTGAGTCGACCCCCCTTGCACAGTGCAGTGTCCAGAGCAGGACTGTGTGGGTGAGGCAAGGCAGCACACTGCAGCCCCAGAGCAGGACTGTGTGCGTGAGGCAAGGCAGCACACTGCAGCCCCAGAGCAGGACTGTGTGCGTGAGGCAAGGCGGCACACTGCAGCCCCAGAGCAGGACTGTGTGCGTGAGGCAAGGCGGCACACTGCAGCCCCAGAGCAGGACTGTGTGCGTGAGGCAAGGCAGCACACTGCAGCCCCTGACCCTCTCTGTCTTTACTCACCACGCAGTCTGCGTTCTGGGTCAGCCTCTTGAGTGTGAGGAGCGAGTTGTAGGGCTGGACCACCACGTCGCTCATCTCATCCTGGTTGGGAAACACCGAGTATGTCTGCACCAGTTTCTTGGGGTACCTGAAGTTGATGAAGAAGGGAAGAGGAGGGAAGCGCATTCAACTGTGCATATCTGTCTTCCCTGGGGACAGTGGACACCATTTCTTTCCATCGAGCTCTTGCACAGCAGGGTCACAGAATTCAGTGTTCAGAATTGCAGAAGCTGCAAGCACCTGGGTGGGTTTGTCCCTGTTACTCAAAAACAAGTATGTAGGGGGCAGACCTTCTTTGGGGACAAAAGGACAGCCATCAGCCATGGGACCAGGGCTCATGGCTTCCTCTCCAACAGAGGCTTACCTGTCATTCAGCCGCTCCAGCAAGTAGGAGCCCATGCCAGAACCTGTACCTCCGGCGATGGAGTGACACAGCACGAATCCCTAAGTAGAGTGAAGGACAGTGTCCAGAGATCTGGAGGAGAGCTTCAGGCTTATCTCACCCACCCCCTTACAGCACACTCATGTTGCAAGGCTTCCTCCAGGTCCTCCCAGTTAGATGCCCCTGGGGAAGACTCAGAAGCTGAGCTCATGCTGAAGGATTCAGATCTAAAAAGCTGAAGCCCTCTGGGTGCTGAGAACCAGGACTGCACCTTATCTACAGCAATATCCCAAGTCAGAGACTCAGTCAACAGGCAAGGACACCTCGGCATTCTTAGCCCCTCCCCACCGCATCCCAGGCGAGCAGGGACCTCACCTCCAGACTGTCGCTCCCGTCTGCCTCTCGGTCTATGATGTCAAAGATGTCCTCATGGATCTTCTCCCCCTGGATGGGGCCATGGGAAAGATGGTCAGAGTGGAGATTCTTGGCAACAAGGGAATACCATGCCGACCTCTCCCCCAAAAGCAGAGCCTCAGCCACAGCCCTCAATGCAGAAAAGATACTTTGTGGATGATTTACACAAAAATCTGACAAAACCTCTCTCCAGCTGTCCCTTGATGAATGCATCACTTTATCTCTTAGGTTCAATCCGGTCTGTGCCAATTTCCAGGTTGCTCAAGTGTGCCTTGCTCTGGGAGGGGGGCTTGAGGGAAGGCAAGGAGTTTGACACCTGGGAGAATCCCCTGGCCCAGTTGTTGCCAGCTCCGCCTCCGTGCTCAGCCAGGTAGATGTTTTCTGGGTTGTAGAGCTTGGCGTAGGGAGAGTTGAGGATGGAGTGGATCACCCGGGGCTCCAGGTCCAGCAGCACAGCTCGTGGGATGTAGTGCTCATCGTCTGCCTGCGAGCAGGGGTCCAAGGAGGGGCCCTGTCAGCCAGCGCCCGCCTGGTCCTCAGGCCCCCCAACCCTGGCTCATGCCCGCCCTCATGGCTCAAGCTTGCGGGGGGGGGGGGAGGTGGAGCGGAATGGGCTGTGCCCAGTGTGGTTTCCAGTACCCTTCTGGATCACTGGGGGATGGGGTAGGGAGATTAGTGTGCTGGCTGAATAGCGGGGGGCACCTGGTAGAAAAAGACATCCTTGCGGTCCGTGCCCTCGGTGGCAAACTCCTCCACGATGCCCTCTGGGCTGATACCATGCTCGGCACACAGTTGTTTCCAGAACTCGAACCCAACTGGGAAGGAATGGGGAGAGGGGAAGAGGCCTGGGTCTGCGAGGGCCGTAAGGCCTGAGAATCCCAATGTTAGAGTTCTGAGGCTGCCACAACCTGAGGGCAGCGGATGTCAGGACGCTGGGCCTGGGAGCTGGCACTGCACGGGCTGGAGGCGCAGCTCTCAGCCTGGGTCGTCCGGCGCAGTTGCGACAGGGGCCTCACGACAGGGAGAGGGGGACTGGTGGGTGCCAAGGGGGCAGGAGGACAGACTTGCTCACTCTGGTTGCCGCATTGGCCCAGCTGCAGGGTGATGATCTCCCGGGGCATCGCGGTCCAGACGCGGGCGGGCGCGCTGGCCCCAGCCCGGCGAGAGTCACGGCTGAGACGAAAGCCTGGCAGCCGAGCGCGCAGGACGTGGGCAGCGCGCGCTCTTTGGCTTTTGACGCGAGGCCTCGGTCTGCGCGTGTGCAGTGCGGCCCTCTCCTCCACCAGCCAGCCCCGGAGCCCATCCTGGGCATCATTTTCTCCCGTAGCAGGAGCAGCTGGAATTCAGCACAGGCGCAGAGCGAGGCCACGCCCCCGGCTGCCACCGCTTCGCGCCTGCGCCGTGAGGCTGGCTGGGGCCCGCAGGGTCGCGACCGGAGCTGGTGGAGGAGGGGAGAGGAGGGCGGCCGGGTGGACCGGGCGGTGCGGGTGGAGGTCCCGATTCCCTGGGGACTCTGTCGGCTCTGCTGGGACCGGGGTTTGGATCCGAGCCAACTTTCTTCGTTTACATTTCTGGAACATATCCGTACACAGCATAAAACTGATTTGAGTCATCTAAGTAGACGGTCCTAAGACCATTAAGCACATCTTTCTTGCTCCATAACCATTACCACGGTCCATTTTCAGGAATTCTTCATCTTTCCAAAATGAAACTCTATCCATGAAACCAGCAGTTTCCCACCCCGTCTTCCTCTTAGACTAGAGAAGTCACTCTTCTTTCTGAGTCCCTGAATTTTGTGTATGCCAGTGTTCGGATTCCTCCATTTTGTAGCGTGTGTCAGAACTTCCTTCCATGAATAGTCCATGGAACTGATACACCCCATTTGTTTATGCACTCAAGCCTTGATGAACATTTGGGTGGCTTCTGTCTTTTGGCTATGGTGAGCATTGTTCCTTTGAATACATCTGTTTCACTCCTGCCTTCATTCTGCGGGCTATATACACCTGGAAGTAGAATTGCCGATAATTGTTTCCTAGAGGAACTGCCAATATTCTTCCCCACAAGTGGCTGCACAGTTACACTCCCACTGACAATGCTGAAAAATTCCTGTTGTATCCCCACTAACTACTTTCTAGTTTTTGATAGTAGCTATCTTCCTAGGTGTGAGGTAGCATCTCATTGTGCTGCCTATCTTACTTTAAATTACATGAAAATATTTGTAGACAACATGATTTTATGTTTTTGTTAGGAAATTTACATAACTGACACCGACATATAATATTAAATTTTTTTAACTTTCTTTAGGACTGTTTGTGATTTTGCCATCTCAATATGTGATCTGCATTCCTTTAAACTGCCATATACTATTTCATTAGACAAATAAAACCAGTCTATTCTACTTCCAAATAAGTGTAGGTGGGTTGTTCCTGATTAGAGGTGGGAGAAGATCAATTAATGATAATAGAGTAGGTAGGAGAAGAGGTTTGGTGTCCTTTTGCCCAATAAGTTGACCACGGATAACAATGCAATCTTGTATGATTTCTTAAAAAGCCAGAAGCATAAGGCATGTATGGGCATAGCCGCAGAAGCTGGCACTGGAGACTAATTCTGTCAAGTCAAATCACAGAACCACCTAAAGAGTGCATAAACCGGGACAGAGAGACCTGGGAGGGAAAATGTGGGTTCCCCCTTCTTGGGTCACTATTCCCGTGGGAGGGCATGAAAACTAGGACGGGGGCTGGGATGGTTAGATAGAGAGGCACTCAACAACACCCGTGAGGGCTGGATGGTTGAGTTGGTTAGATAGAACTAAGCTTTAATACCCATTGACAAGTGCCAGAGCCAAATGGGATGGGGGACAGACTGGTCTTCTGCTACACATACTGGCAAACCAGGGTAGGGGGCGGGCCTGGTGGGGGTTATTGTGGGTTGCCCCAACTAGGCTGCAGCTCCCACTGGGTTGTGTGAGGGCCGAGTACGTGCTGGGCAGAACCAGACTGGACTGCAACACCCATTGGTTCCAGTGCTACTCGGGACTGAAAACAGAACCAACCCAGCAATTGCAACCACCAGCTGATCGGGGTGATGGACTGTGCTGGGCCCTGTGCTTGCTAGAACATACAAGAAACTAATCTGGGAATACCTCAAAGTTTCTTTGGAGATCTCCCCAATCGAACTGCTGGACTCAGAACTCTAACCAAGAAAAGACAGAAGACAGAGCATATCAATCATTCATCTCAGCTATATGTTGGCAGCGAAATATGGGGCAAACGGAGACTTTACGATGGACCATATCAATCAGTGGACGACCTCATCGAGCGAAACTGGCAGCGATTCATAACTGGAGAACTATTAACACCACCTGAGCACATATCTCAGAGCATGCCCCACATCCGGGACTCGGGGTGGGCGGGAAACCGGGTGGGGCTTCTCCCTCAATATCCCCCTTTACCTCAGATACATGATGGAAACAATATGGACATGGTAGTATTACCCACTTCCCTATCCCCCTGAACCTTTTTTTTTCTTTTTCTTTAACTGTAATTAACTATGTAAAGATTGTCAACAACAACACAATAAAATAGATTAAAAAAAAAAGCCAGAAGCATAGAGATGATCATGTTTGAGGAGATAGATTTGTTTACTGTGGTGGTTTGAACCATAAACTATGTATGTTTGGAGACATTACATTGTATTCCATAATTAGCTACATTCTTATACATTGTTACAAAGAAGAGAAAGGTGGTTCTGGCTGGCATGTCCGGTTGCAATCATGAGTGAAGTTGCTTTGCTTTGCTTTTGTTATTGACCTTCTGGGAATTCTTCCTCTGTTTATATCCTTCACCTACTTGTCTTAGACAATGACTGTCTGTAAATTCGTTCTGTATGGCTGCAAATATCATCTGAGCCTATGTGGCTGGGTTTTTGTTTTGTTTTAAGATTTATTCATTTAATCGAGTAAGTCACAAAGGGAGAGACACGCAGAGAAGTCCATTCACTGGTTCATTTGCCAAATGGCTGCAATAATCCTAGGTGTCCCCAGAAACTCCATTGTGTCTCCCACGTGCATGCAGGGGTCCAAGCCCTCGAGTTACAGCCTTACCAGGCGCTTTAGCAGGCAGCTGGACGGGAAGTAGAACAGCCAGCACTCCAACCAATACCTATATGGAATGCTGCTGTCCCAGGTACGCCTGTTTCTGTCTTCTTTGTACATCTAGGAAGTGTCTTTTGCCATAGCAAAGATGTCCATTTTAACGTGGACAACACTCTTCATCTTTTCATTTGTTTTGGTAACTTAGGGACCCCCCCCTCCTCCTCCGCTCCCCACCGCCCCTACTCCCCGTCCATACAGCGCTCCTGGGTTTTCCTCTAAAAGCTGCCCAACAATTTTTGCTTGTTCCCGGTAGGTCTCCAGTTCATCTGGAATTTATTTGGAGGCCTGCCGCGAGATAGGGAGCTACTTTATTTCTTCCATATGGATGGGCAATTGTCTCCGAACCAATTACGGCGGAGCGAGCGAGCGCCTCCCCCTGGAACATTCCGAGCCCCCGCTCCGCGGCCGGCCCGCTTCTGGCCTGGCTGCGAGCTGCGCCGCAGGTCGGGCGGCCTTCTCTGGGAGCCGCGGCGGAGGCTGGCAAAGGTACCGCCAGGACTCATGCTCAAACCAGGGTTTTTGTTTTCTCTTTTTGTTTTTAAGGAGAACTCGGCCGCCTTCCAGGCTCCGCAGCCCAAAATCGTCCGGGCGGCTTTGGGAGGCTCTGGAGCTCGCCCCACGCCCGCCCCCTCCCCTGCCCCGGTCAGTTCCCCTCCCCTCAGCCCTGCTGGCTCCAGCCGGCTTCCTCCGGCTCGGACCGGAGAGCTCTCGAGCGTCCCGCAAGAGGGCCGATAGTCTGGCTCTTCCAGGGAGGGTCTGGCTGTTCGCTTTGAAGTGCAAGGGCGGGGTCAGGGTGCCTGAGTTAGCCTGGCGGCTCTCTCGGCGCCCCCTCAACTCCCACCCAGCCTCAGCGTTCCGTCAGCGCCCCCCAGCGCCTCCTCAGGGCTCTTTAGTGCCCCCTCAGCGTTCCCTCAGCGACCCCAGCGCCACCTCAGCGCCCCCTCAGCGCCCCCAAAGTGTTCCCTTAGCGTTCCCTCAACGCCCCCAGCGCCCACCCAGCGCCCCCCAGCGCTGTCCGATGCTTGCGGGCTGCGGCTCCCGCGCCAGGCCGCCTACCTCCCCGCGGCTGCGCAGGGGAAGCAACGCGCCTCCCGAGCCGAACTTAAACCTGCCTCCGCCACGTGAGTGCAGCAGCGCCGAGTTAGTGCTTCCAGCAAACACTGTGGGCAGTGTGTGAACACAGGGGATGCGCGGCCGCGTCCTGCACATTCCAGTCTTCTGGGCCAGAGAAGCCCCGTTTCCTCTCGGAAGCCGGGGGCGGGCCCTTCCTTGTCTGGTGGAGGGGATTGGCAGAGCTGACCTCGAGTCCTCCTGCTCACCGTGCCCTTCATTTCTGCAGGGAGCCGGGCATCAATACAGCTGCAATGGGAAGACGCACAAGTCCTGTGCGTGGTGCCAGGCTCCCTCTCAAGATCCCACGAATATCAGCTGCTGTTGTTTCCACAAGATGCAGTCGTTTGAGTTGACTTCTAGGTGGGCAGCTGCAGCCCGTGAAAGACCCTGTGTAGGCTAAAAGCAAAGTGTGTGGTTGCTTTAAATACGTGTTATAAACATCCAATATTCATGATCCTGTGGGTTCCCTTTCAGAGCTGACTTCGGTTGAGGTTGAGTGCAAAGCCCAGGTTCATGATGATGAATTTCAGTACCAGAGTTCCAAGACGGCAGGCTCATGGCTTGGCCCGTTGAGTTTTGACTTTGATTTGCATGCCTCTGATCTGGGTTGTGATAAGCTGCTGGGATGTGCTGTTCCTTCGAGGCCTTCATTGGCTTCTGATAAAAATGTAGCATTTGAAACCTCAAGCAAGCTGCTCGCTGAGCCTGTGTTGGCCGGCCTCAGACTGAATGAAACGCTGTTGGAGGCACCTTCGTTTCTGGCTTGTTTATGAACACCCCACCTGCCGTCAGGAGCCCAGGTATTTGGTGGAAATGGAGGTGTGAGAGGTGGGGAAGCGATGTTTTGTGTGTGTGTGTGTGTGTGTGTGTCCATTTTGGCTGTCAGTCCCAGATCCTATGACTCCAGAGTGTAACATTCAAAATAAAGGAAAGAAGAAATTAAAACAAGGAAGATAAAGAGCCTGAGTTGGTTATGTGAAGGGAGTTGTGCTAAATTTGTATTTTGATACTGGATAGGAAGAAAAGGCTTGAGTGTTGTTATTTTCTGTATTGTTTTCCCAACAGACACGGGAAGGAAAAATAAGCCTGAAAGCAATCCTGTTGGATTATTTGCTTATTCTTTTCATTGTTTTGGTCTGTGCCTGTGTTAAACCAGGTGAACTGTTTTGAGTTGGGTTGGTTAGTAATAAAGAACTCACAGTCTTCCGCAGGAAATAAGCATACAGAAAGGCTAGTCCTGCTTCAGAATTTGGGGCTTACCTTAGCAGGAGGAAGGGCTTCCCATATGACCAGAGCTGAGCTGAGCTGAAGCCAGGCATCAGGAACTTCTGGGTCCCCACACAGGTGCAGGTCACAAGGCTTTGGGCTGTCCTCTATTGCTTTCCCAGATTACAAGCAGGGAGCTGGATGGGAAGTGGAGCAGTCAGGATACAAACTGGCACCCATATGGGATCCCTGCATCTGTAAAGCAAGGATTTAGCCACTGAGCTGGGCTCTGGGTTCAAGTCTTGAATCCTCTCCATCTTCCAGCTTCTTGCTAATGGGCACCCTAGGAAACAACAGGTCACCCTCAAGTGTTTGAATCCCAGCCACCCATATGGAAGACTCTGATTGAGTCTTTGGCTCCCATCTCTGTTCTGGTCCAGGACCCTCATTGCACCCCCAGAACCCCAATTGCACCCCAGCACTCCCGTTGCATAAAGGGAAGATCTCTGTCCCTTTCTTTTTGTGTCACTTTTTCAAAGAAACAAATAAATAAATAAATCATTTTTGTTAAAAAAAAAAACTGGCCAGTACATGGTGGGTGACAAAAGTCATAAAACAATGTGCATGTTTTTGCTGTTATGATAAAACTGAAGAACTTCAGAGTATGTGTGCAAAGAGAGAGGGAGAGAGGGAGCTGGAAGGATTGATGGTACAAGAAGCAACACGTTTTCAGGCCACCTGTGGCATGCTGAGTTTAGGATGAACATGGAAATTTTCAAGTACTGAACCTGAAGTTGGCAGAGGCCAGACCTGGGTGTGCCTTGTGGAAAAAGAAACCGCTGGGGGATCCTGAGTAGCATGGGGCCAGGATCAGATTTGCATTTCTTGGGCATCCGTGACACAGGTCAGGAGAGCAAGAGAACAAAAGATGAGGCCAGGTTACCAGGCAAGTCACTGCGTTCATCCAGACATGAAATGAGGGCCCTGATGGGACAAGCAGGTGCAAACATGAATGGGAAGACTTCAGAGGCCACGATGATTGAACATGGAATGGAACAGGGCAATCTGGTGGCACGCACATTTAAGCGGCAGGAAGGAAAACTGTGCTGAGGAAGAAATGAAGGACGAAGCAAAAAGAAAAGCAGAAGAAAAGTCAGTCTGTATCAGTAGAATCTGATTCCCTACCCTCTGTGGCAGGCAAAGCCCAAGTTTCTTCTGATTCTACTTTCGCTTTCAGGGACTTGGTGGTAGGTAAGTCTGCACTGATCCAAGCAAATTGTGATTGTTTTAGTTCCCTTACCAGGGACAAGTTTAGAAAGGGACATGTGGTATAGCTCAGGCCAGGGAGATATGAGGAAAGACTTCTGGGGATGGTCTTTCTTATTGATTGAAAATAGACATGTGGGGAGAGACATAGTCTTCTTCAGCTGTTGATGTCTTATTAGGGTTTGTCACCTGGAAATATTCTAGGGTTTTCCAGAGAAACAGAAACAGTAATAGGGCCCAACGCAATAGCCTAGTGGCTAAATCCTCACCGGGATTCTATATGGGCACCGGTTCGTATCCTGGATGCTCCACTTCCCATCCAGCTGCCTGTTTGTGGCCTGGGAAAGCAGTCAAGAATGGCCCAAAGCCTTGGGACCCTGCACCTATGTGGGGACCCAGAAGAAGCTCCTGGCTTCAGCTGGCTTCAGATCAGCTCAGCTCTGGCTGTTATGGCCACTTGGGGAGTAAACCAGTGGACTGAAGATCTTTCTGTCTCTCCTTCTCTCTGTATATCTGCCTTTCCAATAAAAATAAATAACAAAACCTTTTTAAAAAAATTTTT
This sequence comes from Ochotona princeps, assembly GCF_030435755.1. NCBI lineage: Eukaryota > Metazoa > Chordata > Mammalia > Lagomorpha > Ochotonidae > Ochotona > Ochotona princeps. The sequence continues at coordinate 15,767,798 of NC_080848.1, forward strand.
TTAAAAAGAGACACAGCACAAAAGAAAGTACTGGACATTGTGGTGCAGTGGAATGAGTCACTCCACTTGGGACGTCTTGTTGTATTAGAGTGCCAGTTCGAGTGCTGGCTACTCTGCTTCTGATCCAAATTCTTGCTAATGTGCCTGAGAAGTGCAGAGGATGGCTCAAATGCTCGGTTCTGTGCCACTCCTGGGGAAGGTTGCAGGCTCCTGGCCGTGGCCTGGCCCAGCCTTAGCTATTATAGCTATTGGGGAGTGAGCAAGCAGATGAGAGGTATCTCTCTCTCTCTGTGTCTATGTCATTGTTTTAAATGAATGAATGAATGAATGAATGAATGAATAAGTAAATCATTTAGAAGCCAAATAAGAGAAGCACATATATTATCAAACCAAAATTGGTCACAAACTTTTAGTTATTTTAAATGCATGTGTTTTTATTTTTATCTACCTGAAAGGCAGAGAGGCAGAGAATGAGAGAGGGCTCCCATTCCACAACTACCTGCAAAGTCAAGGCTGGACCAATCTGAAGCCAGGAACAGCACTCAGCCTCCCACATGTGTCACCAGGGCTCTAGCACTTGCGCCATCATCTGTTATCTCTCAAGATGCAGAAGCAGGAAAGTGGGCCAGAAGCAAAGTGACCAGGACTGCTCCAGTGTGGGCTGTCGCTAGCACAAACAGTGCCTTAACCTGCTGTGCCATGGCGGGCTAAGATAGTATTACATGGCAGCACAGAGCCTGCTGGCTAAGGTGCCGGGGGTTAAGCCTTGCCTCTGGCTCCTGCTTCCGACTTCCTGGTGAGGTAGTCCCTGGGAGGCAATGGTAATGGTCCAAGTGATTTGGTTCCTGCCTCCACATGGGAGACCTGGCTTCAGCCTGGCACAGCGTTGGCCACTGTAGGAATTTGGTGAGTGAGCCAGTGAAAGAGAGCTGTCTCTTCCTGTCTGTCCTCTTCTGCCTTTCAGATTAAACAAAATTAAAATATTAATATACCCATGTTTCAGTATAACTGTTTTCCATGGTAATTCTGTATCTGTTATTTTATTCATTCAAATAACATTGTACACTGAACTGCCAAAAAGAAACATCCATGGTTTGAAAAGTTTAAGAACCCCTGCTGTAAAGGAAATGTAAGAAAGGCAGAATTGCAGAGATGGGAACATAATATGTGGGGAACTTGGCTTTGCAGAATGTAGCAGAGCTTCCATATCCAAATGCTGAAGAGGTAGGGAGGAGTTTTTGAGAACCAGGGGCCCTCAGGAGGCTACAGCTAGTAGGATACAGGGCTCAGGTGGAGGGATTAACTACAGGAAGGAAACTTTCCCCACAATCAAAGGGAGCAAAGGATAAGTGTAGATAAAAATAAGTGTCTCAGCGGGGTGGGAGTAGGGGGCAGGAAGCTGGGGGGCCTTCTGCCTGACAGCTTCTATTTTCACCAGTCAAGTAGGAGTGAAGTTATCAGAGTGAGGAAGAGAGGGGAGGTAGAGAAAGGTAGCAGACAGGAGAGGGCTGACCAACCCTGGGGTGGAGAGGGGTGGGATGGCTAGAGACCACTGCGTTATTAAGGCAGCTGTGTAGTTGGAGGCGCCTTGTCTCGATCAGTACTTAGTGACCCAAGCATAAGGGCAGAAGGCAAAATCATTTAGGAGCAGGGTCAGGAGCATGAGGGAAGATCAGGAATATAAGAGGGGCTGCATCTGGATGTCCATGGAGAAGAAATGTGAGTCCCTGAGGCTAACTGCTTGGGAGAACGAAATAAATCAATATCAGGAAGAAGACTAGGATAGAGAATAAGGACACAGAAGTGCAGGAAGTAGTGGCATGAGAATAAGGTAAGCTGGAGCCTGGTGTTAAAGTACAGTAGTGAAAGCCGCCATCTGCAATGCCAACATTCGGTATAGGTGCCAGTTCAAGACCCGGCTATTTTGCTTCTGATCTATTCGCTGCTAATGACCTGGGAAAAGCAGTGAAGATGACTCAAGTGCTTGGACCCTTGCCACCAACACAGTAGAGACCTGGGTGTCAGCCTGCCTCAGGCCTGACTGTTGTAGCCACTAGCAGAGTGAACCAGCAGATGGAAGACTTCTCTTTCTCTGTCCTCTGATTTTCAAATAATGTTTTTTTAATGAGCCAGTCAAGTTTAAGGTTAGGAGTCATTAGTGGAATGGTAAATAGCTGGGCCAGGGAAGTGGCATTGCATAGGAAAGGTCAAGGAAAGGTCAGTTTTGTCGGCACTGTTCAAGTGGATGGAGAACCACCTGAGTGAGGCTCGCTGTGAAAAGGAAAGGCTTTGGTGAAGGTGGAGCAGTGAGTTCAAAGTCAGTGGATGGTTGGAACAAAGAACAGGAGGTGATGGTGTCGGGCAGTCCATGCACACAAGGGGGAAGGCTTTCCCAACAAGATAAACTAGTCCTGCTCTCAAAGGAGCATCAAGAGATAAAGAATGCTTGCCCACCACAGCATGAAGAGTGGGTACCCATGCTCCCCACTTTGTACCCTTGATTACAGAGGCCAGGGATCATTCCGCTCTGGGCTTGAGATGGTCCAGCTTGGTGGCTGCCTGCTCAGGAATAAAGTCTCCTCCCACTCCCCACCCTCACTGAAAGGCATTTGCAAACCTGCAGAAGCCTTTTGGGTTTTGTCACAGTCGTGGGGGTGATAGAGTACCCAGATTCCTAAAGCTTACTTCCCTTTATACACAGCTGGCACTAATGGATGTTTGAGAAAAATCACAGAAGGGAGGTATGAGTGGAAGTTCAGTAAATGGTTAAGGAACTTTAATCTGAGACATACTAGCCTTTGGTACCTGCAGATCAGGAATGCTGAGGAACACCCCACCCACTGGAAGATTGTCCTAAATGCTGGTAGTGTTTTTCAGAGCTTCCATTCAGGAGGAGACAGGGTCCTTAGGACTGAGATGTGGACTTGCTTTTGGGAGCTCCAGTGGTCTTCATGTGAACATCTTGTGCCTCTGCACTCCCTTGGCAGACAGCGTGGGTAGGTGGGTCCAGCCCTTTTCCCTAGTCCTCCACCAGTGATCGGTCTGTGGTTGCCATAGCTGTGGTCTGGTGATGGAATGCAAGTTATGGAGTCGGACTCCTTGGCTAACTTTTGTAGAAGAGCAAGTGCAGCTGCCCCTCACTCCTTGGCTGTGCTCCCTCCACAGTTGTCATGGAGTCATGAGTATAAAGTCACACATCAGTGATGGTAGCACAGAAAGAAATCCTACAAGTGGGCTGTCCACCTGAGGATTAATCATGGAGAAAAACTGCTGTTTGTTTAAGCTGCAGCTCGTTGCATCTCGTGTTGATTGCAGCCAAATGCATGCCTTGCTGAGGGAGTCCAGGGTCAGTGAGCGGTAGCGCTGAACAGGCTTTCCTTAATATCAGTGCTACGTAGTGTCGTCCCCAAAGCAAAGTAAGCATCCCTGAGGACCGTGTAGGAGTGCAGAGTGTGCACTCCACCTAAGCCTTTCTACATGAGGAACCTTGCCTGGGGAGGGGAATGGTGGGCCAACAATGCTTTCAGGAGCCCTGTGAGTGACTGGCAGAGCCTGAAGTGTGAGAACTCCTGCTTTATTGCCATACTCTGTGCAGGGGCGCTGACTAGCAGCTGCAGCAGGAACACCTGGAGGCTGGTTAGAAATGTACCATCTTTACACTGGCATTATGGTGCAACTGGTTTTTTTGTTTGTTTGTTTGTTTTTAAAGATTTATTCATTTTTATTGGAAAGCCGGATATACAGAGAGGAGGAGAGACAAAGAGGAAGATCTTCCGTCTGATGTTTCACTCCCCAAGTGAGCCGCAATGGGCCGGTGCGCACCGATCCGATGCCGGAACCAGGAACCTCTTCCAGGTCTCCCACGCGGGTGCAGGGTCCCAAGGCTTTGGGCCGTCCTTTCCCAGGCCACAAGCAGGGAGCTGGATGGGAAATGGAGCTGCCGGGATTAGAACCGGCGCCCATATGGGATCCGGGGACGTTCAAGGCGAGGACTTTAGCTGCTAGGCCATGCCGCCGGGCCTGGTGCAACTGGTTAAGCCGCAGCTTGGGATGCTCATTTTGCATGTTGGAGTGCCTGTGCCAGCGCAGGCCCAGCTGCTGGCAGTCGGCTTCCTGCTGTGTGCAGCCAGTGAACCTGCGATGATGACCCAGGTGCTTGGGTTCCTGCCCCCTTCACGGGAGGCCGTGGGTGGAGCTCCAGGCTCACAGTTTCAGCCTGAGCAGCCCTGGCTGTTGTGAGCATTTAGGAAGTAGAGCAGCACATAGAAAAGATTCTCTCTGTGTCACTTTGCCTTTCCAATGAATAAATATTTTAAAATACACACACACTACAATGAGCTTCACCAGACTTACAATCTAAATCTTTTTAAGGAAGTTTTTGGGTTATTTGTGTGCTCACTCTATTATTTTTTTAAAAGATTTATTTGAGAAGTTAGCATGGTGGCACCCTGTGACACTGGCATCCTGTATGCGTGCTAGTTTGTGTCCTGGCTGCTCCGCTTCTGATCCAGTTCCCTGCTTATGGCCTGGGAAAGCAGCTGAAGATGGCCCAGGTACTTAGGTTCCTGCACCCACATGGGAGATCTGGAAGAAGCTCCTGTATCTGGGTTTTCAATCAGCTCAGCTCATCTCTGGCTGTTATTGCCATTTGGGGAGGGGAGTGAATCAACAAATGGAAGTTCTCTCTCTGTCTCTCCTTCTCTCCATAAATATGATCTGCCTTTCCAATAAAAAATATCTTTTTGAAGACTTATTTATTTTTATTGGAAAGGTAGATTCACAGAGAGAAGAGACAGAGAGATCATCCGTCTGCTGGTTCATTCCCCAAATGGATGCAATGGCCGGGACTGAGCCAATTCTAAGCCAGGAGTTAGGTGTTAGGAGCTCATTTGAGGTCTCCCAAGCAGGTACAGGGTCCCAAGGCATTGGGCCGTCCTCCACTGTTTTTCCAGGTCACAAACAGGGAGCACGGGAAGTGGAGCAGATGGTATATGAACCAGTGCCCATATGGTATCCTGGCACTTGCGAGGAGGAGGATTAGCCAATTGAGCTATGAGGTTGGGCTCTCTCCCCTCACCCCCACAAAAAAAAAAATTTAAAGATTTACTTGAATCTCTCTCTCTCTCTCTCTCTCTCTCTCTCACACACACACACACACACACACACACACAGAATCTACTGATGGACTACCCAAATGCCCACAACAACCAAGGCTGAGTCAGCCTGAAGCTAGGAACCAGAAACACCATCTGGGTCTTCCACATGGGTGTCAGGGGCCCAAGTACTTAGGCCATCTTTTTCTGTCTTCCCAAAGTGCATTAACAGATTTAATTAGGAGCTGACCAGCCCCGACCTGAACCAGCACTTTGCTATGGGATGCAGGTGGTGCCAGCAGCTTAGCTTGAGGCTGGCCCTTCCCCGCTTGGTTCACTTCAGCACCATGGATCTACAATGTACTTCCTGGACACTTTTGGTTGATTCTCTTAAAATAAGTCAGACTCTGGGCCCGGCGGCGTGGCTTAGTGGCTAAAGTCCTCGCCTTGAACGCCCCGGGATCCCATATGGGCGCCGGTTCTAATCCCAGCAGCTCCACTTCCCATCCAGCTCCCTGCTTGTGGCCTGGGAAAGCAGTCGAGGACGGCCCAAAGCTTTGGGACCCTGCACCCGCGTGGGAGACCCGGAAGAGGTTCCTGGTTCCGGCATCGGATCGGTGCGTACCGGCCCGTTGCGGCTCACTTGGGGAGCCTGCACCTGTGTGGGAGATCTGGACGAGGCTCCGGGCTCCTGGCTCCAGATTGGCTCAGCTCTAGTTGTTGTGGCCACTTGGGGAGTGAAACATCAGATGGAAGATCTTCCTCTCTGTCTCTCCTGCTCTCTATACATCTGACTTTCCAATAAAAATTAAATAAATCTTAAAAAATTATCTGCATCATCTATATAATGATAGTCTTATTATGCATGGTCAGCATTTTTCATTATTGTGATTGTTATATTTGCTTTTCTTCTCCTTTGAATAATTGTGATTCCTTTTAAAAACAAGATTCATTGATTGATTGATTTTGATTGGAAAGTCAGATTCACAGAAAGAAAAGGAGACAGAAAGATCTTCCATCCACTGATTCATTCCCTCAGTGGCCAAAACAGCCAGAGATGTGTCAATCCAAAGCCAGGAGCCAGGAGCTTCTGCCAGATATCCCATGAGACTGCAGGGTTCCAAAGCAGGGTTACCATCCTCCACTGCTGTCCCAGGGCATAAACAGGGAGCTGGATGGGAAGAGGAGCAGCCAGGATTTGAACTGACACCTTTATGGGATCCCAGTGGATGCAAGATGAGGACTTTTGTCACTAGGTTTCCATTTCAGGCCCTAATTGTGATTTCTCTTTAATTCGTGATACATGTGTATTGATGCTACCCCCCAAAACTATTTGTGCTCTCTGCCTCCACAAATATGCTTTTTATCTTTTTTTTTTAAATTTGTTTTTTGTTGGAAAGTCAGATATACAGAGAGGAAAAGAGACAGAGAGGAAGGTCTTCCATCTGCTGAGTCACTCCATATGACTCCATAACTCTCCAGGCTAGGACTCTGGTGACTGACCCTGGAGCTCAGCATGTTGCAGACAGTCCTGTGGTGCAGGCTGTCAAGGTGGCCTTGTGACTGTGAGAGGGAGAACTGTCAGAATTGCCACTGCTTGCCTGTAAATTAATAATAAAAGCAAATAGTGAGGGAGTTTTCTGGATGGATCGAGACCAAACAGGTTGAAGCAGTGCTCCCTGGCTGAATCACCCTAGACTCAACTAGGGAACTGATAAACTAAGGAACCCCGGAAATAAGCCCACGTGCACATCTCTGCTTCCCTGTGCCTGACTCCTCCCTGACCCAGGGCAGACAGATGGCCAGAGATGTTTTTCTGTTCATCACAGGTTGAAGCTAAATGTTCTCACGTGTCAGAATCAAAGTGGTTTTAATCTTATCTTCTGTCATCTGAGTCAATGCCTGCATGACACAGTCCCTCCTTCCAGAGCCTGTCTACAAGCATTTGAGGCTGTGAAAAACAAGATTCTAAGCTCTTATAGCCTTTGCTTTTTTAAAATCACACTTTGGTTTGTTTTTAAAAATTATTTACTCGAAGGGCCAACCCTGGCATAGCACGCTAAGCCTCCCCTGCAGTGTCAGCATTTTTTGTGGGCACCAGCTCCAATTCTAGCTGCTCCATTTCTAGTCTAGCTTCCTGATGCTGGCCTGGGAAAGCACTGAGGATGGCCCACGTCCTGGGCCCTTGTACCCACATGGTGGACCTGAAGGAAGTTCCTGACTCCTGGTTTCAGAGTAACGCAGCTCTGGCCATTGTGGCCATTTGGGGAGTGTGCAACCAGATAGAAGATTTCTCTCCGTGTCTCTCCTTTCTCTGTAGCTTTGCCTTTTAGATAACAATAAATAAAATTTTAAAAAATGATTTATTAGGGCTCGGCAGCGTGGCCTAGTGGCTAAGGTCCCTGCCTTGATCCCATATGGCCACTGGTTCTGGTCCCGGCAGCTCCACTTCCTCTCTATCTTTCCTCCTCTCAGTATATCTGACTTTGTAACAAAAATAAAATAAATCTTTTAAAAAAAAAGATTTATTAGAAAAGCAGAGCAACAGAGATTTTCTCTTTTTTTGAAAGATTTATTTTATTTTTTATTGCAAAGTCAGATATACAGAGAGAAGGGGAGACAGATCTTCCGTCCGATGCCGAGATCCTCTTCCGGGTCTCCCACGCAGGTGCAGGGTCCCAAATCTTTGAGCCGTCCTCGACTGCTTTCCCAGGCCACAAGCAGGGAGCTGGATGGGAAGTGGAGCTGCCGAGATTAGAACTGGCTCCCATATAGGATCCCAGTGTGTAAGGCAGGATTTTAGTTTTTTAAAGTTTTGTTTAAAGGTCTTTGTGTAGGGAGAGATGCTAAATTGTTCAGAAATCTTATAGGATAGGGGTTGGCACTGCAGCTCAACGAGCTAATCCTCCACTTGCAAGCACTGTTGCAGTTATTTGGAGAATGAACCAGGAGATGGAAAATTTTTCACTCTGTCTCTCCATCTCTCTATACGGCCACTGAACCATTATGCCAGGCCCTAAGTCACTTGCATTTTTAATTAAAACATTGTTTTTTAGAAACCTACATTCGTGTTACCACATCAGCCATTTTCAAGTGTGCAGGTCAGAGGTACTAATTACATTCAGAATATGAAATCATTGAGATATCTTAACACATAAAATATGTACTTTCCTCTAGATAATATGTATAAATATGATAAAGAATTGCAAATGGAGAAGAGAAACTTAGATTTTCACCAGTATTTATATGTCAGGCTAGAACCTTAGCTCTAAGTTACGCATCAAAATGATGTATCAGGGCCCAGCAAGGTAGCCTGGTGGCTAAATCCTCACCTTGCACACACACCAAGATCCCATATGGGTGCCAGTTTATATCCTAGTTCTCTATTTCCAATCCAGCTCCCTGCTTGTGGCCTGGGAGGCAGTTGAGAACGGGCCAAAGTCTTAGAACCCTGCACCCGCATGGGAGACCTAAAAGAAGCTCCTGGCTTCAGATTGGTACAGCTCCAGCCATTGCGGCCACTTGTGGATTGAACCAGTCAATGGAAGATATTTCCAATAAAATTTTTAAAAAAATGATGTATCAACCAGTATTAGATTCTCCACACTACCTTGAGAAGACAAAAACAAAGTTAAATATGTTTTCGTAAGAAAGGACGCACTTTATGAATCAACGGCTCCTGAGGCCCAGCCTATCCGGCCCACGGCAGAACCATTCCTCACACGTACTGTGAGTACCATGGCCTAGTAAGGAAGACACCTAATAATCCCCACCAGCCCCACCCCCGCAGCTCTGGTTTTTGGGTGCCAACCTCTGCTACAGCCTAGTCTGGCCCAGCCCAGCACCCATCCAGTTCTTGTGCACACCTGTGAGTGCTGGGGCTTACCTCAGCCCAATCCACTCTCAGACCCAACATTCACATGTGCTGACAGGTGCTGCCACCTTGTCCAGCCTGACCCACCTACAGCCATAGCTCTTGTGCTCAGCAGCAATAGCTAGGACCCAGCAAGGGAGTGCCCACAGCTCCCTTGCCAGGCATTTTCCTAGTCCCACAACTTGTGCTTGCCAGGGCCTACTGCAGTCCAACCTCACATGGCTAGCACACAGTCCTGGTGCTTGCCAGCTGGTATTATGGCCCAGCACATCTGGCCCAAACCCATTCTGTTTCTCACGCCTGCCAGTGGGTACAGCAACTTAACCCAGCATGCTCTGCCCTCAGGCTGGCCTGCCCCATTCCCAACTCTAACGCTCATAGTGAAAGCAGTGGCCCAGTAAGGGAGTCCCTAAGATTCCCCTAGCAGTCTCATTCCAAGCCCTGGGTCTTGTGTGTGCAAGTAGGTGCTGTGGCCCAAGCTACGATGACCCATGCCTAGTCTTAGTATTCAGAAGCAGGTGCTATAGCCTGGCTCTTCCTGGTCTGCCTCCACTCCCAGTTCTTGCTGGCAGGTGCAGCAGCCTAGCTCAGCCTGCCCACCTCCATGTGAACTTTCAGGAATTGTGGTTCAACCCAGCCTGCCAAACACCCTGTTCAGACTCTCACTTATGCCAGAGTGTGCTGTGGAATGATCCAGCCCAGCCCACACCCAGTGTGACCCACCCCCAAACCCATCTTACACATGTGCCAACAGGTGCTGCATCCCAGCCTGGTCTAGATGCGCGCAGCCCTGGCTCATGCCGTGCCTGGCAGGACAGTTCCCCAAGTTCCCCTACCAGGCCTGCTTCCAGCAATGGGTATTGTGTGTACCTATGGGTGCTGCTACTCAGACTGACATAGCCAGCCCACATTTGGCACCCACCAGCAGGTTCTACAGCTTAGCCTGAGTGGCACAAAGCCATTCCAGCTAACACCAATGGGTCCTACAGCCTAGGCCAGCCTGAATCTCTGCCAGGTCCAGTTCTCATGTGATATGGTAGATGCTGTGACCTAGCTTGGCTTGTTTCACACCCATTTGGGCTCTCATGATCACTGGGGAGTGCTACAAACTAGCCCAGTCTGGCCCGTTCCCAGACCCAGCCCACACACACGCTGATGGGTGCTGCAGTCTTGCCCAGCATGGTCCACCTACGGCTTTCACAATCAGTGGGAACTGCAGCCTGGAGTTTCTCTACCATGCCTGTTCCCAGCCCTAGATCTTGCGCATGCTGGTGAGTGCCATCAATCCAGCCTGACATGGCCCACCTGCAGTCTCAGCTCTTATTGGCAGGTGTTGCAGCCTAGCCCAGTTGGGCAAGGCCCACACCTTGGCCTGGCACACCCCCCGCCTTGGCTTTTATGCTCCCCAGCAGGAGCTGGGGCTTAGTAGGAAGTTCCCCAAGTTCCTCTACCAGGTCTGCTTTTTTTTTTTTTTTTTTTAAGTTTCCTGAGGGTAATGTATTTTTTTAAATTATTTATTATTTTTAATTCATTAATTACATTGTATTATGTGACACAGTTTCATAGGTGCTTGGGTTCTCCCCACCCCTCCCTAAACCCTCCCACCATGGTGGATTCCTCCACCTTGTTGCATAACCACAGCTCAAGTTCAGTTGAGATTCCCCCATTGCAAGCGTATACCAAACATAGAGTCCAGCATCTTATTGTCCAGTCAAGTTCAACGGCTTCTTAGGTATACCCTTTCTGCCAGTGGGGTCAGCGGCCCTGTTTTGCATGGTGTGTTGCCAGGCTTGCTCCTTGCATGTGTTGGTGAGTGCTGTATCCTGGCACCACCCAACCTTATCCGGGCTTCAGTTCCCAAGAGTATCAGGTGGGTTCATGTTAGGTGAGTTCTGTGGTCCAGCCTGGGTCAGCCCATCACCATCCCCAGCTCTCTGCATAAACCAGGAAGTGTTGCAGTTCCACAGAGGAATGCCTACAATCCCCCTACAGAATGTGACCTCAGATCCAGTTTTCTCACATTCTGGTTGTACCATCTATCACTCTCAAACGGATTCAGCACAAAATGTCCCAAATAGTGACCACAATCAGTGAGGGGCAGTGCAGGCAGCCAGCAAGGGCAGTGTTCTGGATACTTTACTTTCAGGCTTTAGCCAAGTAGAAATCTTGGGCCTGAGGAGGGTGAGGGATGTCAGGGAAGCTGCCAGGTGCAAATGCCAAGAGGGCACCAAGGCAGTTTGGGTATAGGTCAGTTTCAGAACCAAGTGCCCCTCATCTTGGTCTAGGGTCCTGTGTTTCCTCACTACTGTCTCTAATGTGCAGAAAGGTTGTGGCCCCAGGCCGTGCTTCCATTTATAAAACTAGCTCTTGCAGTTGGGGCTGGGACTGGCATTTAATAACTCCCCTCCCACAAGTGAGATCCTACCACTACTTCGATTAAATCCACAGTGGGTGTCCAGTATACTTAATGGCTGAGCACTATGGCTTTAAAATAAGGACATGGAGACACATTATTCACTTCAAGTCGCCAGTTACTGTGGCTAAAAAGAGTATTTCTCACCCAAATTGGCTCAGCAAAAGCATTGGTGGTTTAGCACGGGAGCAAACAATGTACTTACGTGCTTTGTGCACAGCCGCCATCTCCTGGTGCTGTGGGGGACCCCTTGAAGTAATCTTGTCTGTTCTTCAGGAGTTTCTTGGTCTTCTTTCCCAGGCCTTCGACCTTGTCAAAATAGATCTGCAGGCTTGTCTCTCTTCTCATCGCACACTGCAGGTACTTGTGAAGCCACATAACAGCCCAGGTGCTGGGAGGGGCTGGGGGATGGGTGAGAAGGAAATGCACACTCAGGGGCACATTTTCACTAAGTGTCTCATATCAGGACCCTGAGCCCACCAGGGAGACCAGATGGAAAGTAAGGCTCATGTTACCACTTGAACAGTAACGGCCCTGGCCAATTGCTCTGGGACCAGAAAGGGGAACCTGAAAGGTATCCTGATGGTTCTGGCCTCTGCAAACATGTGAACTGCTTTGAGGCTAAGACTGAAGGGTTATGTCAATCCAGCATCCAGCTCTGATGCTCTCTGGCTCATCTCACTCCCTTGGCTTCTAGTATTAGCACGTCCCTCTTGTTTTACTATTGGGATGTGCCTCCTCTATTTCATATAAGTCTCCCGGGGTCAAGTTGTTGATTAAACTTCCCCATCCCAAGATGTGCACGTGACCTTGACTGGCCAGAGTCTCCTCATCTTTGACCTATGTCCATGAGGTACAATGAGGAGACCTTAGAGGTCTGCCTTTTCTCAGAGGTGTCTCCTCTCCATCAGTGTTGAGTTTCAATGCTCATCATTGCAGACAAGAGACATGAATCCTCCCAAGATCAAAGCCATCACAGAAAAGCAGAATGGAGAGACAGGTGGGGGAGGATAACCATTCCAGTTATTATTGTTGGGTATCACAGCCCAGTCTAGCCTGGTCCACACGTAGACACAGTTCACACCTGGCTCAGCAAGAGCAAAAACCTAGCCTAGCTCATCCTACACCTATCCTGGTCCTCACAAGCACCAGTGGGTGCTGGGGTCTGGCCCAGTCTGGCATTCTCAGCCCCAGTCCACACTTGTGCCAAGGTACGCTGCAGCCATGTCCAGACCAGAATGCGGCTCCCATTCCAACCCCACGCTTACCAGTGGGAACCACAACCCAGCCAGTGTATCCCTTTAGTTCCTCAACCAAGTCTATTCCCACCTATAGATCTTGCACGTGGCAGTGGTTGCTCTGACCCAGCTTGGCCTAGTCCCTCACCTGTTATGACCTTTGCTTTTGGATGCTGTAGCATGACCTGACCCAGCCTACCCCAAGTTCCACCATTGCTGGCAGGTGCTGGAACCTGGCTCTGCTCCATCTGCTCCCATCCCAGGCTCATGCAACCTGTTAGGTGTGACAGCCTAGCTGAGCTTGACCTATGCTCCAGGCTGGTTTCTGCTCGTCAGGTAAGGTTGGCTTGATCCTGCCCAGTCTGCCCCACTCCAAAACCAACCCACACATTAGCCAACAGTTGGAGTTTCCCTACTCAGGCTGCCCAACAGCCAGGCCTGGAACTTGTGCTCACCAGCGGGAGCTGTGACCCCAATAGGGGAGTTCCCAGGTTCTCCCACTTGGCCCACTCACCGACCCAGATCTCACATGCCCCAGCAGTTGCTAGGCTCTTGCCCAGCATAGCCTGGCACTCCATCTTGGCCTTTGTATGAGCCCAGCCTGCCTCACATCCCGTTTTAGGATTCATGTCTTGGTGCTGCTGCCTGGACTTGCCCAGCCTGATTTCAGTCCCAGCACCTGCTGAGTGTCAGCAGGGTCCATGGTCACTCCTAGCTCAGGCCATCATCACCCCCAACCCTTAAGCTAACCATAGGGTTGGGCCCACTTATCCCCTTCAGAATTTATGGGGTTCAGTTCTTTCAAGTGGTTCTTTTTTTTTTTTTTAAGATTTATTCATTTTATTACAGCCAGATATACACAGAGGAGGAGAGACAGAGAGGAAGATCTTCCATCCGATGACTCACTCCCCAAGTGAGCTGCAACGGGCCGATGCGCGCCGATCCGAAGCCGGGAACCAGGAACCTCTTCTGGGTCTCCCACACGGGTGCAGGGTTCCAAAGCTTTGGGCTGTCCTCAACTGCTTTCCCAGGCCACAAGCAGGGAGCTGGATGGGAAATGGAGCTGCTGGGATTAGAACCAGCGCCCATATGGGATCCCGGGGCTTTCAATGGGAGGACTTTAGCTGCTAGGCCATGCCGCCGGGCCCATTCAAGTGGTTCTCTTTTAAAGGACCAGGTTTCCTGGGAAAGGCAGCACTAGTTAAGGTGGCGGGGGCACTGGGGCTGGTCTAGTGTTTGCCCTGATGAGGGGGGCTGAGAGAAATTGTGCAGCAGTAGGAACTCTGGTAGTCACTGCCTTACCACTGTCCTGAAGCCAGGGGTGTCCTTCCCGGGTTGTCACATTAGACAAGCCTTCCTCTTAGGCTATTTTAAGCAATGATAAGCTTTGGAACTCCCCGGTTTAAAATGACTTCTAGAGAAATTGCATTAACGTTTCAATGTGTGCCTCTCTCTTCTGGAGATCACAGCATTTGGTGTCAGGTGCATCTGGGTGCAGATTTCAGCTCCACAAGGCACAGTCCTCACAGCATCTGGGGTGGCTACTTGACACAGTGTGTGGAGCTTCAGGAAGTCCTTACTGCCCAGCTGATCACAGGGGGAAGAATGTGGCAGCAGTGAGGAGTAGGAGATGGGATCTTACCCTGTCAACATTCCAGCTGAACTATTGAAACCTAGGAAAGAACTGGGTTTGTGACAGACAGTGCCTTTGTAGGCAGCACCTCAAAAAGAAGCCCCGGGATAGATAGGATTGTTGGCTCCAGTTCCCTGCCCTGTCTGATCCACACACTGCTCTGATCTCATTGTGGGTGGACCACTCTCTGTTGCCCTCTGGCTTTGGGCTTGACCATGTAGCCAGTGTTGGCTCATGGAATGAAGAAGCAATGAAAGGGGTCCAGAGCGGCAGCTTAGTGCCCGAAGTCCTCACCTTGCAAGCACCGGAATCCCATATGGGCACCGGTTCGTATCCCAACGGCCCCCCTTCCCATCCAGCTCCCTGCTTGTGGCCTGGGAAAACATTGAAGGATGGCCCAAAGCCTTGGGACCCTGCACCCATGTGGGAGACCCGGAAGAGGCTCCAGGCTCCTGGCTTTGGATTGGTGCAGCTCTGGCGGTTGTGGCTACTTGGGGAGTGAATCAACAGACGGAAGATCTTCTTCTCTATATATCTGACTTCCCAATAAAAATAAACCTTAAAAACAGCAATGAAAGTTGCTAGTTCTGCCCCTAGGCTTAAAGAGGCCTTGTGAGTTTCTGTTTCCTTGTGCACTTCCAACTTCTCTGTGGGTAGCAGCTGGCTCTTCAGCCTGGACCCCAGAGTGGACACCCTAGGACCAGCCCCCGCCCTGTCCTTGCCAGTGTGCAGACCTATAGGAAAAGCAGAGCCAATCTTAGTTGCAGAGCCCTCCGGTATAATGATACCATCCACCTGCAGACCTGTGGGAATCCTGATTGTAATCCACTCTGTTTTAGTATGGTGGATCACATAGCATTCTTGTGGCCACAGCTAACTCTGATGTGGTGGTAAGCTCAGGGGGCTCTAATAGAGACTCGATACAATAGCAGGTTAAGTAAGAAAGCAGTTTATTGGGCTCTTGTGTAATCTGGTTAGGAAATCCAGGGTTAGTTTGATGGCTCAGGTGTCACAGATAACTTTTTTTTTCAGTGATTTTTATTTGCTCCATTAGTTTTTAAATTAATTTTTGATGATTACATAATTGAGAAGGGTGCATGCCCATGTGGACCACTGATTAGGATGGGAAGGGGTCAAGGAATAGTAGGTAGATGAGACCACTGCTTCCAATTCTGTTTTCCTTCTTCCTGTATCTGGGGGAAGAAAGGAGAAAAGGGAAGAAGCCACACCCAGCATCCTAACCGCATTAGTACCAGGAATGGGGGGATAGCCAATGTCATCCCAGGGCCCTGAAGGTGGAGCATGCTCCCAGGGCACTACTCGAGTGGTTTTGATAGTTCTGAAATGCTTGCTGATTTCATTACTCCAAGGATGAGAAATCCTTTCAAGGTCCACTGGCCGACATACTCCATCTCAGAATTTTCATTCACCTATATACGTGCTGGCAAACCTTGGCTGGGAGAGCTGTCCAATTTGTTCTGCCCTCCATCCTCTGCTATGGTACTAGATGTCCTCTGCAGGCCCCAATGAACTTCCGCATCCTCCATGTACATCTGGGCATGCCGTCGCTGCTCCATCTTCAGCAGCTTAAGGCCAACTCTGCCACATGTAGCCCAGGATCAGACCACAGATCCTGTGATTTTTCCCTCCATGATTGGTGTTCCCAGTCCAGTGGTCCAGTTGGGGGGTCCCCAGAGAAACCTCACCAGAAGTGATCTCAGACATGACTCTTTTTTTTAAAGATTATTATTGGAAATCCGGATATACAGAGAGGAGGAGAGGAGGAGAGGAGGAGAGGAGGAGAGGAGGAGAGGAAGATCTTCCATCCAATGTTTCACTCCCCAAGTGAGCCGCAACGGGCCAGTGCGCGCCGATCCGACGCCGGGAACCAGGAACCTCTTTCAGGTCTCCCACGCGGGTGCAGTGTTCCAAAGCTTTGGGCCGTCCTTAACTGCTTTCCCAGGCCACAAGCAGGGAGTTGGATGGGAAGTGGAGCCGCCAGGATCAGAACCGGCACCCATATGTGATCCCAGGGCGTTTAAGGCGAGGACTTTAGCCGCTAGGCCACGCCGCCGGGCCCTCAGACATGACTCTTATGTGAAGCCAGTGTGGGGTCTGGTTCAGTCCATCACCACATCAGCCTACACGCACACTGGTGGTTGCAGTTGTTGGGTCAGTTCTGTCCCCAGATCCATCTCTTACACAAACCAATGGATACTGTGGCCCAGCCCAACCCTACCCACAACACATTCAGCACTCATGCATACCAGTGGCAACAGCAACCCTGTCAGAGCAACTTTCAACTACCCCCACCAAACCACCCCCCAGCTATGGTTCCTGTGTAGGCAAGATATGCAACAGACTGGTCCAGTCTGTCCCATATACCATTTGGCTTTTCTACATACCACTGGGTGCTGCAGGCTAGCTCAGCCTAAGCAACCCCACTACCCAGCCCACAGTTATGCTGGTGGGTGCTACTGCCTGTCCAACCAGATCCACCCCCAGCCCTAATTCTCATTCTTATTAGTCCTGATCTTGTACTTTCCAGGTGGTTCTGTGGTCTAGCTAGACGAGACTTGCCCCTAGTTGCAGCACTTGCCAGCTGACACTGTGGTGAAGCCTGACCAGCTTGCACTTATCTGGCTCATGAATGCACCAGTGGCTATGTTCACTTAGCCCAACCTGGCTCACATGAACGCCAATGGGTGTTGTAACCCTGCCTGTCCTGTTCTGCCCCTGCTGGTCCCAGTTTCTCATGCTCAGCAGCAGTAACACTGGCCCAGCAGGGGAGGCCCCAATGTCCCCCTGCCAAGTATATCCCCTCAAGTGTTACTTGTGCTGGAGGGTCCTGCAGCCCAGTCTGGTATACCTGGCTTCAGGTTGGCATTCACCAGTGGATGCTGCAGCCTGGCCCAACCTGGACAACCCCCAGTCCTGGCCCTAACGTGAACTGGTTGGTGGTGCAGCCCAATCATGCTTGTCCTGCACCCTGTGCTGGTTTTCACATCTGCCAGTGGGTGCTATGAATTGGCCCACCCTGGCCCAACTCCAGACTTGACCCACATGAATGCCAGCAGGTCCTGTAACCTGGCCTGGGATGGGCTGATCTCTGCCTTGGTTCTGATGCTCACCTGCAGGGATTGAATCCTGACAGGATTTCCCTGAGTTCCTCTATCAGGTCAATTCCCAGTGGTAGGTCTCACGCACACTGGTGGGTCCTTGGCCCAATCTGACTGGGCCCACCTCCTATCCTGGCAGGAACAGTGGCCTTGCCCAAACAGCCCACAGTCAATCTGGCTCTTACTATTGGATGCTACAGCCCAAGCTCATATGGTCCACCCCAAGATCCAATCAATCTGGCACACCCCAGACCCAATCTACACCGATGCTGAGGTATACTATAGTCATGTCCAGGACAGTTCGCCAACCCATCCCAGTTCTCATGCTTACCATTTGGAACCACAACCTACCCAGGGCATCACCCTTAGCTCCCCAACCAGACCTGATCCCAGCCACAGATCTTGTGTGTGTCATTGATTGTTATGGCACAGCCTAGCATAGCCCACCCAGTCACAGCTTTTGCCAATTCATGCTATAGCCTGACCTGTCCCAGTGCACTCGCAGTTCCAACTCTTGCTGGTGGGTGCTTCATCCTGGCTCTGCCCAACCTCTCACCATCCCTGGCTTTCACACAAACTGATGATGTAATTAGCCTAGACCAGCATAGCCTGCACCCCACCCTAGCTCCTACACATGCCAATGTGCTAGTTTGGCTCGGCCCTGCCCAGTCCGCTTCCCCCAGAACCAACCCATACATCTGCTGACAACTGGAGCACCTTGCCAGGCCTGACCAACACCCAGACCTGAATCATGTGCTTACTAGTGGGAGCTATGGCCCACCAGGAAGTTCTCCAAGTTCCCCCAACAGGCCCACTCCCAGACTCAGATCTCATGTGTGTCAGTGTGAATTAGGCCCTTAACCTGGTATAGTCTGAACCGTGTCTTGGCCTCTAGGTGAGTTGGTGGATGTTGTGGCCAGACCCACCCAGGAGCTTATTCTTGGGTGTTCTTGTGAGTGGTGCAGCCTGGACCAGCCCAGCCTGTTTCAACCCCAGTGCCCATGCGTGTCAGGGGGTTCCATGATCATACCTAGCTCAGTCCATCACCACCTCCCAGCTCTTGAGCAAACCAGCAGATATTACAGTTCTATAGGACAAAGCCCCCAAAATCTTCCCCCAGACCTGATTCTCTCATGTGTTGGTTAATGTCATGGCCTAGCCTAACATTACCAGTTCCCTGTTTGGACACTCACTGGTGGGTACTGTGATCAAGCCCTGCCAGGAAGAACCACAGTGCTAGCTTTAGTGTGAGCTGGTGTTTGCTGGTTAGCAGTGGTCATGGCTCACTAGCCCAGCTCAGGTCTCCCACATGGGCAGGTGCATTGGTCTGACCCAGAGAGGTCCTCTAGCTTCCCTCCTCCAACTGTTCCGCCTCAGCTCCCTCACTGACCTGCTAAGTATAGTGGTCTTCTTGGTTGAAGTCCCCCAGAAGTCATTCCTCACTTGCAACATACTTCCTCAGCAGTCCTCCCTCCCACACATCCCCATACCCCCTTCCCTGAGCAATCCATAGTTGCTGCACCCAGGAACACATGGGTTCCCCAGCCCAGGCTTCCAATGGGGTGGTGGCGTGCTGGTGTTGAGCTCTGCCTGCCCATCAGAGATCCAAGCTCCAGACATGCATGCTGGCCTGTTTACTACTCCTCTGCCCACCCAAGAGCCAAGCATGTTCACAGTTTCCCTAGCCCGGTCCACCAGTATGCCACCCCAGCATGCTCACCTACAGTTCTCCCTTCTACATTCTATACCCCAAGCCCCTGCCTGGATCAAGTACATGCAGAAATCCTCAGGCTCACTCTGTTTTTCTGGGCACAAGTCCCAGGTTCCTGCATTCACCTGCTGGCACCACTCCCAGGCTCCCTAAAATCCCACACCCTGAGCCTCCCAGTAGCCTACCAGCGCTGGCAGAAGCCAGGTGCTCTACCACAGGTAACTTTTATCTTACTGCTAAACCTTCCTTAAGGTGTGGCCATTCACATGAATTTTCTTATCCTTTACATGTTCAGCTCCTCCTTATATCCTACACTCTCATTAAAATGAACATTCCCCAGGGATGCAGTGGGAGCTGGCATGGGCAGAGTTGATGTCCTTGTGACTTAATGGTGCGACACAACTGTTCAGGATGGTACCTGGCCATGCTGGTGCTTAGTAAATAATAGTGGTCCCTGTCTTTCCATCTGTGTGGTTACCATGGTTACTGACCTGGATGGTAGCCCTTTATCCCTGCATCCTAGAGTCGCGGAGCAGAATGGTTAGGAAACTTCGGAGTCTGACAGCCCTGGGTTAAGCCTCACTTGTGGATGTGTGGCCTTGCGCGGGTCACCTCTGTTCCTTGAGCTCTGTTTCCTTTTCTATGAAATGATGTCTAAAAACCAAACAGAAAACTCTATTCCATGAATTCCTGGGATAGATACAAGACTGAACAATGCCTGTTCCAGGGCTAGGCCCCAAGTAAGCAAATCAGAAATGGTGGTCCCCGTAGCCACCCACTGCCACCACTGCTTAGTCTCGCGTTTCACACTCAGGAATCTTTACTGGCTCACTGAAGCCAGTGGGCAAGAAAAAGGTGTTTTTCTTTCTCAGCAAGGAACTTTGCGAGGTAACTTGGGGCAGCATGCAGCGAAAGCCAGACCCGAGAACTTTCCCAATGGCTTGTAAGGACCAGTGCCCTTTCGACAGCATCATGAGACACATTCACATATGAGGCTGTGGGCTTGGGGAAAAGGCAGGACATGTCCCCACAGGGCACGGGGCTTCAACATCCAAATATCCAGGCAACCTGAAAGACCTCAGAGGGGCCAGTGTGGCAGGTCCTCTGTGGTAAATGACTGGTTTTTGATGAGCCAGGGGAGAAGGCCCTGGAATGCCTGGTATTTCACATGTTCATGTCCTAGAACCTGACTGTTGGGGGCATGTGGTGGGACCCCTGCTCGTCCTGTGCCCATGGTGCCACCAGGGGAGGATTTTCTACCTCGGAGGCTTCTAGTTGTCTAAAACTTACACTTTCATTTCTTATCATCTTGGCTGGGACTGCTTATGAATATCACACACACAAATATTAGAAGGGAAGTATTTTTAATATGAAATGGAGGCAGCCGCAGCAACAGGGCTCACTCAGTGAGCACCTCCTCAAGGGCTTCACTTTCTCCGGCAGTTGACTCAGCGGCCGCCATCTCGCCTGGGCCTGCACTCACCGTGCTGTGGGGAACAGAACAGGCCACTTGTCCTCTCTGCCTGCCCTGTTGGCTCCCGTTAGGGAAGGTGGTGAAGGCACCCTGTCATTTACCTTGCCGGTTTGATGAAAATTGCCTCCTCGTCAGAGGTTTCAAAGTAGAGGTTTTGAATCACCTCTTTTTTGCTTGTAGCACAGCGGGGTTTGTAGTCACCCCTCAGCCAGTGCAGCCACCTCTCCCAGAAGCCCACCTAGGGAAATGCAGTAGGTTTAGCACCCTTAGGGATGGGGAGGGGAATGTATATTTTGCCCCTACTCCCACCATTCCTTCCTCCAGCAGCACACCGTGGCCCCTCAGTTTACCTGCTTCTTGGGTGATCCGAAGAAGTCGTCGCTGGGGGAAAACACATGCCCAAGACAATCAGAGACTGGTGTCACTCTCCATAGCCCACACATCTCTGGTGTGCCCGAGACAAAATGTGTCCTTGTCCCACATATACCACAAAGCAAAATCACCACAGACCCGGGATCTAGGCTTCTGAGAGCTCTCCGTGACTGCCTGAAGTGCCCCAGTGCTAAGGACCAACTTTAACCACTGCTTTGTGTGAGGCTGTCAGCCCCAACCACTGCCTTCCCCAAGTGCCCTTGTGCAGTGACAGACTGCACAACCACATGGGGCACACACACTGTCTCCCTCCTTTAGTATTTGACACCAGCCCCACCGGGACTGAGTCTCACATGCCTCCTTCACGTGCGGTGAGGGAGAAGGTGCCTCTGTGTGCATTGTCCTTTGAGCCCCTGTAAACTGAGTCACATCAGGCAGGGCCTGAGTCTGACAGCAGTTACCTAGCTCATGCAGCCTCACACTGCAGATGTCACTGATGGAAGCCCTCTGGTATGGCCAAATGACTGTCAGCTGCAGGGATGGCACAGCTGGAGTCCCTCCCCAGCCCCTGCCTCCAAGAAGGACTGAGGACAAGGTTCCTGGTCCTGGCATCGGATTGGGGCATACCGGCCTGTTGTGGCTCATTTGGGGAGTGAAACATCGGATGGAAGACCTTCCTCTCTGTCTCTCCTCTTCTCTGTATATCCGGCTTTCCAATAATAATAAAATCTTTAAAAAAAAAAAAGGACTGGGGACAGCAGAGGTGCCATGGTAGTGCTGTCTACCCCAGCTGTGAAGTATGCTTCCTGTCTGTGGAGATTTCCTCACTATTCAATGAGGTGATTGGAATACATGTGTTCTAAGTTCCCTTCTAGTTCTCGAGTTTCATCTCACACATTGATGGGATGGTACTTACCTCAGACCTTTTTCTATATCTACCTCAGGTCTTGCCCTGTGAGAGTAAATCTGTTTTGGAAGAAGACAGAGTCATTGTTATGCAACACAGTGACCACAATGTCCAGATCACTTACATGCCTTTCTTTTTGTATGCATCTGGCGACTAATACATTTTACTGGCTGTTTAGAGAACTTTAAGCAGACAATTCTCCATGAAACCTCTTCAAAGAGGAAAAGATGAATCATCCTTAACTGGATCAGAAAACTAAACAGAGGGGTCAAGGGGACTAGGCTGCTTAGTAGGATTGCTACTATCTACCACTGTTGAGGAGGCCCTAACATAGGGGCCAGTGCAATGGTGTTTAGGTTTAGTTCCACCCGTGGTGCAGCATCCCATTTGTGTAACGGTTCGAGTCCCAGCTGCTACACTTCTGATTCAGCTGTCAGCCAACAGCCTGAGTAAAGCAGCAGAGGACAACCCAAGTGCTTGGGCTCCTGTGCCTGTGTGGGAGACCCACAGCAATTCCAGGCTCCTGACTTCAGAGCAGCTCTGGCTGTTGAAGACGTTTAGAGTGAACCAATGGGTGATACAGCTGTCTCTCCAATAAGAATAGATAAATCTTGAGTATCCATTTTTCAAAAAGACAAATACAGTATTGTATTGCAAAGGAAGACAAAACAAACGTCATCTGAATGTGAAATGATGGACAACTCGGAAAACCCAACAGAATCAACTACCATTTTTGTGGAAAGTAATATGCGAGTCCAGAAAGTTGGCCAGACACCAGGTCAAGAGATCAACATACATGGTGTGGTAACTTTCCTGTGTACTGCCAACAACTAATGGGAAAATGCAAGAAGGCTCCCATTTGTAACCAACAAAAAGGATTAAAGATGCGTAAGATTATGCGATGAAAACATGAAAGCTCTTTTGAAAGCCATGAGACTTGCGTTCCTATAATGTTGTGATGATGTCAATTCTCCTCAATCGAAATAATTCAATTCAGTTTTATTCAAATCCTAAGGTACATTTTTACAAAACTGACCGGCTGCCATTCAGTGGGGAATGATGGGCAAGAATAGTGCAAGAAACATGAGAGAGCTGGAGCTCGCTCTAACAAAAATGAAACTCAAAACTAAGCCATAAAGTGACTGGAATTTACTTGTGTGATACAGGTATGGGTGGAGGAAAAGACAACAGAATCAATGCAAAGAGCATAGCGTCCAGATCAGGATATTTTAGATTGGTAAGGAATGAGTGAACTGTTCAAAGAAAAATTATTTTAGAAGATCTGGAAACTCATGTAGAGAAAGATAAGCTAGATTCCCTACTTCAGTCATATTGAAAAATAACTCCAGAGGGATTACAAAATAGAAATTAGAACAAAATGTTACAGAAGTCCTAGAAGAAAATATAATACTACTCTATCAGTTTATAATCAGTTTCAAGAACCTAACAAACTCACATCCCATCAGCAAAATGTGAGACTGGCAGGTGCAGGCATGTGTGCTAGCAACCCCCTATCCCAGAGTGTGCCCCCTTCTGTTGGGGTGTTACCTGTTCTTTTGCTGTGGTTGGTTTAGAAACCTTTTTTTTTTCTTAAAAAAAAAAAAAAAAAGCAATAAATATATTAATCATTTTGGTGGCCTTTTTCTTGTTCAAGTGTTTCCAGTATTTCTCAGTGTGTTTGTAAGGAAGGGAAAGAGAACAAATGTAATAAGGAATGCATTCTTTGCAGTCAGGAGATCTGGGTCTGGCGTTGGTGTTGTCATTTGGGACCATAGCTTGATTGCCATGACCTGTGAAAGGGGAACTGCGGCAAGGGGTAAGTCGAGAACACAGGGAAGACTCTGCCCCAAGCCTGACCTCCCCAAGTGCTCAGTTAGCAAGCAGTGTCACACACAGGCAGACAAATCTTTCAAAGGTTTCTCCTGTGCCACTGTGCTTAGAAAGCTCTTTTCCATGCCAAGACTGAAAAATACTGCTTGCAATTTATTCTCAGTATGTTTTTGTCTTTTTTTTTAAGACATTAACTAAAATACATTTAAGATGAGAACTATGCATCTATCATTGTTTGCCATTCACCCTAAGTACTTAGGCAGCTAGGCAGTGTTTGCTCAACCTGATTAGGCCAGAGGCGACATTGCAGAAGTTTTAGGAACACACACGTCCGTGTATTACTGAACTCTGAACTCTGTATGCTACTTCAAATGAATATTATATTGCATTCTTCTTCACTGTAAACTTGACATTGTACCTAACTCTGATCCTTTGAACACTGTTACTATCTTTCTAATACAGGCAAAACTCTGCATACTCCCTGACCTCACACACCTTCTCATCTAACTGGGGAGAGGAACTCAGGAAAACATGAATGAATACAAATAGAAGTAAGCCAGAATTATACATGAACATTAAAATAACGTAGGACTTGATCAAAATTTCAGTAATTTCCCCGAAGGCAAAAGCCACCGGCCACCTGGAGATAGCCAGGATACTGTCTGCAGTGGCCAGGGACTGTCTCCATCGAGACCTTGGCAGTTGACCGCATGTGGCTCCCAGCTCCAGGGTTCAAAAATCAGACTGTTTTCACAAAGAGCAAACGCACTGGAAACAACCTCACCTGATCGGCACCACAGGCCTGAGTGAAAAGACACAACAGCTGTGACCGCACAGCCAGAAGCCGCCTCTGCAGGGCCAGGCCTCCATGGCATACTCAAGCACCATCAGAAGGCAACTTGGGAAGGACAAAGATGGAAAGGAATCAGCTGAACCCAGCGTTTAATGGAAAGGTCTGGAATGTCCAGATGTGTCCCTCCCCCTCAGAGGCACAGCCTCACCAGTGGGCTGCCTCCACATCTGCCCGGGGGCTGTCCCTCTGCCCTTGTGCAATGTCAGGATGGCCACGAGCATGCTGGTGGGCTCTCATCTTCCTGTGCTCCTGTCACCATCCCTTGCTGTGGCTGGCATGTCTGTCTTTAGAAACAGTGACACACTCAGGCGGGTGTTACCGAGGCCAATAGACCTGGGAAGGACCTCTTTGGTCCCTATACACCTTTGCTGTGCTCCATCGTGTGTTGACCTTGGCACTTCCCTTTGTGAAAACTGCCATATTTTCAAAGTTCTCAGGGAAAAGGAAATGCCTCCCCCCGTGGTATCATTGAAAGGTGATCAGTCTCACAGAAGGTTTAGCCCCAAGAGAGTGGGAGGATTCAAGGCATGCCATGAAGTAAGGGAATTTTAGGTAGAAACAGGCACAGGACAAAGTAGGAACGGCCATGGTGTGACCGGGGTATGGTAAGGGGCCACTTAGGCAGGAACACAGACAAGGCTGACACGACAGTAAGAGTATCAGTGAAGTAAACTGGGTTGGACTGGTTGGGTAGAGTCAAGACTGTCAGATCTTTCAATGACTTCATATTCAAGCCCTTTCCTGTTGGGAAAAGGAATACACTTTTTGCAACTGAACAATAGGTGAACAAAGCCAGGATCCAGAAATGGGATATGACAAACACAGCACATC
Organism: Ochotona princeps; assembly: GCF_030435755.1. Classification (NCBI taxonomy): domain Eukaryota; kingdom Metazoa; phylum Chordata; class Mammalia; order Lagomorpha; family Ochotonidae; genus Ochotona; species Ochotona princeps. The sequence continues at coordinate 15,793,146 of NC_080848.1, forward strand.
TCAGGGTTCAGCTTAGGAAGCAGGATTCAGTTACATTTAGGTGCATAAACAACCTGTCTTTAGACCTGCCTTATGTATTAGAACAGGTAGAATCTTCACCATTTGTTTTCTGGCGGTGTCCTGAGGACAGTAACCATTCTGTGAGGTGAGGTGAGGTGAGGTGAGGTGAGGTGAGGGTGCTGATACAGCTCTCATCATTTCACCAACGAGAAGAGACATCAGCAGTAGCAGAGGGGGGAGTGGTAAGCACATCAAACAGTTGACATAGCTGTGGGGAAATGTTATCATCTATGAAATCTGGTCTTCCACTTCACCTCTCACAATAGCCAGTGGCTTGGCTTGCTATCTAGTTTCCAGCTGCACTGAGATTTCCTGGGAGTAGGGTCTATTCAAAATCTCAAGCGTATGCTTTTCAGGAAAGAATGTCAACTGGCAGTATGTGGGCAAGTGGCCTTGATGTTCACTCTGTGCATTCAAATCTGTTGCAAAGAAAGGATGTTCTAGAAATCTGAGTAAATCGTTGTCCTTACCCCAACAAGACAGGCTCCCATTATTAAGATCACCACTGCTACAGTGACAGATATTGCCATGATCAGTGTTTTGTGAAGGGTGTATCTTGGGACTTCTTTTCTGAGCTAAAAGAAAAGAAAAAGAACAATTAAAACAGATCAAATAAAGAGACAGCATGAGCACTTCACTATTCCAGCCCATATTCTTCCAGGTGAGTGGCTTATAGGATCTTCAAGACCACACAAGATCCAATGTTACATGATCTATTGTCACACAGGTACTCTACAGGTACTCTAGCTTGTCAGGGCTGCTTCATTCTCTAAAGGAGCAAAGTGGGAAATCACCACCTTGGCCAAAGTTATGTGCCCAATACAAGATATGGACTGGGAGCCCCTGTTCCTCCTCCTTGGTGCTTTAATGACACTTCCTAAGCGACAGGAAAGGGCAGGTCTCCTGTCTCGTGGCCGTCCTCACCTCGGTTGACTCGATCATTCCTGCATCACTCAGGCGTCCCGGGCTCTCGCTGATGTAGTGCTCTTCTTCTCGCCGGTCTGTGTCCCATTCCGCCTTGGCCGCCGTTACTGGCTGCCGCTCACTGAGGAGCTTCATGAGGAGGCCCGTGCTGGAGATGAGCTTGGCGCAGGACAGCTGCACCTGGGGGTCTGCACAGTCCGTTTGCACAGTATGGATTACGAGTGAGATGAACTTTCTCACATCATTATTGGGGATGAGGGACCGTAGCTGCTGGTTCAGTTGACTTTCCAACTGGTCCCCTGGGGATGACTGCAGGGGGTAAGTAGTGCCTGTGGGTATGGAGGGGATGTCCTTGCCCATGTTAGGGTTCCCCCATTGCATTTTCTCAGTCACCACTACTGAGTTGGGGGCAATCTCAGGGGAACCAGCGGCCAATGGATGCCCCTGGGTTGTGCTGGCAGGGGGAGATTTTCCTAAGTCATTTCCTGCAGCAAGGCTGGCTTCAAGAATGTCTTCTGCAGGAGGTATTGGAAGAGCCTTCGCTTCCGGGGATGGAATATCCTGAGAACTCGGGTCTCCAGAAGAGGGAGAAGGCTCTCGGGGAGGGGAATCGATGAGACTCTGTAGGGCAAGGAGCGGAGGCCTCTTTACAGAGCTCTGTGTGTTGAGGGAATTCTTCCTTCTCAACTGCAGTCTCCGTTTGGCTTTGCGGGTTTTGAACACTGGATGGAGATCAATTTTATTGAAGTGGTACTTCACTCTGGAATCTGTGTTTGGTTCTGTTGCCACTTTTGTTTTCACTTTGCTCTTGGATGTTCTAAAGATAGGATGAGGATCAATTCTGTGTAAGCGGTAATTCACTCTGGAATACGAACTTTGTTCTGCTGCCTCTGTCTTTTTTGTCCTCATTTTCATGGTGTCAATTAACCCTTTTTCTAGGTCAGCGAGGGACTTTACAAGGAGTGCAGCAGATGGTCGGTCCACCATGTTCCTCTTCAGGGAAGAGGCGGCCCTGACACTGTGCTCCTCTGTGAGTGGGGGCTCTGGGTGGAAGGAGTTGGCCACCAGGTGCCAGGGCCTCTGGGCCACATGAAGCTCCTCCTGCTCCGTGGCACCTGTGCTTCCCAGCTCGCCTTGCACGGTGCCCTCCACAAGGGGGCGCGCGTTCTCTCTCCTCCTCCTGATTGCCTCCCGCTGCTGCCTTTTCCTCAGGCCCTCTGACCCCTTGATGACATTTTTCTGTCTCTGTAATCTTTGTCTTGTGCTTGGGGTGGGCGCCAGGCTGATCTGCTGTGATCGGGTCCTTTTTAACTTCCTTAAGAAGAATCGTCGTTTCCCTCTGATATCTAACGGAGGCTGCATCAGCATGGCAGTTTTTGTGTCTTTAACCTCACCCATTTTTTCCTGAATTTCAGAGTTTATCAATTTTTCTAGAAAGTGGATCTCTCCCAATTTACGTTTTTGTGCTTTCACAGAGAAGTCTTCTAGATGGTTTGTCAAGTGATCCACAGATCTATCTTCTTCTGGACTTGAAAAAATCAACTTGATGTAGGGTAGTAACGCTGACTCTACGTCTTCTAGATTGCTGCCTGAGAAATAACGCAGCACGTAATTTAGTGCACTGATAAAGTCAACTTTTTCATTCAAGTCTAGCTGCTCATTTGTAGAGTCTAGAATGTCAAGTGTATGTTTTTCTGAATTATCCGTCTCTGAAGTAATAATTAATTCGGTGCTAGTGTTCTTCTTCCGGGCTTGCAGTATCTTCAGGAATTCTGCTTTGGGATTCTCTGTCGATGGTTCTGGTACTGTCAGAAAGGAAGAGAATGCTTTCGTTAACAGGAAACTGAGTGTCAGTGTACAGTCATAGATCCCCAGCAGTTTAGGCTCGGAGTCACCACCATTTGGTTACCACATAGGAAGAAAAATTAACCCAAGCTGAAGTCTATGAAATGGCAGCAACAGAAAAGAAGAAAAAAGTGTTTTTTTAAAAGAGTATCCTCAGAGGAGTCCCGAGTATGAAAAAGCAGTCACTGTTTAGGATTGTTCCTTGGCTCCCCAGTGGTCAACTGCCCAGCACCCAGTAAAAGCCCAAGGCTGGGAGACGGTCTCCGTGCAGCTGCCCAGTGTGGAAGCGCCCGCCTCACAGGCACATGCTGCACCGTCCTGCCTCAGACACCCAGGGAGCACAAGGCTTCCTCTCCAGCAACCTTGTCTTCTGGCTGCTGTCAACAGGTGACCATGGCCAAATGCATTCACATGAGGGGAGCGAAGGCACAGATGCTAAAACAGGAGCCTGCTCCTCATTGGATGTGTCCTTTTCCATCGAGGCAACGGTTACTTGGTCCCTGCTCAATGTTTCCTAGCTCTTATCACAGAAGGTTCTTCATACAGAAAACCACATCCACCCTGGTTCTTTCAATCTGGGCAGGTCTGGGATGTAGGTGGAGTGATGTGTAGGTTGCTAGGTGGTATGCATGCACAGATTGTTCTGTGAGCTCTCTGGGGTGGTAGCAGTGTCTGGGTAAATGTTGCTCAGTGCCCTAAAATGCAAAAGGGAAAGACGCTGGAGCCCTGGAGTGGTAGCCTAGTGGCTAAAGTCCTCACCCAGTATGTACCGGGATCCCACATGGGCACCAGCTCATATCCCAGGGGTTCCACTTCTCCTTTCGCTCCCTGTTTGTTGCCTGGGAAAGTAATCAGGGATAGTCCAAACTCTTGGGACCCTGTACCCATGTGGGAGACTAGAAGACACTCATGGCTCCTGGCTTCAGATCAACTCAGTTCTGGCCATGGCTTCCACTTGGGGAGTGATCCAGTGGATAGAAATTTTTTTTCTCTCTGCCTCCCTTTCTCGCGGTAAATCTGAGTTTCCAATAAAAATAAATAAATCTTTTTAAAAAAAAAAGGGAGGGGGGAAGAAGCCGCTTTTGCAAATGCCGGTTTTGCTTTCATTTCTAGTATTTCCAGCTTGACTTGGGGATGTCTTCAAGCTTCCAAGTGCAGGAAGGTCAAGTGTGCTGTTGTGTGGCTGGGCTTCTGTCCCAGACCCTGCCGTGCCAGTGAGAGCAGGAGGTGAGCAACACGAGAAAGAAGGAACATGACAGCGTGGAGAGTCCACGGTGGGCAGAAGACCGGGTGTCTGGCTTCACCCCTTCATGCCTCCGTCTTGTGTCTCCTCTCTGTGAAAGCCCATTAAATTGTTTGTGCTGCCCCCTCTTGGAGAGAAGGGGTTACCAGGTGGAAAAGTGTTCTGGACAATAAACAACACTGTTTGTCAGCCAGCAGTGCGCTAAAGTCCTGGATCCTGACAGAGATGTATATTCAAGCTCTAGGGAGAGTAAAGCAGTCTTGTCTGGAATCCCAACATTAGTGGGACTTCCAGTTAGTTGGTGGAGTTTAGTTACTTACTTAGTGGCACTTCACATATCCAGAAAACCACAGCAAAGCCCCTGGGTAACTGCCCAATGAGAAGTCTGAGCCTCGGAGCAGGTTCAGAGCTGGGCTGTCTACAGTGGAACGGCATTCCGCTCCATCAGAGGAGCCAGGCGGCCATGCCTGGCTTGGCACCACAAACTCCCAGGCTCAGAATCAAGTAGTGTCACTTGTACTCTTTTCCACAATTGCAAAAACAAGTCAAACAACAATGTTCTGCACCTGTTCTCTAGGGCAGAGGCACTGGAGGCTGCTGTGTATAAAAGCAGGCTACAGGCTGTGGTGCAGTGCCCAAATGAGTGCTCATGGAAGCAAAGCACCAAGCTGAGAGCACGGTGCACCGTGTGGCCCTCAGCGTTAATTCCTTCCCTTCCATTTCTTTCCTGGGATTCTTTACGCACAAGGAACAGTTAGAGCATCAAATTTCCTATCAGTCACTGGGAGCCTGATGTTCACTGACAGAGTAGTTCAGAAATTGAGAGTTTTACTCTGAATAAATGAACTAAAATAATTACATTATAACTTTAAGCATTTATCTCTAATTTACAAAGAAGAAATTAAAATCACCAGGCATCTCAGACTCACCACAAGATAGAGGGTTTGTCAGACATTCATTGCGACAATGCAGCTTGACTGTCTTGCAGACAGTCTCAATGTCCTTTTTAAATTGGCAGAGGCAGCAGGCCATGTGGCTAGGTAAGATCCTGTTAAAGGGAAACACAGAGAATTCAGCTACAAATTAAGGGATTACCTTGGTAGGTCAAGAGGCAGGCCAAGGCTGTGAAAAAAGAAATCTTGAGATGTGGCATCAGGCTATGTGGCTGGGAACCCGATGACCAAGTGCTGCTCTTAAATGCTGCAAATATGGGGAGGAGGCAGAGGTGCCCAACAGAAAGGCAAACAAGGCAGTGGATGTGGTATGCTCGGGATAAAGGTGACAGGGGCTGGAAGTGAGTGCCACTGGTCAGCACTGTCACTCAGGAGCATCTTCCCCCAGCTCACAAGTCTCACTCTGGGATAATGTCAGACTTGTGAGAAGGAGTCAGAGCCCACAGCCTAGGGAGTGCCTTTCTCATCTGCTGTTGGAAGGATCTAATATTAGAAATTACTCTAACTGCAGAAAAGACTGACTAGCAATTGTTGGGAGAAAGATACAGAGTAAAAGGATCTCACAATCAAGGTTGGGGTCTACAAAAAGTTTGCCAGGGGTAGGCGTTTGGCCCAATGGTGAATATGTTGCTTGGCAACCCACAGTCCATGAACCTGGGTTTGAATCCTGTCTCCCCTTCCACCAGTGAATTCCCTGGGAGGTGTCAGGTAAAGCTTAATAAATACCCAGAAGTAGAATAGCTGGAACATATGGTAGGTCTTAAAGTTTTTATGATACTCCGAAACTAATTTGATTAAAAGCTTTTCTTGAGACATATTTTAAAAAATTATTTGAAAGGTGGAGAGAAAAACAGAGACAGGAATGTTCCATCAGCTGGTTCACTCCAAATATCTACCAGAGTCGGGGCTGGGCCAGACTGACATCGGGAACCCAGAACTCAACTTGAGTCTCCCGCATAGGAGGCAAGAACCCAAGAACTTGGGCCATCAGCTACTGCCTCCCAGGGTGCACATTAGCAGGAAGCTAGAGTTGGAAATGAATCCGGCACTTGAATTCAATCACTTTGATGTGCAGTATGCGTGTCCCAGGTGGTGGCTTACTGCTGCTCTTGTAACAGCTTCATTTGTGATAACCAAAACTAGAAAGAACCCAAGTGTCCGTCGACAGATGAGTGGATAGATGATACTGAGTTCACATAATGAGATGCTGTTCCACCAGAAAAAGAAATGAGCGATTGCTACAGACAACAGTGTGTCTTAATCATATTACGTAAATAAAGATGATGAGAAAGAGTGCATAGTGTTTAATTCCATTCATATAAAATTCTAGAAAATGCATTGTATAGTAACAGAAAGATGCTGAGACTTACACAGACACTGGGGAGAGCAAGAGTGATGGGACAGTGCTCGCTTCGGCAGCACATATACTAAAATTGGAACGATACAGAGAAGATTAGCATGGCCCCTGCGCAAGGATGACACGCAAATTCGTGAAGCGTTCCATATTTTAAAAAAAAAAAAAAAAAAAAAAAAAAAAAAAAAAAAAAAAAAAAAAAGAGTGATGGGACAGAAGGATTCCAGAGAGATAAGGACCTGTTGATGTGGTACATTTGGAGTTGGGTGATGGCTTCATTGTATAGACATATATCTATACCTTATTTATGGTCTCAATTATGCTTCATCTCTAGCATTATTGTGAAACTGAAGGAAGAAGGAAGGGAGGACGGGAAGAGGAGAATAAGGAAGGGAAGAAGACAGGCTACTCCAAATCTACGGGACAGGTATATGGACAACCATTATATTCTGTCCGTAAGTTTGAATTTGTAAAAATATTTACTTGAGGGTGCTGCTGAGTGTGTGGAGAGACAGGGACAGAATTAAGCAGAAGAGAGGCAGGAAGCGCAGAATTGCAGGAAAAGATGTCCGAAGCTCCGTGAAGTTGGTGAAACTGAGGCAACTTTCACACAGGCAAGAAAGAACCTGGAAGAACTCTCAGGACGGCAACCTGCAGCCTGAGCTTGTGGAGACGGATACCAGGACACCATCCGGGACAGGCAGGGACTCAGTAAAAACCTGGTGAGTCATGAATTGACGCAGGGAAGACACCAGCAGGAGCCTTGGCCTGCCCATAAGAGACAGAGGGAGTCAGAAGGACTCTCAGATCAGGACACTGGTGGGATTAAAAAAAATGGCCCAATGAGGAAACTATAGGCACAGATATGAGCAGCCTCTCCCAGAGGAGTGAACGCCTTTGGGGAAAGGGTAGTTGGGAAGTGAAGGGTGAGGGTCGGAGACACAGTTGGCAAGGTTTCTCAGACTTGGGCCACCCAGAGGGATGCCAGAATCCCCCAAAATGGAGATGCAGGAGCCCCCAGGGTTAGAGGTTTCTCTCAGTGACCCAGCAGCATAACAGCAGACTCCAAAAGTGCTTGAGAGTAGGTTAGTGCCATACCAACACCCAGCAGACCGCAGAAGAACCCAGCGGTGGAGGTACAAATTCCAGGGCAAACCAAAGCCACATAACCCCCTGCCGTCACTTGCCCATTGGAGGTGAGGGAAGGCGTGATGCACCCCAGAGTGCGGAGATCCCAGCCACTGACTGTACACTGTGGAGCAGAGGCTGGGTCATTTCCACTCTTGGCAACTGCACAGCGGGCAGAGGCTGTGAAGGCGCTGGGCAGCAGGGGGCTTGCACACAGAACTGGAATTGGCAGGCTTTTGGTTGCAAAGCTCCACACAAATGATGAGGAGAGTGAAAGCACCGGTCGCCCACAAGGTGGCAGCAGCTGACAAACATCCTAGTTACCTGGCTGTCGGAGACGCCTCACAACCCACAGGGCAGCTGACAGATACAGTGCTCCCAGAAACCCCCAAAGCACATCAGAGCTAAAATCTCAAAATGACAAGAAGGCACAAAGCAATGGGAAGAAATACCAGAAAAACTATTCAGATGAAAGAGCCAGTACTCCCCTCAAAAATGACCAAAAAATAACCTGCCTCAGAGTTGTAACAAGAAGACATTGATAAGGAATATTAAAAAAATGAGCATGAAACTCGTCATAGGGCCCGGCAGCGTGGCCTAGTGGCTAAAGTCCTCGTCTTGAACGCGCCGGGATCACATATGGGTGCCAGTATCACATATGGGCGCCTGTTCTAATCCCGGCAGCTCCACTTCCCATCTAGCTCCCTGCTTGTGGCCTGGGAAAGCAGTCGAGGACGGCCCAATGCCTTGGGACCCTGCACCCGCGTGGGTGACCCGGAAGAGGTTCCTGGTTCCCGGCATCGGATCGGTGCAGCACCGGCCCGTTGTGGCTCACTTGGGGAGTGAATCATCGGATGGAAGATCTTCCTCTCTGTCTCTCCTCCTCTCTGTAGATCTGACTTTGTAATAAAAATAAATCTTAAAAAAAAAAAAAGAAAGAAAAAAACTCTTCATAGACAGTGAGAAGTGTTGGGAAGAGCTCAAAGAATTCAAAAGTAACATTATCACAGAAATTAAACACGTCCAAAATGAAATTTCGGAACTGAAAAATATGGTAGCAAGCTTGACAATAGAATCAATGCTGCAGAGGAAAGAATTTCAGACATAGAAGGTAACCAAAATGAGATACACAACAGAGAAGAAAATGAAATACCTGGGAATAAACTTAACAAAGGATGTGGAAGATCTCCATGAGGAAAACTAAAAAACGTCAAGAGAAGAAATAGAAGACTTCAAAAAAGTGGAGAAAAATACCATGTTCCTGGATGGGCAGAGTCAACATCATCAAAATGTCCACACTTCCAAATGGAAAATATGTATTCAACATGATTCCAGTCAAAATACCAAGAAATTTCTTCACAGAGCTGGAAAAGATGATACAAAGGCTCATTTGGAAACACAAAAAACCATAAATAGCCAGAACCATCCTGAAGAATAAGAGCCTAGTGGGAGGGATCACAATCCCAGATCTTTGGACATACTATAGGGCGGCAGTTATCAAAACAGCCTGGTACTGGTACAGAAACAGAGAGGTAGATCAATGGAGAACAGGACATCCAGAAGGGAAGCCACATATGCACAACTATCTAATCTTCAACAAGAAAACAGAAAACAATCTGGGGAAAGGAAGGGCTCTTCAACAGATGCTGTTGGCACGACTGGTAATAGTCTGCAAGACCCACACCTTTCTCCACACACAAAGATCAACTCTAAATGGATAAAATCTAAATCTACACCCAGAAACCATCAAACTTTTGGAAGAAAAAGTTGGAAATACTCTGCAAGATATAGGTATATGCACTGACTTCCTAGAAAAATCATCCAAAGCAAAGGAAGCCAAGACCAAAATAAACAAATGGGACCTACATTAAGCTAAGAAGCTTCTGCACAGCAAAGGAAACAATCAACAAAGTAAAAAGGCAACCAACAGAATGGGAGAAGATCTTTGCACGTTACACAGGAGACAAAGGGCTACTTTCCTGAATATACAAAGGACTCCAGAACAATAATACAAACACACCAGTCAAGAAATGGGCAGGGGAAATGGACAGACACCTTTACAAAGGAACAAATTCAAATGGCTAACAGACACATGAAAAAATGCTCAAGCTCTCTGACAATAGGGGAAATTCAAATTAAAAACAACACCACTTAACACCAGAAAGAATTGCCCACATGCAGAAAACTACCAACACCACCTGCTGGCAAGGTTGCGCAGAAAAAGCAACCCTACTTCCACTGCTGGTAGGAATGCAGGCTGGTGCAGCCACTGTGGAAGTCAGTATGGAGAACACTTAGGCAATTAAAAATCCACCTACCATATGACCCAGCAATACCACTACTACTAGGAATATATACAAAAGACTTGTTACATGAGAAAGCAACACACACACCAATGTTCACTGCAGCGCAATCTACTATTGCAAGAACATGGAAACAACCGAAATGCCCACTAACAGTGGACTGGATAAAAAAAACTGTGGTTCATCTACACTATGCAATACTACTCGGGTATTAAAAAAAAGAAATACAATATTTTGTGGACAAATGGGCCAAACTAGAGACCATTATGCTAAGGGAAATGAGTCAACCTTAAAATGTCAGGTATCATATATTTGCTCTAATATAATATGATGTCAAATCTAGGGATATTATATGTCAATCTTACTCTATGTCACTTCATACTTACCTGTACCTTGTGTAATAAGGTGGAGAAGCAATTGTGTAATAAGATCTTGTGATGTAATTCACTAATCAGACATCCATAAGAGACCGATTATTTATAATTAAAAAAAAAATACAATGGTAAAAATATTTACTTGAAAAGTAGAGTGTTGGAGACACACACACACATACCACAAGAGAGAGAGAGGAAGAGAGTTAATCTTCCATCCTTGGATGGGGCTGGGCCAGGCTGAAGCCAGGAGCCAAAAGCTCCATCTAATCTCCTACCCCTGGCACTTTGGTCTTCTTCTGTTGCCTTCCCAATCACATTAATAGAAAACTGGGTTAGAAGCAGAGAAGCCAAGATTCAAACCAGCACTCCTAAGCTGCTGTGCCACAATCCTGGGCCCCATGTAGGTTTGAATTTTCTCACAACAAAATCTTGCAGCGAAAGATAGCCAAACTGATTGTCTTATGAGTCAAGGCTTCCTGCAGGTAGTTTCAGGGAGAGAACAGCAGTCTCTAACCGCTGTGCCACACTGCCCACTCACTACAAAATAAATTGAAATGGAAACACACAGATTGCAACCAGAAGTGGAGCAATCATGACTTCCATACCCTGCTGGTGACAATGCAAACAGCACTGTCATTTTAGGAAACTGTTGAACAGTTTCTTAAGGAGGAAAAAATGCAGTTAGTAGTTGCTGCAGTGATCCTAGCCTTGTGTTTATCCCCTAAGAAGGGAAAACATGTTTAGACAAAGGTCTGCCTAGGAGTGCTCTTAACAGCTTTATTCATCATTACAAAAATTGAGAAAGTCCAGATATGCAAACTGATGAGTGACTAAAACAAACTGGCCTATCCACACAACTGGGACATTACTCAGCCACAGCACTGCTGCTGCAGCCAACACCAGGGTAACAGCGTAATCTCACAAAGATTGTGCCCAGTTAAACAAGTCCAATGCTAAAGCCTACCACTGACCAGGGCCTATCACAATGGCTCAATTGCCTAATTCACCTCCTTCAAGCAACAATTTCTCTATGGGTGCCACTTCATGTCCTGGCTGCTCCACTTTCCATCCATCTCCCTGTTTACAGCCTGGGAAGACAACAGAGGATGGCCCCAAATCTTGGGATCCTGCACCCACATGGGAGACTCAGAAGAAGCTCCTGGCTCTTGTCTTCAGATTGGCTCAGTTCTGATCATTGTAGACACTTCAGGAGTGAACCATTGAATAGATTTTTGTCTCTCCCTCTCTATATATCTGCTATTAAATAAAAATAAATCTTGCTAACATTAAAAAAAAAACTCAGTAATGTTGAAAAGGCAAAAGCAACAGGTGTTTGGGTTGGAAAGGGTTGACTGCAAAGGGTTCAGAGGGCCCTTTTTGGCATGTCAGAAGCAATCTATAGTAGGAATTTAGTGGTGATTTTATAATGACACATATGATGAAATTTATCACACTGCATACTTAAAAGTTTTATGATGTGCAAATTATTCCTGAATAAGTCTGATGTAAGAAAGCAATTAAATCTTCAAAATGACAAAAACATAACCCTAAGAGAGTAACTTACAGTTTTTCCAGTTCGAGAGTCTTCATGAGGATGTTCTCAACTGTGCTGATGGACACCTGCGTTCTTCCGAGGTCTCTGAGGGAGAAAGCCCAAACATTCATGATGTGAACCCCAAGAAAAAGTTCTGTCCTTAAAAAGATGATTTCAAGGAACAAAATCTAATAAAATAAAATTGAAATGAAACGAAAAACTCAGATTTTTTTAAAAGTACAGAGTATTTTAAGAGCATGTGGTTGCATTAATTTTTGGCTACTCTGTAAAACAAGGCAGCTTGAGAGTTTGTCAAGGCAGATCCTTCCAAGAAATTCTCATTGAAGAAATTTAAGTTACTCTGCACTGTCAAGTCAGTGACCTTGGCACTGAAGGACAAAACCTGCACCGTTGTTGTTTTTTTTTTACCATTATCTTCCTTTTCATTTGCCTATTTCACTCCTTGGCTACTTAATATCTTTTCATCTGCTTTGTATTTCGACATGTATCCGAATATGCTCTTCCACACTGTCTCTCTGCTGGGGCTGTTTTACACATTGTACAGCTTAATCCAGGAGCCCAGTTCAACTTAAAATTGCAACTTTTTAGCCTCAATGCAAAATAAATTTTGATCAAAGTAAAAAACAAGGAGTATAAATCACTCCATGATTCATGAGGTTTATTTTTCATACTTACAGATATTTTAATGCTGGCAAATTAAAAAGATAGGAATCTTCAATAGTTGTCAATGGATTCTGATCAAGATTTCTGAAAAATGCAATGAGATTAAAATTATACACCTCTTCTCTATGTACAAACATGTGCAAAAGCTTGTATACATATACATATATATGAGAATTTGTAAATTAAAAAAAAAATTTTATGGGCCTGCCCAGTAGCCTGGTAACTGAAGTCCTTGGTTTGATCATGCTGGGATCCCCCCATACAGACACTGGTTCTAATCCTGGCAGCCCTGCTTCCCATCCGGCTCCATGCTTGTGGCCTGAGAGGGCAGTGAAGGATGGCCAAGGCTTGGGACCCTGCACCACATGAATGGAGGGAGGGAGGAGGCCATACAGCCTGATCTGCAACAACGGCTGGTCCACTCACTCCCAGCATATCTTAAGCCCCTCCCTCGAGCGCAAATGGAACTGTGAAATCATGAAGCACAGGACAGGTGGCTATCTTGTCCAAGGTCAGGCTTGGAAGAAAATCTCCATCTCGAATCTCAATTCCCCAGGCCGTGGACTATCACAGAATTGTTAAACTGGGAGGGAATAAAACTGCAACATTTCATTCAAGTGTGCCCAGGATGCAAACAAAATCAGGCTAGAGCAATGCTTTCCTATTACTGTTCACACCACAGCTTAACATAAACACCACCTTGGCTTACTTCAAAAGTTCCCTTGCCCACAGATGGTCCATAACTTCACAGATAAATACCTGTCAAAATACAGCATGAGCTGGGTGACTGTGTTGAATTTTCAGTTGTTCTTTCTGCTTTATCACTTAGAAGAAAATGATCCTGAGAAAGCACCAGCACCTCGGCTCCCCACACTGAGCGGCAATCCCAGTTAGATTCGGGGTGGAATCTCAAGGAGCATTTGGGAATCAGAGCAGCACTGTGGGGACTCTGGTAGCAGTGCTAACTGGAGTAGTATTTGCTTGATGTGCTCTCTTGCCCAAGGCCAAGATCAGCACGAGGAAAAGCAGAGCATGTCAGCTGTCACACACCTCAATGCACCTTGGTGTCCTCATTTTAAAAAAAAAGAGTGAAACTTAAGCCATACTTTGCAGAGTTTGTACATGACTTACACTCAGCTAACGATAACTGTATGGATTTTACATATACACAGCTCTTTAATATTTGTTTATCTTGTATTTCACTTACACCACGTGCAAAAAATGCATTCCATGCCATGCCTGAAATGTGCCCAAACTCACTTCTGTGAGTAAATTGCAGCCAAGATTTCTGTAAAAAGACACAAATTAAGAAGAAAGTTACTCTTTTAGAACATTCATCATTCAGCAGTGATCCTAATTTGTACAGGTGAAACATCTCCTCCACACACTAAAGACTTCCCAGTTGGAAGACTCTGGCTTCTGACTCAACACGTTCCCATTTGCACCTGTGGAGCATGAGGTGCACCAAACCACACGCAACAAATACTTGTGCTCAGTGATCTTCATCTCCTCTCTTTAGAACAAGTTTCACAACTTGAGCATTTAGACGTTTTGGGCTGAGTGATTCTTCCTTGTGGAGGTCTGTTCTGTACATGGCAGTTGTTCTAGAACAACTCATGGCAGGTGGTTTCGCAGCACTCTGACCTTGGCCCAAAATATCTCTGGAGACCAGAAAGAATTGCTACATAATTCTAGCGAATTTCCTACAAGTAGAATTATAATGATGTTGCAAAATATGAGTGACTAACAAGGGGGGTTACAATTAAGACTTACTCTAATTCCAAAGATGACATTATAACTTACACAGACTTCAAAAAGGGAAGTGATTCAAATGTACGTCTTTCAATAAACTGTATTTTATTACAGGATAAATCCCTAGGAAAAGAAAAAAGAAAATGTCTATTAGATCTCTAGTGAGTAGGAAGGAACAGAATTTGCATTTCTTAATGTTGAATATTCAGTTTTTGTCTAAACTACACCTTTGGACATCTGTTTGAGCATTCCAGAGCTCCTAATCAAACTTAACCTCTCCTAACAGTCTCACCTTCAGAGTCTATAGCCCTTGATAAGACCCTGAAGGGAAAATTTCCTGGCAGCAAGAGATATGATCAGATGACCTTTGGGTAGTCTCATCAAATTCAAGATAATGAGATCAAATTTGCATCTCTATCTGTAACTTCTAATATTCAGATGAATATTCTACTTTTATACCTTCCTGGTGTGGTTCTCTTTTTGGAACTAATTCAGTTCCAGAATAAATCAGAGAACCTTTCAAATCATTTGAAAGGAAGTTACTCCTCAGAGGAACTCATCATTTTGAATTAATTCAGAATTATATTATCATTAGTAGGAATTCTTTTCTGATTTCACGTTGTCTTGACATTGCATTAAAGCAGATTTGTTTCAGTTGCACAGTGGCAGAACAGAAAACACCATGGAGATGGATTCTTGTTGGAAAACACTCACTTGTGACCATAGTTACATGGATCCCAGCTTGCCTCACTCCTCACCCACATGGCTGCCACCTGCCCACTGTGGCTGTCTCCATCTCTAGTCTCTCTTCTGGAACTCTCCAGAAGTGATTCTCAAACACTGGCTTCACCTAGGCACTGAAGATGCAAATTCTCAGCCCGGATCTAGACCTCAGTCAGGAACTCAGCAGGGCTGGGGGTGGTAGAGACAGAACCTAGCCCTGCAAACCCCTGGATGATGTTGATGCAGGCTCAGTTTTGCTGTAGAGTGCTGCCAGGAACATGTGGCTCTCCTGGCTGGTGACTTTTTCCATGACAGTCAAAGCCCTGGAGGCTGTGGCCCAACACTCCTTATGGTTTTCTTCCGTGGATTCCACAGGTACTCTTGGCGTTCCTCAGACACTCTCCTGTGTTTTGCCTTTCTCTCACTTTCCTTCTGCAATCTGAGGGTATTGCCCATGTGTCCTTCCAATGATGCCCAGTGGCTCTACACAGTGTCCTTCCAATGATGCCCTGTTTAACCAATATCACCCTAGCTACAGCCCCTGATCCAGAAACAATTTACACATCATGTCTGTGCCCTTTTCTTGTTCACATTGCTACCCTTGCCTCTCCAGTTCCTTCAAAGCATAAACACCTTGAAAGCATGGACTTGGCCTTGCTCATGTGCACTGCTCACCATGTTTCCACCTGGCTCGTGGAAACAAAGCAAACTCAGATACTTAGGAAATAAAGGAATAGCTAAGGAGTGACTGAATGGAAAGAGGAACAAGTTACTAGTTTTTTTTTTCTTTTAAATTTTTTTCTGAATCACTAGTTTTTAAGGACTGTGGTTGCATTACTCCACGACCCTCTGCAGTGTGTTGTCATGACCTTTGTTGGATCATGCTTGATTTCTGTGCTTGTTTCCCCTGCGACCTTGCAGCTCCCAGGAGGGTAGGAAGCCTGCCTTACACATTTTAGAGCCTCAAACTAGACAAAGTGCTTAGCATTCTGTTTTAGCTTTAAACACTGATGGCATTTTAAAAAGCAATGACAATATAGATGCTGACAGAGAATAACTAGCTTGCAAAGGACTTCCTACTAAAAGCAAGGAAGGGCCTATTGTGCTGGACAGTTATTATCTCTTCTGTTTTTCTCCAGCTCAGGTCTATAAGGTTTGGGAGTCCAGAAGTAAAGATGGAAGCAATTGTCCCCTTCAGGCCTAGAGAGCTTGGTCATTCAAAGGATTATTGTTAGTGTCAGATAAGGCTGTTTCTATCCACTGTCCTTCAGCTGTATACATTGGAAAGAAGAATCTATTTCCTACAGAGTATCAATAATTGGCCTAATAAAGATGAATGGCATTTAGAGCCCATTGTGGTATAGTAGGTAAAACAGCCCTGCCGTGCCAACATCCCATATGGGCCCTGGTTTGAGTTCACTGCTCCACTTCCCATCTACATTCCTGCTATATGCCTGGAAAGGCAGTGGAAGATGGCCAAATCCTTGGCACTCCTCCCCCTGACCAACCCTCTCTAAAAGCCCAGCTAATATGCTTGAAGAATACAAAATAAATAGTATGGATTCAATGCATGAGACCCTATACATACTTACAGAATTGTTATTTTCATACTAGAGGAAACTAGAGATTATTTAAACACCTTACTCATTTTATAGAAAACAACTAAAATCTCAGAAATAAATGTGCTTAACTAACTTACAAGTGCTTCAGGGATAGCAGGCCTTCAAATGAATCCTTATGTAATTCAGTCAAATAATTTTCGCTGAGAATCCTGGATCAAAATGAAGAATAACAACAATTTTTATTCAGGAATAACTCTGATGTGGAGGAAACCTCAATAGGGTGCCACTAAATGCAGGTTAGATCTTTCTCCCTTTCTCTGTAACTCTGAATTTCAAGTAAAACAAATACATCTTTTTTTTTTTTTTCAAAAGCCCACATATCACACTAGTTTTCCTATATCTAAATTCTGTACAGAAAAACATCAGAGAAGGTCTGGAGCGATGTATATCACAGTCACAGAAGTTTACCTCAGGGATGGAATGTTACACTACAACAAGATTTTTACTGTATCAGTTTTTAGTCTCTTAAGAACATAATCATGGAGCCCAGCATGAAAGCTCAATGGCTAAATCCTCACCTTGCAAGAGCTGGGATCCAATGTGGGCACCAGTGCATGTACTTTCCATCCAGTGCTCCACTTTCCATCCAGCTCCCTACCTTAGGGCCTGGAAGAGCAGTAGAAGATGGCCTAAAGCCTTAGGACCCTGAACCCATAAGAGAGAGCCAGAGAGGCTCTTGGCTCCTGGTTTCACCTTGGCTGAGCTCTGCCTGTTGAGGCCACTTCGGAAGTGAGCCAACAGATACAAGATCTTTCTGTCTCTCCTCTTTGTAAGAATAATCTGTCCAACAAAAGCAAAGAAATCTTAAAATAAAAAAAAATACAATCATGTATTACTTGCAAGATGAAAAATAAACTTCAGTGGTCTCATTGCAAATACTGTGTTTTAGTAGAGGTTGATTTGTTAACACGAAGGGGTAAATACCTTTTCTGAGACATTCTGACCTCTAAATACTGGACCAAAGAGTTTGAGATGCAGTTGCATTTTTTTGTATCCATATTTAGAGAGAATATACTCACAGAGTCTCAACCCAGCGATATGCTTTCCACACATTTTTGTCAATGTAGGATATAGCGTTTCCTTGTAGATTTCTGTAAAGAAGCACAGTTCATATCCTTGAATAGATAGGAACACAATGAACAGAACAAGGAAAAACAATCATAGCAACTTCATGGGGATATCGAATATGGATATTACTACCAGTTTTCTAGTTTCTAGAGCTTCACCTGGGGCAGGCACAATTACGAAAGAACATGGGGCCCTGGCACAAACGTTGCGGTGTCACTTCAGAAGCTTAACTTCCTGTTGGTGCAATCTCGTTGACAGATAATGCCAATCAGTTGCATTTGAGGCACATACTGTCTCCAAAATTCCCTAGGTGTCTAAACTGACTCCTTTTGCAAATCAGTAAGAAAATAATTCAACTGAGAACAAGGGACCAATTTATCTTTATCAGTAAGTAAGAATAAAGAAACTCCAACATACAGTAATTTTAACTTTGGCCAAGTACCTTCTACTGAAATTATTCTACCTATGTGAATGGACATGGACAATGAAAAATCAGATGGACTAATGTGTTGACATGAATGGGTCACTGGCAATACCCATGGTGAGGGATGGAAAACACAAATGACTGAGCCAGGAGCAAAACATCACCTCCCTCAGGGGAAAAGTGCAAAGGAGAGAAACTGGAAGGAGGGACACATATCGCGATGGGAACGGGAGTGAATTATGGATAATAGAGAGGATAGGATGATAAAGGGTGTAGGGGTGCAGATTGATATTTTTCTCTATGTTCCATGACCCTTTGGCAAAGTGAGAATGTACCCATGAATGATGCACGTTCCAAAGCAGTCTGAAATACTGTGAGTTTCAAGTCTGAGTAACTTGGAGTCTTTACCTGTGCGTCTGTCTGCACTCCATCATCAACAGTGCACCTGCATGGCTTATGTACACGGTTGTACCTCTGTGTTCTTCTGCCTGGTGGACATTTCACTTAACCAGAAGGCTTTGTTTGCTCTATGTTCATCAACATGAAGTATTAAAACTGAACACACCTAGGGCCCGGCGGCGTGGCCTAGCAGCTAAAGTCCTCGCTTTGAACGCACCAGGATCCCATATGGGTGCAGGTTCTAATCCTGGCAGCTCCACTTCCCATCCAGCTCCCTGCTTGTGGCCTGAGAAAGCAATTGGGGATGGCCCAAAGCCTTAGGACCCTGCACCCGCATGTGGGACCCAGAAGAGGTTTCCGGTTCCCGCCATCGGATCGGCGCAGCACCAGCATTTGCAGTCACTTGGGGAGTGAATCATTAGACTGAAAATCTTTGTTTCTCTTCCTCTCTGTGTATCTGACTTTGTAATAAAAGTAAATCTTAAAAAAAAAAAAAAAAAAACCTGAACACACCTCCCTAAGATTGCCTCTCCTTTCTGATTGCTGTCTGCACCTGTGAGGCCATTCATTCTCACCAGGACAAATCTTGCAGTCATATTTTTTTCTTCTGTGCAACATCCACCACCAGCCTATGATCAGTCTCTAGGTCTGTCCGTCCTTTGTCATCTCAGGGACTTTCTTTTCATTCCTATCATAACTGGTGACTTAGTCCCATTCTCATTTTATTCCTTGATTTTACCAGAGGTCTTTTTTTTTTAAATGTCCTTGAAGTAAGCTTTCCTCTCTAGATGATTCTCCATACAGTGTCTAAAATCATATTTCTGGAACAGGCATTTGGCCTGGTTACTAAAACACATCTCACGTCAGAGTGCCTGGGCTCGCTACCCAGCTCCCGTTACTGACTTCAGCTTTCTGCCCACACACACCCAGAAGGTGGTGGAGCTGGCTCAAATAGTTGTCCTCCTGCCACCCTCATGGCAGACCTGGATTGGGTTCTTAGCCCACTTTGACCAACACAGTGCCTGCTGTTCAGGCATTTAGAGAATGAACTAGCAGATGGAAACTCTCTCTGAATCTGTCTCTCTGCCTTTCAAGTAAATGCATAGAAAAAAATTAAGACAATGATCAATTTCTTTAAAAACGTAAAAAAAAATAATCTTTCTGTTTTGATCACCTCTCTCTTGCTTGAAAACTTTCAGGGTTCTCTGCAGCTCGCAGTATAACTTTGAAACCCCTGTAGCTGATATTCAAGGTTGTTCATTTAATATCTTTGACTGCTTTGTAAGTCAGTTCTTTGCAGCCAGACTGTCTACTAACTCTTGCTGATTCCAACAGTCAAGTGTAACAGGCTGGGCCATCAGGATGCTGGCAGCCCAGACATATGGATACTGGTTTGATTACCAGCTTCTCCACTTCCTGTCCAGCTCCCTGCTAATGTGCCTGGGAATAGTGGGAAATGGCTCAAGTGCTTGGGCCTCTGACCCCACACAGGAGACCCAGAAGAAGCTCTTGCTCCTTACCTTTGGCCCGGCCCAGCCCCAGCCATTGTGGCAACATGAGGAGTAAAGCAGCAGAAGAAAGATCACTTTTTCTTCTTGCTGTAACTCTGCCTTTCCAGTAAATCTAATATTTTTTTTTTTTAAAGAGAAGGAGAAGGAGGGCCCGGCAACATGGCCTAGCGGCTAAAGTCCTCGCCTTGAACATGCCAGGATCCCATATGGGCGCCGGTTCTAGTCCCGGCAGCTCCACTTCCCATCCAGCACCCTGCTTGTGGCCGGGGAAAGCAGTCGAGGACGGCCCAAAGCCTTGGGACCCTGTACCTGTGTGGGAGACCTAGAAGAGGTTCCAGGTTCCCAGCTTCGGATCGGCGCAGCACCGGCTCACTTGGGGAGTGAACTCACTTGGGGAGTGAACCATCGGACGGAAGATCTTCCTCTCTGTCTCTCCTCCTCTCTGTATATCTGACCTTCCAATAAAAATAAATAAATCTTTAAAAAAAAGAGAGAGAGAGAGAAGGAGAAGGAAAGTTGACAAGAAAAATGTCACAACAGGAAGTCAGGAAAAACAGGTTGAGTCAGGAGGAAGGCCCAGCAAGGTATTGAGCAATAAAAGGCTACCATGACAGACAAGATCTAGAGAAGTCTGAGGAAGGGTAGTTCTTACAAGATGGTGAAGCTGGTGTCATTGCGGGCACCGAAGGATCCTGGCACAGGCACTTGGTGGAGCTTCTGCCACGGGCTGAGATTGGTACATGACAGTGTCTTATCTTTGCAGGTACACAGCTTGCAGAGGTCCGTATCATATTCAGCAGGATGTGCAGTCTGAAACTGCCCTAGAGGTGGAGCTGTAGTCTTCAGGATTTTAGAAGGGTCAACCTCTGGAGCAAGGACTGGAGCTTTGATAGGCTCCACCTCTGAAGGCTGACCCGTGACCCGGGGCGATGTTCCTACAGTTACAGTCTCAACAG
This sequence comes from Ochotona princeps, assembly GCF_030435755.1. Lineage (NCBI taxonomy): Eukaryota > Metazoa > Chordata > Mammalia > Lagomorpha > Ochotonidae > Ochotona > Ochotona princeps. Next base: position 15,814,003 of record NC_080848.1, read on the forward strand.
CTGGCTCTGGTGGCTTAGTTAGAGTAACCAGAATAGTTGTAGGCTTGACCTCTGCAGACAAATTGAGAGGCTTGCCTGTGACTTGCTGAGTCTGGCTCCGGTCTGTGTATGTAGGTGGCACCTCAGAATGCCTTGGACGAGCAGCTAGTGTAGTCTCCAGGGCTGTAGACTGTTGAGCCAGTGTGGTGGGTTCTGCGATCCTGAAAAGTGCTGTCTTCACAGCTTGAACTGTGACACTGACTGGCACTATATGCTGAGTTTCAGCTACAACCTCCAATGGAGGCTCAGCTGAGGTCTCCTGCAGGGCTGGAGACGATTCAACCTCCGCAATTCTGGACTGAAAAGCCAGCTGAATAGCAAAAGCTTGAATTGTGATTCCAGTCAGGTTTGGCTGCTGAACCTGAACCAGGTCTGCCTGTGGAAGTGTCGCCTCAGGGACACGTTGGGGCGGTGTTGTGGCAGTCCTCGGGGCAGAACTCAGGTTTACATCCTGAGTCAGAATTGTGTCTGGACTCGTTCCTGTAGGCTCTTTCAGGGCGGTTGCATGCTCATCCTCTGCAGTGGGTTCTGGACCATTGGTAGGTGGTAGGTTCAAGGTCTGATCTGTGACACTGGGTGGCACTGGAGGTTGAGGTGGCGTTGGAATGGCCACCTCTTGCAACACTTGAAGTTGAGCTCCCACCTCTGTAGATGGCTCTGTAAGCTGCATAGGGGTCTCCTGAGTGGTTGGAGCCTGGTCAACCTCTGTATTGAGTTCTGGAGTTGGGGTATCTCCCAGGTCCCAGTGTGCAACTGTGACTTCGGGCAGGACTGCATGGTGAGTCTGGACCTGGTCTGGACGTGAAATGTCTCTCTCAGAGTCCGGAGGGGTTGTGGTCTTCAGGGCTGTGGAATGTTCAGCCTCTACACTGGGTCCTGGAGTTATGGTCAGCTCTACTTTCAAAGGCTGAAATGTGATCCTGGGTGACAGGAGATAGGGAGCCTGTTCCTGAGCTGGATTGGGGACTGTTACCTCCTCATGTACCTGCAATGGAGGTATAACTTCTTGAGGTGACTCTGGCATTTGGGTTAGGGGCTCAGAAAAAAGGACATCCTCCATAGTAGGAGGTGGAGCCGGGTGATATACTCGGGGTTGGGTTTTGGAGCCCACAGTCACTTCTGGATGCTGAGTTGAGACTTCCAGCCATGGTGGAGACGGGAGGGTGACGTGAAGGGTCTCCAGGGGTTCAGCTGGAGATTCCTGTCCTGTTGGAAACGGCTCTGTCTCCTTGGGGGAAGCTGCAGTCTCATCCACGCCCTCTGGCTCAGCTGCAGAAGGTAAGGCTGGGTAAGGTTCAACCTCTGAAGGTGAAGTGAAGGTGACCTCAAGATGGGCGGGTCTCTCCATAGTTGTGGGCAATGTAAGATGGTGACCTCTTGACAGGACTGTCAGGTCAAGTGGTAAAAGTGTCGTTGAGGTCTCTGGCAGCAGAGCTGGGGCTTCCTGCTGGGCTGGAGACAATCTGATTTCCTCAGATGAGGGTCCCTCTTCCTGAGGTACTTCTGGTGAAGGCATAGACTCAACCTCTTCCAAATTCTCCAAATGTGCAGGTTTAGCAGCCATATTGGGCAAGTCTGTGTGTTCTTGCTGGTGCTCTGGAGGTTGAACTGCGTCTTCTTCACGCTGGGTTTTGGATGATTCAATAGGTGCAAAGAACTCGGATGGCTGAGCAGACTGTTCCTGCTGGCCTGGAGAAGGTTCTGCCTCCACTGAAGGATCAGCATCCTGAGTTGGCTGCTCCAGCTGGGTGGGAGGAGATGTGACCTCCACATAAGGACGTGGAGTCTGAGCTGGGGTCACCTGGTGGCCTACAAAAGATTCTGTTCCCACAGCTGGGCCTGGAGCTGGAAGAATTGGGGCCACCTGCTGGCCTAGAGAAGGTTCCTCCTCCACTGAAGGCTCAGCATACTGAGCAGACTCCTCTTGCTTACCTCGAAGAGGCTCTGTACGCACAGTTGGGCCAGGAGTCTGAACTGGAGCCTCTTGTGGGATTGAGCGAGGGGATTCCCCTTCCAAGATCTCCGCAGGCTGAACTGGGGCCTGCAGCTGGCCCAGAGTACTGTAAGCTTCACCGCCTGGCTGTGGAACCTGGGCTAGGCCTTCTTTCAGAAGTATCGTTGGCTGGCCCTCCTCAAGAGTCTCGAGGCTTTGAGGTACGTCCTCTGGCTGCAGTTCAGACAGTTCTGCCCCATCAAAGGGCTCCAGGAGCTCACCTGGGTGCTCCTCCCACTCCTTGGGGAAGGCACCAGAAGAGATGACTTTGTCATCCTGCATAGAGCCCAGGTCGTCAAAGACACTGGGGTCTGTTTGGGGTGTCAGCGCACTGAGCAACTCATCTGGTCGACCCATGGATTGGGTAGACCAGGCCTGAGGAGTCAGCTGGACCAAGTCCTGGTCCCACTCCTGAGGAGGAGTTGCCTGCACCAATGCCAACACAAAATAGAGCCATAGGCTCATGTTGGCGGGGGACGGGCGGGGGTTTTGAGTTTTTTGGAAATAGTAAATCGAACTACCAAGGGAAACGCAATCCACCTTGTTAAAGGGTGCAAAGCAATATGGCAGTCCCTTGGCACCTGTTCCTTAGTAACCTTGCCTTCTGCCCCGCCCTTTACTTATGACATCATCATTACACAGCCTTTGTTGGCCTCTGCTGCTCTGAACTTGGGCGCCTTTTTCTCACAGTCACTGCTGTCCTTCTCCTGAAGGAAAGACAACTGTTCCCACTATAGCCCCTCTATTCCCATGGCAAGGCAGGCTGTGGATCACAAGCCCAGGTGGCCCCAGGACACTAGCAGACCATTGTAGTGGGGGAAGGGAGGCAAAGCTTCCCAAGGAAGTCACAAGACCTGTCTTCTTGGGGTATTCAGAATGGCTAGTCTGAATCTGGTAGCCAGAACTCTGCCTCCCCTTAAGTTGAAATCTAAGAGATGCTCTTCCTCTCACCAGAGACAGCTTAAACGATCTCATCAATCTATGGTGATTATGTGATAACTTTTATAATGCCACTTTAAAGATTTTTTTTTGATATGTGTGAGAGAGGAAGAGAAAGAATATCTTCCATCTGTTGCTTCCCTGTCCAAATGGCTGCAATGGTCAGTGACTTTTACCCAGGTTTCCAACAAGGGTGCAATTGTGCAAGCACTTGGGCCATCTTCCACTACTTTCCAGTACTTTCCCAGGGACCTGGTGGGGGAGCCTGGGGGACTCCCCAACTACTGGGCTGTAGCTCCCACTCGTGAGCACAAGAGTTTGGGTGGTTGTGGGCCAGACCAGGCAAGGATGGTCCAAACTGTAGCACAGTAGTATACACAGTAGTCGGGATAGGCTGTGGGCCGTGTCAGGCCAGGCCTGGGTTATATCACTGCAACCACAAGCACACGCAGGAACTGTCGCTGCGAACTAGCCTGGTCAGGAAATGAGGAGAAACACCCCCCCACACACACACCATCCCAACTGGTAAACCCAAGAGCCGGGAATGTGGGTGCATTGGGCTGAACATGGCTACAATGTCTGTCTACAAGTGTGTGGCTTGGGTCTTGAAATGTGTGAGTCTTGGCTAGGCTCCAGCACCTGCTGTTCGTGAGAGGCAACGGATGTGGGATAGGCTAAACTGGGTCCAAGCACCCACTGATCCACATCAGAGCTGGGTCTAAGGGTGGGCTAGGCAGGGCTGGGCAGTGGTACCCCACCAGTGAAGAGATGGAATAGGTGCAGGTTGATCTGGCAAGGTAATAGTACCTGCCAGTGAAGGTCGGGACTGAAAGTGGGCTAAGTCAGGCTGAGTTCCGCAACAATGTGTGTGCAGGACTGGGAGTGTTCTCACAGGGGAACTTAGGGAACCTCACTGTTAAAAGATGCAGCCCCTGCTGGTCAGCCTGAGAACCAAGGCTGGAGGCATTCCAGCCCAGGCAGGTTAGTAAGTCAGGACAGGGCGCAGGCCAGGAAGCAGCACCCTCCAGCATGAGCTGGGACTGGGGCAGTCTGGGCAGAACCAGGCTGTAGTACCTGCTGGCAAATGCCTATTTGAGGCAGGCCATGCAAGACCGGCCACCGGCACACTCAAGACCTGGGGACAGGAAAAGCCTGTTGGGGGTGCTTCAGGGGCTTCCCTGCTGGCCACTGTTCCAACTAGTGAGCCTGAAAGCTGGAACTGAGGGCAGTCTGGGCTGCAACAGACCTTGGGCAACTGCAAGAATTGCCAGCCTGCATAACTGGGTTTGGGAAAGGGACAGGCTAAGTGCAAGTAGTATCAGACTGGACTATGATACTCCCTGGAAGCAGCAAGATCTGGGATGGGAACTAGGCCTTGCAGGGAAACTGGGCACTCCCCTGCTTGGCTGCAGCTTCCACTGGTGTACATGATAGTCAGGGCTAAGGGTAGACGGGGATAGACAAGGCAGCAGCACTTGTCAGCACACGTATGGACTGGTTAGTGTGGTGGGGTGGGCTGAGCTAAGCTACAACACACATAGTATATGAGAGCCCAACTGGGAGCCCACTTCTCATTCAGCTCCCTGTTAACAAGCTAGGGAAGCAGCAAAAGACAATCCAAGTCCTAGTGCCCCTACACCATAATGTTTCCTTAAAATACACATTACCAAATGACATTAGTTTCTTGAATACAGTTACAAGCGATAGTTCACAGGAGGTAGTAGAGCTCTTTTCATCAACCAAATCTATTTTTTTTAAGATTTATTTATTTTTATTACAAAGTCAGATATACAGAGAGGAGGAGAGACAGAGAGGAAGATCTTCCATCCAATGATTCACTCCCCAAGTGAGCTGCAACGGGCCAGTGCTGCGCTGATCCGAAGCCAGGAAACCAGGAACCTCTTCCAGGTCTCCCACGCGGGTACAGGGTCCTAAAGCATTGGGCCGTCCTCAACTGCTTTCCTAGGCCACAAGCAGGGAGCTGGATGGGAAGTGGAGATGCCGGGACTAGAACCAGCGCCCCTATGGGATCCCGAGGCGTTCAAGGCGAGGACTTTAGCTGCTAGGCTACCATGCTGGGCCCAAAAGAATGGTTTAAAAATTAAATTAAATTTAGTTTGTACTACTTTATCATTTCAGTACAAAAATTCTTATTCATAATTACACAGATAAATCAAACAGATACAGGCTGCTGCCATGGCATACTAAGTTAAGCCTCCACCTGTGATGTAAGAATCCCACGAGTGCCAGTTTGCGTCCAAGCTCCCTGCTAATGCACTTGGGGAAAGCAGCTGAAGATGGCCCAAGTCTTTGGGCTCCTGCCCACGTAGGCCACACAGAATAAGCTCCTAGCTTCGAACCAGTCCAGCTCTGATGGTTGTGACCACTTAGAAAGTGAAGATCTCTCTCCTCTGTAAATCTCCCTTTCAAATAAAAATTTTTGTTGTTGTTGTTGCTTTATTCTAACCCAGCCACCCCCCAGGGATGTCACCAGCACACTCAAGGCCTGAGGACACTGGATGGCTGCAGAGGTGTGTCCCAGGACCCCCTCCCCTCAAGGTGGTGGGGGGCCTACACAGGCACTCAGGGTTCTCAGTTTTATTTCCCAAGGTTCTTTCCTACCACCACCTCTGTCCTCCATTACAGATTTCATTCTTTCCGGAGTAAGTGAAGGCCCCTAAACACCGCAAACGTCAGTGGAGGAACAGCTAAAGTCGAGGTCAAGTTCCCCAGAGGGTGCCCCTCCCCCCTCTGAGGCCGAAGGAACCTCGACCTCTTACCCCATTGCTCCCCCAGTGAAGCTAAGGGAAATCTCGGCTGCCCAGCCAGGAGCCTGAGTGACCATTTCGTCCCTGGTCCAGGGAGGGGGAGGACGGGGAGTGAGGCCGGACACCTGCTCCAGGATGCCCCTCAGCCCTGCAGTGGGCATTCCTAAGGCTGCAGGCCAGATTCTGGTCCCCTTCGTGCCAGGGGAGCACGAATCATTTTACGTAATTCGTTGCCACCCGAGATTCCAAGAAGCCAAAGGGGAAACTGAGGCCGAGCAGTGCAGCCGAAGGGCAGTGGCACGCGAAACCCGGAGCTCCGGCCCCTCGGTCACCGTGAAGCCCCTCGGCAGAAGGGCTCGAAATGGAGGGGTGTGGGGTGCGTTGGTCCCAGGCTGGGGACAGGTGGACCCCAAGTTGTCAGCTAGAAGGAAGGACCACCCGGGGCAGCGCCAGGGCAGGAGCAAACGTGAGGAGCCTCGGTTCTGAGGGCCCGCCACAGCACCCAGCGCCCAGAGCGTCCGGGCAGGGAACGCACTGCCCGCACTCCGGCGAGCACCCCGGGGCCCGGCGCTCCCCACACCCTGCGACCCCAGGCCCCACTCACTCACCGCAAGCGGCCGGCAGTTCTCTCTCAAATAAAAATAAATCTTCTTTTAAAAAAACTAGTAAGTTGGGCCCGGCGGCGTGGCTTAGTGGCTAAAGTCTTCGCCTTGAACGCCCCGGGATCCCATATGGGCGCTGGTTCTAATCCCAGCAGCTCCACTTCCCATCCAGCTCCCTGCTTGTGGCCTGGGAAAGCAGTTGAGGACGGTCCAATGCTTTAGGACCCTGTACCCGCGTGGGAGACCTGGAAGAGGTTCCTGGTTTCCTGGCTTCGGATCAGCGCAGCACTGGCCCGTTGCAGCTCACTTGGGGAGTGAATCATCGGATGGAAGATCTTCCTCTCTGTCTCTCCTCCTCTCTGTATATCTGACTTTGTAATAAAAATAATAAAAATCTTAAAAAAAAAAAAAAACTAGTAAGTTGGCACAAGCCTTAATTGATGGGAATCACAATTACCAAGACTGAGGCCTGCACTGTGGTGTAGCAAGTTAAGCCTCTCCTGTGATGCAGAATTTCCAAATGGGCCTGGTTCCTGCTCTGACTACTCCAATCCAGCTTCCTGCTAATGGCATAAGAAAGCAGCGAGAGACTGCCCAAGGACCTGGGCTGGTGCAGTCCACATGAGAAACTGGGAAGAACATCCTCACTCCTGGATCTGGCCTGGTCCAGCCTGGCTCTTGTAGCTATTTAGGGACTAACGCACAGATGCATCACTAACTTGGTAAGTTTTCTGCTTCTGTTTATTGCATATTGAGCCCTTTGACTTTATAGAACTGAGAAGTTTCTGGGCCCTGCGCAATAGCTTAGTGGCTAAATCCTCATCTTGCATACACCGGGATTCAATATGGATGCCAGCTAGTATTCCCAGCTGTTCGACTTCCCATCCAGCTCCCTGCCTGTGGCCTGGGAAAGCAGTCGAGGACGGCTGAAGCCTTGGGACCCTGCACCTGAACGGCAGATCTGGAAGAAGCTCCCAGCTTCAAATCAGCTCAGATCAGCTCAGCTCAGCTCAGCTCTGGCCGTTGTGGCCACTTAGGGAGTTGAACCAGAGGATAGAAGATTTTTTTTTTTAATCTCGTTCATCCATTTTTTTTAATCTAAGATCTTTCTCTATATACCTATCTTTCCAATAAAAATAAATCTTTTTTTGAATGAAATTTGAACCTTTCTTTACATTTAGTTTATGAGCATAATTTTCCTAGGAACATGGTAGAAAACTCACTATATACACATAAAAGGTTATGGATTTCTGCCCAGCTTGCAAATAACCCATTTTGGCCAATATTGAGGCAGAGAGTAAGAATTGAAAATTAATTAAAACACTATTCAATAGGGCCCGGCGGCGTGGTCTAGCGGCTAAAGTCCTCACCTTGAAAGCCCCGGGATCCCATATGGGCGCCGGTTCTAATCCCGGCAGCTCCACTTCCCATCCAGCTCCCTACTTGTGGCCTGGGAAAGCAGTTGAGGACGGCCCAATGCATTGGGACCCTGCACCCACGTGGGAGACCCGGAAGAGGTTCCAGGTTCCCGGCTTCGGATCGGCGCGCACCGGCCGTTGCGGCTCACTTGGGGAGTGAATCATCGGACGGAAGATCTTCCTCTCTGTCTCTCCTCCTCTGTGTATATCTGGCTGTAATAAAATGAATAAATCTTTAAAAAAAAAAAAAAAAACACTATTCAATAATAGAATGTGGTGGGCTCGGCAGCGTGGTCTAGTGGCTAAGGTCCTTGCCTTGATCCCATATGGCCACTGGTTCTGGTCCCGGCAGCTCCACTTCCTCTCTATCTCTCCTCCTCTCAGTATATCTGACTTTGTAATAAAAATAAAATAAATCTTTTTTTTTTTTTTTTTTTTTTTTTGCTATATATAAACATTTATTTTTTTTTTTTTATATATAATCCATTTTATTGTATTGTTGTTGACAATCTTTACATAGTTAACTATAGTTGAAGGAAAATCAAGAAAGAGAAGGAAAAAAAAAAAAAAAAAAAGGTTCAGGGGGATAGGGAGGTGGGCAATGCTATTATGTCCATATTGTTTCCATCATGTATCTGAGGTAAAAGGGGGTATTGAGGGAGAAGCCCCACCCGGTTTCCCGCCCACCCCAAGTCCCATATGTGGGGCATGCTCTGAGATATGTGCTCAAGTGGAGTTAATAGTTCTCCAGTTATGAGTCACTGCCAGTTTCGCTCGATGAGGTGGTCCACTGATTGATATGGTCCATCATGAAGTCTCCATTTGTCCCATATTTCGCTGCCAACATGTAGCTGAGATGAATGATTGTCCTATTCTGTCTTCTGTCTTTTCTTGGTTAGAATTCTGAGTCCAGCAGTTCAAGTGGGGAGATCTCCAAAGATACTTTGAGGTATTCCCAGACCAGATTCTTGTATGTTCTAGCAAGCACAGGGCCCGGCACAGTCCATCACCTTGATCAGCTGGTGGCTGCAATTGCTGTGTTGGTTCTGTTTTCAGTCCCGAGTTGCACTGGAACCAATGGGTGTTGCAGTCCAGTCTGGTTCGGCCCTTACATCAACCAGTGGGAGCTGCAGCCTAGTTGGGGCGACCCACAATAACCCCCACCAGACCGCCCCCTACCCTGGTTTGCCAGTATGTGTAGCAGAAGACCAATCTGTCCCCCATCCCATTTGGCTCTGGTACTTGTCAATGGGTATTAAAGCTTGGGTTCAGCTAACCAACTCAACCATCCAGCCCTCACGGGTATTGTTGAGTACCTCTCTATCTAGCCATCCCAGCCCCCGTCCTAGTTTTCATGCCCTCCCACGGGAATAGTGACCCAAGAAGGGGGAACCCACTTTTTCCCTCCCAGGTCTCTCTGTCCCGGTTTATGCACTCTTTAGGTGGTCCTGTGATTTGACTCGACAGAATTAGTCCCCAGTGCCAGCTTCTGCCAGCTGATGCTGTGGCCCTGATCTTGTCCACATGCAGCGCACAGGTGTTGTAGCCTTGCTTAGTCATGTCTGTCTCTATCCCAGCCAACACTCTCCAGTGGGAGTGGTTGTCCAGCGAGGGGACCAGCCCCTTAACCCCCCCGCCAGCTCTGCCCCTCCTTTCCTGGATCTCACGTGTGCTGGATGGGTGCTGCATTCATATCCAGTACAGGCAACCACGCCCTGGCGTTCCATAATGTGTACTGGTTTTGTCGCAACCAAACCCGGCCCATTCCACACTCTGTTCTGGTGATCGGATTTGCCAGAGGATGACATGAACTGATTCAGCCTGGTCTGCTCCTGACCCATGCCGAATGCATGCCAGTGGGAAACTTTCCATGGCCTATTCTGGGCTGTTTCCAATCATGCTTCTCGCGCTTACCTGCAGGGACTGTGTCCTGCCAGAGGAGTTGCCCAGGCTCCTCCATCAGAACCCCTCCCAATGCCAGATTTTGCGCTTGCCAGGGGGTTCTTGAGCCAACACTACTCAGTTCACCTCCTGTCCTAGCAGGAACAGTGGCTTTTCCTGGCTGGCTTTCACCCCATTCTGACTCTTGTTGTTGGATGTTTCAGCCCAGCCATGGCTCGTCCATACCCACATACAGCTCACACATGGCTCAGAAGGGGATTGAGACCCAGCCTAGTCAGTCCCACATCTACCCTGTTTCTCCGTAACACCAGATGGTGCTGGGATCTGAACCGGCCTGGTGCATCCAATCCCAGCCCACACTAGTGCCTCGGGTGACTGCAACTGTTTCCTAGATAGAACGCAGCCCCCATTCCAGCACATACACCCCTTGGTGGGAACCTCATCCCAGCTGTGGCATCCCAGATTGGGACCGTTCCTAGCCGTAAATCACGCACCTGCACGTGGTTGCTCCGAGGACCATTAGGTGCCAGCCTGCTACACAAGCCGGAGCTTATCTTTTACTTGATAGGTGTTCAAAGCTCAGCATTATTAAGGGATTGGAAGTTCTTCAAAGGAAGAGTTACTGGCATTGGGAATCTTTAGGATTGACTCAGATCCCAGAAACAGTGGGGTCACTCTAGAGCTATCTCAGCAGCGATTCAGATGTCCAATACCCCAGAGCCCCCCGGCCGGGCGGCCAGCAGACTCAGCCTGGCGCCAAATGGCACACTGGCCACCCGGGCCCAGCCCGCCATGAGCCATGGGCACATGGCGGACTGGGTTCGGGATCCGAGCTAGACGTCCTCTCCCGCAGCCCTCGGCTCGCCTCTGGCAGCCGGAGGTTAAATCCTGCAGGCCCAAGGTTGCGCCCCTCCCCAATCCCGTTCACCCACCACCCAATGAGGGTGGTGGATGGGTCCCGGACATGCCCAGTCACGGAGGCCTCCCCCCTCGGCGTACTCACCCCAGAAGGAAGCAGGCCGCACCCAGGCATGTCCGGGCCCAGCCCGCCATGAGCCATGGGCACATGGCGGACTGGGTTCGGGATCCGAGCTAGACGTCCTCTCCCGCAGCCCTCCACAATACAATTTTAAATTTGAAATAGCAACAATGGTAGAATCAAGATGGCGGAATAGGGTAAGGACATGTTTATACAGACGGAAAAACATTTAATCAGGATGAAGCAGAGAGGACATATTTCAGGTTGTAGGAAAGGACAGAACAACAGCAGAGGGGTACCTGGAGACTGACCAACACAGGAAAGCAGCGGACACAACGGTGTGGTGCTGCAGAGACTGATATTCCAGCATGGCGATCTGAACTCCACAGCAGCCGAAATCCCACCAGCAACCAGGTGGGAAGAGACTTTCACTGGGAGCTTGGGAGGTGAACCCAGACAAACAACTGTCCATCCTGCTGGTCCATTTGATTTGACCAGGAGCAGAGACAGAGCAGCAGATCTCAGAGAGGCAGTATGAGAACAGAGTGGATTTCACAGCCCAGTCAGCCCCCTAGAGCTGAATTGGGCGCCATTTTGTGTAAAGAGGAAAGGGCAAGGGAAAGGACGGAGCATGCGCTGAGCTGGGAGTGAAATCATTTCTGTCTCAGTGAACTGCAACGACATGGCATTCTACGTGTTCCACCCAGGGCAGGTCTGGGATAGCCCTCGGGTCTGACGGCCAGCAAATCAAGAATCTTAGTGGTTGTACATCAGGCGCCATTTTGGGCACTGTGGCAATAGCTTTAGGACTGCAGGGAACAATAGTGAACTGCGCATGTGCTGATCTCGCTAGAACTTGCTGAGGTCCGTGACTGCACTGGTCCCACAGGAAAATAATACCGACTGTGACATCGTACCGGCCAAAATAGGTCCGTGTGGCACCCAGACCTAACGTCCAACAGGTTCCAACAAGATCAGCACCACCAACAACCTAACTATATAGGACACCTGGTGTCTCTCTAATCCTGGGACCTGCTCCAACTGAAAGTGGGAGAAAGGTTGCAGAGACAACTGTGAAGCCTCAGCACGGTATCACAGGAGGTGGAGAGTGGTGAGCCAAGAGCTGGGACTGTGGAGACCACAGTGGAAATCTGACGAACCCAAACCTGGAACTCGCTGGAGGTTGTAGCACAAGTGGCTGCAAGCAAAAAGGTGTGTACCAACTGCAATAAGTAAAATCGCATTGTAGACCTGTGGGTGACACAGCTTAGAAACCTACTCCAAGGAGAAGACTCTGCTAACCAGAAGTACAATGATCAAGAGCAAAAGAAGGGACAAAGGCACAATGAATATTCCCGAAAACTCCCCTGAAAGGGAGCAAAACCCTATGCCAACCTCAGAGTTAACTGAGGAAGACATCGAGACAATGGGGCACACAGAATCCATAAGACTCATTTTAAAGATTCTGATTAACAATGAGAAGCTCATGCAAGAGTTCAAAGAATTTAAGGAAGCAATAAAGCAAATCAAGGCTGGTATATCAGAAATCAAGAACACAGTGGAGCAAATTAAGAGTACAGTGGAGAGTCTCCAAAACAGAATGAAGCAAGCAGAAGAAAGAATCTCAGAATTGGAAGGTATTTCCTGTCATCAGCGGGAAGCAAATAAAAAGCTGGAAGCAGAGCTGGATCAGGCCAAAAAAAGTATTCAAGAATTGAAAGACACTATTAGGAGGCCAAATATAAGAGTTATGGGAGTCCCAGAAGGGGCAGAAAAAGAAGCTGAGTTTGCAAATGTATTTAATGAAATAATAAAGGAAAATTTCCCTAACCTAGAGGAAGAACTGGGAAACAAGTTCCAGGAGGGGCATAGAACTCCTAACAGGCTTGATCAAAAACGATCTTCACCACGACATATGATCTTCAAGCTCTCTTCAATTGAACATAAGGAAAAAATCCTTAAATGTGCATGTGAAAAAAATCAATTGACATATAAAGGAATGCCAATTAAGCTCACAGGAGATCTCTCACAGGAAACTCTACAGGCAAGAAGAGAATGGAGTGACATATTCCAGATTCTAAAAGAAAAAAATTTTCGGCCCAGGATAATATATCCAGCAAAGCTTTCTTTCGTCTTTGAAAATGAAATAAAATTCTTCCACAGTAAAGAAAAGCTAAAGGAATTTGCCTCTTCCAAACCTGCCCTACAAGGGATACTTAAAGATGTTCTCTTCACAGAGAAGAGGAATAGCACCTACCCAAACCAAAGGCAAACAGGAAGAACATCCCAGTAAAATGACAACAGAAGACTAAACCAATGAACAACCCATTCCTAAAATGACAGGACCAAAGTACCACCCATGTATATTAAACTCTGAATGTAAATGGCTTAAGCTCAATCAAACGTCATAGATTAGTACACTGGATTAAAAATCAAAACCCATCTTTTTATTGTCTGGAGGAGACTCACTTCAACAAAGATCAGCAGAAACTATATCACATGGGTTTTGTTGTTTTCTATCAGTTTCATCTCTTCAAAACACTTCCTTCTGATTAAATCATTCAATGACTCGTAGATCATGCAGTGGCATCATTTTCTTCAAGAAGGTTCTTGATTTTCATTTCTTCAGCTACACATTAGTCATTTAATAACATGTTATTTAACTTCTTGATGTTGTTAATTTCTTTTTTCTCCCAGATGTTGATTTTGTTTTGTGGCTCTTCATTTAAGGGGATGTATAGTAGCTGTGTAATGGAGACCATCATATCTAGTAACATGTCATTTAACTACAGGCATTGTAAATTTCTATTTTTCTTTTAATTGTTGATTTTGTATCACGACTTTTCATTTAAGGGAATGTACAGCAGTTGTGTAATGGAGACTGTCATATCTAGTAACATGTCATTTAACTTCATGGCATTGTAAATTTCTATTTTTCTTTCTATTGTTGATTTTGAATCATGACTTTTCATTTAAGGGGATGTATGGTAGCTGTGAAATGGAGACTAACATTCAGATGTGAGGATGTAGTGTGGTATGCATTTCTACTTTCAGACAAAGATGGACTTACAATGAAACTGTTTACTATATCTTGACAATAGGATTCTGGACTCGCTGCCATTGTCCGTGCCCACAATGATGGACATATGACTGAGTATGAAGAACTTTATGTTAGTAATGATATAGCGAAACGGGGGGAGGGGGGAGGGAACTGGGGAGGGGATAAGGGAATATGAAACTGTATTATAAAATAATAACAATAATAAAAAATGTATTTAAAAAAAAAAAGAAAGAAATAGCAACAATGCACCTGGATACCTGCATCCAGTTAGCTCTCGGGCCTCATCTCTCATGACTCTATGAAACAGGCCACACTTTGCTCTGTTATCTGAAATTTGTCAAGAACTCTCCATCTACAGAGGCTTAGCAAACTCTCCATTCCTGCCTACTCCTTCTCATCGCTGAAATCTCAGATTACACGTCACTTCGTGAATAGACTCATCCTCACCACACGCTGACACTGACATACACCCTCCGAACACTCTCACCTTGCCTCCCTGTGGCACCCACAGTTGTAACTCTATGATGCGTATAATATGCTTAAGTGATTACCTCTCTCTACCCTATCCCCATGAAAACAGGCAAGTCATTCTCTCTCTCCCAGTCTACTAGTACCCCAGCATATAGTGAGCATTCCACAGAGACCTAAAGACTGCATCAATCAAGTCCCAATACCCTCCAGTGTGAGGTGTTTTGTATTCCTTTATCTTAAAAGCAGAAAGAAACAGTTCCTATCCACTGCCTGACTTCTTAACTGTCCACAATGGCTAGAAACTTATCTAGATCTCCCACCTAGGAGGGGACCAATTACTTGAACCTTCACTGTTGACCTCTCCCCTACACCCCTATCCAACATCTACATCAGCAGGAAGCTGGAGTCAGGAGCCAGCGCCAGCGATCAACAAGAGATACAGGGCATTTAAACTCCTACTCCAGATAATGCCAGTTAAGGAGGTAAGGTCTCCTCATACATGGTCTATTTACAGAAGATCCCTTGAAAGTTCATTAACTGATTTCTTAAAAAGATTTATTTATTTTAATTGGAAAGGCAGATATACAGATATACTCAACTCTGATCTGGAATAGATCTTTCAGGAAGCTTTTAGGAAAATAAAACACAAGTTAAGATTGAACATAAGAAGGTATTTGGTGCAGCTGTGTAAATGTTCCTTGGAACACCTGCATCCCACGTTGAAGTGCAGGTCTGAGTAACGGCTCATCTGCTTCCAGTTTCGCTATCATTAATGTACTTCCTGGGACAGAGAAGTTGGGCTCCATCGCCCATGTGGGAGATGCACAAACACCCCCAGGTTCCTGGCTTCAGTGTGGCCCAGTCCTGACTGCTACTGGCATTTGGAGTGACCAGCAGATGGTGGGTCTCTGTCTTTACACCTTTCAAATAAAATGAAGATAAATATAAATTAAAAAGAAAATGAATAACAATGCCCAACAGGAAGACCTATAAGCTTGACAGTAAACTTCCAAAAACCAACAGGAAAACAAAAACCTCCAGGATGGCGCTGTGCAGGCGCACTGCTGCTACAACACCGGCATCTCATAAGAGCATCAAGTCTCAGCTGCTTCACTTTCCATACAGCCCTCAGGGAAAGTGATGAAAGACAGCCAAAGTGCTCAAGTCCTTTTGCCCACCTGGGACACACCAAGAGTCCTAGAGTCCCAGGCTCCTGGCTCCTGTCTTCCGTGGCCCAGCCTCAGCCACTAAGCCACTAATGGAGTGAAGCAGTAAACCCCTCTATGTCTCCATCATTCAAACAGACATAAATTTTAAACAGAAGCAGAAACCTACTGAACACAGATTACAGTATCCAGGTTAAAACAGACTAAAAGCTTAGGAAAAAATACAAGTATTCTTGATAGCACATTTGTTTCCCTGAGGTTCTTACAAAGCTACTTAGGGAAGAAAAGTCCACATATGTGGTTCAGGTGCCTTACTGATCTAACACCACACTCGAGACACTATTAGGAAAAATTATTTCAACAGCAAGCACTTACTACAGCACAGGCCCAGAAAAAACCAAATTGAAGCAAAATGAAAAACAGATCCCAAAATTCATAACAAAATAACAGAAGAGGGCCCGGTACTTTAGATCAGTGGCTAATGCCCTCGCCTCACACACGCTGGGATGCCATACAGGCACCAGTTCTAATCCTGACAGCCCCACTTCCCATCCAGCTCCCTGACTGGAAAGCAGTCAAGGATGGCCCAAAGCTTTGGCACCCTGCACCCACATGGGAGACCTGGAACAGGCTCCAGGCTGCTGGCTTAGGGTTGGCTCAACTTGGCCACTGTGGCCATTGGACAGTGAATCAGCAGACAGAAGCTCTTCCTCTAATAAAAACAAATCTTTAAAAACAAAAAATAGCAGGAAGAAAAAGAAACCCAAAACTCACAGAGAGGAAAGCAGAGCAATATAAAAACCCTAAGTGAAAGAAAGCAAACACATGAGCATATACGAAACAGCAAGCTCACATATGTAATACCTCTACTTCTACGACCAAAACCAAGCACTGAAATGTTTATTAAAACACACAAGTTTAAAACAAAACACCACACACACACACACACACACACACACACAAAGGTTCCTGAATTTCAACCGAGATGATGATCTCTAAATCCCCACCACTTCCAAGGTGACATTGGTAAACAAGGACATAACTGGTCACAACAAATCTGAGATAATGCAGAATTTTCAAAGAAACAGTTATATGTCCACTGTACCAAGACAGAAAGATATATGGAACACCTTTGGAAGAGTCAAACTTAAATTCTTTTAAGCAAACATGAAATCAGTCAACTGAAAATAATTAGACAAATAAGGTGGAAAATATACAAATATATATTTGCCAAAATTTCAACTATAAGAAACAATTCTTACAACTGCTAGAAGAGTCAAGGACTTATAAAATTTCACTGTTTTCCCTCTTGCAGGTAGGAAAAAAGAAAAAAAGCCACAATTCTATGAGAAGAGCTTGCAATTTTCAGAGAAATGATCCATTTGTAATTTAAAAACATCACTTAAAAACAACTACTGGGGGGCCCCCTCCCGGTGGCATGGCTTAGCGGCTAAAGTCCTCACCCCGGGATCCCATAAGGGCGCCTGTTCTAATCCCGCAGTTGCACTTCCCATCCAGCGCCCTGCTTGTGGCCTGGGAAAGCAGTCGAGGACGGCCCAATGCCTTGGGACCCTGCACCCACGTGGGAGACCTGGAAGAGGTTCCTGGTTCCTGGCATCGGATCGGCGCAGCACCGGCCTGTTGTGGCTCACTTGGGGAGTGAATCATCGGACGGAACAGCTTCCTCTCTGTCTCTCCTCCTCTCTGTATATCTGACTTTGTAATGAAAATGAAATCTTTAAAAAAAAAAAAAAACTACTCAATCTCCTATTCAACATAATTCCCTAGTTACCCAGCGAAAATTTAGCCCAAGGTGTCCCTTGCAAATGAATGGATTAAGGGCACCAGGGAAGCAGAAACTGATCAGTTAGGATCCCAAAATGTTAACCAACTTCTCATTCTAGGACTCAACTGCTATCAGTGTAAGCAGATTTGGGAGGTACTATTATAAAACAAAAGGAAAACTTCTCTACATCCAAGGAACAACTTCCCTTTTTTCTCTTATTTTTTTATTTTAATGAAAGCAATGCTTCTAGGCATACTGCCTGGCCAACTGTGAGTGCAGAAATCAATAGACACCTGCTCAATGAGAAGTTTAAGGTTGCAAATACTTTCTGATGGCTTTAAACACATTATAATGTGCAAAAAGTACATTTACTTGATAGTAATTTTAGTGCTCAAATGTCTTTACTTAAACATATCTGAAACATGAAAATTCACTTTTTAAAAACACTACTTCACTGACTTCAAAAGAGTTCCAAAATTTCTCAAAATGACACCTTCACCTTGGCTGTCCTTATACTTCACACTCTTCCAAGCACCACACACTTCTGTGAAAAAACAGCTCAAAACCAAGTGATGAATGAATGGACTAGCTCTAGAAAAATCAAGTCATTATCCTATTTTTTTTACAGTAAGAAAAGCTCTCTCAGTTATTTTCACTTTATCAGACTGGAACACTCACTCAATAACATTACCAAAAGTCAGAAATGCTTTCAATAGAATGTATCTTTTGAAAACAGTTAACTTTGCAGTTCTAAATATACAAAGTAAGAACGTAACAATTTAAAATGCTTCAACCATAATGTCTGTTATACATTAAAAACAAAACAACATTCACCAAGGTATTTTTCACCTGGGCAGTACAGTCACCGAGTATGATGTCAGAGCTACTGGCAAGCTTTCTTCAGCTAATAAACCATTTAAAGGAAGACAGCAGCAAACCTCTGAAACGCAGCTGCTTTGAACGTGAAGATGGAAGTAGACGTGAGTACAATAAGCCAACAAATCATCATAGAACTGGAGTTACAAGAAATTCAGCAAAAATGATCCAGACTTTTCTCAAAATAAAAATGACACACATTGTAATCCATGTAGGCAATATAAATAAAATTAAGAAACTAAGTAGTCTGCTTAAAAACACAGTTGTTTAATCAAGACCTCCAGAGAAAAATTCAGTAACCCTTTTCACTGTCACCCAATCACCAGATAAGGAAAACTTCATGTTTCTAACACGCTCGCACATTTCAACCTTCTCTCACAATCCAGAGAGCAGTATCTCTACCCAAACTATCCTGCTCCTGTTCTGTAACTTCCTGTGTCCCTTCTCATAATGCCTGTTAGCACAGATCCACTGACCTCTCAGTGTGTTTGAAGTATATAAAGGTGGGACTGGTAGGCAAGAATAAGATGAGGCTCTTTGGGCTCCATGATGCTAATCTGCAGTGCCACTCATGAAGAGCTGCTTACAAGTTCCCCCAGTTCCCCCAACAAATGCGGAAAAACCAGGAACGATTTATCCAAGCTGTGCCAATACACTTAGCCAAGAGAAAATAAAACATGAATCTGATAAAGCAGGCTCTTTTAGGAAAACCAACAAGCTGTGAAAGTGGACGGAAAGGCAACCAAGAAAATATTCTCAAGCATCTTTTGTCTGTCCTGACAACATAAAGAAAATCCAAGTGCTATAAAAAAGCTAAAAACCGGTTTTGCACTCTGAAAGTTCAATTTTAACCAACTACAAATTCCAGTATGATCAGGTCAACTAAACCTTTGTCTCCACTTACTAGAAATAACAAAATCTGAGTAGTCAAGCCACAAACACTTAACCAAGATGTCCTAAAGCTTCAAAAGAAAGTTAAATTGTTCACTGTGAAAGTACTGGTACAATTCTGCAAATCAGTTATCTTGCTTTTTTCTTAAGTAAGATTTGAAAGGAAATCAAGGCCTTTTAGCCTATAACACACACACTACGCAAGTATCTTCCATTTTTCACTAGAAGCTAAACACAACAGCCTACCTAAGATTAGGAAACAGACAAATGGAACCTAGAACACCTATGCAGAATCTCTCTCTCCACCAGGAGGATTCCTTCAGCCTTTCCTCCTTCCCCCACAATCCACAAGGACAACCGGCATGGGTTCTACTCACAGGGGCTCGTGACGCTGCTCAGCATCCGCTCTGGTCAGTTCTTCCTCTTCTATGTCAGACTCTCCTCCTGAACTACTGTCAGTGACATCGGAATCAAAGGCTTGTTCACTGCACCTCAAGTTGGATATGCCACTAGCCATCAATCTTTCCAATTCTTCTGAAATTGAGTCACTTTTCAAGAAGTTGCTAAGTCCCTCTGAAGTGGTAGTCTCGTTGGCAGCTTTTCTCAAGGCAGCTTCAGCCTTTCTTTTTTTTAAAAAAAAAAAAGATTTATTATTTTTATTACAAAGTCAGATATACAGAGAGGAAGAGAGACAGAGAGGAAGATCTTCCATCCGATGATTCACTGCCCAAGTGAGCTGCAATGGGCCGGTGCGCGCCGATCCGAAGCCAGGAACCAGGAACCTCTTCCAGGTCTTCCACGTAAGTGCAGGGTCCCAAGGCTCTGGGCCGTCCTCGACTGCTTTCCCAGGCCACAAGCAGGGAGCTGGATGGGAAGTGGAGCTGCTGGGATTAGAACAGGTGCCCATATGGGATCCCGGGGCGTTCAAGGCGAGGACTTAAGCCTCTAGGCCATGCCGCCGGGCCCTTAACTGTTCTTTTTAAACAACTAAATTGGGTTACATATTATCTCAAAGGCACAACCTATCAATTTTTTAAAAAGATTTATTTTATTTTTATTACAAAGTCAGATATACTGAGAGGAGGAGAGACAGAGAGGAAGTGGAGCTGCCGGGTTTAGAACCAGCAGCCATATGGGATCAAGGCGAGGACCTCAGCCACTAGGCCACGCTGCCAAGCCCAACCTATCAATTTTAAATGCCAATTATCCAAACTTGTACTCAGCAACTGTATCAAGAATCTACCCAACAGAAATATTCTCATGGGTACACAAAGATATATTTATGATTCTTTCACTTCAGAAATGTAATTTCCCCCCCAAAGACTAAATTTTAAAAGATCAAAATAATTAACAAGCAGAATCACATTTAGCAAAAATAATGACTATATCAAACCATAGTTAGTATTTATTTCTTGCTCTGAATTTAAGTCTTCTAAGGCAAGGAGGAAAAATATACTTCTATCTATAACAAACTTTAATGATGCAAGTGCTTCTGAACAACTGTGAAAGTAGAAACTGCTTAAAATTTCAAGCAAAAAGTTCTTTCTGGGGGACAATGGCCAAATTCCAGTTATCTCCCTGAACATCAACTTTTCCAATGTCGGGAGATTTAGAAGTTAACACTAACATTTTTGGGTCTTCAAGAGGCCAAATCAAGCAATGAGCAGCTAACTGCAAAAAAAGCAGTTGGTACACTTAAGATGTCCAACCAAACAGTTCAGTGAAAGCTATGACAATTCAACTACAAGACTGGCATTTCTGCAAAGCCTCTCCACTCAGGGACAAGGACCTCATCAGCTGTAGCCGCTCTCCGTTCACACCCTCTGGCGGAGGTGCTAACAAGCAGTTCCAAAGGTCAAAGAGCAAGGGCCAAGAGGAAGCCTGGGTAACAATTCTTAGCAATTTTTGATTTATCATCCTAACAATACAATTGTTATTCATCTTTTTTCATAAAGTAACCTTTATTAAACAAGTATTATTTGCTACACTTGCTGCCCAAAGTCAAATCAAAAATATTAAATGTTTTCTTCACCTTGAAGAGCCTGTTCACATAAAAGTTTACAATCTTTCACGTTTTCTTTTAAACTTCCTGAAGAAATGTTTCACTCATGAGCTGTGCTCTCTACATTGTAGAAATCAGTTTCCTCCAACTCTGCATTTTAACTTTACCATTATTTACCTACAAAATTCAAGCAGCAGCTCAACATATAAAGGAAAAACACCCACTGCAGCCTCTTTGGGAGTCTAGGCTCTTTGTTCCAAAATACAAACGGTATCTAGCAGGACCATCCCCATTAACTGGTCTTAGGATCCTCAATTATCTCCATGATCTGCAAGTGACACTCAAAGATACCACTTAGCTGCTCTCTCTTTTGGTAGCCTTCAACAACTGTAGATGTGGGATATTTGTCTTTTCCAACTATACTGGGAGCTCACGTTCCAAAGTACTTGTGAGACAGTCTTATCTAGTTTTGTGTTACGGACTGTTACACTCTGGCAAAAATATCTGCACAACTTCTAGCATACCTGGAAGCTACATGCAATTCATTAAAGTAGAAACTACAATTTCAACATACATCTTCAGAAGGAACATGAGAACTCAAAAACCAGGCTTAATATAGATTTTCAGGAAAAAGAAGTTCTATTTTAGGAAAAGGACTGCACTGTCACAGTAGGCAGACCAGGGGTCCGGGGTCGTTTTATCTGAGACACCAGTGCTGTAGTTCTTCCTGAAGTGAGAAAGCAGAGCACCATTATATAAAATACGAACAGCATAATGTATTCAAAGTGGGACTTACTACATGGAGAAAAGAGAGAAAGGCACTTTGAAACCCGGAGGCTCAAGAGGCTAATCCTCTGCATGCAAATGTCAACATCCCATGTCATTACATCCCCGGTGTCCAAGCTGCTCCACTTCCAATTCAGCTCTGTGGATGGCCTGGAAAGGAAGTGAAGGATGATGACCCAAGTCCTTGGGATGCTGCTCCCGCGTGGGAGACGCGGATGAAGGTCCTGGCTCCTGGGTTCAAATCGCCTCAGTTCCGGCAATTGTGACTATTTGGGAGTGACCTAGAGGGTAGAAGATCTTTCTAACACTCCTTCTCTGTAAATCTACCTTCCCAATAAAAATAAATAGGCCTTTAAAAAAAAAAAAAGATACTGGGCCCGGCGGCGTGGTCTTGCGGCTATAGTCCTTGCCTTGAACCCCCCAGGATCCTATATCGGCGTTGGTTCTAATCCCGGCAGCTCCACTTCCCATCCAGCTCCCTGCTTGTGGCCTGGGAAAGCAGTCGAGGACGGCCCAAAGCCTTGGGACCCTGCACCCGCACGTGGGACACCTGGAGGAGGTTCCTGGTTCCTGGCTTCGGATCGGCACGCACCGGCCCGTTGCGGCTCACTTGGGTAGTGAATCATCGGATGGAAGATCTTCCTCTCTGTCTCTCCTCCTCTCTGTATATCCGGCTTTCCAATAATAACAAATCTTTAAAACAAACAAAAAGATACTATATAACTCTACAGACTAAATGATGTGATCTCCATGAGGCAGTGAGTAGTCTAAACTCTTCTCTCTAAATTTAAGGGAATGGTGGGCATCTTTCCTAGTAGAGGAAGGACCAGTAGCTCTTGGTGGCAGGGTCCCAATGCATTGGGGGGTCCTCTGCTTCGTTCCCAGGCCACAAGCAGGGAGCTGGATGCGAAGTGAGGCAGCTGGGACAGGAACCAAAGCACATATGGGATTCTGGCACTTGAAAGGGAAGGATTAGAAAATTCAGACATTGTGCTGGACCCTGTAAATTTAAAAAGATTTATTTATTTTATTGCAAAGTCAGATAGTGAGGAGGAGAGACAAAGAGGAAGATCTTCTCTCTGATGCTTCACTCCCCAAGTGAAGTGACTGCAAAGGCCGGTGCTGCACCGATCTGAAGCCGGGAACCAGGAACCCACATGAGTGCAGGGTCCCAAGGCTTTGGGCCGTCCTCGACCGCTCTCCCAGGCCACAAGCAGGGAGCTGGATGGGAAGTGGAGCTGCCGGGATTAGAAGCAGCACCCATATGGGATCCCGGCGCGTTCAAGGCGAGGACTTTAGACACTAGGCTACTGCACTGGGCCCAAATTTGAAAATTATATCAAACTATCCTGATTTTCTGAAAGCTCAACTTTAATTCATTAAAACAAACTTGGGGACTTGGCACAAATAGTCCAGCGGCTAAATCTTTGCCTTGCACGTGTCAGGAACCCATATGGGCACCAGTTCATGTCCCAGCTGCCCCGCTTGCCATCCAGCTCTCTATTTACAGCCTGGAAAATCAATAGAGGGGGGCCCGGCGGTGTGGCCTAGCGGCTAAAGTCCTCGCCTTGAAAGCCCCGGGATCCCATTTGGGCGCCTGTTCTAATCCCGGCAGCTCCACTTCCCATCCAGCTCCCTGCTTGTGGCCTGGGAAAGCAGTCGAGGACGGTCCAATGCCTTGGGACCCTGCACCCACGTGGGAGACCCGGAAGAGGTTCCTGGTTCCCGGCTTCAGATCGGCGCACACCGGCCCATTGCAGCTCACTTGGGGAGTGAAACATCGGACGGAAGATCTTCCTCTCTGTCTCTCCTCCTCTGTGTATATCTGGCTGTAATAAAATGAATAAATCTTAAAAAAAAAAAAAAAAGAGAATCAGTAGAAGATGGTCCAAAGCCTTGGAAATCTGCACCCATGGGGGAGATCTGAAAGATCAGAAAATAAGAAACCAGTTTCATAATAAGGGTAAGAAAATTATTAATGTTTTAAAAATACCTGCAAATATGAGCCTATATGAGTATGGCAAAATGATATAAGGGGAGAAGGAAAATATGAACTATAAGGTTATCAAAAACTTTTTAAATTACAGTACCTTCTACAATATGAAATTGTATTGATACATATTTGTTAATTTATAAACATTTCTGTTTATTTCCTAAAGTCATTGTAAAAATGGCTTCTTAATAAATTTATTACAAAAAATATCTTTTAAAAAGGGCACTTCAAAATTTGTGGAAGGTAAAATGGAAATATTAATTTTGGCATGAAAAATTTTTAAATGTATGCATATGCAGGATCTTCAGAAAACTCAGAAAAGTATGTTATGAAAAACGATGTGTTGGGCCCGCTGCAGTGGCATAATATCCAAACCCTCCACATGCGGCATGCGCACCTCACATGGACACCAGTTCCTGTCCCGACTGCTTCGCTTCCTATCCAGCTGCCCTCTTACAACCTAGGAAAGCAGCAAAGGACGGCCCAAGGCCTTGGGACCCTGCACACACGGGGGAGACCCAGAAGAGTCTTCTGACTCCTGGCTTTGGATCAATTCACCTACAGTCGATAAGGCCTTTTGGGGAGTGAATCAGCAATGGAAGATCTTTGTTTCTCTAAGTCTTTAAATAAACGTGAAAAGTTGTGCATGGGCTTCAAGTTTTGTTATATCAAATGTATTTCTTGGGCCCATCACAGTAGCCTAGTGGCTAAGGTCCTCGCCTTGCATACGCCAGGATCCCATGTGGGCGCTGGTTCTAATCCCACCAGTCCTGCTTCCCATTCAGCTTTGCAAAGTCAGATATACAGAGAGGAGGAGAGACAGAGAAGATCTTCCATCCGATGATTCACTCCACAAGTAAAGTGAGCCGCAACGGCCGGTGCCGCGCCGATCCGAATCCGGGAACCAGGAACGTCTTCCAGGTCTCCCACGTGGGTGCAGGGTCCCAAGGCATTGGGCCGTCCTCGACTGCTTTCCCAGGCCACAAACAGGGAGCTGGATGGGAAGTGGAGCTGCCGGGATTAGAACCGGCGCCCAAATGGGATCCCGGGGCTTTCAAGGCGAGGACTATAGCCGCTAGGCCACACTGCCAGGCCCAAACAAATCTTAAAATGTATTCCTTTTAATTCCACTTTTCCATGAATTTTCTGAATTGCCCTCACAAAAATCTGCAATAGGTCACTTAATTGCTGTGCTTTAACCATCTCACCAAAAACAAAAATACCTAACAGTCACTAGCAGTAAAGCCTCCAGGAAGTTGAACAAACATGAAAGGAACATGCATCACTCTTGCAAGGCATGGTTTCCTATTACTACTGTTTAGTAACTCCAATGTGTTTCGTTAGAGTATTTTAAAAACTGATTTCTAATAACTAAGCCTTCATCAAGTTTGGGCCTAACCTCTTAATAAAAGTATCATCAACCACAGCGGCACAAGGTTTACTGACTACATGAAGCAGGTCCTATCAAATGGAACAGAGCTATAACCTGTTTATCGTTCAGTTTAAAATACAAGTAAAATCTGGAGTCAACCCCTTAAATCCAGGGAATGTAGAGACACTGGCTGCAGCGCAGCATTTGCTACTAGGAACCCAGAGAGTGCTTGAAGGAAAACAAAAAGGTAAGATAACTATTTTCCTCCCTTCTCATCTCAGTAAAAGTTCACAAGCGAATTAGGCTTACTCATTTTCTAGCTTCAAGAACTTCCTCAACAGGACACTGATAAGTCACCTAACAATCAAAAAAGTGCTCTGTAGGTTCAACGTTACAAATAACGTATAGGCAATAAGAAGGAAAACCAAACAGAAATTTCACATCTCACTGAGGTAAAGGCACCAAAACACAAAAATAAATGAATAAATAAATACTGATGGTATGAATCAGGCTTCCGGGCAAGATGCGGGAACAATTCTAAACATCTCACTTCCACTGGGGAAAGACCAAAGCCT
The DNA here is from genome assembly GCF_030435755.1 of Ochotona princeps. Taxonomy (NCBI): domain Eukaryota; kingdom Metazoa; phylum Chordata; class Mammalia; order Lagomorpha; family Ochotonidae; genus Ochotona; species Ochotona princeps. Next base: position 15,839,622 of record NC_080848.1, read on the forward strand.
CACTGGACCAAAAAGCCCTACCGTTAACTGATCGCTCAGCTGTTTACAGCCACAACTCACAAGTACCGATCGTGTAACCACTTAAAGGAGGCAGTCATCAGAGACCACCATCGTCAGCACAATACAGGGTAATATTAAGAACGCCTATGTCACCTGATGTGTCCACCAAGTACTTCACACTTGAGAAACGCAGTCAACCACCTCAAATCATGAGGTCACTAACAAGCACATCAAATAAGCTAAAGGTCAAAAGTACTGCATATTTCACTGGAAATCCAACTAAGAAGTTTGACTAAAGGTAATTATCCAGCATTTATAATACATGTTTTTAAGTTCTTGAGGGATAAGCATTTTTTACCTTGCCTTATTTTTAGAACTACACATCACACTGCACATATCACATGACATGATGTAACTGCTAGCAAAGAAAACGGCTCAAACCATTGAAAATACTCCCAAGAAACAAATCGGTGCATGCTTCACAACGTTTCATGTTTACTTTTTTAAAAAGTACAATTTAACATACCATAGGTTTTTTCCATTGGAAAAATGTCTATCAGATTACATTAAAAACAACAGAAGTGTACTGTGTATTTTACAATAAATCTACCCAATCATTGGGAAAACTGACAAGAACCAACAGATAACTTTCTTCTAAAAGCTGCAGGATTAAAGGCCAATATTCTCTGGATTAAAACTGCAACAGAAATGTTGATGAAACGCCCAAAGGTAAGAAACAGTTGTTACTTACAAGTATTCACTGTTGTTAGGAGAAAAAGAAACATAGTTTAAACTGTCACGCATGCACACAATGACATTTTCTCAATTGGTCAGTGTGTTAGAAAAGGAACTGAGTGCAGCCTATAAAAGAGGGGGAGGGGAAAACACACCCACTTCAGCCTTTGCAAATAGTGATACTTTAAATGACCCAAAGGCAGGGAAAATAAGACTACGTGCCATCCTGAGAAATGGAAAACACGTCCTAATGCACTACTTTCCACACTTGAAAGTGCTTTCCATACGAAGTTGGGTAACAATCTACAACTATATCATGATTATGCAAGTCAAAGATGATGTAAGTTTAACGTTTATTTTAAAATGTTCTCCGATTCTAAACACTAAAACCACCAAGATATTTTGATTTCGCCAATGGGGAGGGAGAATATTCCTAGGGCCATAATTTAAAAACATAAGCATACACCTCCAAACAACCCACAATGATTGCTAGCCACGTGACAAAGGCGATGGCAACATCAGGCCTGTGAATGGAGGGGAGGGAGGCGAGGCTGGAGCTAAGGACACTTCTGGGGAACTTTGGGGACCGCGGGACTCGGGGCGCCGACCCTCGAGGTACCAAAGTCTAGCCCCCCACGAGCGTGCCGCCAACACCCTCAAGTGCAGTTTTTACTGCTAGGTCACGGAGAATGCTCCGGTCACCTCCAGGATCAACGGGGAGAAACGCAGGAGCAAAGAGAGCAATTCAAAGAGGCGCCATCACGTCACCCCTTCTCCCCTAAGGCAATCAATAACCAATAGTTCAGTAACAAGTTTCTCCAAAACCCGAAATCAGAATTCCAACACTGAAACACAAAAGGATTTTTAATAACACATGGGAGGAGCGGTATTTCGCATATGTAAAATAAACTATTTCCTAAAAATCAAAAGACCGTCAGCCGGAAAAGAGGTCCCCCCTCAAATAAAGCTGTTAAGGAGTCCAACTCACAAAAATAAATTTCCCTTCCTCTTTCAACACACACTCTCAAACACCTCAAACGCACTCGCCTGAAGGAGACTAGATCTGAAAACCTAAGTGACCTCAATTTACAGGCAACAAAATAACAAATGAAGCAATCAGAGTTGGGATACAAACCGTGAAACGCGCAAGATGTGTTTCAGCAAAGAAAGGCCTTTCGCAGTCCAGAGAAGTTAAAGGCGAGAGGCAGAGTTTGTTGTGGGAATTTTTACGGGAATAAACTATGTTCCAAGGGCCGCCTTTTCAAATAGAACGCCAAAGCCAAAGCTAGCGAACGAGGCGGCAGCTGGCGGGGAAGGGCCCCGCACACCCCCGCCCTTGGGGCGACTCCCAGCCCGGACCCGCCGCTCTCCTCCCCCCCGGCGCCCGGAGCCGCTTTTTCTTCTCTTCCGAGCCCTTCCTCCGGCCTTGCTCCGCTCCGGCGGAGCCCGGGCGCGGCCGGGGACCGCAGCCCCGCCGGGAGAACGGACGAACAGGGCAGAGGGCGAAGCCGCCCCCCACGCCCCGCACAAACAAGCGCCGCCGGCTGCAGCCCGAGCCCGCACCCCGGCCGCCACCCCAGGCCGCCTCTTCCCGGCCGGGGAGCGCGCTCCGGCCGCCCCCCGAGCCGCCGCGGCGAGACCAGTCGGCTTCGCTACGGCGAAGACAGCATGGGCTGGACGGGCGCCCGCCCGCCCGGGGTGAGGCTCACCTGAGGCACTGCCGCCGTGACCGTCTCTCGGCGCCGCGCGCCAGCTCTGAGGGACGAGGCGGACTGCGCGCCGGGGGACGTGAGGGGGGAACTGTGCACTGTGTGAGGACGGGGCCACGTTACTCCAGGGTCGGCAGTGCCCTCCGCCGGCACGAGGCTCCCCGGCCCGCGGGGCGCCCCGCCGCCCGCCCTTTGTGCCGGCAGCCGGCCGAGCACTGCCGCACCGCCGGGCACTCGCCCCAGCACCGCGCTCCGCAGCCGCCGCGGGCGGGGGAGCACGTCGCCGCTGCGCAGGCGCGAGCTGCGGCCCGCGCCAGGCCAGCCCGGGAAGGGGCGGCGGGAGGCGAGGGAAAGTGCTGGCCCACCAGCGCCGGGCCCGCTGGGAACTGTAGTTTTCATGAAGAAACACGCGTCTTGTTTGGGGTGTCAGGACTTGGCAGATCCGGCCGAACACACAATCAGTATTTATACTTTCTGCCGCCACCAAAAGGAAGTTCACTGCCATGCTAAAGTTTAACAAAGAACTCCACGGAGAAACCCGAATCTCACAACGGAAAGCAAACTTCCCGGTTTGATACCGGAGCTGGTTTAGAGTTACAGTATCTTACCATGTTTCTAGACCAATCAGTTCATTACTTTAATCCTTTCCCAAAATAGGGCCTTAACGTAATGCTGCTGCTTCTAGATTTACAAAATTTAATTCCACCATCTAGTAAGGCTAAAGTTGCCAACCGATGGGTTCAATGCCCCGAGGTTTATCCAGATTAGCTGAGTTGGTCTCCTGTTTAAGCATCACGTTTGAGAGGCCTGCATGGCGAATCAGTCAGCCTCAGCAGCTGGTGGCAGAAGGCGAGGCTCCTCACGTGCGAGAACCGGCTGCAGGTGCTCTGTGTGAATGACCCTCTGCCTCTCATATACAGATAATCTTTTCAAGAATAAAAGTGACTGAGGAAAAAAGGTAGTTCCAACAATTAAGTCATGAAATTCAGCATTCAAGGTGTGCTATACTAACAAACAAAAAGATGTAAAATGCTCACTACTTTTTTGTGGTTTGCCAGAACCAATATCCGGTGTTATGCGTCACTTCTGCTCATCAAAAAAACACCCATTTTTTAATTAATGAAATTACCAGAGTGGCAAGGATAACAACAAACAATTGGATGCTCACGAAATGAGACCAAATGCATTAATACAAAGAAGCTTTTTTGTTGTTTGCATGACATACAACAGAGAACTTAAGATGATCATAAAAAATAATTTAGGCAACTAATAAGAAACTGTTTTGCTCCACAATAACTTTAATTGCTGCCTTACTATCTTTTTAAAAAAAAATTTAATAATCTTAATTGATTAGGGTACAAAGGGTCAAGGGCTACAGGGTGAAAGTGGGTAATACCATTGTTTCCACACTAACATTATCACTTTTTCCTGTATCTGGGGTCAAGGGAGAAACAAAGGGAAAAGCCCCACCCAACCTCCCACCCATCCCCAGATACCCAACGGGAGGCATGCTCCGAGGGTCCTGCTAAAACAGTTTCAATAGTTCATCAGTTCTGGATTGCTGCCAATCTCGCAGCTCCAATCGCAATGAATCCTATTCAGACTCCACTGGCTGACAGTCTCTTCATGGTGGTGGTTCTAAGATCAGCAGTTCAGTTGGAGGGATCTCCAAAGAAACTTCATCTGAGATGATCCCAGACCTGATTCTTGCATGAGTTTGCTAGTACAGACTCCAACACCGTCTGTCACACCAATCAGCTTATGCACATGCTGGTTGTTGTGATTATTGGGAACGTTCTGTTTCCAGCCCTGTCTTCCTCGTGAACCAACGGGGTTGTAGTCCAGCTCGATCCTGCCCACTTCATACTCGGTCCTCATGCAAACCAGTTGGAGCTACAGCCTAGTTGGAGCGACTCCCCATGACCCCCACCAGTTCTGCCCCCTACCCTAGTTCCCATGCTTGCCAGTATGTACCGCAGGTTTGTCCAGTCTGTCCCACATCCCATTTAGCTCTCGCCTATCTCAATGGGCATTGAAGCCTAGTTCAACCCAACCAACATACTATCCAGCCCATACACCCACTGGCAGGTGCCCTTCTGTCTAGCCACCCCTGCCCCTGTTCTGGTTTTTGTGCTGTCCAGTGAGAGTGGTAACCCCGAGGGAGGTGCCCACTATTTCCCTTATAGCTGCGTTACTATCTGCAGCACTTACTGAAACCTTGTCTAACACTAAGCTATTTAACCTATGTGCAATGTCAAGAGTGACTTTAGCTACTTTTTCTTTCATACATTCCTAAGCCAGGTACACTACACGTATTTGTCTGAATCCCAAATAAATCAGTGTAAAGCCTGACAATCAGTCTAGTCTTTCTTTTAGCCTGGGCATACTTACCCTTTTGGGTTTAACTAATACTCTATGCACTGAGCACATTTGGCCAGGATTCCATGGTTAAATGGACAATTCACTTTTCTTATAACTGGAAATCATTACAACATCTTCTGGTATTCACTGCAGCATCACATCAATGCCTTCTTTTGAATTTGTGGTGGTCACTTGTAATTTCTTTGGTAATTATCATGAATTTGCTTTCACTTATGGCTGAATGGCAATGCTAATATGAAATGAGAATTAATGCCAGACATACAAGCACAAGTACAAGTTGTTCGGGGGGCAGGAATTTTAATAGAATTCAACTGGATATCTAAATTAAATCCACTTTTATTAATAACATATTAGAAGCTGATTAAGTCCCAAGAACAAAAATGAAATCTCTCTACAGGTTTCAGATTCATAATTTAAGAATTTCAGGCCCGGCGGCGTGGCCTAGCAACTAAAGTCCTCGCCTTGAATGCGCCAGGATCCCATATGGGTGCTGGTTCTAATCCCGGCAGCTCCACTTCCCATCCAGCTCCTGCTTGTGGCCTGGGAAAGCAGACGAGGACAGCCCAATGGCTTGGGACCCTGTACCCGCGTGGGAGATCCGGAGGAGGTTCCTGGTTCCCAGCTTCAGATCAGCGCAGCACTGGCCATTGCGGTCACTCGGGGAGTCAATCATCAGACAGAAGATCTTCCCACTGTCTCTCCTCCTCTCTGTATATCTGACTTTGTAATAAAAAATAAATAAATCTTCCACCATCCATTCATTTCCCAAATGCCTGCAACAGCCAGGGCTAAGCCAGGTCGAAGTCAGGAACCAGGAACTCCACCCAGACCTCCCAGGTGAGTGGCAGGAACTCTGGTATTTGGGTCATCCATACCCATACCCACATGAGAGATTTGCATACACCAGGATCCCATATGGGTACCGGTTCATGTCCTGGCTGTTCCACTTCCCTTCCAGCTCCTTGCTTGTGGCCTGGAAAAATAGTTAAGGACAGCCCAAAACCTTGGGACCCTGCAACCCATGTGGGAGACCCAGAAGAAGCTTCTGCCTCCTAACTTTGGATCGGCTCAGCTCCGACCATTATGGCTGCTTGAGGAGTAAATCATTCGGTAGAACATCTTTCTGCATCTTCTTCTCACTGTAAAACTGACTTTTCAATAAAAATGAATTTTAAAAAAGGAGAGAGAAATGGATATAATAGAGATTAAAGAATGAGAAGCTCCCAGTACCATGGATCACGAGGGTGTGGGTGGGGGCTGACAGCAGGTCACAAAGTGACGGGACAGTCGGCTTCCAGATCCTTTTACCCACTCAAGAAGCAAACTGGAGGTCTGCCTTTTGGGAAGATGGATCCAGAGGCTGGCTTGCTAACAATGGGAGGATTTGGTAAACCCCGACCTTCTGGTGTCTCCGCAAGAGGCTAAAACACTGGGGAACAGAGGAGAAAAATCTTCATGTGGGCTTGTCATGGTAGCCTAGTGGCTAAAGTCCTTGTCTTGCTTGCGTCAGAATCCCATACGAGTGTTGGTTTGTATTCCAGCTGCTCCACTTCCCATCCAGCTCTCTGCTTGTGACCTAGAAAAGCAGTAGTGGATGACCCAAGGCCTTGGAGTCCTGTGCCTATATGAGAGACCCAGAGCAGGCTCCTGGCTTCTGGCTTCAGATCAGCTCTCTGGGGAATGAACCAGTTGATGGAAGATCTTTCTGTCTCTTCTCTCTATAAATCTGACTTTCCAATAAAAATAAATAAATCTAAAAACTTTTTTTAGTAAATGCTCTAATGGCTGGTGTGGTGGTTCAACAGGTTAATCCTCTACCCTGTATTGCTGGCATCCCGTATGGATGCCAGTTTATATCCCAGCTGCTCCACTTTCCATCCAGTTCCCTGTTTATAGCCTGGAAAAGGTGGTCTGAAGTCTTGGGATCCTGAAACTATGTGAGAGACCTGTAAGAAACTCCTGGTTCCTGGCTTCAGATCAGGGAGCTCCAGCCATTGCAGCCATATGGGAAATGAACCAGCATATGGAAGATCAATCTCTCTGTCTCTCCTTCTGTACAAATATGCCTTTCCAATAAAAAAATAAATCTTTTTTTTAAGATTTTTAAATTTTTATTACAAAGTCAGATGTACAGAGAGGAGCAGAGACAGAGAGGAAGCTCTTCCGTCTGATGTTTCACTCCCCAAGTGAGCCGCAATGGGGTTGGTGCTGTGCCGACCTGAAGCCAGGAACCAAGAACCTCTTCCATGTCTCCCACATGGGTACAGGGTCCCAAGGCATTGGGCCATCCTCGACTGCTTTCCCAGGCCACAAGCAGGAGGCTGGATGGGAAGTGGAGCTGCTGGGATTAGAACCGGTGCCCCACGCTGGCGTGGATGTGGGGAGAAAGGCACCCTCCTTCACTGCTGGTGGGAGTGTAGGCTAGTACAACCACTTTGGAAATCAGTATGGAGAGTGCTTGCAAAATTGCAAATAAACCTGCCATATGACCCAGCAATCCCGCTCTTAGGAATATACCCAAAAGGAGTGAAATCTGCATATGAGAAGGGGATCTGAAATCCTATATTTACAGCAGCACAATCTACAATAGCAAAGTCATGGAAACAAAACAGATGTGCGTCCAAAGAAGAGTGGTTAAAGAAACTGTGGTACATCTACTCTATGGAATATTATTCAGCTATTAAGAAGAATGATATTATTCTATTTAAAACCAGGTGGTCCCAACTAGAAGCCATTATGTTCAGTGAAACGAGTCAATCACAAAAGAACAAATACCATATATTCTCTCTCATATAAGGAAGCCAACATGGAAAGTGTAACTCCAACAGTCCAATCTATACTGGTTTTTTTTTTCTTTTTTTTTAATTTTTATTTATATATTTATTTATTTTTTGATTGTTTGCTCTTTTGGCTATACCTCATATGTTTTGATGTTTTTATGTCAATTTGCTTGCTTCCAAATAATCTCTTTTCTCTGGTAGAATTCATCAAGTGCTCATGAGGCATACGATGGCATCATCTTTCCAAGAGACTTCTGTGTTTCCTTTTAGTTAAGCATGTGTTGCTTACTCAGTGGCACATTGTTTTATCAGAGTGTTACAATGTGTTGTTGATGTTGTTGTTGTTGTTGTTGTGCTCGATGTGGCTGTTATGAAATGATGTCAATCCGAAAAACAGTAATATTATTTCAACCCCAAACAGCCTGTATCTCATGCAATAAGATATTGTGAAGTAACCAATGATATGTGGCAGAGTGCTTATGATCTACATCAAAGAATTGTAAAACCTAATGTACTTGTAAGGCCCCATGATACTTGGAAATGGGGAGGGAGAGCAGAGAAGTCTTACATCACCCTGGAAGGTGTGAGGAAGACGGGAAATATAACCTATCAGGATCATAACTGGTAACTCATAGACAACAGACTCGAATTAGCATTAGACAATAGCAAAACTACAAAGGCATATGGGAGAATCAGGAGTAATCCTAACAACCTCTTTACAGGCGGTCATACGCATAGAGCAGGGGGGGAACCCAGAGTGGAGCAGGCAGACAGGAGGAGGCTTTTATCCCAACCCTGAAGACTCCCAGATCCTCACCAAGGACTATCAGTACGAACACCGAGGACTACATCCCTACTGCCAAGGAGACCACGGGGAAATGGAGTGCCTTCGGAGACCACGAACTCTGAGGTCAACCACCCCCATTTGGATCTACCACATGGGATGGAAGAAGCCCAAATTCTGCCTTGCAGGATCCAAGGCCATCGGAACAACAACCAGGATCCCTGAGCGGTCCGCAGAAACAGAAGAACAGTAAACTTCCTTCGGGACTAGGGAGAGGAGCTTTCTCTGGTCCTTGCCTGCTTCCAACTTTGGGTCCCTACCCCCTCTCATAATAACCATCAGGAGCGCTCCAGAAACCCCTCAAAACAAACAAACAAACAAACAAAACTAGAATAGATAGACAGTGAACAACAAGGAAAGCTTAGAACCAGACAGGAAACGGTCAGCGGGGATGCACTTATACCTCACTGGGTGGGACACAAAGATTAGTTACTCCTAACTGGGGTATGGAAGATTTCTCTGCACACCTCTCCTAAACATGCTCACCTAAACTGTTGACCTATATCCTGTTAGAATTATAGAGTTAGACCACCCGAAAAACAGCCAGGTTCAGCGAAATCATGCTTCAATGCTATAAACTGCTAAAGACTAAAATTAAAATAGGCATGAGACAGCTGAATAGCAATCTAAGCCATTTTAAGGTGTATAGAACACGGTTGAATGTAAACCAAAATTGAAATGTCTATGAAGAAGTCACAGGTTGTGGTTGAGAACCTGCATTTTCCTATTAACATGTTGGTTAATCAATACCATGTCAATTAATGCCATAATGTTGTAAATGGTTGGAAATATTATGTTGGGGCTTTTGGTTGATTGGGATGATGCTCTGCTGGCTCTGCCTTCAGACCAGAGATGGTCTCACCAAGAAACCATTGAACTTACCAGGACAATAAGCGGCTGAACTTTATGCTTGGTAAATACCTCCAATGAAAGAATGCCAACTGAATTTGAACTATGGAAATGCAACAAGGTGGAGCAATCCACCGTGGGGGGAAGGTTTGGGGAGGGGCGGGGGGAATCCCAGTGCATAAAAAATGTATCACATAATGCAATGTAATTAATAAAAAAAAAGGAAAAAAAAACAAAACAAACCAAAAAAAAAAAAAGAACCGGTGCCCATATGGGATCCCGGTGCATTCAAGGCGAGGACTTTAGCCGCTAGGCCACGCCGCCGGGCCCAAAAAATAAATAAATCTTAAAGAGAGAGAAATAAGTTCGATTCTAGTGGTCTTCTTACAGGTCAAGCAGCTCATATTAGACCTTGTTGCTTTCTGGCCTTCCCTGTCACTCAGACACAGAAGATCCCTTGTCACTGGCTCCCCTCCCAGGCCGGTCCTTTCTCTCTGGCCACATTAGCCTCCTGGCTGTACTTTGAGCCCATCAGGCTTGCCCCTGCCGCAGCCTGCCCCACCTGCAGAATTAGGTATTTCCTGTGCTCAGATTTTTTTCCCAGACATTAATGGAGAAGAAGTTGAGGTGATGAAATCAAGGCCTGTCTCTGGGGGACACAAGGGTACAAAGCCGGGCGGGAGGCTTCTGTCGGCCACCTGAGGGCTTGTCTAGGTCCTGTTCATGCTCCCTCCTGCTGCTTTTCCAGAGAGAGAGGGCAAAGGAACTCACACCTCCGTCTTGAGCTTCCTGAGATTATACCAGCAATTCTTTGAAATATGTCACTGTCATGACAGTGGTTTCGTGAAAGGGCACCTGGAGTCACAGGCAGGTTGAGTCACACACAGGCAAGGCCATGCGGGCAGCTGAAGAGCTACAACAGAGCCCTGTGCCCATTCCATGCCACCTCTGCTGCTCCGAAACCGCTATGAGCTGCCCGAGTCGCACACCGCTGCATTGATATGCTGTTTATACGTGAAACAAACAGCTGGTAGCATAATCATCCTCCTTGGGCAGATAGACAGCCAAGGCTCAGAGGGGTCGGATCACTTGTTTATGGTCACACAGCTAACGAGAACCAAACCTGACCTGCCTCACTGCAAACCCAGAGGCAAGGGGAGAGGTGTAAGCGGGTGCCCTGAGATGGAAGGAACGTCCTACAAGGAAAGAATCATCTTCCAAAGGGAAGAAACAAAATAAATTCAGGGGCTGGTACTTGGGTGTGCTGTGCCAGATTTTGCGATCTCCAGAAAATCAGCAAGAGTCTGAAGTCAACGCAAACGCATAAAGATGGTTTATTCAGAACTAACCTAGGCTCCCAGTTCAGCAGGACAGGGAAGCAGTAGCAGCCACCCCGGCGATGGCCACTACTGCCGCCAAGGTGCTAGATTGGTTTCCTAGAAGGCAGTCTTGGGCACATTTGTTCCTTTATTCATCAAATATTTATCACATTCCCATTGTGACTCAGCCCTGCTCTATGTGTCAGAGACACTACAGCAACTGTAGCAAAAAAGGTCCTTGCTCCCATCAAATACAAGTCCTTGGTCAGTCCTGGTGAGGAAACAGCCAAAATGCAAGAAAACAAGTGAGGTAATTTGAGGCAGGCTGTGGCAAAGATAACAGCCACGGCCAATGGGAAAGGGAGGAACCAGAAGCGCCTTCTGGTTTCACAGCCACCGGAACCTCAGCACGCTGGGACATCCAAGCTGAGCCTGGGTGTCACAAACTGGGGCATGGAGCTCTGAGCAGAGGCTCAGCCAGTGCTGGAGGCAAGTGGGTACCCCAGGGCTCTGCACTCAAAGTATCGGTTTTGATTCCTGACTTCAGCTTCAAGCCAGTGCAGTCCCTGGGGAGCAGATGTGATGGCTCAAGTAGTCAGATCCCTGCTCCTGTGCTCCCCCCTCTTCCCCAGCAGACCTGGGTGGAGTTCCTGATCCCTAGATCCACTCTCAGCCCAGTTCTGTCTCTCAAAGAATATCTTAAAACAGAGACCACAATGGACTAGTGCTGAGCTTTTGAAGCTGGTAGCCATGAGCACTAGCAATGTGGCTAGTCCAAGCTGAGATGTGCCATAAGTATGCAGTCAGCACACACCAGGTTCCAGAGGCATGACATGAAAACATTTACAACGGTTCATTAGTATTTTATTGATTACATATTGATCACATATTTTGGGTACTTTGAATATACCTTTACAGAAATGTAGAACCACCTCGGCCAAGGTCACTTTCTTCAGGGCACAGCCTATTGTATGTAGTGCACACACCATGGTCTCAGGACCTCGGCTCAGGACAACTTCACAGGACCCAGTGGGACATACATTGCAGGTTTTTTTTCCAGGTTTCCATAGAGGAGCAGCGAAGGGGGCTGCTCCTTACTGTCAAACTACATCACCATCCAGGCATAGGAGACAGTGATTTGATGACACCTTAGAGATCCCAGTGTGGGTAAGAGTATTCCAAGGGTGTCACTTGAGCAATTTTGATAGTTCTGAAAAGTTGTTGGTTTCATTGTTCCAGGGTTGAGAAAATCTTTCCAAGATCTATTGGGTCCACATACCCAGAAACATGCTGCAAAGCTTGGCTAGGAAAATTTTCCAGGTTGTTCTGCTTTCCATCCTGTGATGAAGCTGTTGATGTCCACTGCTGGTCTAGATGAACTGGCTGTCATATTCTTTATATACATCCGGACATGTTGTCCACTGCACAGGCATTAGCAATTGAGAAAGCCCAATCTTGATACACGTACTCCAAGGCTGGACCATACATCCCGTGATTTTCGCTGTGGCTGGGGTCTGAGTGCAGCAGACTAATATGAGAGCAGCCCAAGGAACCTCACCTGGGGCGACCTTGGATTTGACGCTTGTGTATACCAGACAGCACAGGGTCAGGTTCAGTTTGTCATCTGCAGCAGCCAATGCACATACTGGTATTTGCAGCTTCCTGGTTAATTCCCTCCCAGCTCCATCTCTTACTTAAAATAATTACATCAAGTTTTTAATATTTGTAACGTAAGATATATTTATCATAGAGACAGGGATGTGGTGCAGTACTTAAGTTCCTGCTTGGGACATCTACATGTCCTGCTGAAGTCCTGATTCTGCCACTTCTGGTCCAGCTTCGTGTTTTGGGGCACTCAGGGAGATAGCAGGTGATGGCTCAAGTAATAAGGTCACTGCCCAACTTCAGGGGAGACCCAAACTGAGTTCCAGGCTCCTGGCTTGGGCCTGGCTCTAGCTGCTGTAGGCATTTGAATAGTAAACCAGTGAAAAGAGGATTGTTTTGTTTGTTTGTTTGTTTTTCTGCTTTTCAAATGAAATGTGCACACACACACACGCAGTGGTAAATACAGGTAAGTATAAAAATAAAATAACCTGGAAGGATTGATACAGACCTTTTGGGAATTCCTAATTCTGCTCTTTTCAGTATGTAAGGATTTAAATTGTATTTGGTGGTGCTTGAACTAGTTTTAAGGTCCAGTTAGTAGATTTCAGTTCAATAGCACCTCAGGGTAAATATTGAGTTCCCAGTAGTAACGAATCAATAGGGTGCTGTTTTTGTTTTTCTTTGAAAGAAAACCTTAAGGCATATCCATTTCATTTCAGGTGTGTCTAGGTTTGTTTCCAGCCCCTCCTCACACCCTAGTCAGTGATGTTTCTTTTTAGCTCAGTGTGTAGAGAAGGCACATAAGGATACATAAGGATACTTTACAATGTTTGTGGATAATAGAAACACATTTGGATGCCTACATAAGTATAAGCCATGCACATAAGAGATGGTCAAAAAGGCCACCAAAATGTGTATTATGAAGAAACTAGGCATAAATCTCAAAGCTTTTTCATCAAAATAAAGTTACTGAGGTGGTTGCAGTAGTGTATTGGAGCAGTGGTCCATGTCTTGATTCTCCTACTTCCAATCCAACTTACTGTTAATATGGCTGGGAAGGCAACAGAAGATGGCCCAATTATCTGAATTTCTGCCAACCATGTGGGAGACCCAGATGGGGTTTCCGCTTCCTGGCTTTAGCCTGTGCCAATCCTGGCTATTGGCAGCACCTGGAGAATGAGCCAGCCAATAGAAAATCTCTCACTCTCTCCTCCTTCTCTTGGCTGTTGTACCTATCAAAAAAATCTTTCAAAACCCTACCTTACCTTTTGGTTCCATTGTATATAAGCGTTTTGAAGTCCTCTCCTGTCATGTGATCCTGCCCTTTGAATTGGAACAGATTAAATTTTACCAACTATTATTTACACTCCTGGGTGACCATTAGAATTGGGTAATGCAAAAGTCTGATACTGAGACTCTGGCATCACTTCCATTTGGAAGATGTGTCAGTGCCAAATGGCAAAGTGCCAGTGGTGAATTCCTTTTTATCTGCAATGAGAGGCTAGGGTTGTTCCCCAAGACAGAATCTGCATGGCCACTGTGTCCTTGTGGAGTGCAGCATGAGCTTAGAGTGGCAGACTCTCCCACAAGCTCCACCCGAGGACCCCTAGTCAGACACAGGTACTCCCCTCCCAGTTTCCCTCTGGGACCTGGTCCAACCTCCGTGAGAGCCTTAATCATACAGGAGCGCGGGGCTCTGTTGATGTTAGCGCAGCAACAACAGAATGAGAAATCCTTCCGCTGGGTTGTATCTTGCTCATCTTTGTTGTCTCAGCACTTAGCACTGTACCCAGGACTTATTAGCTTTTCAATAAATATTAGCTGAGTGAATAAATAATGAAACTAAGGTCCAGAGAGGAAATGACCTGCCCAGGATCTCAAATCTAGTTAGTGGCAATGTTCTCAGAAACAAGTCATGCTAACATTTCAATAACACTGCATTTCTGGAAAACATACAGAAAAGCATGTATTGATGTGGATTTTGAAACAAACATTTGGTGAAAAGATAGTCACAGAATTTGAGACTCACATAATCATCCAAATCTAAGAGCATCTGAAGAGCTTTGATATTTTGATGCCTTAGACTTGTTTAAGTATATTTGAGTGGCATAGTTGCAGAGACAGAAACAGAATCTTCCATCAGGGATTCGTTCTGCAAACCCCTGCAGTAGTTGGCCATGTTGAAGCCAGAAACTCCATCCAAGTTGGCCATATACTGCTTGTGCCATCCTCTGCCAACTCCCAGTGTGCTTGTCAGCAGGAAGCTGAATCACAAAAGGAGGCAGAGCTCAGTATCAGCACTGAGCTATGGCTGAAGTTGTACCAAGCGTGGTCTAAACCACGGTACTGCACTGCCTACCCCTGGACATGCGTTGAATTGCTCCTGTTGTGCTGGTCGCCATGAGGAGCCGTGTTCCTGGTGAGGGAGGATGTCACCTGGTGACTCTCTTGTGATGGGTGAGTCTAGAACAGCAGCAGTCACTCCCTGTGGAAGGACAGGAAGAATGTTTTCTCCGCAATGTTCATAGCGAATGCACATTAAGAGTTTCCCCTTAGGCCTGGGGAATACGTTCTAAGACCCCTATGGATGCCTGAAACCCTGGGAAGTCCTAAACCCTCTGTATGGTGTGTGTTTTCTAACATGAACATGCCTGTAATAAGGTTTACTTCTTACAAAAAAAAGATTTATGGGCCTGGTGGATAGCCTAGCAGCTAAAGTCCTCACCTTGCATGTGCCAGATTCCTTATGGGCACCAATTCTAATCCCAGCAGCCCCACTTCCCATCCAGATCCCTGTTTATAGCCTGGGAAAGCAGTCGGATGGCCCAAAGCCTAGGGATCCTGCACCCACATGGGAGACCCGGAAGAGGATCTTGGCTCCTGGCTTTGGATCGACGCAGCTCAGGCCATTGCAGCCACTTGGGGGGTGGTGAGTCAACAGATGGAAGATCTTCCTCTCTGTCCCTCCTCCTCTCAGTAAAACTGACTTTCCAACAAAAGTAAAATGAATGTTTTTTCAAAAAGATTTATTATTTTTATTGGAAAGGCAAATTTATAGAGAGAGACAGAAAGATCGTCCATCTGCTGGTTCATTCCAGAAATGGCCACGATCGCTGGAGCTGAACTGATGAAGTTCCAGGCTCCTAGGCTTCAACCCCTTCCAGCCTTGGCTGTTGAGGACATTTGAGGAATGAGCCAGCATATGGAAGAGTGACAGATCTATCTAGCTACCATCTACCTATCATCTACCCACCTCCCCACCTCCCTGTCATCCTGCATTTTTATAAGTCCTTTTATAGGGCCCAGAGTCATGGCTCAATAGCTAATTCCTAATCTTGCAAGTGCTGGAATCCCATATGGGTGCTGGTTCATGTCCTGCCTATTCCAAGTATTTGGAATAGCATCTTCCGCTGCTTTTCCAAGTACATTAACATAGAATTGGATCAGTTGAGGAGGACCATGGCACACAGAAACTGGGGAAAGTGAAAACTTGGATGCTGTGTATGAATTGGGGGTGGCTGCAGGAATCATTTTGCACAAAAATTGGGAAAGCTGAAGTAATGCTTTGTGCCTGTGATAAGCACCTAGGATTGTGCCAAAATCAAGGCTGTTTTTGTTTGGTTGAGATGGAGGGGGTTGGAGTGGGATGTTAGCATTGAAACATACAGGTGCCTTTGGTCTTGAGGAGGTCAGAGTGACCCAGGAAATGTAATCCAGCTACGTGGCCAGGTGGCCATTGTCACTGAGTTCACTCAGCAGAACGCTCTAACAGGCCTCAAGATGTTGCTACTGGTTTTTCCACAGAGAGCTGGGGTGTGGCAGGTAGACAGGAAAGGAGAAGAGGGGAAACCAAAGAGATGCTATGCCCAGCAGACCTAGTGAAGGCCTTTTGCACCCATATTTCTTTTTCTTTTCAGAACATATTTTCATTCTATTTGAAACGCAGAGAAAGAGAAAGATATCTTGCATCCACTGGTTCAGTCCCCAAATGCCCACGGTAGTTGGGCCTGGACCAGGTGGAAGCTAGGAATCCAAACTCAGTCTGGATCTCCTGCAAGGGTGGCAGAGACCTACATGTTGAGCCTTTTTTTCTGCAGCTTCCCACATTAGCAGGAAGCCGAGTTAAGACTTGAGTCTAGGCACTCCGATAGGGGAACAGGCCTCTCAAGTCCCATCTTAACTGCTGTGCCAAATGGTTCATTTGTTTCAAGGTGACAGAGTGAACCCCAGATTCATCTGCCAAGCCTTGGGAAAGGTGAGAGAGGTTGGGTTTGAGAACCAGTTGGAACCTGTGTGTTGGGTTCGTAGGAGCTCTTTCCTGCCTCAGTGGACATGATGAGTGCTGCCGGAGCTCAGTGGACAGGTGACAGCAGCACCCGGCTGCACACAGATCAGGTTGGCTAACTTTTCCCCCAAACATTTTACAGGTTTTAATGTATATGGAAAGCATGTAGGAGAAAGATTTAAATTTAGGCTTTCATTCTTTTGACTGCCTATTAAAAAGTGTCCTTATTTCTTAACATCAAGAATTGTAGCATCAGGCTGGGATACCAGGAATGAGCTTTGTGAGTTATGAATGACTTTTTTTTTAGTTGCCATCAATGTCTTGAAGGAGCAAACATCGTAGTGCAGTGCCTGTGACACCTGTATCCCATATACTGCTGGTTCGAATCCCCACTGTTCCACTTCTGATCTAACTCCTTGTTAATGTGCCTGTAGAACCAACAGGGAATGGCTCAGGCCCTTGGACTCTTGTACCCATGTGGGAGACCAAAAGAAAGCCCCTTGTTCCTGGCTACTGGCTTGAGGCTGGTTCAACCCTGGGTGTTGTGGCTATTTGAGGAATGAACCAGCAAATGGAAGATCTCGCTCGCTCACTCCCTCTCTCTCCCTCCCTCCATCCCTCCCTCTGTCTGTAATTCTACCTCTCAAATTAAATATTTTTCTTTAAAAAAAAAAAAAAAGAACAACTGGTATGGGGAAAGCAGAAGGAATGTGTTTACTTATAGGGACCTGTTCACATGGTGGGTACAAAAATGGCTGGAGTGAGAAAGTGTGGAAATGCTCAGACTGGGAGCCCAGGGTGTATTAGCAGCTGCAAGATCATCTGATAACAGTAGTTACCTAAAGGCATGTGCACTGAGATGGGTTAGAAGTAGAAGAAAGAAACTTGCTGAGTGAGCTAGCTAGGGGTAACTGCAGTACCTTCATCAAAGGAAGAGACCCTGTAGGAATAGCACAGTCACTGCAGTGAGATCATGGGCACAGCTGGATGCCAGACGGGTAGGGTGTTTTTCTCAGTCCTGATCTGATTACAGAGTTTTCCAAGGGTCACACTGGACTTCAGTTTCAGGTTGTTTCCCAGCCCTGGGTGGGACACAGTCTTGGATGTTGTTGCCCATGGTTGTGTCTTAGAAGCAGAGGTGATCTGGCCTTCTTGGTCCTGTTCATCTCTTCTGCATCCTTTGCATGAGCCTTGGGGACCCAGCATTCTTTGTAGCTATTCTGGGGCCCACATTCTCCGGGATTCTTGCCCATCCTTGGTTGGGATCCAAGACTGATGGGTGCACAGGGAAGAACTATTTTCAGAACTGGAGACCTAGGTGGACAAGACAGCAGAGTTTCAGAGAGTGGCTTTCTCTCAATTCAGGAATCCCCAGGAAGGAATGGAGTTAGAGGAACAGAAACTTTCAGGGAGGGTGTTGGGCCAGGGAAGGAGGTGGGATACTCTCAGGGCTGTGGATGAGATCTGGGACTCTATCGCCCACAGCCGCCTCTCCAGCTCACCTAGAGGAAGCCCTTGGCATCTGTCACTCTACACCAACTCCTGCTGGCCCTCCCTGGACCATGCTCTGGCGCAACAGCACAGTTGTGTGAGAAGATCACATCTAGCTGACACATTCTGTGAGAGAGATTCCAGCTGTGCCAGTTTTCTAACTGCCCCTTTTCCCAACAGACTTTGCAGCTCAGGCTTATAACTGCCTTAACCTCAGTTGATAATCTGTTTTGTGCAGCTGTCTACACAGCCAGCCCATGATTCATGACAAGTATTTGATCTTGCAGGAAGTAAAATTCTTGTAGTCACTGGTTTGTTTCCAGTCAGGTGCTCATGGCACCTTGTATAATATATCTGTTGGGAAATTTTCCAAAGGATCAAATATCAGAAATTCAGTTCTATCCAGCCATTTGTTTCCTGACACCGTAAGTGATTCAGTGTAAGAATATTGGCATACTAAATATGGCCCATGTGTGTCTGTGACTTTCTGACTTTTTAAATAAACTTTACAAAAAATAAAAAATAAAAACCTACAAATCAGAGAAATAAAACAATCTTGGGATAGCTTAACTTATATCACATGTAACAGATATAAAACAATTTATTTCTAATTGCCAAAATCCTGTATTTTTCCCCTTTGTCTGACATCTTGCAAAAAACTGCCTAGGATGAAAGAAAGTCACAATATTCCTGAGCTGCAGACCAATGTGGTGAACACATGAATTTTTCCTGGATTACAATATGATTTGATTATGTGGCAAGTCTTTTAGCATCTTGCTAAACACAAGTGGACGAGGAGAAGCTATGTCGTCATTCTTTCATTTGTTCAGCAAATGCTTGTTGGATAGCTACAATGTGCAGGACTGCCGTGGATACCAGAAACAGATATCAATGACAGTGTCCCTGCCCACAGGAAATGCTAGGACAGCCGGGAAGATGGGGGAATGAACCATGAAATGATGACCATTTATACAGTGGGAGAACAGGATGACAGAGTCCCAAGAAGGTCATTGCCTCCTGTACTGGAAAAACAGTACTCCTTAGTGTTAATCCCTGGTATTTTTTTTTTTTATCAGGAACAAATCAAGGGTTTCCAGGGATATATTTAGCCTAGCTGTTAAGATGCTGGTTAGGATGCCCAAGTCCCATACTAGAATACCTGGGTTTGGTACCCAGGCCTGGCTCTTGGTTCCAGTTTCCTTCCAATATAAGCCATGGGAGGCAGCAGGTGATGGCTCATGTAGTGGAGTCCCTTCCATCCGAATGGGAGAAACCTGGATTGAGTGTCCTTGTTCTCGTCTTTGACCTCACCTACCAAGCCCTGGCCACTCTGGGAAGTAAGCTAGCAGATGGGAACTATCTGGTGACTTCTTTTTGTTCATCCCTGTTTCTCCGCCTCTTGAATATATTAAAATTTTTTTCTCCATGTAGATAACTCACTTTAATATCCTGTAAATAACCAAATATTTTCCAAATAATTTCTGTAGGATTTGTAACTTAAAACATGGAAATTATTTTAGGTAGAAATATAGTAAAATCTATCTTTTACTTTGTTTCTTAAACAGAATCTACTGAATATAATATCCTCTTTTCCTGATGACTCAGGCACATGCCATAAATACTAGTCATTATACAAGGCTGTTCGTGGAAAATGAAATTAGGAGGCTGGCATTGTGGGAGGCAAAGCCACTGCCTGAGATGACAGTATCCCATATGAGTTCTGGTTCGAGTCCCAGCTGCTCCACTTCCCATCCAGCTCCCTGCTAATGATCTTTCATTTGCAGATTTACTCCTCAAATGACTACAACAGGTAGTCATTGAGGTTGGGTCAGTCAGAAGCCAGGAATTCCATCCAGGTCTCTCATGTGGGTGGAAGGGGCCCAGGTACTTGGGCCAATATCTGCTGCTTTCCCAAGCATATTAACAGGAATCTGGATTGTAAATACATATAATTTATTTGAAAGACAGAGTTACAGCAAGAGAGAAGAAGAAGCAGAGAGAGAAATCTTTCATCCACTGACTCACTCCCCAAATGGCTACAATGGCCAGAACTGGGCTGGTTTGAAGTCAGGAGCCTGGAGCTTCTTCTTGGTCTTGTACATGGTTGCAGGTGCTTTTGTACTTGGTTCATCTTTCACTGCTTTCCCAGGTACATAAGCAAGGAGCTGGATCAGAAGTGGAGCAGCTGGGACTCAAACCAGAGTCTACATAAGATGCAGACACCATAGGCGCCAGCCCCCCATACACACACACACACATAAATATTAAAAACAGAAAGTGAAATATCACTGAACACTTTTGAAATTTAACACTAAGTGATTCCAATTTGATCTACATACCAGCTCAAGCTGTCACTTCCCAGCTCACCATCCCACACCTTCAGGGCAGGCATACCTCTGAGCATTTCCCAGACACTGGCTGTGGCAGGAAGATTGTGGAGTTGATTTGGAGGCAGAGGACCTGATAAGTGCCTTTCACTTATCAGCTGTGCCATCTTGCACCAGTTACTTTACATTCCTGAGTCTAGAGTCCTCTGATGAAAAATGAAGAAATTCCTCCCCAAAAGGCCCAGCTAATTCATGTGTGTGAAAGGCTAGCTAATTCATGTGGGGTAAAATGCTGCATTCCTTCTTCTGGTGAAATCAGAAACTCCCTTAGGTAAGATCCATTGCGATACTTATTGCTGGGTAAAGTGGTCTCCATTTTAAAGGAATGTTTGCTTGCTTGGGGCTGGTGTGATGGCTCAAATGGCTGATCCTCTGCCTGCAAGTGCCAAGGATCCAATATTGGCCTTGGTTCATCCACTTTCTTTCCAGCTCCCTGCTTATGGCCTGAGAAAGCAGTGGAGCATGGCCCAAAGTCTTGGGACCCTGCATCCATGTGGGAGACCCAAAAGAAGAAGATCCTGGCTCCTGGCTTTGGATTGGCTCAGCAATAACTATTTTGTGGCTATTTGGGGAGTGAACCAACAGATGGAAGACCTTATCCTTTGTCTTTCTTTTACTCTATAAATCTGTCTTTCCAATAAAAATAAAGGAATCTTAAAAAAAAATTGATTACTTAAATCATGAATAAACATCCATCAGGCCTTAATTCAGTTCTGATCATTCATATGTATGGCTTCTGTGTTTTCTTTTAGTTTTTCCTCTGAGAGGTAAAGAGATAGAGACACCAAGAACTTCCAACTGCTGGCCCACTCTCCGGGTGCCTACAAAAGCTGGCAGTGTGCAGAGCCCAAGCTAGGAGCTGGGGACTCAACTGAACTTTCTCACGTGAGTGTCAGGAAATGAAAGAATTTCAATCTTAAGACCAAATTGTTGGCGGGGTTGGGAGGGGGCAGCTCTCAGGCTCAGGACTTCCCTGCTACAACCAGAATGGATTAGTCACCCCATTAATCATTGAGTGATAGAATGGAGGACTGGAGGGAGGAGCTGCCCAGCTCTGGCTTCCATAGCAGATCAGGCCAGCATAAGAGAGGAAGGCATTTCACTTTGGGTCTCCTAGGGGCTTCATACCCTGATTACGGGGGCCCTCGAGAATTGAATGAAAACTTAACAGCTAACAGATTAGTCATCAGAATGTCAGTTCGAAATATTTGTATTCTTCACTAGGGCAAGCCCTTTCCTGCTTAAGGTATCTGAGAGGGAACTGATCAGGAGTGAGCACTGGCGGGAACACCACTGAAGGGTGCATTCTGTGTTGGATGGTAACTAACTCCACTGAATCAGGAAAACTGTTTTCTGGAAAGACCTAGAATGTGAGGCTGGTGCAGTGGCATATTAGGTTAAACCTCTTCCTGAGATGCCAACAACCCATTTTCAAGTCCTGGCTGTTCTACTTCTGATCCAGCTCCCTGCTTACAGCCTGCAAAAGTAGAGGAGGGTGGCCCAATTGCATGGGCCCTTGCATTCACATGGGAGACTGGAAGAAACTCTTGAATTCTGCTTTAGACTGACCCAACTCTGAACATTGCTCGCACTTGGAAAGTGAAGCAGCAGATGGAAGATCTCTGGCTCAGTGTATCTCTCTCCTCTCTCTCTAACTCTAACTTTCAAGTAAAAAATAGATAAAGCTTAAAAAAAAACCCTAGAACTTTCATGTCTGGTGAACACCACTGACAAGCATACCAACTAACCCATCCTTTTTCTGCAGTCAGTGCTCACCATGGATCCTGATCTTGATTTGTGGTTATCATCTTTTTGCTGCATGCATTCCTCTTTCTAAGTTATAGTCTATACATTTTGTTTATGTAACTCAGTTTTGTGTATTTGCCTACTGCAAGTCCCAGGGTCTCTGAGGTCACATCACGCTGGAGTTTTCTAGGAATGTTACCTTTGTTTTGTTTTTAAAGCCTGTTCATTTATTACTCTTCTAGAATTTGAAAGGCAGAGACAAAGATCGCCATCTGCTGGTTCACTCCCCACCTGCCTGTAAGAGCTAGGACCAGACCGGGCAGCCACCAACAATCTGTAACTCAATCTAGGTCTCCCATGGGGATGGCAGGGACCCAAGTACCTGAGCCATCAACTGCTATCACCCAGGTGTGCATTAGCAGGCCACTGGAACTGGAAATGGAGCCAGGACTCAAACCCAGGTCCCCTGATATGGCCTGCAGGTATCGCAAGTCAGGACTTCACTGCTGCTGAAGCAAATGCATGCCTGAAGCCTTCCCTTTCTGTGCCAATTTTCTCTTGTTGGGTTAGTTAACAGAGGTTCCTTTCCCAGGCTGGAGCATTGACCTTCCCTCCAACTTTCTCATGGCAGCCTTGTCTCTGCAGGAACAGTGACTTTGGTGCTAGCTGATAGTCTCACACCATGGGGACTCTTCTTTCCTAGCACCATCTGTTGCCTTCATCCCAGATGCCTCTGTCCCTTCCCACTGAACTTGGCACTGCCCTGTGTTTGACACACTTAAGAGTTTGCCAGTGGTCAAGAACGGGCTAGACTGCAGCTGGGGGATGGGAGATCTGGAAATAACCTCCAGGGAGGGGCCTGGTCCTGAGTCTAGCACTGAAGTGCTTGTCAGGCCTGGCACTGGGACAGAAAAAGCAGGCAGCCTTGCCAGTCCAGTGAATCAACAGGCCCTCTGGGTTGGTGATTTGTACTATATGATCCAACATTGTTTTACTAGGGACCATCTGGGTATGACTGCCTGGGACGCCACACTCTGTTGAAACGGATTCCTGAGACTGAATGTAGCGTGGAGGTAGGCCAGGTGGCTGCTCAGTTCTAGCGGCCTTGTTCCACTGGCCGGGCCAGGATGTCCGACTCACCACCGACCACTTGAGCAGATGTCCTAAGTGATGAAAGGCTGGTTGTGAGGGGGGTGGAATGGGGCAACACAACGGGAGGACACTGAGGCCAGGCCAGGGGGACAGAAGTAGAAGATGGAGCTGAAGAGAGACCAGGTGCGCATGGGTTGTCATGAAGTCTCACCCCATCCTGGGAGCACAGGCAGCTGGTGAGCACCCACCTACTGGCTCTGCCTGAGACTCCTCTGCCACCCTGGCGATGAGAGCAACAGGCTTATGGGCTCCCTGTCACCTCTCAAGCAGCTTGGGGCCTGGCTTCCAGTCTGTTCTTGGCTCATCAACGGTCCTCTCTGTTCATCAGGGTCTGGCCTGTTTGTTGCTTACTCTGCTTGCACGCAGGGCTAAAGAGAAATGAGCTCAGGGCCAGTACTGTGGTGCAGTGGATTACGCTACTGCCTGTGATACCATCATCCCTGTGGAGTGTCAGTTCAAGTCCCAGTTATCCGTTACTGAGCCTGGGAAGGCAGCAGATAATGGCCCACGTGGCTCCTGCCACGTGTTGGGAGATCTGGATGGAGTTCCAGATGCCTGGTTTCAGCTTGGCCCACTCTTGGTTGTTCTGTCCATCTGGGGAGTGAACCGGCAGATGGAAGATCTCTCCAGAATTCTGCCTTTCAAATAAATATAAACTTGGTAAGTGAATTTTTAAGATAAAATGGGCTTATGGGAGGCAGAATGTGAGCAGGCCGACGCGCACAAGGATGGATTCTGATGGAAAAGGAGGAACATCCACACCTGCACAGATCACTCTGCTCCTCAGCACAGGGAGAACGGCACGAGCACCCCTGGGCTCCTGCTTCACCTTCCGGCTGATGCCACCAAGGAGGGATTCCCAGACATCCTGATGTGGGTACAGGATGCCAGTGACCCCCACCTGAGTGATGGGGACACCCCACCCCACCTCCACGTGCTTAACCTGTCTTCTCTGCACATGGGGTTCAAGGTTCCCACTTTCCCTGACAACCGTGGACTCATGCTGTGGCTCCAAAAATTCTCTGAAACAGGACAATTCTGTAGCAGCCTTTAAGGTATTAGAAAAGGCAAGAGAGTGCACTGATTAGGGGCACAGATGTCAATCAAACCAGGGTTGACTTCCACTCTGCCCTTTACTAACTCGGTGCCTCAGCCTCAGTTTCCCCACTTTTTTTTAAAATGCTCATTTTCATTTATTTGACAGCCAGAATGATAGGGGGAAATCTTTCATCTACTGGTTTATCCCTATAATGCCAACAACAGCCTAGACTGGCAAAGACCAAAGTCGGGTGCTTGATTCCTGGGTCTCTGATGTGGGTGGGTGTACTTGAGTCATCCCCTGCTGTCTCCCAGGATACACGTGAGCAAGAAGCTGGATGAGAAGCAGAGGGGCTGGACTTGAGTCAGGCACTGCAGTGTCTTAAGTCACTGCAACACAAACACTTGTCCATTTTGTCTTAAAAAGTCCTTACCTTGTATACACAGGGATCCCATATGGATGCCGGTTCATGTCCCAGCAGCCCTGCTTCCCATCCAGCTCCGTTTGTGGCCTGGGAAGGCAGTAGAGGACGGCCCAAAGCCTTGGGACCCTGCACCTACGTGAGAGACCTGGAAGAGGCTCTGGGCTCCTGGCTCCTGGGCCGCTGCAGTTCTAGCCGTTGTGGCTGCTTGGGGAGTAGATCAATGGATGAAACATCTTCCTTTCAGTCTCTCTGACTTTCAAATAAAAATAAACCTTAAAAAAGTTTTTTACAATCCTTGTCACTTTATAGGAATGTCATGAGAATTAAGCAAAAATAATGCAGTCAGCATGGTGCAGGCATGCTTGTTGGCTGTCACTACAACCCTCAACTCTGGGTTTTCTAAGAGCCTAATGGAGCCCTGACAATGCCCTGGAGTCTACAGAGAACCTGCTTCGCTCTTCCCAGCCTGAAGATTTAAATCCCTGAGTACTGCTGCTTCTCTGCCATCTTTGCACCAGATAAGGAAGGTACTGGCCATTTAAATATCTGGACATCTCCTGAGGAGGGAACAATGATGCAATAGCTAGAGACCACTTTCAGCCCTGCTTGCAGGTTATGGTCTCTTACTTAATGTTGCCACTGCAGCTGCCTGAAGCAGAGGCCTGGTGACAGGCTCAGCAGCAACGCCCTGCGACCAAGAAATTCACAAGCACTCGGTCTGATTCTGCTTGTCCTGGCTTACTGTTGAAGGCTGTAGTTGTAATGGGACACAGGACATGCTGATGTGAGACAGAGAAATGGCTGGCCTGTTCACTGACTCAGAAGGGGACAGGAACATCACACAGAGCACACCTTCCTCGCTGGGGGCCTTTGTGCCCTGAGCAAAGTTCAGGTGTGTCACACCCCACCCGTGTTCTCCAAGCCTGGGTGGGAAAAGCTGCGCTAAGTTGAAGAAACTGGAGGTAGGGGCAGCTGCTTGTCAGAGCGAGGGACAAAGAACAGACGTTGCTGCCTCTTGCGGCTTGAAGGCTGCACAGAGACCAGTGACTTGAATGCTCACCAGTGCTTTATTAAAGATAGTCTCATATGAGGAGAAGTGAATGCGCCCCCAGGCCAACAGAGTACGTGGACGTGTGCATGAGGAAGTGACCCGTGAGGTCCCTGATCTGTACTGAGGGGTGGTCGGGCAGGCGGGGCCTGGGCCGACCAGTAAGGCAGATGAGGGTCCCGGGCCTGGGAGACTCACTGCTCCTGAGTGCCCCAGGAGATGTAGTCCGGCCGGGTGGCTGCGTGGTACTCATCAATGAGCTGCTGCACAATCTCCCTGGATGTGTCCATCTCGTCAAAGTTGTCCTTAAAGATGTCCTCCTTACGGAACTGCTCCATGAAGGCCTCCCGCTTCCGTAACTTGTCGAACTGGCGACACGTCCGTTCAAACAGCTTGGGAATGGTGGAGAACAGGGGTCACAAAAAAGGTGGAGGAACAGTGTGGCCCAGAGCCTAAGGATGTAGGCCAGGCTATCCCCCAAGCCAGAAGTGGGACCAGTAGGGCCTTGGCAGAGGGACAGAGCAGCCAAAGAGCAGCAGACTCACTGAGGAGATGCTGGTATGGTTGGCCATCATGAGCCCGCTGACCCGGTGGGCTGAGGGCAGGTAGGGAGACTTCCTCGACAGGGCCACCTGGATGCTGGCCGGGCCCCAGGGGATGAAGTTGGCTAGTTTGCGCTCCCGGATCCTCTGCAGGCTCTTGTGCACCTGGCGGGCACAGGGAGGGTGAGGGCAGTCTGTTTCCTGGGGCCCTATGGGTTCAGGGCTCGAGGGCAGGGCCTCCCTACCTGGGTGGGGTCCACCTCCCCCTGGATGATGTTGAGGATGGCGATGTAGCAGTGGTTAGTCTGGCGGTCCCGGCCTGTGGACACCATCACATTCTTGGGCTGCAGCAGCCTCCGCATGACGTCCAGGACTGTGGTCTTCCTCACGCTGGCCACCTGAGGCATGGGACAGTGGGTCACAGGGGCCCGCAGGCAGGGCACCATTTGGGGACACAAAGGAGGCAACATGTGTGTCCTGCAGACTCAGAGCAGATGCTGTCTGCCGTGGGAGGGGCATTTCCGTGGCTCTCAGCCCAGCAACTCCCAGGGTCCCTCTGTGCTATCACAGTAGCTGACCACACGCCCTCTGTGCCACAGCAGCTGACCCCATGTCCCTCTGTGCCACCACAGCAGCTGACCCCATGGCCCCCTAGGCCCACAGGATCACAGAGCAAAGGGAAGATGGAGACATGGCAGTAAGGCCCTCACTTGCTCTGTGCCAGTCCCTGAGCATGAGGGCACTGCCATGGGAGGAGAGAAAGGCTGGTTCAGGGCTCGGCCCAGGGACCCTGACAGCTGCTCTTACTGACTGGTCCGTGGTGAGGGGGGTGTAGCCGGTCATGAGGAAGTGGAGTCGGGGTGTGGGGATGAGCGAGGCGATGAGGCCGATGAGGTCGTTGTTCATGTAGCCGGGGTAGCGCAGGGTGGTGGTGCTGGCTGACATGATGGTGGACACCTGGGGACGGGAAGCTGCGTCATGGGCCTGACCTGGGCAGGACCTCCCTTCCCCAGAAGGCCTCCAGCAAGAGGTTTTCCGGTGTGATGGAGTAGGGCTCACCAGCTGGTTGATCTGGGAGAAGGACGGGTTCTGGATGTGCAGGCGGTCGGTGGCTATCAGGTTCAGGGCTGTGTTGTCCAGCACCACCTGGGGAGACAGAGAAGCGTGTGGCCTGTTTATGGGATGAGAAATCACAAGGCCCACCTGAGACTGGGTTCCCAGGCCTTGGCTTTCATCGTCAGAAAAAGCCATCTAAAAGGAATTGTGCACATGGTTAAAAGACACATTGTAAAGGGCTCAGGAAGGCTGTATGGACATTGTGAAGAAATTATGTATTTATTTACTTATTTAACAGGCAGAAACAAAGGGAGTAGACAGAGAGCTAACAACTGCTGGTTCACTCCCGGAATGCCTTCAAGTGCTACAGGCCCAAGCTACACGATGGCAGGAGCCTACGCAATCTGAGCCACTGCCTCTGCCTCCCAGGGGCTGCTTCAGCAGAAGTTGAAGTCAAAGCTTGAGCTGGGCACTGAAACCGGGTACTCTAGTGTGAGACACAAGCACCTTAATGCTAAATGCCCAACAAAACTAGATATCCTAAGTGTGTGACAGGGATTATCAGTGTGGACAGGCAGACCCCAGACTCACCACGCAGTCTGCATTCTGGGTCAGTCTCTTGAGTGTGAGGAGCGAGTTATAGGGCTGGACCACCACATCGCTCATCTCGTCCTGGTTGGGAAACACCGAGTAGGTTTGCACCAGCTTCTTGGGGTACCTGGTGGTGGTGGAGGTAGGAACAGAGCATCAGTGCAGCAGACTTGAGGCTTGGCGAAGGAGCTCCCCAAAAGCTATCCCAATGTTCATGGGGTTATTGGGTTATAACCTTCAGTACTGAAGGGGAGACTTGGCTTTGAAACACCGTAGTCCCAAAGAGCAAAGACAGAGAGGCAACTTGCTAGCTAGGGTTCCAACTGCAAATCCAGCCACAATCCCCTGACCAAATCCAGGCCCAAGTCCCAGTACTGGGAGCTTGGCTTCACACTTACAACTCACTTTCCTCAGCAGGGAGGAAACACAGGCTCTTTCTGCTGAAGAAACAGGGAGCAGCTCCGTTGCTCCAAATACAGGCTTACCTGTCATTCAGCCTCTCCAGCAGGTAAGAGCCGAGGCCAGAGCCTGTCCCGCCAGCGATGGAGTGACACAGCACGAAGCCCTGTGCAAAGAAAGGGCAGTCAGAGCCTAGGAGTCTGGTGGCAGGATTTCAAACTTGATCCATCCTATCATCTCATGCACGATGATCTTCTCAAGTGCCTCCCCCTTCCCTCCAGTCCCCTCACATACGCCGTTGGAGACTCTGCCCCATCCTGGGGAAGGCCCGTGGCTTCGGTCCAGTGCACAGGGTACACAAGTGGGCCTGGTGCCTCAGGGGCTTGAGGGTGTCACCCAGCCTGGCCACCAGCTCTCCTGCCACGCTCACCTCCAGACTGTCGCTCCCATCCGCCTCTCGGTCTATGATGTCAAAGATGTCCTCGTGGATCTTCTCCCCCTGTGCAGGCACGATAGGGCCAGCGTGGGACAGGGCTGTGGTGACAACTGGGCCTTAGCAGAGCCCGATCCCCTCACAGGCCTCCGGGTCCTTTGTGGGAGCATGGCTGCCTCACTTTTCACCTTTCTGAGGCTACACATCACAGTGGTCCCAAGTATACTATACACAGGTCACTGGAGTCCTGTGTCAGCTCTTGTTCTATTGAGCTAAGGGGCTGTGGGCAGGTTACTTAGTCTCTCAATGCCCTGGTTTCTGCATCTGTATAATCAGTGTAATAACACAAGTCCACATCTCTTATCTACAATTCTTGGGGCTGGAACAGTGTTGTGGTGCTATGGATTAAGTCACTGCCTGCAAGGCCAATATCCCGTAGTGAAATGCCAGCTGCTCCGCTTCCCAGCCTGCTTTCTACTAATGTATCCTGGGAATGCAATGAATGATGGCCCAAGCACTAGGGTCCTGTGAGACTTGGATACAGTTACTGGGTCCTAGCTTCAGCCTGGACTAGCTCTGCTTGTTGTGGTAATTTAAGGAACCAGTGGATTTAAACTCATTCTCTCTCTCTCTCTCTCTCCCCTTCATTTTCTGGGCAGTCTGGCCTATCTCTGGCTGTTGGGAGAATTTGGAGAAAGAACCAATAGAAGCTCCTTCTCTTACATTGTTGTTCTGCTTTCAATAAATACATAAATCTTAAAAAACAAACAAACAGGACCCAGCGCCGTGGCCTAGCGGCTAAAGTCTTTGCCTTGAACGCGCTGGGATCCCATATGGGCACCGGTTCTAATGCTGGCAGCCCCACTTCCCATCCAGCTCACTGCTTGTGACCTGGGAAAGCAGTCAACGATGGCCCAAAGCCTTGGACCCTGCACCCGTGTGGGAGACCTGGAAGAGGATCTGGGCTCCTGACTTCGGATCAGCGCAACACCGGCCATTGAGGTCACTTGGGGAGTGAATCCTCGGGTGGAAGATATTTCTCTCTGTCTCTCCTCTCTGTATATATCTGACTTTGCAATAAAATAAATAAATCTTTAAGAACAAACAAAAAACATAAAACAGTCTATTTCCACTGTGATTTGTTGTTGCTGCTAAGCAAGCCCTAAGTCTTCACTGAGTTTTTTGGATTCTGAAAATGCAGACAGGCGCCTGGGAGGGTTAAACCATTTAGTAGAGGGAAGCAATTAGAATGGCCTAGCAGATTATTGATACTGGCAATCCATCGTTAACTCCCCATAGCCTCTCTCTCTCTCCCCCAAAAGCACTCACACATCCCAGAGCCCATGCAAAGTCAAAGGGGCTTCTCCCCTCTCAGGGACCTGCAAGTGGTTCAAGGAAATAGCAAATGACCTGGGAGAATCCGCTAGCCCAGTTGTTGCCAGCTCCGCCTCCATGTTCGGACAGGTAGATGTTTTCTGGGTTGTAGAGCTTGGCGTAGGGAGAGTTGAGGATGGAGTGGATCACCCGGGGCTCCAGGTCCAGCAGCACGGCTCGTGGGATGTAGTGCTCATCATCTGCCTGCGAGCAGGGGTCCAAGGAGGGGCCCTGTCAGCCAGCGCCCGCCTGGTCCTCAGGCCCCCCCAACCCTGGCTCATGCCCGCCCTCCTGCCTCAAGCCAGACTGGGCAGGGAGATTTTCAGGCCCCCTGCGGGGTGGGGAGGCCCTGGTAGAGTCACTGGGGGCACCTGGTAGAAAAAGACGTCCTTGCGGTCCGTGCCCTCGGTGGCAAATTCCTCCACGATGCCCTCCGGGCTGATACCATGCTCAGCGCAAAGCTGTTTCCAGAACTCGAACCCAACTGGAGGAAGAGGTAGGCGGGGAAGAAACAGGATATGTGGGGCTGGGTAGGTTCCGAGTGGGAGCTAGAAGACTGAGAACCTAGGTCGAGCTGCAGGACTCGCCTGCGAGCGAGACACAGGCTGCCTGACTGCGACCGGGCAGGGGAGGGCCCCTCGGGGAAGGGCGACGGGACCCCGGGCTCAGGGTCGTCCCTCCTTCCGCACGACTACGATTCTGCAAAGGGCAGCGAGGTCCCACTGCAGCTAAGCAACCTGGCTGGTGGAGGGGCCGGAGGTTCGCTCACTCTGATTGCCGCACTGGCCCAACTGCAGCGTGATGATCTCCCTCGGCATCGCTGCCAGGTACAAGCGTTGCAATCCCTCCCGCCAGCAACGCCGCCGCTCGCCGCCCGCTGGTCGCAGGACGCAGGCGTCTCACACCCCACGCCGCCCGCGAACTTTCTCCGCTCCAATGAGAGCCGAGTTCTGCTTCCTCATCCATTCAGCTTCAATCCTGCCAACTGCGCGTGCGCTGCCCCAGACCCGGTCTCTGCGCACTGGAACGTAGCGTCCTCCACGCCTCCGCGGGAAAACGCGTGCCTGGGCGAGTGCGCAAGCGCGCAGTGGCGGGGCTCCCGCCTCCTCCTCCGAGCTGCGCGTCTGCGCAGTTGATGTTATTGTGACTGTCGGGGCGGCGGACCCGGATGCTGTGGCTGCGGCCGAGGAGATGGCGGAGTTTGAAGGGGTGGCTGCGGCCCCGGGCCCATCTGCTGGGTCGACTTTCAGGGGCCGCGGCGCAGTGACAGGCTTCTGCGAGCGAGACCAGCAGGTGGAGGCGGTGCAAAGGGCCCTGGTGGAGGTGCTGGGGCCGTACGAGCCTCTCCTGAGCCGGGTGCAGGCAGCCCTGGTGTGGGAGCGGCCAGCCCGGAGCGCCCTGTGGTGCCTGGGGCTGAACGCGGCTTTCTGGTGAGAGACATGGATGGACCCTCGGGAACTCAGCGTGGCGCGAATTCGTCGGGTTTCCTTGGGGGTGCTCCCTCTGATCTGCCGCGTCTTTCCTGGACGCACTGGCTGCTCTCTGTACTGGTCTCGTTGTACCTCTCCTGCTTCGACCCCATCCCACCTCCCTGATTGACCTGCATCCTCACCCTGTCCCCGCACGCCCAGCCGGGGAGCTACTCGCCCCGTACGTTGGAAGGCGCCTCTTAGCTGGGATCTATGAGGACTCCACTTCCTCTTCCTTGTCTTGGATGCTCCCGTGTGCAAACTGTCCCCGGAGATGTGAGTCGCTCTCTTGGGAGTGGAGGCAGGTGTTGAAAGAGCACGGTCCCTAGGTTGGTGAGAAAACCAGCTGGAGTGGTTAGCGTGAATTGGCAGGTGCAAGGTTTTTCTCGCCCACTGCTGGAAGTTTGTGAAGTCGGCTTCACGGTGTCAGCTTCCTGAGCTGAGATGCAAAGAAAATTAGGAGATTGAGAAAGAAGAAGAAGAACTCTAACACTTTTGAGGGAGCTATTGTGAGTTTTCAGAGCCACTTAGGATTGCAACTTGCAAGAGTAACCAGCAGGGAGATTAGGGTGTCTGATGGTGGCTGGCTGGTGATGTGTGCATTCTCAGCTGGCCTGGGGCGCTGCACTTCTGCTGAAGTATCTGTGTGTGTGCTGCTGTTTTGGGAAAACGGAGCAGCTCCTGCCGTTTGTCACCCAAAGTGGACGGAGGTGGCCATAGGATCTACCAGGCTCATGTGAGTTTGTGAGCAATAAGGAAGTGTTAGGAATCCAGTTCCAAGGGACACATAGGAAGCATAGCCTGACAACAAGGGTTGTTGTTTTTAAAATGGGACTTCCTCAAATCAAAGCATTTACCTTTCTCTTGTTTGAAGAGGGTTTTTGGTGAGGCACATTCGCTGACGGGAAGCTGCGAAGTTAACTTTCTCCCAGCTTGAAGGAAAGCCAGGCTTAAAGGTGTTCTGGCTGTCTTTGGGTGTCTTGCTTCCACAGCCCTCAGCGATCTGGATGACAACTTTTTCTTCTACAACCCTCACTTTTTGGTTCCACCCTTCCTTGACACTCCCCCCCACACACCTTCCCTGCCCTTGAACTACCTAGCTCCTCATTCAGGGGTGTTTACCCAGCAGAGCCCGACTTCCTCCGTGGCCTTAATACTGCCTGGAGAAAGTTGATTCTCATTAAATGAGTTTGTGTCAGTGTGACTGGCTGATAGAAAAAACAAGTTTATTTTTTAACTTGTTTTTTTGAAAGATGGGATTAGAGATAAAAGAGCGAGAAACAGAGATCTTCCATCTGCTGGTTCACTCTCCCCACAAAAGGCTTCAAGGGCCAGGGCTGGGCCAGGCTGAAACCAGGAGCCAGGAACTTCCTCTGCATCTCCCACAGGGATACAAGGGCCCAAGTGCCTGGACCATCCTTGGCTGCTTTCCCAGGTGCCTTAGCAGGGAGCTGGAATAGATACAGAGCAGCTGGAACTCAAACCACTGCTTGTAAGGGGCGCTGGTATTGCAGATGGTAGCTTAGGTCACTATGCCACAGTGCTGCACCCCCCCTTTTTTTTCTTTTAAAGTCTTATTTTTATTGAAAAGCAGATTTATAGAGAGAAGGAGATATGGAAAGAAAGATCTTCTGTCCTCTGGTTCACTCCCCAAGTGGGCTCGGTAGCTAGAGCTGAATTGATCTGAAGCCAGGAGCCAGGAGCTTCTTCCAGATCTCCCATGTAGACACAGGGTTCCAAGGCTTTGGGCCATCCTCCACTGCTCTCCCAGGCCACAAGCAGGGAGCTGGATGGGAAGTGGAGCAGCTGGGGCACGAACTGGAGCCCTTGTAGGATCCTAGTGCATGCAAGATGAAGATTTGGCCACTAGGCCAATGCACCGGACCCACAGTGCCAGACTTTTAAATGAGTTTTCAAATTTTATTTGAAAGAGAGAGAGCTTCCATCCCCTGATCGACTCCCCAGATGCCTGCAGCAGGTGGAACTAGGCCAGGCCAAAGCCAGGAGACCAGAACTTAACCTAGGTCTCCCACCTGAGCTTTAGGGGACCCGGTGCTGGAGTGATCACTGCTGTCTCCCTGCATTCTTGTTAGTAGGAAGGTGAAGGTGGGAACTGAGCTGGGATGCCCACTCAGGAGCTTTCCTGTGGGATGCAGGTGTCCCAAGGAACATCTTAAACCACTGGACCGAATGCCCACCCCTGACTGAAATGCATTTTTAAGATTTGTGGAAAGGCACATCTACAGAGAGACAGAAAAATCTTCCATGTATTTGTTGGTTCACTCCCCAAGTGGCTACGACGGCTGGAGCTGAGTGAATCTGAAGCCAGGAGCCAGGATCTTCTTCTGAGACTCCCATGTGGGTGCAGGGTCCCAAGGCTTTGGGCTGTCCTGTGCTGCTTTCTCAGGCTACAGGCAGGGAGCTGGATGGGAAGTGCAGCAGTCAAGACACAAGCCGGCACCCATATGGGATCCCGGTGCTCAAGGGGGGAGGGTTAGTCAATTGAGTCATCATGTCAGACCCTGAAATGCATTGTACGCCAAAATTTTTACAAATGTAAGCAAGCATTTGATGGCTTATAGATGATGTTATTTCTGAGGAGAGAACTTTCCGCATACCCCTTGCCTGAGAGATTCCTGAAGCTGCATTTGAGGTTGGGGTCTGCTGGTAACAGCTCGCTGCTGTGCCTGCGATCCACCTGTACATGGTAACAGTGATCTTTAACTTGCTGGTCCCCATCAAGGTGGACTCCAGGTTGCTAGGTTAGGTTTGCACTCTTACCCAGAACCCCCTTTTGTACTGCTCTTCTCTTACTGTATGATTGTGGTTGGGCGTTACCTCTAGCCTTTCCTGACAGCTCAGCTCTGGCCCTCCAAAACACAGTTCTCCTGTTAAGATTCCCTTCCCCGACACTCTGGGAAGGTGGCAAGAGAAATGGTAACACGAGGGTCTGGGTAGGCCATTTACAGAGAGGTGTCCTACTGAAGAATGGTGCAAAGAGTGTGAAGCCCCTGGAGACTGGGGTAGACCGGCATTGGGGTTCACAGAATGGTCTAGGGGCTAGTGAGTGTCCCTTGGAGGTAGTTTGAGGTTTAAACAGAAAGTTCAGACTTCATGTCCAAGTCATGTATTGTTGGGCAGGCTTGGTAGCATCTCCAGAAAAACGTCCATGGAACGCTTAGGCACTTTTTTTTTTTTTTGTAAGATTCATTTATTTTTATTGGAAAGAAAGATCAGATTTTCATAGAGAAGGAGAGACAGAGAGAAAGATCTTCCATCTGCTGGTTCACTCCCCAAGTGGCCACAACAGTCAGAGCTGAGCCAATCCAAATCCAGCAGCCAGGAGCTTCTTCCAGGTCTCCCACGTAGGTGCAGGTTCTCAAGGCTTTGGGCCATCCTCAACTGCTTTCCCAGGCCACAGAGTGGAGCAGCCAGTGCCTGTATGGGATCCCAGCGCTTAGAAGGTGAGGATTAAGCCATTGAGCCATCCGGCTGTGTCCGCTTTTAGGAATTTAAATTGTTTCGAAAAGAGAGGAGTGTCATTGACCCAGACCAGAAAAAATCAAACCTGAAATAATGTTTCTGTCATGAGCTGTTGGTGTAATGGCACATCATTTACTGAGGCATTTAGAAGCAATGGAAGACTGGATAGAAGTGCAGAAAAGCCTGGGATTCAAGTGGATGACTTCCACTGCTCTGTTTTTCTCTCACGGTTTTCCTGTAGCTGTGAATGTGCTCCCCTCACAGCTCAAAAAAAGCTAAAGCCTAGAGCTCCTTTATCCCAGGACTGCAAGGCTCTCCTTGTCGGCCTTCAGGTTGCAGAGGGGTTAGGGTGTGTCACCTGCCACAGGTCTTGCAGCCCAGGTGACTGGTGGCGGCTCTGTCGATACTGTCTCTGGGAATGTCAGGCCCTGTATTCCATTAGCCTCAACCCCAACTGTGAGTAATGGGGGAAGAATTTGATGGTCAGCCAGAGTGCATCCTGACAGGCTCAGCAAAGAACAGGTCCGGCTGACTCCTGGGTTGGAGTCATACAGCCAGACCTGAGCGGAGGGCCAAGAACCCCTGGGAACGGGGGTGAAGGGTGTGAGCTCCAGGCCGCCTTCCCGTATGGTGAAGAACACCCGGAAGGCTGCAAGACCCCGAGCTCCTTTCTTTCCTGTGATTTTGGGGAGCTTTGGATTCGGGGTATGGACTGAGAGACTGGGGCCCTGCTGTACTGCCTGTTGGCATCTGCTCTTACAGTCACTACTTGGAGTTAGCTCCAGTAAGCTGGGAACAGACAATCTGTTTCCACCAATTGAAAAAAAAAAGTGGGTTAGGGTGAGGGGGTGGGATGTGGCTCTTCCCTCTAAAAGACAAACAGAAAAATTACTTGAGAAGCGATTAAGAGTATTCAGAAAGTCTGACTTAGAAAGTTGGAATTTGAGGGGCCAGCACCATGGCTCAGAAGGTTAATCCTCCACCTTCAAGCTCTGGCATCCCATATGGGAACCAGTTCATGTACTGGCTTTCTTTTTTTAATTATATTTTTGGCAATCTTTACATAGTTAATTAGGGTAAAAAAGGTTCAAGGGCTATAGGAAAGTGGGTAAGACTATTATTTCCATATTGTTTCCTTCATGTTTAAAGGGGGGTATTAAGGGAGAAGGCCCACCCAATTTCCCACCCTCCCCAGGTCCCGGATGTAGGGCATGCTCCGAGGTTCTTGCTCAAGTGGTTTTGATAATTCACCAGTTACGAATCGCTGCCAATCTTGCCATTCCAAGCACGATGAGGTCTTCGAAGAATCCACTGATTGACATAGTCCATCATAGAGTCTTCGTTTGCCCCATATTTCGCTGCCAACATATAGCTCAGATGATTGATTGACCTGTTCTGTCTTCTGTCTTTTCTTGGTTAGGGTTCTGAGTCCAGCATTTCGATTGGGGTGATCTCCAAAGAAACTTTGTCTGAGGTGTTCTCAGACCAGATTCTTGTATGTACTAGCAAGTACGGGGCCCGGCACAGTCCATTGCCCTGATCAGCTGGTGGTTGCGATCGCTGGGTTGGTTCTGTTTTCAGCCCCGACTTCCACTTTCTACTAAAATAAATCTTAAAAAAAAAAAAAAAAAAGGGATGAGGAAGAAGAGATGTAAGAAAGGGCCCATTTAAATGAGATTTGTTCTATAGGGGGAAAAAACAATTACTTGTGAAACAGCTGAGTAGGTGTGCCTGATGCTAGCATTTGGGGGGCTCTGTGGCCTCTGTACCAGGACGTCTTGGCTAAGGTTGCTGCCAGGAGGAGGCTGCGGTCCCTTGGCTTTGGGGAGTCCGTCCCCACGGTAAGGCTGCTTCTTCCCCTGTGTAGCGTACAGTGGGTCCTCTGGGTCCTCAGCGGCCAGCCAGTTTCATTTCAGCTTTCCCGCAAGCAACAGCTATCACTCCATGGCAGAGGTTGGCTTAATTCTTTCCTTGTAAATTACCAGTGTCTGGTTCATTAACTAGTGACAAGTGCTGTGTAATAATGGGCTAACTGTCCCTGTGGGTTGGGAAGCTTTGTTCTGAAGTGCCTGTCAGACAGGCTCCCTCCGTGGAAACAAAGGGACCAAGAAATGACATCTTAGGCTAAAAACAGTCATGGGCCACTCCTGATCATAACATACCCTAGCTTACCTGGATGAGTAGTCTGCAATTATGGCGTAATTATCCTAGAAAACGCTGTTTGGTTGTAGAATTTCTCATCTTGTTTGGATACCATGTTGCTCTTCTTACATAGGAAGGTAGTTTCATTGGGTTATAAACCCCTATTAAAGTGGAGGTACAGTCTGTACAAGAGGAAAAATAATAGTGACTAACAGTTTCATCTTCACTAGTAATTTAAAAATGCAAATGGAAGCAAGTTACTAATTTCTGCTTATTCAGTTTGAAAATTTAATAATATTTATGTGTGGAGCAAATGCAGAAAACTGAGCTTATGGCTGATAGAAATATAGGTTAGGTAGCCTTGTTTGGAAAGCAGTCTGAAGGCTGATGCTAAAATACTTCAAAGGTTTCCATCTTTTCCAAGGCCAGGAAATGAGCGGTTGCTGATAGATAAGGTGTCTTTGGGCGTAACACATGTTCGAACACCAGATAATGTATTACGTTGAGTCAGTCAACCTCATACAGTGAGTTTTAGGGACCCCAGACTCCAGGAATAAAGCTGTCATTTTAAAAAGCTCATGCTTTTTGACCCAGTAATTCTTCAGCGTTTGTCACAGCAACAAAGATTTATGCTTAATGAGATATACTCCAGCTTTTCTTCATTACATCAGAAATTAGAAACATCTGAGCTTAAGGAGAAGCTTTAAAGAGTGGAGATGCAATCATTTTTAAAAGTTTTTCAGACTTTTTTGGCAATGTGAAAAAATGTGTGTGTATTATAAAGTGTAAAAGAAGGTTTTAGGGCCCAATGCGATAGCCTAGCAGCTCAAGTCCTTGCCTTGCATGCGCCGGGATCAAATAACGCCAGCAGTTCTGCTTCATCCAGTTCCCTGCTTGTGGCCTGGGAAAGTTGAGGACGGCCCAAAGCTTTGGGACTCTGCACCCATGTGGGAGACCCTGAGGAAGTTCCTGACTTCTGGCTTTGGATTGGCACAGCACCGGCCGTTGCAGCTCACTTGGGGAGTGAATCATCAGACAGAAGATCTTCCTCTCTGTCCCTCCTCCTCTCTGTATATCTGCCTTTCCAATAAAAATAAGAAAATCTTAAAAAAAAAAAAAAAAAAAAAAGGTTTTTAAACCAGAAATGTTGTCTACTTCTACAGCGTTTTCCTAAACGATTTTTTTATGACAGAAATAATCAGTGTTCACATTGTAGGCTGTGCTTGTGAATGGTTGATGGTCTTTTATGAAAAGGCTGATATTATGTACTTTTAAGTGTTTTCCAGTTTATGGCCAGTTTTTGTGTCTTTGACTCTTTCCGACCCCCTCTGTTGCCTTGAGGCAATTCCTAGATAGCACATCTTTTAATCTATAGATACAGCTTAAAAAATTGGGTCTCTTAAAGACCATTCCCATCACCATACATGTAAAAGTTGTAGCAATTTCCAGTCAGAGTTCACCTGTCCAGCCTTGTGGTTGATGTTGTGACTCTTTGTTTTGATGAGGTTCATGTGCCGTTGTCCCGCGGAGGGTGCTGCAGGCTGGCTTTGCTCACTGTGCCCTGTGGCTCAGCTGTGTCCCCGTTCGCTCTGTAATTGCCTACAAATTGGTGGTTGGAGCTCACAGCTTGATCAGATTGTCTCAGAGATAGAGATGTACGAATTTCACTTTTATCTTTATTTGTGGACTTTCTTTTGACTCTTGGCACTCGTTTTCACATGGGAAGCTCTCATGCTTATTGTAGTTGCTGAAAATGTATCTTTTTTTTTAAAGATTTATTTATTTTATTACAAAGTCAGATATACAGAGAGGAGGAGAGACAGAGAGGAAGATCTTCCATCCGATGATTCACTCCCCAAGTGAGCCGCAACGGGCCGGTGTGCGCCGATCCGAAGCCGGGAACCTGGAACCTCTTCTGGGTCTCCCACGTGGGTGCAGGGTCCCAAAGCTTTGGGCCATCCTCGACTGCTTTGCCAGGCCACAAGCAGGGAGCTGGATGGGAAGTGGAGCTGCCGGGATTAGAACCGGTGCCCACATGGGATCCCGGGCGTTCAAGACGAGGACTTTAGCTGCTAGGCCGTGCCGCCGGGCCCGAAAATTATCTTTTTTAGAGAGAGAGAGAGAGCCATCTTCCATCTACTGGTGTATTCTCCGATGGTCACAATAGCC
Source organism: Ochotona princeps (assembly GCF_030435755.1). Classification (NCBI taxonomy): domain Eukaryota; kingdom Metazoa; phylum Chordata; class Mammalia; order Lagomorpha; family Ochotonidae; genus Ochotona; species Ochotona princeps. Next base: position 15,879,075 of record NC_080848.1, read on the forward strand.
AAGGCTGGGCCAGGCCAAAACACCAGGAGCCAGGAACTCCATTTGGGTGACAGGGACGCAAATACTGGAGCAAACTTTTGATAGTTTTCCAAGTTGCATTAGGAATGAGCTGGTTCTCCAAATTTGGGATGCCAGCATCACAGGCAGCAACTTAACCCACTAGTTACGTCGCCCCCTGCCTGTTGTCTTAACAGAATTCTACGTAGCTCTGTCACGTTGTTGGCCTACGTGAATATAAATTGCAGACTAAACTAACTCCAAGGAACTCTCTTTTATTTTTCTGCCATCCTTCACAATCTCATGTCTTCATTATGTCTTGTAAATAGTTGTCCTTGTATAGATTTATTTCTTTATTACAGATTTATTTATTTGAAAGGGAGAGTTGAGTAAGCCCTCTCATCCTCTGGTACACTCCCCAAATGGCCACAACAGCTGGAGCTGGGCCAATCCAAATCCAGAAGACCTGAGCTGCTTCTGTGTCTCCCGTGTGTGTGTCTGCAGGGGCCCAAGAACTTGGGTCATCTGCTGCTTTCCTAGGCACATTAGTGGGGAGCTGGATTGAAAGTGAAGCAGCTTGGGCTTGACGTGGTGGTCTAGTGGCTAAAGTCCTTGCCTTGAACACACCAGGTTCCCCTATGGACACCGGTTCTAATCCCAGCAGCTCCACTTCCCATCCAGCTCCCTGCTTGTGGCCTGGGAAGGCAGTCAGGGATGGCCCAAGGCCTTGGAACCCTGCACCCGTGTGGGAGACCTGGAAGAGGTTCCTGACTCCTGGCTTCGGATTGGCACAGCACTGGACGGAAGATCTTCCCCTGTCTCTCCTCTTCTGTATATCTGACTTTGTAATAAAAATAAATAAATCTTTAAAAAAAAAAAAAGTGAAGCAGCTGGAACTTGAACCAGCACTGGTGTGGGATGCTGGCACTGCAGGTGCTGGCATTATAGTTCTGGGCCCTGAAGTCTCAGTGGGGAGGAGGACAATGGTGTTTTCCTGCCAGCAACCCCTGAGATCACCAAGGGGGTGAGGCAATGGCCGGAGACAGCCTGATTGGACATGTCCCTTTATTGTAAAGCAAACACAACTTATGTAGACTAGGAAAGGGGAAGGCAGAAGGGTGGTCCCAGATAGTCCTCCCACCCAACAGTAACATTGTAACTGGCTAGAAGGCTTGTCTATCTCTTAGGACCCTCCAGCCAAGTCACAGGTCACACACAGCTGGAAGCTGTGCCTCAGGTCATGGGCAGGTTAACAGCTAAATCTCACCCACCAGCTAGCATGCAGGGATCCAGGGGCCACAGGCAGGGAGCTGGATGGGGAGTGGAGCAGCTCGGATTAGAACCGGTGTCCATCTGGGATCCTGGCATGTGCAAGGCGAGGACTTTCGCCCCTAGGCTACTGTGCCGGGCCCTGTGTCTCAATTCTATCAGACTGCTTCTGCTTCCTTAGCTGGAGCTTGCTAGCTCGCCATCCTCTCTGAAGGTCCTTCCTCACCTCTTTTTGCCCCTATTTCTTTACCATCTGCTGTCCAAATCTGAGTTTGTCTTCTTTGTTACTACCATGTTAGTTGTATATTTGTTCTAAGCGCACATGCACAGCTTGGGAGAGGGGTTCATGTCTTTTTCCGACAACAGAATTGCCCATGTACATACAGTAGCACTCAGTAAATGTTGGGTTGAGGTACCGTTCATGAGGATGGAATGTAGAGGCTGCGGGAGGGCACAGAAACCATCCAGGTCTTGGGGAAAGCGATTTTACTGCCATTGCAGAAAACCAGCCTTGCTAGGCAAGCCCTGTGTCCTCTTCCCACCCCAGTTGCTATTTGTGTTAGTGATCACACGCTGGAAACCCGAGAGCACGTAGCCTGGCTCCCCTCCCTAGAAAGCTCTTTCAGGTGCTCTGGAGAGAACAGCTGGCCTGTCACAGCCTCCTGCTGGCACTGGGAGGGCAGCAAGCTGGGGGATAAGGCACTCGGCTTTGGCGTTGGCTTTGCTGAGTTTGCCCATTTGTTGGGATGATGCCCTGGCTCTGTGGAGGGAATTAACATCCTGGGGCTGCTTTAAGGGTTTGTTGCTGTTAAGCTGCTTTCATCCTTTGATCTCACGCGTAATTACAGAGGGATGGAAAAATTAGAATAGGATTGTCATTGGTGACTGCATTTCTAAATACTTTGTCTTCTTTCATCCCTCATTCTTTGTTTGGTTTTAGAAATTGTCATTTAAAAAATTATACTGAGATGGGCCTGGTGTGGTAGCCTAGTGGCTAAAGTCCTTACCTTGCATGCACCGGGTTCCTATATGGGCGCTGATTCTAATCCCAGTGATCCCACTTCCCATCCAGCTCCCTGCTTGTGACCTGGGAAAGCAGTTGAGAACAGTCCAAAGCCTTGGGACCCTGCACCCATATGGGAGACTTGGAAGAGGTTCTGGGCTTCTGGCTTCAGATTGGCTCAGCTCCAGCCGTTTTGTGGCCACTTGGGGAGTGAATCATCAGACAGAGATCCTCTCTGTCTCCTCCTCCTCCTCCGTGTATCTGACTTTTCAATGAAAAGAAATAAAATCTTTTAAAAAATTTGTACTGAGATGGGCATTTAACCAAGAGTCAGCATGCCTATGTCCAGGGGTGGGCCTTGTGACACAGCTGATTAAACCCTGGTTTGGGACACTTAGATCCCACAGAGTTACCTGTTCAAGTCCTGGCACCTCCCCTTGTGATCGGCTTCCCTGCACACCTGGGAAGCAGCACATGCTGTTCCGAGTCACTGGGTTCCTGTGCTGTCGCGGGAGAACCAGCTAGAGTTTCTGGCTCCTGACTTCAGCCTGGCCCAGCCCTGGCTATTGTGGGCATTTTGGGGAATGAACCAGTGGATGAAGTTTCTCTGTCTCAAATAAATAAACTAATTAAAATTATACAACTTAATGGGTGAATGCAGCAAAATTATTAAGACAGCAAAAAAAATGACTAGAGGCTAAAGATAACCATCTGTGTATCTCTATATTCATGTATATGCCCAGGTGGAGTTTTTGGTTTTGGTTTTTATGATGCAGGAGTTGTACTCTTAGTATTGTCCTGTGTTTATGTCAAGTCATTTGGCCATGTGTCCTGTTGAGAAGAGGTCATTACAGATGCATCGATTTCTAACCAAACCTTGGTTATTTTGTAAAAATAGCTTTATTGCTTTATTTATTTGAAAGGCAGAGCAAGAGAGAGAAGCGAGAGGGAGCAAGAACAGGAACGCTTGCGTCTGCAGGGTTTCTCCCAAATGGCAGTAAAGGCCAAGGCTGAATCGGGCTGAAGGCAGACGCCTGAACCTCCACCCCAGTCACCCGTGGGGTGGCAGAGCCCCAAGCACTTGGGCCTTTTTCCGTTTCCCTCCCAGGTGCATCAGTTAGAGTGCTGGGTGGCAAACAGGGCGGCTGGGACTTGAACCGGCATTCATGTGAGATGCCAGCATTGCAGGCATCAGCTTATCTTGGGCATCACAATGCTGGCCCCATCTTGGACCATTCTTACTCTGATCAATTGCAGTTGTAATATGTAGCTAATAACATTGTTACTTTGTACAATTGCATGGAAGTGGGGCTACTGGGATTAGAACCAGCACCCATATGGGATCCCAGCATGTGCAAGGCGAGGACTTTAGCCACTAGGCTACCGCGCCAGGCCCAAAAGTTTTGTTGTGTTTGAGAGGTAGAGAGAGAGCAGGAGCTAGCAGATGGGCAGAGTGAGTGAGCTCCTGACTGCTGGCTCAGTTCCCAAGTGTCTGCTATGGCTGGGACAGTGCTAGCAAAGCTGGGAGCTGGGCACCCAAGATTCCAGTGCAGGGGATGGGAACCCAATTATTTGGATAATCACCAGCACTGCCCGGAAGCTGGATTTAGGTGCTGAAACTGGGAATTGACCCACATACTTGGTTGTAGAATGCAGGTATCAACCAGGAGGCTGAGTAAACTCCCACTCGTATTTTAGTGAGAGTGTTTGCATCTGGATTCCTAAGGGATATTGGCCCAAAGTTTTCGCATAGCCTTATTCTCAGCATCAGAATAATTTTGACCTCACAAAATAAAATGTACCAACACTCATGCGTTTTTATCTATATTTATTTAAAAGGCAGAAAAAATACCAACAGGACTCAGTCTCCTACGCACCAGATCACAGATAGTGCTGGGCAGGCCAGAGTCGGGAGCTGACAGTCTGTCACCTGGGTGGAGGGATCCAACTTCATACCACCCTTCTGGGCGCACATCAGCAGGACACTACAGTTGGCAACAGAGCCGGACCTCAAGCGCAAGTGTTCCAAAGTAGGATGCGCTGGACCAAATACCCGCACCCCCACCGAAACGCTCTTTAATGCCTATCAAGTCAGTGCCAGCACAGCGAAAAAAGAAACCCCCTGGAGTTCAAGTCTACCACTCGCAGCCTGCGGTGCGGTGCCCATTTCTTGAAGTGAACTTGACTCGGTAATGGTCTCCTTCGGGCTTTCCTTTCTCGCAGGTTCCTGGCGCTGACTTCCCTCCGTCTGGTGTTCCTACTTGCGTTTGGCCTGATGATCATTGTGTGTATTGATCAGTGGAAGAACAAAATTTGGCCTGAGATGAAAGGTGAGTCTCACAGCATTTGGAATACTCAGAGGCAGGAAGGGGTCTCTTCTCAGCTCTGTACCTTTAGTTTTGGGGGGGTTCCCTCATCGGTAGTGGAGCTGGGGCTCTCATTTGAAGGGTTTGCTTCAGAGGACACTTGCAGCGCTCGTGATGCTGCGTTGGTGGTTCCATGGAACTGGTCCGGCCTTCCCACGGTTGGGAAGCTCAGGAAGTGTGTTGTTCCCCACGTTTTGACGGGGGACATTCTTGCCAGCTTAATTGCCCTTGGGAAGAAGTGACCTTTAGTTTTTTTTGTTTTTTTTTTTTTTTTTTAGAGTGCATTTTATTTTATTGGAGGAGTTGAAAAGGAAATATACACACTTTTCTATGAAATACGTGCCTGTTCTATGAAAATTCTTACCATTGATACAAACGTATTAGGGTTGGCATCATTGTGCTGTGCTCCCTGGTACAGTATATTCTTTTTTTTTTTTTTTTTAATTATTTATTATTTAACTTCAGTAATTACATTGTATTATGTGACACAGTTACATAGATACTTGGGTTCTCCCCACCCCTCCCCAAACCCTCCCACCATGGTGGATTCCTCCACCTTATTGCATAACCACAGCTCAAGTTCAGTGACCTTTAGTTTTGATTTTTTGATTTTTGTTTGTTTATTTTCCAACAATTCTCTTTGGATACCACATCTTTACTCCTGAAGCAATATCAATTTACCTCTCAGGAATTTCTTTAAAATTTTTTTAAAGATATTATTTATTTTTATTGGAAAGGCAGATATACAGAGAGGAGGAGATACAGAGAGGAAGATCTTCTGTCTGATGGTTCACTCCCCAAGCGGCCGCAATGGCTGGAACTGAACCAATCCGAAGCCAGGAGCCGAGAGCTCTTCTCCGGATCTCCCACGTGGGCGCAGGGTCCCAAAGCTTTGGGTCATCCTCTACTGCTTTCTCAGGCCACAAGCAGGGAGCTGGATAGTAAGTAGGGCAGCCAGGATTACAACCAGTGCCCATATGGGATCCCAGCCCATGCAAGGCGAGGACCTTAACTGCTGCGCTTTCGTGCCGGGACCCTAAATTGTTTTGATCTAATTTTAATTTCTTTGAATTTTTGAGGCAGTCAGCCTTTGTAAGTTACAGCAAATGCCCTAAGATCAGGTTTCTCCTTCAACGACTGAACATGCATGGACTAGACATATCCACATACATAAACATATGGACAGTTAAATGACAGATGCAGAGCAGTATCAGAGATGTCACACTGCCGTGTGTGACCCAAATATTTGTCCTGTATTTTGGCCGTAGCTTAAGAAATGAGTGAAATCATTATTTGGACAGGTGGAGAGAAAGTGTATCCAGAGGGGTTCCTGCCTCCATTATCCTAACAAGCACAATTAAAAAAGAATGAGGGCCCGGCGGCGTGGCCTAGCGGCTAAAGTCTTTGCCTTGAACGCGCTGGGATCCCATATGGGCGCCGGTTCTAATCCCGGCAGCTCCACTTCCCATTCAGCTCCCTGCTTGTGGCCTGGGAAGGCAGTTGAGGATGACCCAATGCTTTGGGACTCTGCACCTGCGTGGGAGACCCGGAGGAGGTTCCTGGTTCCCGGCTTCGGATCGGCGCAGCACCGGCTGTTGCTCTCACTTGGGGAGTGAATCATCGGACGGAAGATCTTCCTCTCTGTCTCTCCTCCTCTCTGTATATCTGACTTTGTAATAAAAATAAATAAATCTTTAAAAAAAAAAAGAATGAGAGCAGAAAACTGATCGCTGTGTTTAGAATGAAGAGTTCGTTAGAGAACCAGGTGGCTTTCAAATACATAAATAAATCTTTAGAAAAAAATAGCTGGGCAATAAAGCCTGTTTGGGTTAGATCTTCTGAGGCCTTGCAGTAAAAGCTGGAAGTTTAGGCTTTATTCTGTAACTAGTGGGTGTTCTTTGGGATGTCCTGAAATCAGCGCCTCCTGCTGAGGTGACGGGATGAGTTTGCTAACATTAAGTTAGGACCACGTGGAAGGGAGCTGGGAAGAGGGCTACCTGTTGGAGGGGACTTGTGGCATTGTCCTTGTGCGAAGTGGTGAGAGAAGTGTGGTAAAAACAAAGGTTGGATGGCTTGAAGAGGTTTGAGGAAGATGCATCAAGACCAGTAATGGTTGGCCTGGGAAGCAGAAGAATACAAACTACTGTTGCGACTTCACAGGTCAGAAGGGGCAAGAGGCGTGCAGTCCGCCGATGACAGCAGGGACTTGCCTGGGAGTGTGAGTGAGGAAAATGGTCATTGGTGAGGCATTGGCATGCTATTAAAACCAGACCAGAGAGCAGTGTTTAAATACATCCCCATCCTGTTTTATAGAGACTTCAAGGAATCGTGTAGTTCATGTGCTTGATTTATGGCTGGTGAACGGCAAGAGATGATGTTGTTTGGAGCAGATAATGGGTCCCTTTAAAGAGAACAGGCAAATTTATAGGATTGGCATCCTTACATCATGCCACAGCAGCCTGGCATGCTCAAGGGGTGGGATGGACCGTTTTACTCAGACACCTCTGCTCTCAGCAGAGGTCATTAGAACGAGACTCCCTTGTCCCCTTCCCCCACCCGACATGAAGAAACGAACAGAAAGAAGGCATTGTTCCCTTGTCCCCAGCTCCCTGACACTGACAGTGTAACCTGGTGTCTCCTTTGTGTTGGATTTTACTGTTTTCTCTCCCCAAAACCTGTTAAAACATGAGCTGTCAGACCAACAGCCTAACATTCTTGTGTTTAGTTTTTCCTACCAACTAATGCTGGTGTTTGTTTTAATATTGTAGTGCCAAGACCCGACGCGTTAGACAATGAGAGGTACGGACCACTGATCCCTTCTTTGTCGCTCTGATTGACTCTTCTATAATAATCCAGTTATGTGTTGCTAACCCGTGCTCTGGACCCAGTGTAAGCGGAGAATGTGATCTGCTCCAAGTATTTGTTTTAGCAAGTCCTAGAGTTGAGGCAGCAGCACGCTGAGAGGGGCCGGTGTGCTGTGAGCAGTAGGAGTCCCACGAGAGCAGTGTCCTAGTGCCCCATCCCCTGACGTGCCAGGGTGTTCACAGCAGTGTGCCCCAGTGTGAAAACAGAGAGACGGCTGATTCTGTCTGCCTCCCGGTTTTTCTGCCAGGTCATGTAGTGTTTTCTGTGACCTCTGGCTATTTAAAGATGCTGGTCAGAAAACACACTGGTTCCTGGCATCGGCCAATGCCAAAGATTCTGTTTGTGTCTTACAGTTCCCACTTTCATTGCTCAGTTCATCCACCCCTTATGTTTGGTCTGAGGAGTTTTCTCTACTGTGGTTAGTTTTGGATTTGCTGTATTCGTTTTCCCTCTGAGGGGCGCATCCCTCTGCTCTCCCTCCCTGCCCCCGGCAGCAGTGGTGGCCATCGGGCTGTGCTGTTCTTTGCCCCCGGGGGACAGAAGTCCCAATGAACCCCAGTGGCCTGAGTACAGGGGGAGAAAGACTTCCAGGGCCCTGGTGCTGGTGGCAGGTTTACACACGTGGCCTGGGCTGCTTGCTCACAGGGTGGAGTTGTCAGAACAAGTTTCGCCTCCCTGTCCCCAAATTCAAGTTTCAACCTGGAGAGCCGGGAAGAGTCACGCTTCCCCTCCTGAGCACCTGGGACTAGCCACTCCCCAACCCTGTTCAGACCACAGGCAGCCAGATGGGGGGACCCTCAGCACCTTCCTTTCACAGCTCCCCCTTCTCTCTCCCGTAGCTGGGGCTTTGTGCACCCTCGGTTGCTCAGCGTGCCCGAGCTCTGCCACCATGTAGCTGAAGTCTGGGTTAGTGGGACCATTTTCATAAGGAACCTGTTGCTTTTCAAAAAGCAAAACCCAGGCAAGGTAAGACTCTTCCCTTTCTCACTTCCCTCTCCAGCCTGTCAGTTCAGTTCGTGCTAACCCGACATGGCTGTTCTATGGGGTGTCCTCACTGAAGGAAGAAAAGGTTGGGACACTTCCTGGAGGCCAGGGGGGTTGTAGGAAGGGTTCCGTGCAGCCACTGAGACCGCGGGTGTGGCGGGCCTCCAAGGGGCGGTGTGCTCACCCCTTTTCTCAGGCCATGTTCTTGTTCCAAGAGGGGGAAAAGAAAGCTTGCTTGTGTGCATTCTATGTCATTTAAAACATGTGGCAGGCTGTTGGGTTTTTTGGTTTTGTTTTTTTTTTCTTTTTTTTGCTTGTTTGTTTTGTTTTGTTATGTTTTGTTTCTCACTTTGACTTTAAAAAACCCAATGCTAACGCTTGCTTTCAGAGAGAATTTTTGGCTCAGTCCTGTTTGAACCAGTTTTCTGGCATGAAAGGTGTAGCCCTGTGAGGTTAGCTATGTAAAAGCAGTTTGAGTGGAAGGGGTTGGTCCTCCTTTTTCTCCCAAACTGGATATAAGAGTGGCAGCTTTGTCACTGATGTGTCCATTCTGAGTCACATTGCCACATTTCACCCCCACCCCAACCTCCACCATGTGGCAGAAACTTAATGCTGTGTCTCTCTTCCCCCCCAGTTCTGCCTGCTGAGCTGCGGGGTCCTGACCTTTCTGGCCGTCCTGGGTCGTTATGTGCCCGGGCTCCTGCTGTCCTACCTGCTGCGTGAGTATGCCACACACCTACACCATAAGTGTTTCCAGTTACAGCCAGCTCTGGGGCAGAGGGAAGACTTTTGTTGTATTTTGGTTCTTTAGGAAATAACCTTTTCATTTTATGGCCTGTTTAGTATGTTGAAAATACTTTTCTTCTCACCTGTAGTCAGCTCCCCACATATAGTCTTTTTTTTTTTTTTTTAAGTTTAAAAATACATTTAGTGTCATCTACTTGAAAGGCACAAGAGAGAGGTAAAGAGAGAGCTTCCACCATCTGCTGTTTTGCTTTCCAAATACCTGCAGCAGCCAGGGCTGCGCCAGACCACGGCTGGAAGCCTACCCAATAGAGGTCCCATACACGAGGGGCCTGTGCCCAAGCACTTGGGCCGTTGTCTGCTGCCCCCCAGGCGCACTCACAGGAAGATGGATGAGAAGTGGAGTGGCCAGGGCTCACACTGGGACCCCAAGAGCGGGTACGGGTACCACCACCAGCAGCTTCTTCAGTCCACTCTGCCCCTCAAGTCTGTTTCTTCAAGCTTGATCTTAGAAACTGACAAGAGTCCAGTAACACTATATAACCAACTGTACTCAAGCTGCGTGTCCCTGTTCGAGTAGGGAATTAGAGAGTCTGCAGAGCTCTGGCTGCTCTCAGATGTACTCAAGCTGCGTTTCCCTGTTCGAGTAGGGAATTAGAGAGTCTGCAGAGCTCTGGCTGCTCTCAGAGGGCTCCTCTGCGAGGGTCTTTCATGCTGGGGCACCGCCCCAATCCTGGACATTTTTGTAAATGGAGCCACTTGCTGTGGTATGTGCTCTGCTGGTTGGGGACTAGAAGAACTGAGTCGCTCTGCCAGTGCCCACTGTATCTCAGGATCCCACGTGATTTATCGTATAGTTTCTGAGGCATCGCCACCATTTAGCAGTGCTTACAGCTCGTGACACATGCACATGACCACCACCTCGCTCTGTCCGTACTCTTGTTGGGTGCAGCCCTGTTCTAGGCCCTGTGGGTGGCCTAGGCCATGGAAATCCCCCCGCCTTCAATGACCATAAGAAATAAGGAGAACTCTTTCACACCAAGTGTTGAAGCCCTAAGGACACAACAGCACCAGGACAGTGGGATTGGTTTTTGTAGCCCATTCTTCATTTTTCCACCCATTTCCCTGTCTTGGTCCCAGTTGTGTCCATGATGATGTGGCCCCTTGCTGTGTACCACCGACTGTGGGATCGAGCATATGTACGGCTGAGGCCAGCCCTGCAGCGGCTGGACTTCAGCGTCCGTGGCTACGTGATGTCGAAGCAGAGAGAAAGACAGTGTAAGTTGCACATGGGGAGACTTCCTTTCACTTGGGCAATCTGGGGCAGAGAAGAAGCCACTGGGGTGGACATGCAGGTCCCTGAAAGCAGAAAGATGGTACGATTAGGAAACAGCTAGCTCTGTCCCAGGGAATCCTCTCTCTCTCTCTCTCTCTCTTTTTCAAAAAATTTATTTTTATTGGAATGGCAGATTTACAGAAAGAGGGAGAAAGATCTTCTATCCACTGGTTCGCTCCCCAAGTGACCACAACGGCCAGAGCTGAGCCAATCTGAAGCCAGGAGCCTCTTTCAGGTCTCCCACACGAGTGCAGGGTCCCAAGACTTTAGACTGTCCTGTACTGCTTTCCCAGGCCACAAGGAGGGAGCTGGATGGGAAGTGGAGCAGGCAGGACACGAACCAGCGCCCATATGGGATGCCAGTGATGATTAAAACTGCCAAGGACATTCGGATACTGACCAGAGGGACACCCAGCACTGAACTTTTCCGTCTATCTAGTCTCGTCAAGTTGGGTATTTCATTAACCCTTGGCTTCAAAGAGCCCTGCATGTGGTCATCAAGGTCCATCTGCCCATGGGCCAGTCTGATGAATTGTACAAGTCCTTAAAAACCAGATTTTAGGACAAAAATTTTAATTTTTATTTTATTTGAAAAGCAGAAAGAAACAGAAATCTTCCATCTGCTTGTTCACTCTCCACATGCCTGCAGTAGGCAGGGCTGGGACAGGCTGGATGCAGGAGCCAGGTGCTCCATCCAGGGTCCTGCGTAGTGCCTAAGGACTGCAGAGTCTGCATTGTCAGGAAGTTGGATGGGAAGCAGGTCCACCAGGACTCCAATCCAGCGCTCCAACATGGGATGGCCACATCTTCGCCCTACAAAAGCCTGATCTAGTCTTACCACCTTTCTTCTCTCCCAGCCCATCTGAGAATTGCTGGCAAGCCTGATAGCTAGTCATCTGACTGCAATGGAAATGTGCTGGTGTTGGTGCAGGGAGGGACTCTAGGAGAGAGCCAGCCTGGTCCTGTGTTGATAGCTTACACTGTCTCTCGGGCTCAGCATCCTGTCCTTCAGGGTGCAATGGACACTTAGGGCTGCCCTCACAGGGGCTCCTGGCTGTCCTGCTCTGACTTCCTGCCTTGAAAGTTTAATGAGGGGTTTGTCCCTTGAAGAAAAGCCTCAAAGCCGCCTTCTCTGTCTACGCAGTGCGCCGCCGAGCTCTGCATCCTGACCGGCCCACGGACAGTCCCAGCGACAGCGAAGAGGAGCTTGCTGCCTTCTGCCCTCAGGTACCTGGTGGGTGGGAGCTGCGCCGCTGGCTGCTTGTCTTGACTCCCCCTGCTCCCACTCTGGCAGTTCACAGAAGTTACAGGCAGTTCCCTGGAGACCCTTGCTCCCAGGAGCACTGGTGAGGGGAGGAGCTTGCTGGGTCTCTGCAGCCTGGGTAACCAGCACTCCTTCATCCACGTCCCCTTTCACTGCCATGGAAGAACTCCCAAAGCTGTGTTTGTGTGAACTTTTATTTATTTGAAAGGGAAGAGTTAGAGGAGGGGCTGTCTGCTAGTTCACTCCCCCAGATGGCTGCAGTGATCGGGGCTGGGCCAGGCCAAAGAGAGGGGCCAGGAATGCCATCCGGGTCTTCCATGTTGGTGGCAGAAGCCTGAGCACCTGGGCCATCCTTTGCCACTTTCCCAGGCACATTAACAGGCAAGATCAGAACTGGAGAAGCTGAGACTCAACCAGCACTCAAACGGGATAATAGTGTGGCCGATGGCAGCTTAACCACCTGCTCCGTGCTTCTTGCCCCTGATGTGGTCATTGTCTGAACGGCTAACCCACCCTGAGGTCTGGGCAGTGTGTGTGTCTTGCTGCTCACCTGTGGGAAATATGTTCTGAATCAGTGACATGGTAAAGATGGAGACCAAGATTTCTGTCTGCTCCTGGTAGAGCTGGGTCCCTGGGTGGTGCCCAGGGCCAGCTTGTGAGTGAAGGCTGTCACTGCGGGCTGCTCCCGGCGACATCCTCTCCTCAGGCGTGTCGCTCTTCTCTTCCCCTAAGCTGGATGATTCTGCTGTTGCCAGGGAATTGGCCATCACCGACTCCGAGCACTCAGACGCTGAGGTCTCGTGTACAGACAATGGCACATTCAACCTCTCAAGGGGCCAAACACCACTCACAGAAGGCTCCGAAGGTGAGGGCTCCGACTGCTGCTTCTAGGTGTCCCTGGACAGAGGGGACACTGATGCTGCCACCTTCCCGTGTCCCGAGCTGTCCACTAAGGGGCCAACAAGGCACCAGCCCTGTTTGAACCCTTAGTCCGTAAGTGGAGAGGAAAAGCCAGCCATCCCTGTGGGTTTTCCTTTATTCTGGAATCCATGGAGGGAAAAATAGTCATGTGGGGTTAGTGGGGAATGGGGCAGGGAATTGCACTGGGGCTGAGCACTGTGATGGCTCAGACACCCCGTGTGTGTGTGTGTGTGTGTGTGTGTGTGTGTGTGTAGTGCCAGGCGTGTGTGTGGAGTGCTTGGACTGAGCACAACCATGGCTCAGGCACTGCTGTGTTCCCCAGACCTCGATGGGCACAGCGATCCGGAGGAATCCTTTGCCAGAGACCTTCCCGACTTCCCTTCCATCAATGTGGATCCCGCCGGCCTGGATGACGAGGATGACACCAGCATCGGGATGCCCAGTCTCTTGTCCCGTGTGCCAGCAGGCGCCGAGGAGCCCCAGGCGCCCACTGCCCGCCGCGATGAAGCCATGCTGCTTGGTGCTTTACCTGCAGGTTCCAGGCTCACCAGCAGCCTCGCCAGCTTGGTCTCACAGGGCATGATCCAGCTGGCCTTGTCCGGGGCCTCCCAGCCAGGCCCAGCCGGCCCACCAACCCGGAGAGCAGCAAGAGGCCTCCTCCAGGCTCCCAGTTCAGACCTGGACACTGATGCTGAGGGAGATGACTTTGAACTTCTGGACCAGTCAGAGCTGAGTCAGATGGACCCTGCAAGTTCTAGGAGTCACTGAGACAGGACTGCTTTTGGGGATCACTGTGGTTTAGGTTTTTTTCCCCCATCCCACTTAGGGTGACGGGACAAAGGCAGAGTACAGGTCCCATGCCCTGACACACGTATGCCGGGGGGCCTGGCTGACGCACAGAGGCTGCCTTAGTGGGGGACACTCACTCCCCCGTCCCCAGCTGCACCCTCATTTCTGTGCTCAGTCACTGAAGTAAAAGTGTGCCACTTCCCCCAGGAAGGCTTCCATCTGTCACGCTGGTACTTTGGGGACAGAGTAGTCAGGGACATTGCTTCCCCTCCAAGTAGGTGCTGCTGTTTGCTGTTAGGCTCGGGTCCTCTGGGACCCTCAGTGATAGACAAATCCATCCCTTCCTTCCTCCTGTCTCTGCTCCCCGCAGCCCCAAAGACGGACAGCAGCCACGCAGACGGGGTCATCATCTTTTGTTGAAACAGTTTGGTTTTATCAAGTGAGCTTGTCCTTTGGTTCTGCTGCGCAGACCTGCTCCCCACAGCCTGGCCCAGCCCAGGGCTCCAGAGTACTGCTGTGAGGTTGAAGTGATGTGGGTATGATGCAGGGATGAGCCTCTTCCACACCAGCCCAGGCCCTGCAGGTGGGGGCAGCTGGCTGGGAGGAGCCGTGAGCATCCCAAGGTCTCGTGGAATCTTCTGGAGCTGTGTGGTTGTCCTTGGTGCTGCTAAGTCCTGGCTGTGTTGGACCATCACAGCCTGAGCAGTGAGCAAAGCAATACCATACCTACGTCTGGTCCTCGCGCTGCCCTGCTCCTCCTCTGGAGAGGCAGTAACCCCCTGGGGGATGGCGAAGTAGCACTTTACAAGCGGCTCCCTGGCCCTCCTCCCTGGGGCCACCAGCTCCTCTTGCACCAGCTCTTCCTACTCGTCAGTCGGCTCCTTCCCTGCTTTTCAGCTGCTTCCCAGCGTGGCAGGGCCCCCTTGAAGGATGAGCCCAGTCAGCAAGCTGTAACCAGCAGGGACCACTCTGAGGGTCACTTGTTCTGCAGTCCCCCTATTCCCTTGTGAAATCATGTGAGACAAACCCAAAAAGGGTGATTGGCACTAAACCTGTGCCAGTCAGCTCAAGCCAAACCCTGCGTCCCTCTTGCCCTCTACGTGAATCCTTTGCTAATCCTCAGGGACCACTCCCCCTTGACACCCCGGTACTTGGGTGAGGGATGTTGGACAGAGCTCATTTTCACGTGCAGTGTGCAGCCATGTTTGCCCGTGGTTAGTGGACGGGGTGGAGATGGTGAACAGTGCGAGGGGAGGAGCCAGGAGTCCGCTGTGCAGTCACTCACCTTTGTGTGAAGTTAGGGGGAAGGGTGTCCCTCCCCCCGCAGGCTGCTTAGACGGGCTCCGGACACCTTGACGGCTCCTCTGTGAGTTCTGATGTGGGGAAGATGGGAGGTGGGGAAGGAGTGGAATTGTGTGTTCGCATGAATGTGTGCAGCTTCAGGCCGTGGGAGTTGGCAAGAGGGAGGGAAGGAAAGAGAGCAAAACCTTTGAACAGTGTCTTCTTGTACCTGGGGGGATCCTGCTCTGAATCTCCTTCGTCCTCCACTGTGAATTGGGAGTGTGGGGGGTGGGTGCTGGGGAATAAATCTTGTATGAGAACAATCTTCAAGAGACTGATGTTGAACTGATGTCCTGTCTCGATAGATCTTGTCTGTTGCTCTAAGTTCTGATGAATCTGTCACGCTGACAGACTCCTCAGAAGAGGAAAGTCAGGCCCAGGGTTCCCTTTGTGATGGCCAGAGCCACAGTATGAGGCCACGCCCCCTCCTGGGGCACCCAGAGTGTGGTTGGCACTCACCTGGCCTTGAGCCCGCAGTTCCTCCCCAGTCCTCTTCTGCCTTCCCAGGCCACAAGCAGGGAGCTGGATGGGAAGTGGCGCGTTCAAGGCGAGGACTTTAACGGCTAGGCTACCGCGCCGAGCCCCAGCTCTGTACTCTGCTTCTCGGGATTGCCTCCTAAATATGGAAGACAGCCCGGGTTTCCAAGGGTCAGGGAGTACCAGGCTCCTCCGTGGGATTCTGAGCTGCCAAGGACAGCTGCTCTCTGGCCTTCAGATGACCTTAGAAACTAGAAATGCTTATTTCGGGCACTGGCCTGTTGGTCACTGTGGTCAGGAGTGGAAAGCACCTGTCAGGTGTTGCCGTGGCATTGGGCTAACGAGAAACTTGTGCAAGCTTTGTGGCTGAAAAACGGCCCCTTCTACCCTACTCTTCCTGGGTGAACCAACCACAGCGGTTGGGGAGCGCCCCCTGTAAGCGAATCTGGGTAACGGGGTTCGGGCTCGCCCTGTGGTTATTCTTATAGATGACTGCCCGAGGAACAGCTGGGATCCGAACTCGAGCCCCAGAGCTGGTGGGAGGCCCCGGCCAGGGAGGCTGTTCCTGAGGTTGGTTCCTGTCCTTGGTCTAGCCAGGCGCACCAGTGCTCGGCGGCGGCTGCAACCGGGTCTGGAAGCCCGAAGGCGTCCTTGGCCGCCTCGCTCCCCAGGGGCGCAGAACCCGAGGCGAGGGGCGAGGGGTTGAGGCGGACAACAGCGTCTGGCCGGCACCGCGAAGCCCTTGAGCCAATCACCGCTTGAGGCTCTCCCTCACGTCCTCGCCGCCGGAAGGAGCGTCGCCCCGAGCAACCAGCACGGCCGGTTTTCGATTGTGGCGGCGGGAAGCCATGAGTAAAGGCCGAGCCGAGGCGGCGGCGGGAGGTAACCGGGGGTTGGGGTCCCGCGGGAGGCCTGGGGGGCCGCGAAGGAGGAGTTGGAGGCCGGCTGACACCCCGCCCGGCGTCGGCGCCCCCCGCAGCCCCCGCCATCCTCCTGAAGTACCTGCAGGAGCAGAACCGGCCCTACAGCGCCCAGGATGTGTTCGGGAACCTGCAACGGGAACATGGACTGGGCAAGACGGTGAGGGCCCTTTCTCGGAGGCCCCTCCCCGTGGGTCAGGCCGGGGTCCTGCCGCCGCCCGGGCCCAAGACGCCACCGGCGGCCCCTCCTCCCCTCTCCCCCTTCCAGGCGGTAGTGAAGGCGCTGGAGCAGCTGGCCCAGCAAGGCAAGATCAAAGAAAAGGTGTACGGCAAGCAGAAGATCTATTTCGCTGATCAGGTGAGGGCGACCCGCACGGATGACCCGGCTTTGTGTGTGAGCGTCGAGCCCCCAGGAAGGTGGTCTGTGGCAGGCTGGTTCCAAGGGGGCGTCTTTAACCCAAGTCGTGCAGGCTGGCCTCTTCGTGCCAGCCAGACTTCGTGAGGGTTCAGTCCTACGTGCCCTTCTGGACTCTGACAGTCACAGGGCCTAAATGCAGGCGTGCTCCTTCACTTTTCTTCCTTGTGACTCACACAAAGCTAGGCAGTCTCCATGGGATAGAAAATGGACCACCCGAGGGACCCTGGCTCACCAGCCCCATGTGTCCCTGAAAGCCAGACAGCCCAGAGGTGGTGGTGCCCCGATCCCTTTGTGCTTCGCTTGGAGTTTGGGACCCTTCTGCCTCTGCCCAGCCTGCAATTACCTTTTAGAATTGGCCTGGGGTGTCACCTGCCCAGGCAGCCTTCCCAATACTCAGCCACCTGATGCTCTTGCAGGCCTTTATTAGCCCTTCCGACACCAGCTGGGGCTGGTTACCTTGGTCGGGCCTGAAGCTCCTCCAGGGCACACCCTGGCCCCATCTCACATTCATTGTCATTTGTCCATTCAGCACCCCTGGGTGTCTGACAGCGGCAGACATTATCTGTTTGGCCCAAGCTTCAGGCAGGGATCACTCCCCCACTCAGTGTGACTGCTCTGTTGACTTCTGGGGCGGGGGGTGTGCCTGATCTGTCTTCATTCCTCCGCCCTGCTGTGACGGGACAGCAGGCACCAGGGACTATAACAAATGGCCTGGCTTTTCCCAACACTTGTCTTTGGCAGCCGCGAGCTGGCTGGCCCAGTTGGCTAGCCTCTGCACCGAAGGTTCACCTTGCCCAAGCCTAAGGCCCCAAACTGCCTGCAGGATCCTCACTGGTCCCTGGCAGGGTCCCCTGGAGCAGCCGGGAGGGAAGAGCCCGCAGACTTGCGCTGGAGCCCCTTATTCAGTGAGCTCCCACCAGGCCCTGCTACTGGCAGGCTTCCTGTTCTGGAGCCCTGCACGCAGGGCTGCCCCATGATACTATCTCCAACCTGGTGAGGGCTGTAGCTGGTGGTGGCATGGTATTTCTGTACCGCTGAGTGTCCTGAAAGCTTGGCAGTGCCTGGTGACAGGCATCAGGTTCCACATTTCTTTTTAAATCTTTTATTGGGACCAGTACTCACTGATTTTTCTCCAAAGTGACCTCCATGGTCTCCTCAGGGCCCCCTCAATGGTTTGCAGGCTTTTTTCCCAGCTGCGTTCCCATCTGTCCTCACATCACGTGGCTGTGCTTGCCCTTGTCTCTGGCAGGCCCAGTTTGATGCAGTGAGCGACGCTGACCTCCAAGGCCTGGATGCCCAGATCGTGGCCCTGACCACCAAGGTGCAGAGCTTGCAGCAGAGCTGCCGCCACATGGAGGCTGGTAGGCCTGGGTCAGCCCTGCAAGACGCCGCAGTGCCAGGTTCCTTGTGCAGGTCAGGAATTAGTACTCAGTGAGGGGTTCGCTTCAGCCAAGACTCCTCTCCTGCCCCATTGGGCACTGCATGACACGTCTGATAACTGATGGCTTCTGTGTCCTGCAAGCAGCACACACATGTGCCTTCCCTGCCACCAACATGGGTACGTGTGCCACATCCCCCTTTACATGAGCTTAACTGGCTGCTCCCAGGTCTGCTGGCCCACACCCCCACCACTTCCAGATACAGGAAGAACAGGAAGATGCTTTGTTGTGTCAACCCTGTCCCCAGAAGGGAATCTGTTGTGGACAGAGCAGGGAGCATGACAGGAGACAGCTCAGGAAGCACACCTGGTGGGGGGCAAGTCCCCTCCTCGGGCAGTGACCCCACTGGGGTGCTTTCAGAGCTGAAGGACCTGACGAGTGCCCTGACCACTCCGGAGATGCAGAAGGAGATCCAGGAGTTGAGGAAGGAATGTGCGGGTTACAGGGACAGACTTGAGAACATCCGAGCGGCCACCAACCACGTGACTCCTCAGGAGAAGGAGCAGGTGAGCCGGGAGGGCCGTGACCCAGTGGGCTGCCACTGGCCAAGGACTTAGAGTAGCCTGTTGCTCCCTCCAGGTGTACAGGGAGAGAGAGAAGTACTGCAAGGAGTGGAGGAAGCGGAAGAGGATGGTGAGTGTGTGGGATTCCCAAGGCAGGCTCTCACACGTCTGGAACTGGCCACTGCCTATGGTCATGGACCGCACCGGCGATGTCCAGGCCTGCCCCTCTGAAATGGGGTGCGGTCTTGTTTCTTGTCAGGCCACGGAGCTGTCTGATGCAATCCTCGAAGGATACCCCAAGAGCAAGAAGCACTTCTTTGTAAGTGACACTTGCTGCCCTCCCTGCCCCGCTGGCTCCTGTCGGGGAGAGCTCATGCCTTGTCTCCCTGCCTCACAGGAGGAAGTTGGGATAGAGACAGACGAAGATCATAATGTCAAGCTCCCAGACCCCTGAGGGTCTTCTCACAGGCTTGATGGAGAGGAGCGTGGGCCATGCTGGACGGGCCACCTCATCAGCGCGGCCCTGTTGCTGTAGCTGTTCCTGCTGCTTCCTCCTGTGAGCTGAGTGGTGGGAAGGCACAGACCATGTGTCAGGTGGACAGGGATGGGCTGAGGGTGGAAGTCATACCCACTGTCCACACTGCAGTGACAAGCTTGACACATAAGGTGCAACCATGCTAAAGGAAAGCATTTGGCAGTATTTATTGTAATATAATCTGTTATAAAAATATTGCATTGCCTCTGGATAGTCATGCCCTACCTGATAAATCTGAGGGCGGCTCTGCAGGGAACCTGGGGGATAGGACAGGGAGCCTGTCACACACATGGCATCTGGGAGCCCAGGGCTTTCACCCACCAGAGTCCTGGGGGGTGCAGGCAAGGTGGCACAATGACTTCAGGCACCTATATCCCATGTTCGAGTGCTGGTTTGAGTCCCAGCAGTTCCACTGCCATCCAGTTTCCTGTTAATTCATCCTGGAGGCAACAGATGGTGGCTCATCTGCCACTCACATGGGAGAGCTAGGCAGATCTGGGCTTTGGCTTCACCCAGGCCCAGTCTTGGCTATTGTCAGCATTTGGGGAGGGAACCAGCAGATGGAAGATCTCTCACTGTTGCTGTGCATCTTGAGTCCATAAAAACAGACATTTAAAGTAAACGAGATCTTGGAGTTAAGAGCCTCCCTCATCCTTCTTTAAAAAATAAAAAGTTTGGGTTAGTTTTGAGGTCTAGTTAATTTTCCAAAGTGATAGCTTTAAGAAAACTGGTGTTTAGAAAAATAAAACATCTCAGATACATAGTGCTATGTCACATCTGCCTTTGCATGAAGTGTGGGGACAGGAAAGCAGAAGTAGCAGCACACACAGGCCATTTCTCCCACCCAGGGCAGGGCAGGGAGCAGAGTGGGAGCAAAGGGAGACGCCCAGGAACCCCAGGTCTCACCCCAGTGCCTGGGGGAGGGTCTCCACTGACTGCTCCCAGCAGCTGTCAGAACGGCCAGGCGTCACCCAAGATCAAAGTCCCAGCAGGTGCAACCACAAGCACAGGTCCAAGGCCAGTGCCCCCCAGGAGCCTGGAGCAGACCTCCCACCAAGGACTTCTTGGGGGTAGGGGAGACCAGGTAGGTTCAGGTTTTATGGTCACTATAATAAATTAATCAGGAGCTTTGACAAAACACACAGCCCAGCCCCACAGAAGATGGAATGGGACTGGGGAAACCAGACAGCAAGTAGGAGGCAGCTGACCCATGTGAAGTGTCACAGTCCAGGCTTGAAGGCCCAGGGGCTCCAGGGCCAGCCTGGTGGGGCTCTCAGGACCATCAGTACAGCTGGTTTTTCAGCTGGTGAAGGACGCCAATCACGATCTCACGCAGGGTCTGGCAGGGCAGTGGAGGGAGAAGACTGTGCTGAGTGGAGGCCAGGCTGAATCAGGAAGCCTGGCCCGCCCGGCCTGCCCTGCGCTTGGGGACTGGAGTGCTATCTAAAATCAACCCGTATCATGGTCAAAGTCAGAGTAAAAATATTGGGAAACAGGAATCTCTGATACAAGCTGCAGCCTTCGGAAAAACTGAGAAAGGAAGCAGTGCCCTTGAAATGTCCCAGCAGCCCTAGGGCTGGTGACCTCAGGCAGCTGGGGCGGGGAGTGGAACCTCCTGCAGCACCAAAGCTGGGAGTAAGGCCTGGCATCCTGTTTGCCAGATGAAGCCCCCATGGAAACGTGAGCCACAGCAAAGCAGCAGAAGCTGGAAACAGAAAACACTCTCAAGAAGCCAAAATCTGGAACCCAGCACAGTAGCCTAGTGGCTAAAGTCCTCACCTTGCACGTACCAGGATCCCATATGGACACGGGTTCGCGTCCCAGCTGCTCTACTTCCCATCTGGCTCCCTCCCTACAGTCGAGGATGGCCCAAAGCCTTGGGACCTGCACCCACATGGGAGACCTAGAGGAAATTCTTTCCTGGCTTCGGATTGGCTCAGCTGGCCGTTGAGCCGCTGGGGAGTGAGCCAGCTGATGGAAGATCCTTCTGTCTTCCTTTCTCTCTGTAAATCTTTCCAACTATAAAGAATCTGATATGGAACAGGCATTGAAGCACAGCAAGTTAAGCAGGCATTTGAGCACCCTGGAGTGTGGGTTCAAGTCCCAGCTGCTCCGCTTCCAAAGCAGCTTCCTCAGTCCTTCCCCCACCAAGCAGGCGGGAGATGAGGTTGGAGCCTGGGGCTCCTGGCTTCAGCCTGACATTATCACTTCCTTTCCAATCACTTTTTAAAGCCTACAAGTAGCTGCCTTGCTCTTCTGAATGAATGATGCCGTGGCCCCCTATGTCTGTGGCAGGCAAGAAACCCAGCCCCTCCACTGGCCCTGGGCCCTGTACCTGCGGCTTGCAGTGCTCCTCGATCCAGCTGAAGACGCAGGCCGACAGCTCCTGGAAGCTGGCCACTGAGATGGAGGCATTGAAGGACTGGAACAGCGAGTCCATGATGCCTTGAAACACATTGAACTTGACCTGGTCTGAGACCTGGTCCTTGCCCTCATGGGGGTTGTCCTGGTGCGCCTTCACAATCTGCTCATAGTTCCTGGGAGCAAGCAGGTCAGGGTTGAGGGGCAACAGCACACCCCGGCCAGGGAAACCCACCCATGTGTGGGCCATGCGAGCTAGACACGGCTTCCAAGTCAGAAGTGGTGACCCCTTCAACCTTCTCGGCATCAGTTTCACAGGCACCCGCTGTGTTTGGGCCATTAAGTGGCACCTCAGGAAGTGGCTGTTGTCTGAGGTGGCGTGTGAAAACCAGCAAGACAGGCCCAGATCTGGCTCCCAGTCCCCTCTAGAGCTCTAGCTGGCTCCCCCAGCTTAGCACCCCCTCTTACACTTTCATGATTTTTAGGGCTGTGACGTCCTTGCGGAGCGTGGACACCTCCTCTTCCTGCTTTTTCTTCTCTTTGTGCAAAAACTGGATGTAGTCAATGGCTGGGTGGGGGTGAGAAGGGCATGGGACTAAGGCTGGCATCCCTCCTCCGTGCCCCCGTCAGTGCACTGTGGCCAAGGGGGCAGGGTGCAGAGCCCAGGCCTCCTCTCCGCTCCAAGCTCCCCAGGCGCCCCAGCCCCAGTCTTACTCTTCTGCAGAACGATGGCTTTGCTGAGCTTCTGGGAGCCTATGGAGAAATCCTGCTGCTGGCAGGTGGGGACGATGGTTTGAAGGTCGTCATAGCCTCTCTGTGGGGACAGCGGGGAAATGGCGTCTTCAGCCCTTCCATGAGACTCCAACAGCACGCTCAGCGCTGGGGGTGGGGGACCTTTTGTGCCAGGGCTAAGCAAGCTGGCCTCAATGGTGGGGCAGACCCCGAACCTGCCCAGGCCTCCCCTCTGACCTTGATGGCGTCCCTCCGCTTCTGCTCAGCCTGCGTGTGTGCTCGCCGCCGCCGGTCCTTGTAAGACTCCTTGTAAGACTCCTGCTGGTAGTCGCTGTCCTCGTCATCTGTACGCATTTGGGGACAGCAAGAGGTCACCCCAGGGCCCTGTGATCCTCGGTTCGTCCAGCTTCAAGGAACCTCAGATGCTACAGGTAGCCAGTGTCCTGGGTCTGGCCCCTGAGCTCCAGCACCCCCACGTAGGCAGACACTAAAACTAGAGCCTGTCGGCCTCCCTCCTAGTCAGGGAGGCGGGTACTGCTGCCTACCTGTGTTGGGGACAGAAGAGGCACTGGTGGACCCGATGCTGTTAGCTCTGGACACTACACTCCCCTTGCTGGCGTTGTCTACAAAAAGCCCTGCAAGAGAAACTCCCCAGTTACTCTGCGGGAGGAGTTGTAGGGCGAAGCGCAATGCCAGGCCTTCAGGCACAGCCACAGGATCTTGGCTCCAGCCACAGCCACACTGGGCCTCCCTCTGCTATCCCGTGCCACACTGCTCTGCCTCCGGTGTCTGCACTGCCTCGTGGGACCTCTGGCTCGCAGACAGACACTGTGGGGGTGGGGAAGAGAGTGGCCAGGTGCCCCAGTTCCATCATTTCACTACGCGGGGGGCCCAGGGAATTAGGGGTCACCCTCGGTCGCTTCCGGCCCGCGGCTCCTCCCTCGCTTCTCTGCAGCCGGGAAGCCGGCTGGGGACGGTGGACTGTGCTCAGGTGTGGCTGTCAAGGCCAAGGGGAGCACTCACCGGAGTCCACGTTCTCGCTGTAGGCGTACTCCACCTGCGCACAGAGCCGCGAGAAGCGTCAATCGCGGCGCCCCGGGCCCACACTCGCCGGGCCCGCCTCCCCGCCCGCTCCCCGCCTCGCAGGTCTCCCCACCTGGTCTTCTCTGCAGCCCCGGGGCCCGGACACCAGGGGGGACTTGGGGGACAGGAGGGCAGCCCCTCGTCTTCCGGACCCCTTACGTGCACGAACCCGGCCCGCCCTCCCCTCGCTGGCGTGCGCGCCCACGGGGCTTGCCTTGACCCAGGGGTCCTCCGGAGAGGCGCCCGGCTCTGTCATCCTGGACCCACCGAACCGGAAACCAGCCAGCAGGCGCCCCCGCCCCGCGAGGTCGAGGGCTGCGTGCCCACGTGAGCCCGCCCGCCAATCCGCGCTCGGCTGCAGGGGGAGGGGACTGCCCATTGCGCACGCGCAGCTCGGAGGCTGTAACCAGCAGCTGGAGCTGGCCGAGCCGGGCGCTTGGTGTAGCCCTGGGGTTGGGGGCTCCCTGCCCTTCTCGCGCTCGGCACCGGGATGGTGGCGATATGAGGCATCTGATGCTCTAAAACGTCTCCATTCCAATGGCTCCTCTGTATACGGCGACAGATGATACGCGCACCGGCCCATGGCACCGATTCCCACTTGTCACATCATCTGACCCCACGCGTGCACAGGCCCCAGCGCCACCCTGCCCAGTGCCTGGCGGGGCACTTGCGGAATTAACTCCTGCCCAGGGCCGGTTCTGTGGCTTCCCAGGAAAGGAAGGACCACAGCCAAAGTTGGCCTGGGTCTGGGCAGCTGCAGCCCCCGAACTTCAGGCCTGAGGACTCCAGTGATGCAAGCAGACAGCACACCGCAGCAACAATCAGAAACATTTACGTTTAATTCTGTTACAAGTTCTGGTGTTCTTTCTGGACCCATTAGCCCTGGTGTCAGACACCTGTGGACAAGACTGGGCGTGGAACCGCAAGAAGGGCCTCCCTCAGGAGCCCCATCCTCACTGCTGGCCAAATTCCAGCATGCTGAGTGGGCTGCCTGAACCACCAGGCTGGCTGCGTCCTGCACAGCTTAGCATGGAGTCCCCAGGCTCGACCCAGGACCAGCATCAAGGTCCTCGTTTCTGCTCACCACTGGGTCACCGTCAGCAGTCTGCCCTGGCCTCTAGGCCTGAGCCTGGGGTATGCGCTTCTGCAGGAGGTCCCAGGCCTTCTCCACCTTCACACAGTCCAGAACGTGGGAAGGAAGAGAGGCTGAGGTCAGCCAGGCACCTGCAAGGATGTCCCCACACCCTGGCCCCTACCCAGCCCTGCCCTGGGCCCTGACCTGGCGCTGGATGACCTGTGGCTCCCACAACGTGCTCAGCACCACGTGACTCTGGTCCACAAGCTGCTGCCCGCTCATCTGGCTCTGCAGCCGGCTTTGGGCTGCAGCCTCACTCAGGCCATCCCGTTCCACGATACGCCGGACAGCCTGGGCAGACCACGAGTCCTGGCTCAGCCACCGGCTCTGCAGGCTCCCGCCAGTGGGGGCCCGCGGTGGGCAGCGGGCAGTGGGCTCAAGCTACCTCAGTCTCCGGGATGACCACGGTCCACACCTCATGCACCATGTTCTGCCAGCCGGCTTCCAGCAGCACGGCGGCATCAATCACGCACACACGCTTGCCTGCGGGGACACCTTGGTCACTGCCAGTAGCACTTGCAACTAGCCACATGGCTGAGGACACACAGGCAGGCTGGAGGCAGGGGCAGCCTTCATGTCCCCACTCACCCTCCGCCACGGCCAACTCCATCTCCTCTCGGGTCAGCTTCGCAATAACCGGCCACATGATGTCCGTGAGCACCTTCAGCTGCTTCTGCATATGGGGAAGGAGGCAGGCAGGCCAGAGGTCAGGCAGGAGTGGGAAGAGATGCGTGAAAGTTGGGCTATCCCTTGCCAGATCAGAGCCCAGAGGATCAGGGTGGCTGAGGGGCCTGGGCCAGGGAGTGGGCGGTTACCTTGTTCCCAAACACCCGGCTGCCCAGGACCTTCCTATTGATGATGCCATCCTTGTGCAGGATATCTGGATGGCAGAGGCGGGGGCTGAGCGGGGCGACCAGGTCGCCTGCAGCCTCCCCAGGCACCACGGGTTACCTGTTCCAAAGGCTTCCACCACTGGCTGGTAGGCAGGGCCCCCAGGCGCGTAGGCGCGATGGCCGAGCTGGTCGCTGTCGATGATGAAGGCCCCCAGGCCCTTGAGGAGTTTGGCGACAGTGCTCTTTCCGGAGCCGCTGATGCCAGTCAGCCCTAGTACATAAAGCTGCGAGGGCAGGTCTGGCCGCTCCTGGGAGTGGGTGAAAGGGAGTCCTCAGGCTCAGGGGTGCCACCCGCCCCCCCATCCTCCACAGCTCCCTCACACCCAGGGTCCGGGGAAGTCTTACGTTGGGAGGCCGGAGCAGGTTTCCCAGCATTCGCTGGCGGAGGCTGGAGGAGCTAACTTTGTCCTCTTCATTTTCTTGGTGGCTTGGGTCCTTTAGCAGCTGGATCTGGTACAAGGCAAGTTCCTTCAGGCCCTGTAGGGCAGCAGGGAGAAAGGGAAGACAGAAGGTGCCAGTGGGAGGAAGGCCAAAGCTGGACACCCAACGCAGCCCCCTTGCTCCCCTGACCTACCCCAGGTTCCAACTCCATGGGCCAGAGGGGCCAGTACTTCCTAGCATCTGCCCGCCTCCTGAGCCCAGGCTTTCCCTCCCCTGGGGGCCCTGGCGGCCTTCCTCCTCCCCCGTCCACTCCCTCTGCCCATCTCCCTCTGGGGTTACATTCTCGAGGCGGAAGCGGTTGACGGCCATCCCCCCGCGATGGGTCTCCTCGCTGACCACCAGGAACTCCAGGCCAGGGTCAGAGCCCGCGGGCCCATAGGGGTCCAGTAGGGGGGTGATATCAAAAGTCAAGGAGGGTTTGACGTCCACCAGGAACTCACTCAGGTGGTCCACACGTTCAGTGTAGGGCTGGAGCAGCTCGGGGAGCAACTTGCCTGCAGAGGGAGCCCAAGAGATTAGGACTTCAGGCTGAGGGGGGCCGAGCGTGGGGGGTGCGGCAGTGGGAGCACTGTTGGGAGTACTGTGCCTCCACGGGAGCGGGCGCGGGCAGGAAGAAGGGGCACCGCGGGGAAGGCCTTTGGTGGTGGCCAGAAGGTGCTGGTTGGCAGCTGCACAGAGACAGAACCACCACAGGGGGGCGCCTGGAGGGCCGACGGGGAGAGCAGCCCAGGGATCGTTCCAAAGGCCAGAGTCCTGTTCAAGTGCCCACTTGCTGTCCCGGGCACACTGCCTACATAGAGCTGACTCTCCTGCAAGTGGGTACAGTTCAGACACTGGGGGGGTTCCAGTCTGCGCCAGCTGAGAAAGCTGCATTTATTCACTGAACCCAATTCCATAGCATAGCCCAGGTCTCGGGCACCAGGACACAGGGAGGTGACCAGGGAGGGCGCTGCCCGTCCCGAACCTTGGTATGAGAAGGGGGTCGGGGAGGGAGGTGACACTCCACTGACTTCATCCAAGGTCCCTCTCACTCACTCTTCAACAGGTCTTTATCCGCTACTCCCACCACAAGCTGCTCCTGGGCCAGGACGCAGGCGACACTGAGCAACACCTTGTGGGCATTGTGCAGACGGTCAAAGGTGCCCCCCACGGCCCCGCGGTGGTAGCCGCGCACGGGCTGCTTGGGTGACCTGGCCACAGGGGAGGCAGGTCTGATGGTGGAAGGGAGGACATCCAGGGGCCGGGTGGGCAGCTCCCCCGCGCCGTAGTCGGGGGACAGCAGCACGGACGTGAGCTGCGGACAGCAGCTGTAGCAGCTGGTGGCGTAACGTTCCAACTGCTGCTTGACCGGGTTGTACTGGCTTCCGTCGAGGGTCTGGAAGTCTGTCAGCACCACTTCTGGCGGGTGGGCCAGATTCTGGACGGCGCTGGGCAGGGGTGGGAGGAGGGTGCTCTTGGTGTGGATGTTGGTCAGCAGGATCCTCACGTCCAGGTGCCGGTGGACGTCGGCGCCGGTGTACAGGTGCGAGAGGAAATCGAGGACCTCAAAGGTGGCCTGCACGGGGCTGGACCGGGGCTGCGCCGGGCCCTCGAGGCTCAGGCCCGGCTGCAGGTGGACATAGAGGGTGTGATTTACCAGCTGGGAGGCCGAGGTCAGGATGGGCCCCAGACGCGAGGCCAGCGAGCCCAGCGGCGTGGTGAGCACCAGGAGGCCCGAGCGGAACACGGCCATGGTGTCCTGGCCTGCGGACGGGCAGGGGCAGTGGGGTGGAAGGAGAGTGACCACCGGGCCCGCGGCCGAGCCCTACACCGGGGTAGTGAACCTGGCCGGTCGCTGACGCAGCGAGCTGGGAAGCCCCAAGTCCCCGGGGCCGCTCGCTGAGCCGCCCGAGGACCAGGAGGAGGGGACCGCAGGAGGACGCTCGGGCGCAGGCCGGCCGCCCTACTCACTCGGGGCTTTGGCTGCGTTCGCGCCGCCACGGACGCCTCCCCGGCCGGCGGGCCCAGAAGCACTAGCTCGGGAACGCGCGACTCGGCCGCGACGGAAACCGAGCAAAAGCCGAGCAACTCCTCCCTCGGTCGGGACGGCCTTCTCGCGAGACTTCCCGCCCGGCGAGGAAGGCGCTCGGGGGTGGGGCGGGGCCTGCGACGTAGGTTCGAGTCCGTGCACGGCGGAGTGGAAAGTCACGCACGCCGCGGCTTTTCTGCGTTCCGGGGACCGGGGCGGGAGTTGAGGGAAGGGGGAGTGCAGCTCTCCGGACGCCCCAGCAGCCCCTGTGCAAGTCCTCGTTTCTCAGATGGGGAATCTGAAGCCCCAAACGGGGCAGGGATGCGCGAAGGGCAGTACCCGCGGCTCCTGGAAGATGCTCGGGGTGCAGGGAGGTGCTTGGTGGCAGGGGAGGGAAGAAGCCGCCAGGAGGTCCAGGGGTAGGAAACCGGGAGGCATGGGGCATGGATGAGCCCCTGAGGGAAGGCCGACAACTGAGGCTGGTGATCTGGGGCCTGGCTGCCATAGGTGACTTTGTCATGAAACTTCAGTAATGCAGCGTGGCTTGTTTTCTGCAACCACATAAATGTCTGCTTTTTAAAACGTGTATATTTATTTTGAAATGTTTTCATCGGAAAGGCAGACCTATCACTTCTCGGCCTTTTGGCTAAGATCAAGTGTGGAAAGGCAGACCTACACAGACAATGGAGAGACACAAGGAGCCAAGAGCTACTTCTGGATCTCCCCACATGGGTGCAGGGTCCCAAGTTTTCCACCATAGGCAATGTCTTTATGATCTCTTCCTAGCCTCATTGGGCTTCTGTTCCTACCCTGCATGATGAACGTAGCTCAGAAGTTTCTCTCAGGAACAAGTGGCTGCTTCAATCATGAGCCATCACACAGGTAGAAAGCTGAGGACTCTCCTCCAACTGCCCCACATCACTGTGCCCGGTGCCCTCTCTACACAGGGTCAGGAGCAAGGAGAGAAACTTGCATTTTTTGCCCTCCAGATAGTAAACAGATATAAATACATCATCTCCCACCAAGGACTCTTACACTACATTTCAAAAAAACAATCTAATCTGTCTACCACCTTCTCTGCATCTTATTCCCACCTGAGAGCAAGACCCACCAAGAGTGAATGCCTGTGGGGAGGGGAGCATTGGTGCAATGACTCAACTGGTTAATCCTCTCCCTTCAAGTGCCAGGATCCCATGTGGGCACCTGTTCATGTCCCAACTGCTCCACTTCCCTTCCAGCTCCTTACTTGTGGCCTGGGAGAACAGCAGAGGATGGCCCCAAAGCCTTGGGACCCTGCAGCTGCGTGGGAGACCCAGAAGTGACTCCTAGCTTTGGATCGGCTTAGCTCCAGCCATTGCCATTTGGGGAGTGAACCAATGGATGGAAGATCTTTTTTCTCTATCCTTCTCTGTAAATCTGCCTTTCTGATGAAAATAAAATACATCTTCATTGAAAAAAAAAGAATAAAACAGGGCCCAGTGTCATGGCCTAGTGGCTAAAGTCCTCACCTTGAACATGACAGGATCCCATATGGGCGCCAGTTCTAATCCCGGCAGCCTACTTCCCATCCAGCTCCCTGCTTGTGTCTTGGGAAAGCAGTCGAGGAAGGCCCAATGCCTTGGGACCCTGCACCTGCGTGGGAGACCTGGAAGAGCTCCTGGTTCCTGGCTTCAGATTGGTGCAGCACCAGCAGTTGTGGTCACTTGGGGAGTGAATCATCGGATGGAAGATAGTTCTTTCTGTCCTCTCTGTATATCTGACTTTGCAATAAAAATAAAATAAATCTTCTAAAAAATAAATAAAACAGCAAGAAGGAGGCAAGAGTAGCTGTTACACCTTAGATGACAAGGAGCAGAAAGTGTTGGGAGATGAGGCTGGAAAGGAGACCTGATGGGAATGAAGTTGAGGTGGGAAGGCATGGGAAAGGCCTGGAGCAGAGCCATAAGCAGACTTGGATTTTTTTTTTTAAATATTATCTTGCAGCAGCCAGGAATTTCCTCCATGGCACCCATGCAGGTTCAGGGCCCCAAACATTTGGGCCATCCTCTGGTGTCCTCAGTAGCTGAGCCGCCAGAACCTTGACTGCTGCTCTTATGTGGCCCAGAGGACACCACAGCCATAAGCCTCACCTGCTGCACCCCGACACAGGCCCCCAGACTTCCAATTTATTATTATCATTATTATTATTGGAAAGTCAGATCTACAGAGAGGGGGAGAAGCAGAGAGGAAGATCTTCTGTCTGCTAGTCACTCCCCAAGTGGCCACAATGGCCGAGGCTGAGCTGATCCAGGAGCCAGGAGCTTCCTCCAGGTCTCCCACGCGGGTGCAGGGTCCCAAGGCTGTGGGCCGTCCTCTACTGCTTTTCCAGGCCACAAACAGGGAGCTGGATGGGAAGTGGGGCTGCCAGGGTTAGAATCCACACACATATGGGATCCTGGCATGGGCAAAGTAAGGAATTTAGCCACTAGGCTGCCATGCATGGCCCCCGACTTCCAATGTTAAAAAAGATTTATTTTACTTATTTGGTAGAATGAGGGAAAGAGATCTTCTATTCCCTGCTTCATTCCTTAAATGCTCACAATGGCTGGGGTTGAACCAGGCCAGAAGCAGGAGCCTGAATCTTTCTCCTGGTCTTCCACATGACTGCAGGGTTCCAAGGCCTGGGGCCATCCTTCGCTGCTTTCCCAGGGACAATAGCAGAGAGCTGGATCAGAAAATGGAACAGCCAGGACTCAAACCACTGCCCATGTGGAATCCTGGCAATGTAAGTAGCGGCTTACCCAACTAAACCACAGCACTGGCTCCCAGACTTGGAGTTTAAAATGGTCATTCTGACTGCACTGTGATCAGGGGAGTTCAGAAACTTAGGCGGCTGCGGCAGCAGGCAGAGAGCAAGTTAACAGTGCCTGGAGTCTGGTGGCTTCCAGCACGTTCTGGACTGTAGGTGGAACTGTCGGTGCCAAGGAGGAGAAGAGGAAGAGTCAGGGTCACCACTGGTCCACAGCCCTGGCACATGAATGGGGGGCAAAGCTGTCATTGGAAATGAGCAAAACTTGGGGACTGGCGTGGTAGCTTAGCAGCTACAGTACTCACCTTAAACACGCCAGGATCACATATGGACGCCGGTTCTAATCCCAGCAGCCCCATTTTCCATCCAGCTCCCTGCTTGTGGCCTGGGAAAGCAGTTGAGGACAGCCTAAACCCTTGGGACCCTGCACCTGTGTGCGAAACCCAGAAGAGGCTCCGGGCTCCTGGCTTCAGATTGGCTCAGCTCCAGCCATTGCGGCCGTTTGGGGAGTGAACCATTGGACAGAAGATCTTCCTCTCTGTCTCTCCTCCTTTCTGTGTATCTGCCTTTTCAATAAAAATAAATTTTTTAAAAAATTTAGGGGCTGCCGCTGTGGCATACGTAGTATTTTAAGCCTCTGCCTGTGGTGCTGACATTCCATACAGGTGCTGGTTTGAGTCCTGACCGCTCCACTTCTGATCCAGTTCCCTTCTTACATGCCTGGGAAAGCAGCAGAAGATGACTCAAGTGCTTGGGCTCCTGTAGCTACATGGGAGACCTGGAAGAAGCTCCAGGCTTTTGCCTGGCCCAGTCAGGCCATCATGGTCATTTGGGTGTGAACCGGCAGATGGCAGATCTGTCTCTCCTCTCTCTGCCTTTCAAATAAAAGTGAATAAATCTTTGAGAGGATGAGTATATGCAAGAGTGGGGTCACACTTCGTCTCTGCTCCACACAGAGGCGTGAGGCATGGGTGGGGCGTGTTCAGAACTCCACATCCCCCACATCCCTCTGCTTCCTGCATGCTTTGTGCACAGCACATCAGCTGGGCCAGCAGGACAGGGAGGTCCAGGTGGCAGGGCAACTGGGAGGTCCTCCCCTGGGGCAAAGGCCCAGACAAGACCCTCTTATGGATACGGGTGTGGACTCAGTGCCCCCCTTCCCAGACACCCCCCACAAAGCCCCAAGACTGCAGAAGGGTTCTCTCCACTTCCACTCCCCAGCTGCTCCACAGCCACACTGCCTCACACCGCAGGCCCTCATCCCACCCTTCCTGGGAGGTGGTACCCCCAGGCCAATCCCCACCCCCAATCATCCTTTCCTGGGGCAGGCCTGTGCACCTGCAGCCTCCTCACTTGACCTCCACCTGCCCTCTGCCCCCCCCCCCCCCCCCGGAACTTAGGAGCTGGGCTGTACCCTTTCTGCAGGCCCGGATCACCCAGTCCTGCCACAAGACAAACCGTGGGGTAGTCCAGCCAAGCCTGGCCCGCAGCTCTGCTCCAGACTTCTGCTTCCTGCCAACCAGATGCTGGGAGCCGCAGGCAGGACCCCGCTGGCTTTGCGCTCCCAGCTTCTGCTGGTCTGGCCCAGGCTGTTGAGAGCATCTGCGGAAGTGAACCAGCTGAAGGGAGTGAGCGCTTTGTGTCTCTTCCCCTCTCCAATTACAAATGGAGGCCTCTCTCCTAACCCCTTTCAGGCCTTCTCTCGCTTCATTATTGGGTCCATTTTACAGATAAGAAAATGGATAGTACAGATCAATTACGACATTATGGCTTGTTCTCCCCAACAAGTCCACCCGACTCCATGCTGTGGGCTGCTGAAGCCCGGACCCTGGGCTGGCTCTGTCCTCTGTCTCTGCTTCTGTTTCCGTGCAGGCGTAACCGGGGCTAGCAGGACCCACGCAGCTGCCACCCTGCCCCATGCGTGGAAGTGCACATTGAGAAGCAAAGGAGGGCACAGCAAGCCAAGTTTTTATTGTGGGATGGCAGCAGCGGCGCCGGGCTCAGGTCCCCCGGGTCCTTGGGCCATAGGCCAGGCGCACTGATCCGCGAACACCACACGGTGCATCGCGGCGATGTAGTTGTCGCCGCTGGGATCGTCCAGACGCAGCCGTGTTAAGGGCAGGAAGCGGTTGGTGCTGAAGTAGCGCAGGGCAGGCTTCGGGGCGCTCAGCGCGGTGAGGAAGACCTGCGGCGGAGGGAGCGGCGCTGGTCCGGGATGCGCCACCGCGCCACAAACCGCCCCCGCTCCCCGGCCCGGACTCCCGGACCCAGCTCCCACCTCCGTCACCTCCTCGGGGTCCTGCCCCATCTCGCGGAAGACCTCCTGGCTGTGGCGCTCATAAAGAGAGTAGAGCTGGCGAGTCTGGGCGTCCGCACGTTCCAGGGAGCCGCCGGGGCCGCCTTCCAGCTTCTCCAGGAAAGCGGTGTGCACAGGGCCGCACTCGACGAGGCTCAAGCTGAGGGCGGGGAGGCGAGGGGGTCAGTGCACGCCGGCGGCGGCGGGACTTGGGCCATGCGGGCCCCCGCAGCAGCTGTGAGACCTAGGGCCACTCACCTGGCTGTAACCAACCCACGCCTTCCCCTGTGGCAGGAACCGCGCATGGGCGCAACACGATGTGCGCCAGCCAAGTGCCCTCCTGCACGGTGCCTGGCACCCACTCTTGACCCGGGACCAGGATCTCGTTCGAGAGCGGCCGGTCCAGTAGGACGCGCGTCTGGGGAGGGGGGTCCCCGGGGGCTCACGGGGCTTGGGAAGCGACTCACTGGACCCCAAAGTGTGGCAGCAGAACCGCCAGACTCTCGCATAAACCTTCGATCGCGAACTTGCTGGCGCAGTAGACGTCATTGAAGGGCAGCCCTTGAAGAGGACGTGGTTGGAAAGACCGGTGCAAGAAGGGAATCTCCGCTAACAGGTGGCGCTTGCCCTCAAGCCCCACCCCTGCGCTCCAGCTTATCCCGGCTCACCCATCAAGCCCCCCATGCTGCCGGTCACCAACACGCGACCCGAGCCGCGCCGCTTCATGTCTGGCAGGAAGGCCTGCAGTGTCCGCACCATCCCCACCACGTTCACGTCCAGTACGGAGGCCACTGTGTCCACCGAGTGCGCCTCCAGCGGCCCGAGCACTCCCCGGCC
Source organism: Ochotona princeps (assembly GCF_030435755.1). Classification (NCBI taxonomy): domain Eukaryota; kingdom Metazoa; phylum Chordata; class Mammalia; order Lagomorpha; family Ochotonidae; genus Ochotona; species Ochotona princeps. The sequence goes on from NC_080848.1 coordinate 15,912,820, forward strand.
GGCGTTACACACTGCAGCGAGAGGGGCCAGACCCCGACCACCTCACCCAAGGCTCCTAGGCACAGCCCCACCGGCTAGGGCCCCTATGGCTATGACACAAGGGTAAGGAAGGCTCACCCAACACATCCACGCGGCCTTCGGTCACGTGTGCCCGGGCTGCAGCTACAGAGTCTGAATCCCTTACATCCAGTTGCAAAGTCTCCAGGGAGCCTGGCGGACATCCGCGGGCCCGGGCTGCCTCCAGTAGCGGGCCCTGCGCTGCCAGATCTCTCAGCGTGGCGTACACTGGAGGTGTGAGAGAAGGTAGTCCTGAGGACCCCACGTCCTCCTAGGGGCTCTGGCTCTTCTTTCTGCCCTGTTGGCCTCCGTACCTTTGAATCTCTGGGATGGGTCGGCGGCCAGGCGCACCGCCAGGTGCAGGCCGATGCCAGAGGAGCAGCCGGTAATGAGCACCACTGTGTGGTCCATGGTGCAGCGGCTCAGGAGCACTGGGGGAGCACAGAGCCGGGGGAGGAGGGCAGCTTTTCAAGGACTTTGCCCCGCCCCCTGCCTGTGGGTACCCCACCCCTTGTTGTGTCTGCAGGGCAATCTCAAGGCCCAGCTGAGCACCCACTCCACCCCACCCCTTCTGCCCCGCAGCTCTGGGTCCGAAATGAGGAGGCTGCAGGGGAATGCCACTGTTTCCAGCTGCAGGAACAGCTGTGCGATTAGATGTGGGTGTCCTGGGGGCGCCCAGTGCCTCCCCCATTCCCTGGGGACAGATCTTCGCTGGTGGGGGGGGGAGTGACAGTTACCAAAGCTTCCTGGAAACATCAGTGCTTTGAAGGTAAACACAGTGATGCTGAGGCAAGGGCAGAGGAGAGCTGGCCCTCACGCCAGGGTCCCTGCTACACCCTCCAGTCCTCCTCCCACCCACCTCCGGGTGACCTCACCACAACAAAGACTGGCTCATCTGTTTATTAAACAGATAGAAAATGGCACACCGAACCCAGCTTTGGGGTGCTGAAAGGCATGTGCGTCTTTTCCCTGTCATCCCTTTGTGCTGGACCCCACCACAGGTGCTTCTCCCCTGCCCCAGTGGGCTGGGGGTGCAGGTGAGGCAGGCTATGCACTTGGCGTCCGTCCAGCTCCAGGTTCCGGGGAATCAGCTTCCACCTGGAGTTTGAGAACGCAGCTCAGAGGTGGTTCATCTGTCTCACGGTGAGGCAACTGCCTCCTGGGGACAATATTTAAGGAAGATCCTCTTGGCCAGTTCGACTGTGTCACCTTGGGGCCTAGTGGGATACTGGTGGGAGCCAAGAACGAAGGCCAGCTCCGCCTGGAAGACGAGTTTGTCAAAGGCATGCTGTTGGAAAGGGGTGCCCTGGGCCAGGCTCTTGGCCAGGGCCTCCATAAAGAGATGCCAGCGCGGGGTATAGTAGTCGGCCACCAGCCCAGCCAGCTGCTTGTTGGCGTAGTCCAAGATGTTGCCCTCTGGTCCCCACAGGGTCAGCTGGTAGCGGCTATTCTGCTCATACAACTGGGCCTCTGCCTCACTGCTCGCTGCAGCCCGGGCCTGCTGCAGCCAGCTGCCCAGCAGAAAGCGGCTGTCTGTGGCCAGCACCTTGTCCAGGGCAGGCAGGAGTTCGTAGGCTAGAATGCCTCCAGCTCTCAGCAGGGGCACTAGCTCCTTAGCCAGGTAGGCGGTCCTGGCCTTCTCGTAGTATACACTGACCAGCTCCTGCAGCGCCTGCCGAGTGATGTCCAGCAGGTCGTAGCGGAAGGTAGGACTGGTGGCCAGGGTTGGGGCAGCTGTGAGCAGCAGGTGCCAGGCCTTAAACACATCTGAGCGGTTGTACCATGTGGTGGTGTTCATCTGGAGGGAAGGCCGCCTGACCAGTGGGCTGTGGTTGTGTCCCCGGCAGGTGTCACCAGAGCAGTTGTACACGCTCTGCAACAGCAACCTCCAGGCAGCCTCTGCGTCAGGCTGGGAGGCCCCATACCGCCGCCTGGCCCAGTCTGTCACCCACGCCTCAAGGTCCTGCACTGGGTCCTTCCGCCAGCCCAGCTCAGCCATGAGGGCGTAGACCACCTCGTTCTGGCCAATACCCTCAGGCACGATGCCCGTGCCGACCATGGTGGAGTTGGGGAAGCGGCGGGCAGCAGCGGGGCCTTGATTGACGGCTCCCAGAGCCCCAAACAGGCCATGGTTGCCCCCGAAGTTGTGGAGCATGCACCAGATGAAGGGCTGACCCTGGAAGGAGTCACTGCGGCTATACACGGGCTCGTTCTCAGCGAACAGGTCCAGCACCAGGAGGCGGCCACGGGGCACAGCCCTCAGCACCGCCTTGAGCTGGGAGGGCCCCCAGAACTGGGGCTGGTGCTGGAAAAGCCAGCCTTGGAGCAGCCACACAGCTTCAGGATCCACTGCAGTGGGGTGGGAGGGAGGGACAGAAGAGGGTGATGAGAAGAGAGGGGCCTGCCTACGGATGCAAACAAGTCCCCCACTCCCTCCTGCCTTCCTCCCTCAGGTCCACTGGGTCACACAGAGCCCCCCCAAGCAAGTCCCACCCCTTCCGTTATGGGCTTGCTCTTCAGGCACTTGCCCTGAGCTACTCTGACCCTGTCAGGGACCTCAAGGCAATTGCTGTAACCTGTGGCCTTGGAAACCCACAAGCTGACAACTGGTGTCCAAGTGCAAGCCACAGAGAAGCCAGAGCTAGACACACTGTCTGCCCGGCATCGGAGGCTTTTGTCTCCTTGGAAACCCATGACTACAGTTCTTTGATGGAAAGTGAGACAGCCACCAGCATCCGTGCTTTAGGTGGGTGTTTTCAGGAGCTGGAAAACACTATTGTATACCACTCTGTATGCATCAGATTGGTCTTTAAGGTACGCGGAAACAAACATAGTGGAAAAACTTTCTATCTGATGTCCTGCCTCAAAAATTGCAATCATCAACGTTGCTATGTTGGGTCAATAAATACAGCACAGTAGGGTGGGATGGGCTGCTGGCCCTGGTGCCTCTAAGCCTGGGACCCTGGCTACTCGCTTTGCTAGTTACTTTGTGTGCTCTCATTCTTCCAGCGCCTGTCTTCCAGCCTTGCTTGTTGCAGCCTGGAACCCCAGCTCTGGGTCAGCGCCAGCTAAGCAGTGTGACCACTAGGATGTCCAGGGAGCTTGCAGAAGCACACACTCTGGGTCCCCAGCTGCTGGCCCTTCTGACTGCAGAAATCCAGGGTGATGCCCAGGAATCTGCATGTCTGACCCTGCTAGGGTTCGAGTGTGTCGGCCAGCGCATGTGTGATGAATTTGAGCCCCACTGTGAGGTCTCAGGAGGGCAGAAGCTGAATCTGGCCAGTGTTCATAGGAGAGGCCTCTGGGAGGCGGCTGGGACTAGGCCAAGGTCAAGGGGGAATCTCAGTGGCTCCCTAAGGAGACAGCAGAGAAGACACTGCGCATACTCCCTGTCTTCTGCCAGGGGCTGGGGGATGCCCTGCACCCCTGCACAGCTCTGTCAGCAGGAGGACCATTGCCCGAGATGGACCTGCCCTTGGAACTGGACTTTAAGCTGAAATGAGCTTGTTCAACTACCTGGTTTCCTTGTACCTGGGCAAGTGTTACACTGCTGGGAGAGAGGCAGCCAGGAGCTGGCTATTTGGGCCAAATTTGTGTTAACTAGACCAGTGTGCCAGCCTAGTTACTTATTCTTTTGTTGTTGTTTTTTTGTTTGTTTGTTTGTTTTGTTTAGGTAAGTCAAGAAAGGCAGTAAACTCCTGGCCAGGACACGCTACCACAGCCCCCAGGTTGGGGGTGGGGAAGGGCTATAAACTACTCAGGAAAGACAGTCTGGGGACTATTGGAGTGGGAGTGGCTCAGGGCAGGTTTGACAGGGAAGGAATGACTTCTGGGATCTTCTATGGACCAGGCCACTGCACTTGCAGGTAGCAAGAGAGCTGAGATAGAGTGGTTTGGGGGGGAGGGGACAAGAGGGCATGTCTGAGTCAGGCCAAGGCATCCACACATGTGGGAAACCTGAACTGGGCTAAATGGTATTGCCTGCCACCCTATGGTGCATATAAAAGCTGGGGGTCGGGGTTGTGCCTGGCTGGGCTAGGCTGTGGTACCTCCTGGTGAGTGTCAGCACAGGGGGTGGGCCATGTCAGGCTGGGCTACAGCACCCACTAGAATGTAAGACAACTGGATCTGGGGGCAGATTTCTGTAGGAGACTTATGCGCTCCCCTCTGTGGGACTGCAACACCCACTGGTTTATGCAGAGAGCTGGGGATGGTTATAAGGCCGAGGCAGGCTGGACCATAGAACTCACCTAACAGGAATCTACCTAACACTCATAGGAGCTGGGGCCAGGCTGTAGCACTGCTGCCACATGCAAGGGATGGGACTGAGGGCAGCCCATGCCAAGCAAGGGCTGTTGCTCCCGCTGGCTCTCATGAGATCGGGGACTGGCAGCAGGCCTGGTAGGGGAATTTGAGAAACTTTCCTACTAGGCTGCAGCTCCTACTAGGGAGCATGGGAGCTGGGGCTGAAGGTAGGCCAAGCTAGGTCAGCCTCAGCACCCACTGGCACACACGAGAGCCAGGACAAAGTGGGTTGCACCTGGCTAGGCTGGACTACAACACCCACCAGCAAGAGCTGAGGCTGCAGCTGGGCCATGCCAGGCTGGAATGAAGCACCTGCCAGCATGTGCAAGACCTGGGTTTGGGAATGGGCCAGGTAGGGGAACTTTGGGGACTTTCCTGCTGGCTGCAGCTCCCACTGGTGACTGTGAGAGCTGGGGCTAGGGGTGGACCAGGTAGGGCTAGGGTATAGCATCTATCAGTTCATGTGAGACATATAGGGCTGGGCAGAACTGCATCTACCAGTATGTGCAATGGCTGGTGCAGGTGACAGACTGCATGTGACCCTGTACAGCCTGACACACACAGAATCAAGTCTGAGGTCACCCCAAATGAGGTTTCTTGGAAGACTCCTTGACTAGATCGCTGGACTCAGACAATGGCCACAGGAAAAATCACAGGATCTGTGGTTCAACCTTGCAGTACATGTATCAGGACTGGGCCTCCTCAGTTGCTGATGCCAGTGCAGTGGACAGCACACCTAGATGCACATGGGATGTGATGGCCAGCTCATCGAGGCCATCAGGGGACGGTGACTGCCTTGTCAGAGGATGGAAAGCAGAACAGGTGGATTTTGTCAACTTTCTCCACCCTGGAGCAGCGAAAGCAACAACTTCTCAGATCCATCAAAACCACTCAAGTAACACCTTCAGAACAATCTTTCCCACATCAGGGTTTCTAAGACGTCATCAGATGAGAGTCCCCCATCCCTGGGTGCTGACACTGTTTGACAGTAAAGAGTGGCCCCTTTCTTCTCCTCCCCTGCAGATACAGGAGAAAAAATAAACAAACCTGAAACATGGGCCCCACCCACCTTCCTCCCTACCTGACCCTCCCCGCGCTAATTGGAGACCCACATGGGCATGCAGCTCTCTCAACTATGTAAAAAATATTTAAAAGGAAATGAAAATTTGGAAAAAAAAAAGAAATGAGTCAATTTCTTTCATAAAGCCCCAAGCCTCTGGCTGCATGACAGCAATGGCAGCAGACTATACAGAAACTGGGTGCTGGGGAGTGGAGTCGCTGTTGTCGCTACCTCCGAACGGCATCAGTGGCTCAGGGAGGAGGCGGTCAGCCAAGGCCGACAGAGCTGGGAGGAGCAAGTAGAGGTCTGGGCGTCGCAGGACTGCGTCTCAGTCCCAAGAGTTTGTGCCAAGCTGAGGTGACGTCATATCTGCTTTTACAGTGGGATTTGGGAGCCATAGAAGCCTTGTGATGCAGTGGGTGAAGCCACTGCCTGCTGCACCAGCATCCCTTATGGGCACTGGCCTGTGTCCCGGCTGCTCCGCTTCCCATCCAGCTCCCTGCTTGTGGCCTGGGAAAGCAGTCGAGGACGGCCCAGGGCTTTGGGACCCTGTACCCGCGTGGGAGACCTGGAGGAAGCTCCTGCCTCCAGCCTGACCCAGCCCTGGCCATTTCAGCCATGTGGGGAGCGAATCAAAGGATGGAAGAGTCTTTCTCTCCCTGTAACTCTGCCTCCCAAATAAATAAATAAATAAATAATTTCAAGAAATGATTGTAACCCGAAACAAACAAACAAACAAAAAAAAACCACCATTCGGTTACACCGGGAGAAACATCAGTCTCCAAGAATCACAGAAATTTAAAAAGTATTTGTTTTCCTATTCTGGATGTAACTGGGAAGACCCACTGTAGGGGAGGCATTCCGCAAGGATCAGGAATGCCCCAAGGATGGACGATGTGAAACAAAATTACTTCAGAAATGACTAACCTGGGTGAGATCTTAAGGAAAATATGTGTGAACCGAAAGCTTCCAGGAAAATCAACACGTTCCCAAGGACAAACCCGGGAAGACCAAAGGGCAAACAACCCAAAGTGGGCTCCGGTCCTCCATGCTCCCCTAGCAAGGTAGCTGGCCTCCATGCCTGCCAGCCAGGACCAACCCCACAGGGCACCCTCATGGTTCCACTTCTGTCCCCACTCTCAGGAAGTCACCCTGATCTTCCTCGAGGTTTCTGGAGCTCCAGCTGCCCACTTCCTGGTGGAATAAGAAGCCATTCTGGCCAGGGGCCCATCCCTTCTGACCCTGGAGGGGCAGGGAGGAGGCCTGGCGGGCCAGGCACCCACTGGCTGCGGGCACAGCTCCTGGACTATGGTCTGCATCCCTGCCTCAGTTGGCAACAAGGTGAAAGGCTGTACGAGACCTTCAAGGGCTCGCGCTTGACGACCCTTGGCTGGGCAGGGCGTCACGCTCCCTGGGATGCAGCCCAGGTTAAGGATGAAGCAACAGATAGCAAAAGGGACAAGGGTTATTTGTCTAACTAGGTCAGCCAGCCAGCCAACAATCACTCACGCTGGGCTTTGTCCCTGCTTGCCCCATCCATTTCCATATGCGCCGCCCCCAATTCTTGTTGCAAAATGAATGTGGCTGCTTCCATGACAGCAAGGGGGAGGGGGCTAGCGGTCCCTTGGGGGGCAGTGGTTCGGACAACTCCTTCCCACCCCAGGCAGTGTACCTGCGGTCATGGCCTCAAAGACGGCGGCTGTAGCCGCAGCCAGGTAGGAGGGCTCCGACGAGGGGGGCTGCATCTCATTGAATGTGTCGGCTCCATAAACATGGTCGCTGCCAAACTCTCGGGTCAGCTCCCGAAGGAAGAGGCTCCCGATGATGGGGAACAGGGGGTCCCCTGGCGCCAGCAGGAAGGGGCAGGAGTAGGAACAGTTGAAGTGCCCCCAGCTGCCTAGCTGGGTGACATTGACCTGAGGGAACACCCTGGGGAGAGGGGAGCCAGAGCTCAGGTATTGCTGAAAACTGACAAGCATCTCCTGACTTCCACAAGGCCTGTTACTCATGTGGCCCACAATCATCCCCCAGCCCCCAGGCTCTCTGAGTCAGCACCTTCCTTCTCCCCCCTCCCCCAAGGGCAGGGCCAGCTCCTGATGTTGTCTGACTTCCAGGGTGATCTGTTACTCATCTGACCCATAGCCCCTCTCGCCCCAGGCTCGCTGATTCAGCTAGCAGTCAGCTCCAGGCGCCTCCAGCTGCCTGGACCTCTAGGCCTTTGCATACAAGGAGTTCTCTGTCCTCCCTGCATCCCCCAGCTCCTCTTCAACATCCCTCAAGCTTCACTCACCTGGAAAGCTTTTCCTAGCCCCTCCACCCTCGTTCCCACTGTTGGAGGAAGCATCTGGCTCACCAAAGATCAGGGCCCTTTCCGCATAGTCCTGCCCTTGTCACTGCACTGTGTGCCACTGCCAATGCAGCCCCCTTCCATGGCAGACCTGCACAGAGGAGGCCGCCAAGGGAAGTGGCAGGATCCCCAGGGTGAGGGGAGATTTCCCCTGGTCCCAAGAGATGGGGGTGAGGGCGGCCCCGGGTGTAGCAGAGGATTGAGGGGGCAGTTCTACTATGCTGCCACATGAGGGCGCAGTCATGTCCTGACAGCCAAGGTCAACACAGATACAAGATTGGTAGGGTAAGGGTTAGAGATACAGATAGGGACAAAGATAGAGACAGGCACATAGACACACTATGCAGAGACAGACAAGGAGATAGGCATAAAGTGAAAGGGAACCGGGAGAGAGCAGTGCAGGAAGGTGGGAGGGAGGAAAAGGAGAGGATGGGAGAGGATTGGAGCCAGAGTCGTGGTGTCACATCTTTCAGGACATAAAGAATTCCCAGCCCGAGCTGAGTGGCGGACGAGGGTGGCTCTCACCTGGTGATGGCCTTGGGGACGTGCCCAGCGAAGGCAGGCAGCACCGCGGTCATGCCGAATGAGCGCATGCGCTCCAGGATGCGGTGCTGCAGCAACAGCAGGGAGCTGATGAACGGTGCTGCCATGGCCTCCCGGTGGGCGGGCAGAGGGACCCCACCTCGGCTGCCCGCAGCATCCACATGGTCCCCCTGGGAGCCCCAAGGCTGGTCGACATTCTCTGGCCGTCCCTCTTTCTCCCTGTGGTCTTACCTGCAGGTAAAGCTGCTTGCGGTGCCAGGAGGCGGGCAGGGGGCCACCCCACGTGTGCAGGTTGCCCATGCGCCCCCAGGCCAGGAAGGCAGGACCCGTGAAGTATTCATCAACCTCCGACTGGGTCAGGCCCAGGCCCAGGTATACCTGAGAGGATAAGGACAGCCACACATAGAAACGCATTCTTCTCCACGGATTCATTTTCACCTTCCCTGTACTTAGCGCTGAGACAAAAAGTAAGCTCCTACCTGCCAGGCGCCCACTGCCAGAAGGGCGTGAGATACACCTGGCACAGGTGAGCTCACTGTGTGCAGAGGAGGTGGGACACAGGGAGGGGTTGGGGGAGCTGCATGGTCAAGGCTGCCTGCACAGAAGGGGGAACTGGGGCAGCCCCAGGAGCAGCCAGATCACAGGTGGGCTCCCAGGGAGGGAGGGGATGAAGGCTGCGGGGAATGCCACAGTGGGCAGAGTCAGGTGATGAGCCGTGCTGGGGTCACCAGGAGGAAGGAGTCTCCCCCCACCTCTCCTACACCCAGTGTTGGTGAGCCTGTGACTGTGTTTAGGGAGTCCACGTGCAGGCCACAGACACCCCCAGGCTTCAGTGTGGTGTTCGGGTGGGCACACACCTGCTGCCAGATGGCCTCCTGGCCGCTCCAGGCCAGCGCCAGGTTGATGCCATTCAGGGCCATCCAGTCGATCTCCTGCTCCCAGCGGGCCCAGTCCCACCACACGAACGAGTAGCTTTGCGTGCACACATTCTGGTAATAGCGGTACCTGTAGGCACGGGTAGGGGGGCTGAGGACAAGTGCCAGAGGGTCCTGTCCCTCATTGGGCTGAAACTTGGGCATCTGAGCGTATTCCATTTGCCTGTGACGTGTCAGAGCCCCTGCTCTGGGAACTGCTCCCTCAAGGGCAGGGTGCCGCTATCCCGCATTCTAACGCTGCTGGCTCTGATGTGTGATGCTTTGCTTGCTGTGGGGAGGGGGACCGGCAGGCAGCTTCAAACAGAGGTTGGGAGTGCAAGTGCACTGGGCGTCACCGGGCACGCTCTCACAACCTGCTCGGTGGGGCTCGGACATCGCTACTGCCACCCTTCCGATGGGCCGCCAGGCGTCCGGTGTCACGGGCAGAGCCGAACTTGGGAGGCGGACTTGCTGCACGGCGAGGCCAGCGCTGGCTTCGCAGGCCTCCAGCCTAGGCAGGAGCGCGGCGGGGACTCCAGGAAGCTGGAGGTGGCCGCCGGGAGCAGCGAGGGCCTGGCGGGTGCGATACCTGTGGGGCGTGGCCTCCGTCAGCTCCTCGGGCACTGCGGGCAGCGGGCGCGGCAGGTGCAGCTGCGAGCCGGACCAGGCCACGTGGCAGCCGCAGAAATCGCGCAGGTAGCGGTGCAGCCCGGCGGCCGCCGCCACACCGCTGGAGCCGCACACCCGCACGGGCGTCCCGCCGCCGCCGCCGCTCAGCCTGTAGGTGTCCAAGCCGGACTCGGCCGCCAGCGCGCGCTCCACCGACACCACGAACTCGGCCGCCCGCTCGGGCCCCAGCAGCCGGGCGACGAGCGCCCGCACGGCCGCCGCCTCCCGGGCCTCATCGCCGGCCGAGCCCCCGGCCAACAGCAGGAACCCCAGAGCTGTGGCCAACGTCGCCGCCGGCATGGTGTCCGCCCGGGGGTGGCCGCGCCCACCATCAGCCAATCTGGGATCCGGGACTTGGAGGGACGGGACGGTCAGCGCCCAATCAGCTGCGCATCTCGGGTCACGTGGACGCGAGAGCCGAGCGGCGGCTGCGGTGGGGCGCCTTGGACTTCCGGGTCTCGGACTGCGCCCTCGGGGCGTCCTCTGACCTCACCAGGTGGCGGAGCGCGAGACCCCAGCAACGTCGGAGGCCCCCCACAGACGGCAGAGACCCAGCTGGGGGGCAGTGTGTTCTCACGCGCAGAGCCTGCCCCTGCCATCCATCCACCTAACGACTTTGGGGTTGACTTTGCATGGGCACAGCTGGCCACCGCGCTGGTCTGCAGGAAGCAAACCCTCACACGGCTGCGAGACTGCAAGGGTGTGTTGAGGCCCCCCAGTCCCATGCTTCCAAGAGGAATCCTGGGATGAACTGGAACCTGCTGGAAGGAGTGGGAGGGGGAAAAAGACCCCGAGGCCCAGTGCTGGGGGTGTTGGAGGAGCTAAGTGACCCAGAACCGGGCAGGAGCCTGGTGAGGGCACTCCACCCCACAGTGCCAGGGCTCAGGGCAGCAGTCGTCATGCTGAGGGCTGGGGGACAGAGTGATGGGATAGGGAATGTGTGTATGGGGTATATGTGTCTGCTAGCAGATGGGAGGGCAGTGCTGGGTGGAGAGTATGGGACTCCCACAACAGAGCTGCCCATCACTGAATTCCAGGCCCTGGGACTCGTCCAGCTGCTGCCTGTGCAAGGCATGGCTGACTGTGGCCAGCTGTGGCCGGTGGGGGAGAGAGTAGTGGGCTCTTTATATATGAAGATTTGAGAGAGAGAGAGAGAGAGAGAGAGAGAGAGAGAGAGAGAGGCTGATTTCATCTCTTGTTTCATTCCCCAAATGCTGCCTTGGTCAGGACTGGGACAGGCTGAAATCAGGAACCAGGAGCTCCCTCCCTGTCGCCCACATGGCTGCATGAGGGCAGGAAGCTGCATCCTGGCCCTAGATGTGAGGCTGTGTTGTCAGGCGAGCAAGAATGCAAAGGAGAGAGGGACAAAGAAATGGCTGAGAGTTCTGGTAAGACAGGAGGGGGACCCGAGATCTGGGTGCCCCGTAAGGAAGTGTGTACCCAACTGCGTCACCGGGCTGGGCACAGGCTGGGGTTGGGTCCACAGGAGCTGAGGTCGGGGCAGGGTTAGGGTTGGTCCGCCCGAGAGCCTGGCAGGAGCTGAGGTCAGAGTGTCTTTTTTCCTGCACCCTCCAAGCACAGAAGGGAGCTGGACAGGTCAGGTCCAGGCTGATGTTCAGATGGGAAGCAAAGTGATGGAGGAAAGGGAAGTGTGAGCATACAGGTCCCGGCCTGCCTCCCCTCTCCCTACAAGGTCCTGGGTCATCCTTGGCCTTCCCAGGTGCTTTGGCAGGGAGCTGGATTGCTTTTATTTAGTTAGTTTTGGAAAATCAGATATACAGAGAAGAGGAGGGACAGAGAGGAGGATCTTCTGTCTACTGATTTCATTCCCCAAGTGGCCAGTGCTGCACCAATCCAAAGCCAGGAGCCCAGAGCCTCTTCTGAGTCTTCCATGCAGGTGCAGGATCCCAAGGCTTTGGGCCAACCTTGACTGCTTTCCCAGGCCACAGGCAGGGAGCTGGATGGGAATCAGGGCTGCTGGGATTAGAACTGATGCCTATATGGGATCCTGGCGCGTGCAAGGCGAGGACTTTAGCCACTAGCCTACAGGGCTTAGGTAGCTGGATTGAAAGGGGAGCAGTTGGGACTGGGGCTGGTACTGTTATGGGATGTGGAGCTGCAAGTGGCGGCTTCATCTGCAGTTGCCACAACCCTAGCACCAGAGGGCTTTAGATAGGCCACTCTTGGGGCTGGCACTTGGCCTGGCAGTGAACACACCATTGACTTGGAGTTCTTGCTTCAGCTTCCTGTCGGTGATGACTCAGGTGGTTGGATTCCTCTTACCTGTGTGTGGCACCTGAGTTGGGGAGCAAGCAGGACAGCCTTTCTCATTCTTTCTAAATTGATTCTAAGTCTTCTGCAGGTAGGTGTGGATTTTTCTGGATGGCTAGGACCTTAGGGATAAGGAGAGGACAAGTTATGGGTGGTGCCGTGTAGAGAATCCAGGGCAAGAACAATGGATGAGAGAAAAGTTTCAGGATGTTCTAGATTTAATGACAGATTGAAAGGGAAGAGATGAGGCAAGCTGGTCAAAAAGCTACAGGCCGTGGCCGGCACCTGTGTGGTGCCGCAGGTTACACCGCTGGATGCCGGCTCCCCACTTCAGATTGCCGGCTGCTCTGCTTCTGATTCAGCTCCCTGCTAAAGCAGCAGAGTGTGGCCCGAGTGCGTGGGCTTCTACCCTCTAAGGGGGAGACCTGGAAGCAGCTGAAGGTCCTCATTGTCCTGGCCTGGGAAAAACACATATGTCTGCCAACAACAGCAACAGAAAGCTGCTGGGTAGAAGATCCCAAGGCCAAGGGTGTTCCACATTCCTGCCCGTGACCGCTGCCGTGCCCTGCTGCACCCCTGCCAGCCCAGCAGCAGCCTGCATTGTCCTTTCCACCTCCACCTGCAGCTGTGGGGGACTGTCCCCAAACTAGCTGGCATCAACAGTAGCTAACTGAGCCCATTCATCTTAGAACCTCCTCACTTGGCCTCGGGAGTTCTGGTTTCAAGCCTGTCTGGTTTGCTGCTGCCCTGCTAAGGCAGGAGGTGCACCAAGCCACTCCTGCAGGGGGAGTGTGTGCCCCTCCACTCCCTCCAGCCCTCTACTCAGTTTCATGAACAAGGAAATTCTCAGGCCTTTTTGGGAAGCAGCTCCAAGACCGGCCCCCAGGGGTCCTCCTATAGGACTTGGGTGTTGCACTGTGGCGGGTCACTCTCTGGCCTTCTGCTCTTCTTTCTTCTCCCTCCCCAGGGCAGCTCATGCCCACTAGAGCTAGCCTGAAGCCAACCCCAAAGCCCAGGAATGTTATTTAACCTTTCCTCACCTTTCTGACAGTGGCTGATCCTTGTAGATATTGAGTCACACAGAAGTCATGCCTTGTCTCTGGTGGCAGGAATGCTGTGCAGAGATCACCAGGTCCGGGACACAACTGGCATGGCTAGCCTTTCCGCTGAGGTGGCCACCACCTTTAGAAAGCCTCCAAATCCCATGACACTGTAGCTGGGGATCTGTTTTGCTTTTCTCTTGCTAATGTCTTCCACAGAGGCACTGGCTGCAACTCTCACTCTGGGAGAGACAGAGGAGCCCACCCTTCTGTGTCCCAAAAGGGATGGCTGCTTTGGATATTCTGAAAACTGCACTTAAAGACAAGTACCCGTGCAAGGCTCAACTGGCTGCTCCTGTACCTGTAAGCATCAGCATCCCATATGGGCACCAGTACATGTCCCAGCTGCTGTACTTCCCATCCAGTTCCTTAATGATCTGGGAAAGCAGCAGAGAGCCCAAAATGCTTGGGTATCTGTATCCACATGGGAGTACTGGAAGAAGCTCCTGGCACCTGGCTTTAGACTGGTCCAGCTCTGGCTGTAGTGGTATTTAGGGAGTGAGTGAACCAGCAGGTCGAAGATCTATTTCTCCCTCTCTTTCCCCGTGACTCTTTCAAGTGAACTAAATCTTTCAAAAAAGGTCAAAGTGGTATGGTACATTACTGTGTATGTGAAAAAAAATGAGGAGCTCTCAAACAGAAGGTGCCCTGGGGTAGTAGGATGCTGGTGCGGAAATCTTGACTTTCTAATATGGCCTTACAGTGACACATGATTTTCTGCATTAAGTGATACAAGGAGGCTGGGCTCTGCTTGCCGTCCATCTCGTTACTTTTTTTTTTTTTTAAAGATTTACTTATTTTTATTGGAAAGGCAGACATACAGAGAGGAGGAGAGAGGAAGATCTTCCGATCAATGGTTCACTCCCCAAGTGACCTCAATGGCTGGAGCTGAGCCAATCCGAAGCCAGGAGCTCTTCTGGGTCTCCCACGCAGGTGCAGGGTCCCAATTCTCTGGGCCGTCCTCGACTGCTTTCCCAGGCCACAAGCAGGGAGCTGGATGGGAAGCGGGGCTGCCGGGATTAGAACTGCGACGACATGGGATCCTGGTGCTTGCAAGGCAAGGACTTTAACCACTACACTGTTACACCAGGCCCAGTCTCGTTACATTTTTGCTCTGGACCTGTCTGTGCTCTATCCACACGCATCAGGGCCAGGCTCACTCTCCACCCTGCTCGGGCCTGGCCAACCGACTCTGCCTGTCACAGCCCATCTTGACTAAGGAGGAAAGAAACCTTCCCAGCGTGACCACCAGGGAGCAGCCAGAGGCTAGGACATGCCCTGGGGAGGCAGGTGGCTCCTCCCAGGCTGCCAGCAGGCCTTGGACGCCATTCCCCTAGCTCCCCAGGGGCAGAAAGGGGGGGCGATCACACACAGGGAGTGCTGCCACTGTCCCCTCCCACCCCCATCCCCCAGGGTCTCAGGGCTGAGACTTCCCAGGCACAGCAGACCTCATCCCCCACACTGGTTCTGGGCTTGATGAGGCTGTTCCCTGGCCAGGGGCCCAGGCCCACCAGACAGATGGCAAGGTGGAGGGCGTTCCTTGTGTTAGCATGTCCCTTGAGAATGATCCAGCCTCTTCCTCGCCCCATCTCCAGGGCTCTGGAGCTTCCAGCACATTCCTGGCTCCTCAGTGGCTGGGCTAGATGCCGCCCAAGGCCACTAGACCAAGGGAATGTGGTCCAGCCAAGGACCCTCTGGCCCTGTGCTACCAGCTTCTATCACAGGGGACGGAGTCTTCACCTCAGGTCTCTCCGGCTCCCCTTTTATTCAGATTGTATGCCTTAAGATTATTTCATTTGAGGGCCCGGTGGCGTGGCCTAGTGGCTAAAGTCCTCGCCTTGAAAGCCCCGGGATCCCATGTGGGCGCCGGTTCTAATCCCGGCAGCTCCACTTCCCATCCAGCTCCCTGCTTGTGGCCTGGGAAAGCAGGAGAGGACAGCTCAAAGCTTTGGGACTCTGCACCCGTGTGGGAGACCCGGAAGAAGTTCCTGGTTCCCAGCTTCGGATTGGCGCATACCAGCCCGTTGCGGCTCACTTGGGGAGTGAAACATCGGATGGAAGATCTTCCTCTCTGTCTCTCCTCCTCTCTGTATATCTGGCTTTCCAATAATAATAAAATCTTAAAAAAAAAAGATTATTTCATTTGACAAAATGAGCAACCATCCGCCAGTTCACTTTTGAATGCCCTCTACAGCCAGATGCTGGAAACTCAATCCCAGTCTCCCGTGTGAGTGGCAGAGACCTGGCCACTGGCACCGTCATCACCGCCTCCCAGGGTCGGCATCAGCAGGAAGCTGCAGTCAGGAGCCAGAAGTGGGAATTGTGCAGGTTGGCATGAACTGAGGCACCCCAACTCGGAAAACGGGCACCTTAACTGGCGTCTCACTGCAGACTCAGTGCCTGCCTTGGGGCTGACGCGGGGAGCTCCAGAGCTTTTAGTGTGTTCACAGGCTTGTGCTACCATCACCATAGTCTGTCTTCACAATATTGCCATTCCCAGTGGAACCCCGTGTCTCCTGGCCCATCTTAACCCTCTCCTCCAGTCCAAGGCTCTGACAACACCAATTTACTTTCTCCTGTCTAGACCTTTCACAGAAACACAACCTTGCGCCAGGTCAGCTTCTGCTTGCCTTCTGCGTGAGGTTTGCCATGCCGCAGCATGGTCAGTGCTTCATCCCTTCTTACTGCAGACTAGCATAGTGTGGGGCCAGGGCCTTATCTACACCTGCCCACCTGCTGGTGGACTTCAGGCTGTCCTCACTGTTGGGTCATTACATGCAGTGCTGCTACCGACACTCACCGGTAGGTCGTTCATCTTGAGTAGATATCCAGAAGTAAAAATTCTCTTTCAATTTTAATTTTAAATTTTTTTTATTAATTTATTTGAAAGGCAGAGGTAGATACTCCATTTGCTGGTTCTGTTCCCTACAGCTGCCCCAGGGCTGGATGAGGCTGCGGTGTGGAGCCTGGAACTCCAGCTGGGCCTCTCGCATTGGGCCATCCTCCACTGCTTTCCCAGGTGTGTGAGCAGGGAGCTGGATCAGAGTGGAGCAGTCGGGACTCACGTGAACACTCACATGCCTCACCACGCTGGGCTGCGGCTACTTTCCAAAGCAACTGTGCATTTTACATTCCCAGCAGCAGGCATCTGGGGTTCTAATTTCTGCTTGCCATGACCCGGAATTATCTTCTTTAGCACAGCTTTTTAGTGGATTGGTGTGGAAATGCTGGAGTTCTTTTTTGCTTGTCCATGGTACAATAATGAGGTTGAGCACCTTCCCAGGGGCTCACTTACATAGTTATTTGGAGAAATGCCCACTCAAATTGCTGTGTAAAAGCCACCTTTATTAATGAGTTGTGAACCATTTACATATCTTACCTACATATCATCCCTTATCAGATGGGTAATTGGCAAATACAAAGGGTCTCCATGAACTATGGACTATGCACAGCAACATTTAACTCTACGTTCCACGAATGTTCTAGGCATCCTTAGCTTCCTGACCCTGACCACAGACACGTTTTCAGTTGTGCTCCATTCCAGCTTCCCTTACTGACAACCCTTGCACTTGGGTGCTACATTCCTGCCTTCCACATGGGATACTCACACGGAATCTTGCCTGGCCCCAGACTTTAACCTGAGCCAGCTCTGGTTTGGTGCTATTTGCAACCTCTGTTTCTCTGCCTTTTGAGTAAAAATCAGTCATTGTCCGACTTGAGGTCATGAAGGCGTGCTCCTGTGGCTCTACTTTTAGGGCTGGGATCTACCTGGAACTGGTGTTGGTAATGGGGTGGGGGGAATAGGGGTTCAACTTTGTTCCTTTGTGTGAATGTCCAGCTGTCCCAGCTGCTGAAAGAGTTCTTCATTTGGTCATCTTGGCCCCTTGTCGAAAATCATTTGACTGTCAGTGTGAGCATCTATTCCTGGATCCTCAGTGCTATCCCAGTGATTCTAAATATTCTTACCCTGTTTTGACTCAGCAACAGCCGGAGGTTCAAAGAGCTCATTGCCTGGTCCTTACACTCCAAAGCCAACATGAGCAGCCTGGTAGGGCTGCAGCCCCCAGGGCCTGCTCCAGGTGCAGAGGGATGGAGTAGAGTGGGGTGTACCTTGGCTTCTACTTCCTGCTTGCCTTCCCTGGGGCAGCAGCCATCCAGCTGCTGTGCAACCCTGAGCAGGTGCTGCAAGCTGCAGGAATGAGGAACGGATGGTGGGAGCAGAGGCCACACTCCCTGCCTTGATGGCATGCAAGCTGTGGACCTTTCGGCCTGCTGCCTGCCGACCTCAGCACCTTGCACTGTCCAGCTGCCCTGAGGATCCCATGGTGGGCCTCCTTTAGACTAAGACGAAGGCAGCAGGGCCCAAAATAGTCATGGAGCAGGAGCACACTCAGAGGAGGGAGGGGGAAGGCAGAGGCCCAGAACCCCTCTTCCCCCAGGCGGTTTGGATGTACAGCTGGAGAGAAGTCTCCACCCCTCCCCACAGCCCAGCAAGGCTGTTTTGGTGCTGGGGAGTGGGAAGGCATCTGGGAAAGCTGAGATAAGGTAAGAATTTCACAAGCTGTCTGCCAGCCAAGGTCTTTGATCGGAGATTAGCAGCAGTGCCGGAGGAGGCGGGGAGTAGGGAAGGCCAGGCTGAGGACTCAGGGCTGTGGGCAGAGAAAGAAGGCTTCCCGGGAAGTCAGATACACTTTATTCAGTGTGGGAATGTTTGACACAGGGGCCCCTGACAGAGAACTTCCAACCCCTCGGTGAACGAAGCAGGTGAACAGGGGTGGGAAGGGGAGGAGTGGGGAGAGCTGCACACAAGGTCTAGATCAAGTCACAATGCTCAGCGTTGGGTGAAGCTGGGGCGGGTGGCCAAGCCCAGGGCTGCCCTGCCTGCAAGTTGAGGGAGCAGCTCCAAGCGGCCCCCAAGGAATTACAGGGTAGGAGGCGGCCATGGGTGGCATTGTCTGGACCACCGAGGGTAGTGAGGAGGAGTTCAGCTGGGCCAGCACGTAATTAGAAGGCCTGGGGATATACAGCCCTGTGCAGGTACAGGACTAACAACGCTGGCACCTGGCCAGGGTCAGACAGCTCTCAGAAGGACCGGCAGGCTTGCCAGTACCTCCCACGGGTTCGTGGGGAAGGGAAGAGGGTCCCCTGGGGGAAGGGGCTGGAGCCAGGCAGGCTGGCAGGCAGCAGTGGCCTGGGCCACAGTTTCACACTCAAGACTTCATGATCTGGGTGGCGAAGGTCTCTGGATCTCCCTCAGGACAAAGTGTCCATCTTTCTCCTGAGGGCATGCTTGTGGGTGGGGCCTGAGGGAGACCCACATCTGCTGAACCCGTCAGGGGCTGTCTGCATTCCCAGTTGTGCTATACTGTGCTGGGTACAATCAGGGAGGGTTGGGGGACAGTGCAGGGCGGGGCTAGGAAGGTGCTGCTGGGTGTCTAGGGCACCTTGGGGAGGAGTCCCTGGTAATGGCCCAGGTGGCTCTAGCTGAATTCCTGATTGAAAGCACTGGAGGGAACACCCCTTTCTGGATCCCCCTGACTAGGGGAAAACAGCACAGAGAACCTGTTGTGCCGACTTCTCTGCAGGAGATCATGACACACAGCAAGCTGGGCAGGGGGAGCCAGGTGCCAGGGGCAACACAGAGCCTGATACCTGGGATCACAACCAAAAGCCAGAAGGAACACAACCAATCACCACGCAGGGCAGGAGGGGCCAGGGTCACATCAGCGGCTCACTCGTCAAACTTCCCCTCCCGAATGTGCTCGAAGGAGAAGGGTAGGAACTTGAACCCAGACCCAGTGTAGAACTTGTTCTGGAACTCAACCCTAGAGGGAGGGAAGAGGAGGGGTATCAATTACAGAGGCCTCCTGAAAGCTGGGAGATACCATAGTGGGGCCAGGAGGACGCCACAGTAGGGCTGTGAGAAGGCCTGGCCCCCTCTTCCTGACATGCAGCCATGGGCAGCGTGCTCTCAGGTGGCTGTGCACACACACAAGTTGCCCATGTTAAGCCTCACTCTCACCTGTCCTCGTCCTTGCCCTGTGTCATGAGGAAAGGAGCCGGCTTTGTGGCGCTGAACCTAAGCCCTTGGCTGAGTCCCTGAGAGCCACAGGACAAGTCCCAAGAGCCCTCCTGGCAGGGTGCCCACAGCCCACTCCCATGGGAAGCCCTGCAGGGAAGCCGGGGCACCCGGGGGTGTCTTGCTTCTCCCTTTCCTTGGGGGAGGGGGTGACACCAAGGGCTGACGGTGTGATTCTGGACCCTAAGGTCAGGGGAGGAATTCCCAGGGGCAGGAACAGAAGCCTTCTGTGATCACAAAATCTTCTGGGAGTTTCTCTCCTGGGGACCAAAAGGAAAAGCTGAGGTGGACTGCCTTCCCAGGCATCCGGCATGCATCCCAGCAGGCTCCTTGGGGGCCCTGTCCACTGGGGGGAGGGAGGGCAGGAAGGCCACCCCCTCCTGCAGAGGAGTGGGCTGGGTTTCCTCCCTGGGCTTGCCCTGGACGGCTGCCCACAGCCAGATCACCACCAAATATGGGCCGAAAAATGCATGATTCAGAGGAGAAAGCATCAGCAGGGAGCTGCCCAAAGGAATAGTTTCCACTCTGTGACCTGGGGCTCCATGCGTGGAGCATAGGGGGCTGTGGTAGGCCAAGGCCCCAGCAGGCGGAGGCACCCAGATCTCACTAGTTCCCCTACCTCCCTCAGCTTTTAGCCCCAGCTTCCACCCCCAAATCAGAAGGCAGCGGGTACAGGGGGTGCCTCGGAGCTGCTGGGAGGGGAGTAGGAGCAGACTAATTCTCCCAGGGGAGCAGGATTCAGCCCAGCTCTCCCTGCTGATAGGAGCAAGTCTGCATCCTGGGGAGGCGGTGGCCACATCTGACAAGAAAGCTTTTGAAAGCAAATTCCCATGACTCAGACCCCAACCTGTGACCCAGGGCAGATGCTGGGGGTGGGGAGGGACTCTCCAGAACTGAGCCCCCAGCTGGCAACCCACACAGACAACTCTTAATACATGCTGTTCAGAAGTGTGGGGATAGCATCCTCTTCCTGGCACCCCTCTGGGGCCTCCTATAGGTCCAGGCTCCATGGGAAACAAGGGACATGGCACACAGGTTCTGTTGTGAGGGCAGATGGTGGCTGACCCCTTTAATAGACCACCGATGCTTAGGCCTGGGGTGGCCATAACCGGGGACTTCATGCACTGATCTCAGGGTTGGTCACCTAAGTCCACCTGCCCCACAGCCATCTCCACCTCAACCCCACTGCACAAACATAGAAGCTATTCCCTGGCAGATGCCCCATCATCCTCTCCCAACCCAGGGAAACAGCACTTCCTGAGAAAGGACAAACACGGAGCTCTCCAGCGCAGGCAGGCCCTGTCTCTCTACTGGCTGCTGCTCTGCTTGGGCCCCTCTGGGACCTGTGTGCACTAAGCCACCGAGATGCCCTGCTGTGCAAATGGGCTCCTCCATCACCCACTGCAGCCTCAGCAAGGGGCCTAATGGGGATGGGGATGGGGGTGGGGACAGTGCCTGTGGCACACGGCAGCAGATCCTGGCTGGGCCAGCAGGGCATGTGGGGCCTCGCCAGCTCTGTGCCCAGTGACTTCTCTGGCTCCTTCCCCAGTGCTGGACACACATGTGTCTGATGGTGTGAAGGGCAGGCCCTGCTGCTGACACTGAACTCCACCCAGGGGTGCTTCCTTCGAGGCCGCCTGCCTGCTCCAGGCTGTCACGTGTGGCAACTCTGTGGTCCATCTTGTAACCGGGTCCCCAAGCCTGTCTCCTGAACCACTGGCCAGTCGTACATGCACATGTGCTGCAGTCTGCCAGCTGAGCTCTGCTGGCCACAGGTATAGCCATGACACAGCCTGGCCTACGCCTGCTGAGGAAACGAGGACGGCTGCTCACAGGAGGCAGAAAGGCCAGCATGCCTCACGAGGCCCATGGCACAGGGGACACAGCGAAGGGGGCCGTGGGATACTGTCAAAGGTCACCCACCTTTTAGGACCCCCACATGAATCTCAGACAAGAGCAGCCTCTTATCAGATCCAGAGCTTTCCCTGTCAGCCAGCCAAACAGACATAGAATGTGTGTCATGGGGCATCCCAGAAAACACCAAGAAAGCTGGCAGGGGGCCCCTAGCCCTCAGCAGGGGAGAGACCAGCACCCAAGGCGCTGCCATGCTTGAGGGGAGGGGGCGCACAGCACCAGTCCCACTACTCCTCTGGTGGTGGGGAAGATACTACAGGGACCCCCTGCCCCACGAAGGCACAAAGGAGGCCTCACAGATTTTCCTCAGCCACATCATTTTTCTATGACTAAATGCATAATTTAAGCATGACTCGTATGGCGAGCCTGTTCCCCTAACCACACCTGAGGGGTATTTAGACGCCCTCATGGGGCTCCCCTAGGGTCACCCTTTGCTGTAGGCGTCTCTCAAGCAGGACAGCCATGATCCCTACTTGTACCCTTGTTGACAGTGGCCAGGGTGCCAGCCCAGACCCAGGGGCATGATCATTTCTGTTTGTCATCAGACCCCCGGTCCCGTGGGTATGGTGTTGGAGGTTCAGGGGGCAGTGTCCTGCCCAGGGGCTCCAGACCATCTGCCAGAATGGCATAGCTGCGACTCCAGCCCAGGTGGCCAATCTGGAGCTTACCCTGGCCTTCATTCTCTCTCTTTCTCTCTCTCTCTCTCTCTCTCTCTCACACACAAACACACACACACACACACACACTCCCATCCTGGAGGATGTGGGCAACACCTTCACTGGGAGGCGCTGGTGAGCTGAGAGAGCCAAGGACTCAGCACAGCACGGTCCCCTCCTCACTGAGTGGCAGCTCCCCACAAGGTGGGGCGGTCACTGCTCCCTTCAGCTGGGGCACAACAGATAGAGTGAACAAGGGTGGCAGGCAGCCAAGAGGGCTGGGCAAAGTCACCGAGCCTGGCTCCTCAGCTGGCCTTGGCCCGAGCCCTGAGGAAGTGTGCTGGGGAGAGCGGACTGATAAGGAGGGCCGTGATAACAGGTCCTGGCCAGTGCTCTCAGCATGGGCTCTCCTGAGGTTCCCCCACCCCTCGCCACCACTCCACAGTGAACAAGGCTGACAGGGAGTGGGCAGCTTGGAGGGAGGTTGGGGTGGGAGAGCTGGGCTAGAGGCGGCAGCCTGGAGCGAGGTCATGCCTTGCCCTCATGGGCCTCATTTCTCTCCCCCAGAATTTCCCATCTATAGTGGAATCTTTGAGGAGGCTGAGCTGCAACCCAGCCAGGAGAAAGCTTCAGGGCAAACGGAGGGAGGGGGATAAGGGTTTCCCAGGTGTAGAGGCCTGGGAGGACTAAGCGAGATGCCCGGAGGCCTCCTCAGGCCCAGAGAGGACCCCATATGGTGGTCACCAAGCAGGCTGCATTACAGCACTGTGAGGAGGGAGGTCTCCCTTGGAGCAAGGGTCCAGGGTCTCAGATCTGGGGGTTTGAGACACTCCCAAAAGAGGGAGAATCTCCACATAATGGAGGGAGTAGCAATCCCCCAGGCAGATGTGGAAAATCCTGGTTCTCTGGGTCTCAGAGTGCATACGCCAAAAATTTCAAGCTCAGTGTACCCAAGTGCCGTCTATTCTGATTCGTTAAATCTTGCAACCCAAGTGTGAGGTCATGTTCACTGCGCACACAGATCTGGCTTTCCCTCATGGGGCCAAGAGGGGGGCCCAGGAATCCTGACCCCACAGGGGCACAGCCAGGGGTTGACCCAGAGAGCACTGGGGCAGAATGGGTATAGCAGCTGCAAGCTCCTTTCTGGACTTTGGAGATTATTCTAGAATAGCTTTCACTGCTCTCAAGTCAGGGCAGTGACACACCAGTGCAAGACACAAACAAGCCTCAACCAAAAACCACAAGACCTCAGCAGCTCTCACCAGCCACAAAACCATGCAGGCAGGAGCTGGGACCTGACCACACTCGCCAGGGACCTGGCCTGGGTACCTGTGAGTTGGCAAGCTCAGCTTCCCTGGCTGTGCTCAGACCTCATGGCTCAAGCAGGTGCCAGGCTGCTGCCGTGAGCAAGTCCAGGTCATGCTTCCTGGTGAAGGGACTCAGGCCCACGCCAGAACTGAAGAGTGGCCCTCCTGCCACCCCAGGCCCCAGCGCCACTCACCAGTGCAGCCGCAGGGCATGCAGGAAGGCCGAGAGGCCCTCCATGATCAGCAGGATGGCCACAGTTAGGGTGGCAAAGGCGGTGAAGATGAAGAACAGCGCCAGGCCTCCCGCCAGGCTCTTCACGCTCAGGCCCAGGTGAATCACCATGGTCCACAGCACTTCAGACAGCTCTGTGGACAGAAGATACAGCACCCTGGTCACAGGACAGTAGGCGGCGACTGTGGGCCTCGGGATTGCCTCTCCTGGGATGTCCCCACCCTCAGGGTCCCTGAGTGGGATGACCCCAACTCACAGCCCATCCAGCGCAAGCGCAGGTCCTATCGTCTGCACTCATCCTCCTCCCAGCCCATGGCCAGTCTCACTCCATCTAAGCCGCCCACTCAGGGAACCTGCAGAGAAGGCAGCCCACGGCCATGCGTGGGACAGGCACACTCACGTGCATGCGCCAGGCTGAGGGCCCAGAGTCGCAGATAGGAGGCAGTGTTGGAGATGCAGCCCAGGCAGTACTCGATGGTGTGGATGGCCTGGTACACCATGGTGTCCCCAAAGTCAAACTGTTGTGGAGGGAACCAGACAGAAGACGTGAGGCCGGGACTGGAAGGCGCAGCAGGGCAGGGAGACTGGCCCAGTGCAGGGGCCTGCCCTTCTCACCCTCTACCTCAAGCAGATGCCTTTCAACCTCAGGTACTCCTCCCTGAGGACGAGGCAGCCACAGGGATCCTAGGGATGGCCTGAGGCCCACTGGTCTGATTCCCACTCCTGGAGCCTGGTAGGAAAGCAGAACTGCTGGGACCAAGTCCCCCAGCCTTAGTGGGAAGCCTCCTGGAGATGTCTAAGACTACCAGGGCCACTTTCCTCTCCGTGTTACAGCCTCTGAGAGCCACAGGACCTCCTCTGGCTCACTATGACCACTCTGCAGAGACAACACAGGGACACTGTGGCTCAAGTCCCACAGTTCCCACGGGTGCGTCTGGTGCATGCCCTGCTTTTTACTGTCTGCCTCACGCTCCCTTTCTCTCAGCTTCCCTCCCAACACCAACAACGATTTGCAGACCGGAGGGGTGCTGGAACCAACTCTGCAAGCCCACAGGAGGACTTTCAGGGCAGCTTGGGCGGACATAGAGTGTTCTAGAAGTCCTAGGTGCTTTCTCTGGCCTCCAGGGGGCAGCAGGTTACCTAGGGCTCCTTTTGGAGTGCAGCCCAAGACTCCTTAGTCAGGCAGGCCCTCACATCAAGGTCTCTTTTTTCATTGGTTTAACTCCATTCCACAAGGTCCTCAGCGCTGCCTCGGAATCACCCAAGGGCCGAAGGAGGGAGAGAGGCTGGGCCAGGCCAGCCATCAGGGCCTGTTTCCCACTCCTGACTTCCCACAGTGAAGTTGTGAGCACTTCTCCTGAGCTAGGCTCTTCAACTACGACCCCAAAAGCTTCGGTTCCCCTAGCCACCCGGAGCCACCTCAACCCAATCCTGAGGCTAAGAGGCCTCCCCCACTGGCACAGCAGTGGCCCCCAGCTGTACTGAGAGGGAAAGCCAGCTGCTCTGGACAGCACAGAACTAGGTCTGGAGAGCTTGGGGGCTCCTCCGTCCGCCTTCCCATTCCACGTGGAGTTTCCCCTCCGAGAAGGGGAGAGGGGAAGGGAAGCACCATCCCAGCAGGGCCCTTGCTGTCCCTCACTCCATCCTCTTGCTCTCCAGCCCTGGGCAAGCTCTTAGGAGGGGTGAGACATGAGAGAAACCCAGGCCTGCACATGGTGGTCTGTTACTCGGCACAGCCTGGCACAAGCCAGCGTGTATGAGCCTAGGGTCATTGTAGTTCCTCCCTGCTTGGCCACTCTGTCTCCCTCGTGGCGTGTCCCCTCTGCTCCACACGCCAGTGACTCTTCTCAGCAAGGTCACCTGTGTCTGTCACCATCACCCCCACCCCACTCTCCTGTCAGTTTTTCCCAAGGGTGCCAGTCTGAAGGTACCCAATCCTTGGAGACCTCTCTGGCCACTCCGGGAAGTGGACATCCCCATGTGTGTGCACTGCCTATCCCCAGCCAGCCATGCTACCTGCTCCTGCTGTACCGGGGGGGGGGTGCCTCCGTAGCACTCAATGCCGCTCACACTCACCTCGTCGGCTTCTCTCCTTCACCCCTGCCAAGCCCTCTTCCTACTCCGGTCCCATGTCCACAGAGCAGCCTGGGAAGTCAGACTTCAATTTTCACTCACTCTTGGACTTTTACCAAGGCCTGGGGATCTGCAACTTCCACTATGCTCAATCTCGTATCAGCCCCTTCCTTTCCAGTTCACCCTGGTCCACAGCTCCCCTGAACCCCAGCAAGCTTGGTGGTATCTGGGCCTCCATGCTGCACCCCTGCCCAGCCTGCATGCCCTGCAACACCATCCCTGGGGATTTCCAGAAGCATGTGCATGAATCTGTCACTTCTGGCCTTACTGCCTTCAATGGCTCCCTGTCGCCCAAATGAGGCAATATCAACAGTGGCTGGACCAGGCCAGACACCAGCCTCACCCCTGCTCAGTTCCTGAAGTCCTGATTGCACCACAGCCAAGTTGAACTCTGGCCCATCCCGCCCTCTCATCTCCACACACGAAGCTTTGGGGTTACCACCCAGGGAATAGGAATCCCTTCCCTGAACCCCTTTCCCCAGCCTCAGCGTCTGCAGGTGCCTCTTCTGTGATCCCATAGTGCCCCGGGCTCTCTCCCCACCTTGTCTGTGAGATCCTTAAAGGTAAGAGCTTATTTTTTTTTTCATTCAGTTTCTAAACAGCGTTTGACACACAGGGTGAATGGAGGCAGGGACAGTGGGTAAGCATCTGGTGGGAAGACACAGTGGGAGACACAGGTGCCGCCCTTGCTGCATGGTTAGGATTTCCCAGGCAGCAACTGGCTGGTCTCTGGCTTGCAGCCAGCCTGAAGGCCCCCAGGGAAAGAGACAATACCTCCACCAGACCAAAACAATGGCCTGCGTGGGATGATTTTCATTGCCAAAATCTGGGAAGGTTGGGGGTGGAGAATTTTAAAAGCAGCCTGCATATTTTTAAAAGAACCTGTTTAATTCAAAATCATTAAGTAATTGTCACATTCATTCTCAGTTAGGCTGGAGGCAAGTGGCCTGATAAAAATGTTATGGCTACTAAGGCAGCCAAGGAAGTCAAGTCCTTGAGTGGCCGCCCAGGACTGGGGAGAACAAATTAGAGACCTCCTTCCAGTTCCCTCGCCATGGACTGGCTGCAAGTAAGGACACCAGGCAGGCTGGGTGGCTGGATTGTTCTGACAATGACCATGGCACTGGGTGTGTGGCCTGGAAGGCCTTTAGAAAGCAGCACTGCAGAGGTGGTGATACTGGGAGCGGGCAGGAGCTTCCCCCAGCATGCCAGGCAGCTCAGCCAGTTCCGGCACAGGTGAGCAGCCAGGAACACGATGCCAGCCAAGGAGCCTCTCCAGACCATAGGAAGTCCAGGCAGTGCCTGGTGCTACCTCCAGCAGCAAAGCTTCCCCACCCCCAGCCCTCTGTCCCTCAAAGAGAACCATGGAAGGCAGGAAAGGGAAGGGTTTCATTGTTGACAGGTGCAGGTATCTGAGAGAGACAATTTGGGGGAAGATGCAAACAGTGCAGCACGGCCTTAACAAAAACAAACGAACACCAATTCAAAACGTGTGTGTGGCCCAGGGAGTCACTGCTGGGCGAGGCATTCTACTCTAGACAGGGCCCAAATACTGAGCCAATCTCCGTTCCATCCTCTTGTCACTCCCATGCGTGGCTGACACACTAAGCCCCTTGCACAGAAGGCTTAATTTTTCTGGGAAGGCCTCCCACGCCTCAGCTGGGCCGCTGGGTGACAGGGCGAACCCCGAGCCAGGGGTGGGGATCTTGACTGGAAGTGTGGTCAAGCTGACGAGGGCAGCGGGAAGAGGAGGCTGTGTCTCAGCGAGGAAGGGGAAGCTCTGCTCATAAGTGCTGAGAGGAGCAGGGAGGAGACAGCCGCCCCCGGCAGCCGGCAGAAGCTGCCACAACACCAGATCAGGAGGAAGGCACAGGCCAACGGCTTGGAAGCCCCAGGAGCCCCCGCAAGAAAGCCACTGCAGCCATTACTCGCACCTCCTTCAAAGCCATTCTCAGAGGTATCAGATCAGCCAAGTCAACGAACGACACAGAGACAGAGGGGACCAACACGAGATGTAGTGAATGGAGATGAGCTTGCTCAGAACACAGGTTCACGGAGGGGTTAGAAATGGCCGGTGAGATGCAGGATGCGCGGTGTCAGGTGCAGCCCCGGGGTGCGGCAGGGTCAGCAGAGTGATCACAAGGATGAGGAGAAACCCCAGATACAAGGAAAGGCAAAGCCGGCTGTCGTCTTACCACCTCGTCCTCGGTAGGCTTGCAAACATAAATTCACACTTAGTGGGCGGCCATGGCACACACAGGGTCACAAGGGAGGAACGCAAGGCTACTAGCTGCATCTGGGCAGGACTGTCAGTGTGGACCAGGCCTTCCACGTGGGATGGTGGCCTCCTCAGAAACGCACAGGGAAAGCCAGAGGCATTCAGAGCAGTGGATATGTGGTTTCTAAAAGGCACCCCAATCCTTGCAATTTCTTATGTTAAAAAAAAAAAATCCTACACACAATGAAAGTGGCCAGAGTCCAACTGTGTCCTCAACTCCTACTTGCCTTGTTCAAAAAAGTCCCTACATGACTAGATGAGCCCAATAGCGCAGTTAGCTTTGCTCTGAGGTTTTGGGCTACAAGGATGCCAGGCAAGGAGGGTGATTTTTAAAAGCTGGCTTGGAAATGGTATATCAGGCAAAAGTGTAGCTTGGCTGACTCCTCTGCGAAGTTCCTGTAAAAATGTAGGGAAACCAGTGGTTCAAACAAACAGGTGCAGCAAAGCCACACCATGGGCTGGGAGTCACAAAGTGCCAGCAGCTACAAAGGGGGAGCAGCTTCACTGGATGACTCCTGCAAGGATCTAGGGTTGAAGAAAGTAGCCAAGTGAGGTGGCCTGGTATCCAGTAACAAGAGCTGGGACGTGGGGGCCTGGGGCTGTAGGGGTGGTGTGCTGGGCACTGAGAACCTCGGGTGCTGAGGGCAACACTTGGAGGCTGGGGCAAGTCTCTGGAAAAGGCTGTGGGGCTCTGAGAGGCCCAGAAAGCAGAACCAGCTCCAAGCATTCCTCATGGAGAACACTGGTGAGAGTCCCTCGGCTGCCCAAGGGCTGGCCCGAGGTGGAGGGAGAGGAAGCCCCCAGCACAGGATCTTACCTCTTCCGCGTCCTCTGAGTGGGTGGAGAGCTGGTCATGCTGAATAATCTCAGCATCCTCCTCTGTGGGTCCATTGCCCACCCTGATCCCACCAAAGTTGAGAGTTCCCTACACAGATGAACAGAAAGAGTAGAATTTGCCTGGGCTTTAGTGTACCGTTCTGTGAGGTGGAGAAGGGCGATGGTTAGTACATACAAACCTCAGAGAGGCATAGATTGCAACAACCAAACAGGACCCACACCTGTTCCAGCCCCAGCCACCACCTCCCCAGTCCCAGCCCTAGCCCCGCACACCCAAAACCTATGTTTCCCAGGTCCGCCATGTGCACCAAGGACAACAGTGTGGCTTTAGTCACACTGCTAACTGGGACTCCTGCCTGAATGAAAAGCAAGCGTGGCTCTCTGCGAAGCCTAAGCTTTTCTGGAACAACAGATTTGCCTGTGCAGGCGGGACCCAGGCTGCCTGTAGCAGGAGCCGAGGCAATGCACAGTGGCTCTGTCCAGGAACAAGGAGCTGTCAGGGTCAGGGAAGGAGAAAAGCTTAATGGATACGTGTCTATGCCTAGAGGACACTGAATGAAGAACAAACAACAGGAGTCCCCTTGCCCTCAGTGTGGGAATGTGGGGCGTGAAAGCCCCCCACCCCACCCCCTACCCCCACAACACGGGCATGGTACTGACTGAGCAGGACTGTAAAGTCAACTGGATGCAAAAAACCATGAGCTTATTGAGGCCAACAGACCCTTTGGGGACAAAGAACAGGCAGAAGCTGATCCAGTCTGACAGGTCCCGAGGGGTGCTGCCCTGGCATGGAGGCAGGACTTGAGGACAGTCCCATGGTCCTGTCCCCCAGAGAGCTGGGCAGGAGTCAGAGCTGCATGAGGGCCTCTGGGAAAGTGGGCTTGGTCTGCTGCCCTGCAGGCCCCACCCTCAGCTTCACCTTGTGGGGTACACTGCCTACCACACTTCTACTCCAGCCTGCTCACCAGCACAGACCGCAGGGTCTGTGCAAATGCTGCCTCTTCTGGCAGTGGTCCTCATGCACTGGTCAGAGAGCCATCTGCACAGCAGTGACCTCCGAAGCTGCATTCTGAACACAGGGGCTCAGATACTGCCCCGAGGTAAATTTGGTAGGGTTGGGGTGGGGCCTAGGGACTCCACATTGCCAAACAGTTTCTCCAAGCACCCAAAGTGTGACCAACATGAAGGGTCTGTCAGGGTCTGCAACCACACATTCGTGCAACCTGGTGGCCCCACGGCTGGGACAGCTATACTTGTGGGACTGACAAGACATATGGCCAAGGATACTCCCTGCTGTGTTGTTTGTGATCACATACAACTGGGAACAACCAACATATCCAACAACAACAGAGCAATGACATAATTTTGGCATATCCAACAGAGTATTTCATGGACTGCTGGGCCACCACCAAAAAGTGATTCTCACTACAAGACAGCCTCTAAGATACCCTCAAATGTTTAAAGACTGAGTAAATCCAGGGGAAGAAAATGCAATGCTACAGTTTAAAACACAACTCCTAACATGGCTCTTGCGCTTCACAAACGCAGCGGACAGAGTGAGGGTCAGTCAGGTGAAGTCTCCGTAGCGAGATGCTATAGAGGATGCTACAGAGGATCCCTTCAGAACACTAGGAGTGAGAGTAACAGAAAAGGGGCTGAGAGACACAGCAGCAAAAAGGGGAAATGGGGTAGTGAAATGCCACTCACAGACACCCTGTGGGTGAGGAACAGAAGCCGAGCAGAAAGGACAACCCAACGCTCTTCTGAGAACCGCCTCTGAGCTGCTCTCTGGGAACACATCTGGCTGGACAAGGTGGGAGATAAAACCTTACCAGATCAGGGTGGGGTCAGGGAGGCTTTGAACTTGCAGTTGATCTGAGAAGTGGCCAGAGTTCAGAGACTCAAGATCTGTTCAGAAGCACACGTACGGACACTAAACAGCAGAGTGTGCAAAAGAAATGTCAGGATGGTGGTTTGTGCTTCAAGGGTTTTTAATTCCTTGTGGGAAAGAAGAGGCCAGGCCCCTGCTTGAGAACAACCCTTAATGGCAAGACTGTCATTTCCTGGGACCCAGGAGATCAGGGTTCTAGAAGGACAAGGAAGGAGCTTTGCAACTTCAGAACGATTGGGAACAATTAGTGGAGGAAGCGGCTGCCACATCATCTCTTACTTTCATTCAAGGAGGGTACACTACTAAAAGTGCAAGTGCACGAGCAGTCATAGTCACTGCTAGGCAGATCTGGAAAACTTGTAGATTCATAACTTAGAAAACGATGGATTCATCAGATATGAATACAGCCTGAGACTTTGGTTAACGGATGTGTCTAAGGACAAATGCTCAAATGCTCAACACTCAGGTGTTATTACTGAATCATGCGTTAGTGCCCAACGAAGCAAAATCAACATGGATGCCTCTGATTATAACAGGGATTCACAGAACACACGAGGCCCCTGGCAGAGTGGGGGCTTCACAGAGACAGCAGAGGATCTGGGGGTTTCTGAGTGTCCCCAAAAAGAGGAAGAGAGAATACACCGTCATAAATGTGAAGAGAGAGTCACTGCTCACAGGGCCCTGTGGCCACCGTCCCTGTGAAGCAGAGCTCAAGGTACAAAGAGCTCAACTGAAGACAAAATCATCCAACACATGACCATGAAGCAGAGGCATGAAAGTGGTGAGAAGTTCAGGAGCTGCCATGATGAATTAAAAGGTTGGGCAGCAGCCACTTTGCTTCTGCAGACACAATGGCACTCACATATCTGAACAGAAACTTGGATCACCAGCGAACAGGACACCAGAATTGACTCGAGGGGTCCGTGCTATGGAGCAGCAGGTTAAGCTGGCATGCTACATGAGCACCGGTTTGAGTCCCAGCTGCTCCACTTCTGATCCAGATTCCTGCTAATGTGCTTGGGAAAGCCGTGAAAGGCGGTTCAAATACTTGGGCCCCTGCACCCATGTGGGACACCTGGATGGGGTTCCAGGCTCTTGGCCTTGGCCTGGCCCAAACCTGGCTGTTGCAGCCATTTGGAGAGTGAACCAGTGGATGGAAGGTCTCTCTGATTTTCTTTCCCCCTCCTCCCCTCTTTAACATTGTCTTTCAAATAAAATAATTTTTTTTTAAGGCAGAAGAATCTACTCTTTAAGAGGTGGCAATCTCTTCTGTCATCGTGGTTTTGGTGGTAACAAGGACACACTCTGTGAGAGCGCATGCTCCATGATCTCTGTATGGTCCAAAAGAATGCTGCTGCACTGTTTGCTGCTTGGTGAGCCAAACGGGACACTTTGTGGGGTTTAGTTCACTCACTGTTGCAGCCGTTGCTGCCTCTAGTGCCTGCTGGGTCGGGGCTGGACTGACTAGGGCCGCCACAGGTTGCCCTTCCTGATAGTGATGGGAAGAAAAGAGGAAGGGAGAAGAAAACAAATGGGGGAGGGGACGAGGGGGATGAATGGAGGGCACATGGGAGGATGAAGATGGTCAGAGAGGGGAGAAGGAGGGGCTCGTAACTCAGCTGCTCTCCAACAGGAGGGACCGTCCCACAGGGGCACTCGAGTTTGCATGCACCAGGGTCACTGGGCTTTCCCAGGCAGTGTGATATGCAAGCATTATTGGATAGCCAGAAATTATGCACAACACTGAACATTGGGCACACTTAATATTGTGTGTTTATGTAGAATTTGTATGTACATATACACGAAGTAGGAACATAGGCATATACTACTTTTTAAAAAAGTAAAAAACAAACAAACAAACAAAAAAAAAACGCATCAGCATGCTTTAACCAAACCCTCTGACCAGCTTTACTGGCTGGGAAAAGTGTCAGCGTCTAGTTTCACAAAACGTGTGGGAGTCAGTGCTGTGGCTGCCTGGGCAAACCACCTGGGTGACTCAGCCGCCCGTAGCTCCTGCAGGCTGGCCTGGGCCTCTGCTGCCTGAGTCAGGCCTGAGCCTGGATGCTGGCTTCTGCTGAGCACAGCAGGAACAAAGCAATACAAAAGCTTAGGACTTGCTGCTTTAGCTCAGTGCTGAGTCCAGATGTGTGAGGGGCAAATATGTATCTCTCTCCTTGAGCACACCCAGTGCTCCCTCTGGGCTGTTAACACCATGCACTCTGAGAGGCCATAGATTCAGGTACAATGACTCAGATCCACTGGGAACTCGCTTGGATCTTAAAAAAAAAAAAAAATAGCAGTCTGGTTGCTTTAGCAACAGAAATATACCCACCAAATGCTTCCTCCTCAGATACTGATGGCGAAGAACCAGGGGCTTAAACAGCAGCATCCAAGGGACACACAGCAGTGCAACCACCACCAGGAAACACTGAATTCCTTTCTGCCAAGTAAAAAGAAAAGAAAAATGAACATCACAGGAATATCCACTACGTGGGATGTTGCAGCACAGTGCGTTAAGCCATCGTGTGGGACACCAACATCCCAGGTTGGATGTGGATGTTCAAGTGTCTTGGCTGCTCTATTTTTGACGCAGCTTCCTGCTAAGCTGTGCCTGGGAAGGCAGCAGATGACACCACTAGTAAGTAGATCCTGTTGTTCATGTGAAAGACCCAAATGGAACTGCAAGCTCTGGACTTCAGCCTGTCGCAGCCCTGGCTGCTGTAGGTATCTGGGGGAGTGAACCAGTGGATGGAAGAGCTCTCTCCCTCTGCCCCTGCAGCCCCTCTCTGAGTCTGCATTTTAAGTGAATGAAAATAAATGCTAACTTTGTTGTGTGAATTTATTTAAGAAGCAGAGTTTCAGAGACAGGAGGACAGTCAGAGAAATCCTCCATCTGCTAGTTCACTCCCAAAATGGTCACAACAGCCACGGTTAACCAGGCCAAAGCTAGGAGCCTGTAGCTTCTTTCAGGTCTCCCACATGGGTGCAGGGACCCAAGCCCTTGGGCCATGCTTCACTGACTTCCTAGGTACATTAGCAGGGAGCTGGATTAGAAGTAGAGAAGCTGGGACTTGAACTGGCACCCATATGAGATGCTGGCATTAGCAAGCACAGGTTTAGCATGCGACACTGCAACAATGATCCCTAATTTTTTTTAAGTTCACTGTTTAAATATGCAGCTTCCAATGCTGGCACAAATTTACCCCAAACAGTGTGAATGCCACTGATCTATGAATACCACTCTCTAATTTCTCAAGATAACTAACAGATGCTGTGGCAAAACCCACAGATCATTAAGTCCACCCTTTCTTTCTGGATCCCGCAATGTGAGGACAGCGGAGCCTTGCAAGCTACAGAGGATGGTCAGAATTCAGATCCAGAAGCATGGACTAAAAAGCAAAGACCAGAGAATGGTATTTCTAGACTTTCTTTAGGATGACCCAGATGGGCCCACTTTCACTGACGCACCTGTCCAGAATACAGCATCGAAGCACCAGAGTCCGGGTAGGAAAAGAGGAACATGTTAATGAAATGGATCAGAAGGCTCGGCGCGTGCTCAGATGTGTGTGCGTCATAGGCTGTCCACTTATAGAAGATGAGGATGACCAGGTAGCCAAACAGCGAGGTCATGAAGATTATTTCAGGAATAAAGCCGAAGTAGATATTCAGGGATTTCTTGAAGTAGCTAACGAGGAGGGAAAAAAAAGAATGCTACAGGTAAAGAGACCCACGGCCGCTTATGCACGCAGCTCAGTACTCCTCAGACTTTTCTGTCGCAGTAGCCTGAAGCTTTGAAGACAACACTGTGCAGGATTAACTGCAGCTTCCAGACATTTGGACTCAGTGTCCCTAGTGGAACCCCCATAAAAAAGACTTATTTATTTATTTTTATTGGAAAAGCAAATATACATAGAGAAGGAGATTCAGCAAGAAAGATCTTCCATCCATTGGTTCACTCCCCAAGCAATGGTAATGGCCAGAGCTGAGCCAATCCAAAGTCAGGAGCCAGGAGCTTCTTCTGGAACTCCTATGTGGGTACAGCGTCCCAAGGCTCTGGGCCATCCCCCACTGCTTTCCTAGGCCACAAGCAGGTAGCTGGATGGGAAGTGGAGCATCCAGGACATGAACTGGTACCCATATGGGATCCCAGTGCATGCAAAGTGAGGACTTTAGCCACTAAGCTATGGCACCGGGCCCTATTAAGTTAAAAAAATTTTTTCTGAGGTATCGGCACAGTGGTGTAGCAGCGCCAACATCCCATCTGGGGACCAGTTCTAGTCCCAGTTGCTTCACTTCTGATTTAGATTCCTGCTTATGGACTGGGACAGTGGCAGAGAACAGCTTGAGTCCTTGAATTCCTGAACCCACATGGGAGAGCTGGAAAAAGCTCCAAGCTCCTGGCTCCTGGCTTTGGATGGGCCCAGCTCTAGCTATTGCAACCACTGGGGGGGAGTGAATCAATGGATGAAGATCTCTCGCTCTCTTCTCTTTGTAACTCTGCCTTCCCAAATAAATCTTTGAAAAAAATCAGTTTGAGAGGCACAGAGCACATTCACTGGGTCACTCTAAATGTATGTACTGGCCTGGGGCTGGGAGTCTCCCAGGGGATGGCAGGAGGGCAGCTGCTGCTACTGCCTGCTGGGGCCAGTACTGGCAGGAAGCTGAGCCAGGAGCAGAGATGGGAACCCTAACCAGCAGCTTCCCAGCAAGCTAAGTGCCTGCCTCAGGGCTGCATGTCTACAGTGCAGGATGGGTCCCTCGTGAGTGAGCCCCCTGCAATACGCTGTGATTCCTTCGGAGAGGCATGCACTAAGCTCCACACCCGCTCTGCACCAAAACGGCAACTCACATGTGGTTGAAGAGGCTCAGGCTGACGCCAAACAGCATGTGGATGATGCCGAGCACAACAGACATCTTCATCTTGAAGGAGTTGAGGAAGGTCAGCTTATTGGTAGCAATGTTCCAGATCTGCCACCACCCGAGAGAACAAGAGGTATCACAAAGAGTTCTCCAAGGGAAGAATACTGCATGTCGGTTTAAAAAAGCTTTTTGCTTTATACTATGGACAATTCTAAATGTGTACTCCAGTAGACAGAACTGTGTAACAAGCGCCCAGCTTCAACATTCATTCTCAACTCAGACTCATACCTATCGTGTATCAACAAACCCACCTTCAGCTCTGTATCAGAATTCAGATACCATGTCATTTTATCTGTAAATATTCCAGCATGGCTTTATAAAAGGTGAGGACTCTTTTTTTTTTAATTTTTAATGACCATTCTACTGTCATCAACGCAAAAGAACAATTATTCTTTTATTAAAGATGTATCTATTTATTTGAAACAGCAACAAAGAAAAGGAGAGGAACACATACAGAGGTAGGTAGGTAGATTGGCACAGATCTTCCACCCACTGTTCACACCCTGAATGGCCACAATAACCAGGGCTGAGCCAGGGCTGAGCCAGGAGCGTGGAACCCCACCCTGTACTCTCACTTGGGTGGCAGGGCCCAGGCACTTGGGTCATCAACTGGTCTTCACCAGGCACATCAGCAGGAGGTTGGACTGGAAGTAAAGGGGGGACTTGATCCCAGGAACTACAACACAAAATGCAGGCATCCCTACAGGGGGCTAAAGCTACTGTGTGACCGTGCCCTTCGCCCAATTGTTAAAAGAAATTCATTTATTACAGCAGACAACATCCAGGCCCAGGCCTGACATAGTTCTAACTTTCTAACCCCTAGGCTTTCCTTACAGGATGGCCAGCTCACTCATGCTCTAGTGTTCCCACTGTCTGTGAGCTGCCACTCCCGCCCTGGGGTACTGCCGCTCCATCTGGTTTGAAGCCTTGGTTCTTA
Source organism: Ochotona princeps (assembly GCF_030435755.1). Lineage (NCBI taxonomy): Eukaryota > Metazoa > Chordata > Mammalia > Lagomorpha > Ochotonidae > Ochotona > Ochotona princeps. The sequence continues at coordinate 15,949,270 of NC_080848.1, forward strand.
TCACCTACAGCCTGGGACACTTTCCTGACAATTTTGACTTAGCCAACAGCTCATGCTCGCCAAATCATGACTCTCATTTAACATTTTCCTGCGATTTCCTGTTGCCTGTGTTGGAGACCCACATGGAGTTCCCAAGTCCTGGCTTCCACCTGGATCAGCTCTGGCTGCTGTGGGAATTTGGAGAATGAACTAGTAGATGGAAGATCTCTCTGTCTTTCTCCCCTTCTTTCTGTCACACTGCCTTCCAAGTAAATGTTCAAAAAAATCTGCTGAAAAAAAGAAAAAGCAAGCACAAATAGGAATCTGGAGGAGTCTGGAACATCTGCCTCCCCCGGGTTAACACCTGGGCCACCTCAGAAAGAAGTGGCGTGGGAAGAACACAGACCTGTCCCCCCAGTATACCCCTCCTCACCCCTCCCCAAGATTCTCAGACCTCCAATGGCTTTGAAGTACCCTGAGCAAACACATCAAGGTTTTCTGTCAACTGAAAACCAAATCAATAGTTATTTTCACTTCAGTTCTCTCACTTCAGGGTCAGAGTGAACACACTGAGGGTTGACATATAGCAAAGGAGTTGTTACCGGATCAATGCCAAAAGGGTACGGTCCACCGAAAACACCAGGGACAGACGGGTTCAGCTGGAGTACAGGGTTTCCCCGGAGTGTGTCCTCCCTACACACGAGCACAAAAAAATGTCATGCTTAGTTTTGGTCAAAAGCAGGAAACTTTGGCGTTCAGAAACTGATCCCAAAAGAAACAACAACAGCTAATTTCCTCCTCTTCATAAAGAGGAGGTGCTAATAGCCAAGACTGACAAGGGATCAGAGATGACAAAAGGAAAAATTAAACACTTTTAATACACTTTCCAGCTACATCAGGAACACATGTACCTAGTTGATATTCTCGGTTCCCTGACCCTTGCTGGACACATCCCAAGGCATGGTGTAGGCTGAAGCACAAACCTCAGGAGACCCTGAATTCTTCTGGGGTGGGCTTGGACAACTGTTCCGGAACGAAGGAGTGTTAGGTTACTGTGTGTCTCACAAATGAAGGAGGGATATGAGAACCACAGGTTTTCACTGTTAGTTTTTCCATAACTTACGTCCAATTATATATAGTGAACATTGGTCGTACACTCCAGGATGACCCAAAAATGTTCAGAGACTTGGAAAAGCAATCATTGTAGATGAGGCCAGTGTAGATTGAGAACACGCCCATCAACAGAATAATGTAGCGGCCACTGAACACAGTGCTGAACATCTGGGGAAAGAAGGAAGAAGGAAGGAGTGAGAATGGACTCACTGCAGCTCATAATGAATGCCACTTAGAACATACCAGCCCCTGCCTCCCATCTTACTGTGCCCCACCCTGGTTCAAGGAGCTTCAAGCAGATGCCAGAGGCCAGACTGCAACATCAATGAGAAATTTCTGAGAAATTCACTTGTACAACACACGGCCTCATACTCAACATTTGTACTTCCTTTTGGTAAATGTACGGATCAAAGACTTCCACATCAGAGTTTCCAGAATGAAAGCAAGAGAAACGACGTGGAAAACATCACCTCGTTCTCATTCTTCTGGGAGAGGATCCGGCTCTCCCTCAACACCATCCACACCGCAAAAAGAGTCATCAAGATGCCATGGCCAAAGTCTCCAAACATCACAGCAAACAGGAAGGGGAATGTGATGATGGTATAGGGAGCTACAAAGAAACCCAAGAAAGAAACAAGTTACAGGAAACCACAAGTCCCCAAAGGTCAACCTGGAGCCATTCGGTCCCCCGCCACTGCACAGAGGGACGTCAGGCAGCTCTTTCAGGGCAGGCTCTGACCCCGTCGCAGGGTGGCTATGGGGATTTTGAGCTCCTGCTAACATTTTAAACATAGATGACCACAGGAGATGAGCATGCAGCCCCAGTGAAGCCAGCTTCATCCTTCAGTTCCCTTCTTCTAACCCTTGGGACACTGCTCCAGGGACAGGCCAAATGTGCTCTTATGGTGCAGCCACGTTTTAAGATTTACTTCTTATTTGACAGGCAGAGAAGAGGCGAGAGGAAGAGAAAGGAAAAAGAGGGGAAGAGGGAGAGAGAGGGAGGGAGACATAGAAATCTACCATCGAAGATTCCCTTCACACAGGTCCAGCCCAGGCTGAGGCTAGGAGCTTGGAACTCCATCCAGGACCCCCAACATTAAATGGCAGGAGCCCAAGTATTTGGGCCATTATCCACTGCTTTTCCAAATACATTAGCAGGGAGCTGGATTAGAAGCAGAAAAGCCTGGACTGGAACCAGCATTTGGATGTGGGATGCAGGTATTGCAGGTGGCAGCTTAACCTGAGCACAGCATTAGCCTTGGGACCATTTCTGAGCTGAGTAGCAAGTAGATGGGGAACCCACGGCTGAAGCAGGGCAGGGTGTACAGAAGCTGCTAGCTGAAACCAAATCCTGACTTCATTTAATCATTAACTTTCTTTTTTTAAAGATTTCTTTTTTTTTTTTTTTTGGAAAGTCAGATATACAGAAAGGAGGGACAGAGAAGAAGATCTTCGCCTGTTGATTTACTCCCCAGGAGGCTGCCAATGGCTGGAGCTGAGCCAATCTGAAGTCAGGAGCCAGGAGCCTCTTCCAGGTGTCCCACATGGGTACAGGGTCCCAAGGCTTTGAGCTGTCCTCTACTGCTTTCCCGGGCCACAAGCAGGGAGGGAGCTCGATGGGAAGCAGGGCTGCCAGGATTAGAACTGGCACCCACATGTGATCCTGGTGCATGCGAGGTGAGGACTTCAGCTGCTGAACTACCGCGCCAGGCCCTAATCATTAACTTTCAAACAAAGAATGAATCTGCCCTGGTCCCAAAACAGCAAAATGTTGTCTCAGGGCCAGCACAATGGCTCTGGCTCCTCCTCCACCTCTAAGCACCGGGATCCCATATGGGCACCAGTTCATGTCCTGGCTGCTCCACTTCCCATCCACCTTCCTGTCTATGACCTGGGAAACCAGTCAAGGATGGCCCAAAGCCTTAGAACCCTGAACCCGTGTGGGAGACTCAGGAGAAGCTCCTGGCTCCTGGCTTTGAATCAGCTCAGCTCCAGCTGTTGTGGTCTTTGGGGAGTGAACCAGCAGATGGAAGATCTTTCTCTGTCTCTCCTTCTCTCTGTAAACTTTGTTTCCAATAAAAATAAATGTTCAAAAAAAATCTCATCTATCTTTCTATCCTATCGCAGGAAGGCCACAAGAAGCCATTTATAAACACTAGGTATCTCAGAAGAAACAGTTTTCAAGTGGCTCCCATACACTGCTTCTGGAGAAAGTCAGGAGTTAGTAGCCCCTGGGTGACTAGCTCCTCACGACCTCTTCCCGAGAGGTGTTGATACTCCTACTCCCTACACCCATGATTACCTCCCAGGGATTCTATAACAGCTGAGATCAACTGCTGTAAAGCATTAGTGAGGAATTAAAACATATACCCAAACAAGAAGTTCTGGAGGGAAAGGACTCAAGCTGCCTTACCTGGATTTATCTCTCGGTAAGTTCCAATTCCATAAGCATCGACCAGGTTCTGAAAGCCGCATGTGAACTTGTTGGTTTTGTTATAGGTTGGGGGAGTCTGGTTTGTCTGCATCCTATTCAGAATGGAGGGCACGGTGGAGCCACTGTGTTCCTGGAGACACCAGCACAGACATCAACATCAGGCTGGCTTCCTGCTGCTGGTGCTAGCCACACAGCTGAGTCTATCAAAATTCACCAAGCTCTGCACACTAAATACACGTCTTTTATGTGCAAATTGTTATCCTAATAAAACTAATTAAAAAAACAAATTACAGGCTATTTGCCCCTGCATTTAGAGAACTGGGATGAGGTATAAGATGTATACTGGCAGATTCCAATGAAGCCTTGGGAAGGATATGGTTTCCATGAAAGAAAATGTGTCCGAGGGGAATGAATCAGTGGACAGAAGATCATCCTCTCTGTCTCTCCTCCTCTTTGTATATCTGACATTCCAATAAAAATAAATAAATAATAATAAAAAATGTGTCAGCAGAGCCAACGGGAGCCCTCCTCTGCAGCTGCTTTCTGAGTACTATCATTCTCTGCTCCTCTCACAGCGAAAACACCCCCTTACTTTCTACTCCCAGATCTGTGCCGTGTGTCTGAGTGTGTTTAATCAAAGTGGGCTCATTACCCCATCTGAGGTTCTTTCTTCCCGTAAACAAGTCACCAGCCCTGCAGATCTCCCTGCTTAGGGAAAGTGCCTGTATCCCTCAGGCACCCCGTTCTGGTCATCAGCCTCTGTTGGCTTTCTCTTCTGCCTAAGGGCCTTGCTTTCTGTGCCACTGCCCCGTCCCCTTGGTTGTCTCTCACCATTCTCATCCCTTTAGCTTTGTCCCATGGGGACTTTGATCTAGCACCTCCTTACAACTACAACTTAACACACGCTCCCCTGTCAGTTAAGACTGTGGTGAAGTGTTGACTACCATGAAGGGAATCTACATCCCCCTCGTTAACTATGTTCATCTGTTCTCTTTGCTCCTCCTGCACCTGGCTAGGAGCACAGCCTTTCCACCAGCCCACTACTTCCTTTTCCCACTGTCAAGCCCTATCTTGGAGGTCCTCATCACTTATATGTCTCTGATAACCTCCTAACTGACCCGCACCCACACACTCTCTTCCCTAGAGATCAGTAGCAGATTCTTCTTTTTTTTAAAATTCTTTTAAAACCACATTAATTATGTCCTTTCTCTGTTCCCACTAGGATTGGATCTAAACCCTCTAATCTGTTTGGTTAGCACCTTCCTATCAGGTTCTAATTCATTGCTGCAGGTCCACCTCCTGTTCTTTGAGCCAGCCCATTCCAGTTCTTGCTCTTTCCCAACCACGTCCTGTTGCACCGTATTTCCTGCCTTTGTCCATGTTGTTTTCCTCTCCTCATTACCCATTCTTCAAAGTCCTCATCAAATGGCACCTTCCTGAAGCTGTTCCCAGTCCCCGCAAAGGGAGAAGCTCCACCCTCTCCATATATGTGCCACTCTTGGCACAGTCTGTCTCGGGGTCGGCACGTTGCCCTTTCCCACTAAGCCACAAGGGGCTCACGGCCCTCTCCGTGCCCCTCCAGGCTCTCAGAGCAGTGTCTCGGCTCAAGCAGCTGCTCTAACCGAAATTAACATGTAAGCAAATTGGGGATGGGTCAAGAAACTGATGCGCAGGTCATGAGCTACCCAGAAAGATCACGGGCCTCTGATCAAATCATTCACCTCTGTAAAGCGCAGCTTCCCCAAGTGCAAAACAGGGCTCAGACTCCAGGCTACATTAGAAACCTACCAGGGTATGAGGTGAACACATTAAGATCTGTGTCAGTAAAAAGGCCGCTAACCTGGAGACACCAACCCATGGGACCCTCTCATCCTGGACAAAGACCACGCTGCCAGCCTGGGGTCTTACCGTGCCTCTTCTGAGTGCAAACTGTATGGAGTCGAGGTCAGTGACGGGACACCACACTTCCGCAATCAGGCACTTCTGGGTCACATCTATGTTGCACAGGTTCAGTGTGTGGTAGATGGCTTTCATCTTCCGCACCTTGATGAACCAGACCCGGATGTTCTTAGCCGCAGCCTGAAGAACCCGCTGGCGGTGATCCTCCGTTTGATTCAGAACCTTTTGGAAAAGGAACAAGGGAGAGAGCCTTCTAACCCCAGGCTTGGAGCTAAGGGTATGAATGGGGGAAAGGCCATTCTTTCCCTAAACGAAAAGACAGAGAACTGTCTTCTGCTCTGGCTAGGTTACACACAAACAGGTATATGTATTTGCAAAACTACACAAGATGTGAGTTAGTAACATTCATTTCCATTGAGCTTCACATTGAACACAAGTAAGGGAAAATGATTTTTGCTTCTCTCTTTATATTCAAACTAAATTCCAACACAAAGCAAACACACAAAGGTTACCAGCTGTATCTGAATCTCAGAGCACAGGCCCAGGAGCTGTCAAACACGCAACGCACAGTCCAGAGCAAGCTGCAGGAGCCCTTGCCCATGAGCCAGCACCAGGGCTCTGTGGGAAACTCTGCCTGCCAGTGTCAGCCTTGAGACACTTGGACTCAATGGCACCTCAGGAGTGCCACTGTAGCTTCCATGGCTTCTGGCCCTCATGGTGGCAGACCCTTACAGCAGCAGGGTCTCAAGGCCTGTGGCCCTCACGGCATGGCCACAGGCCCTCATGGTCTGTGACCCTCACGGCCTGTGGCCCTCATGGCATGGTGGCAGGCCATTATGGCCTGTGGTCTTCACAGTGGCAGGCCCTCACAGCCGACAGGCTCTTGTGGCCTGTGACCCTCACTGAGGCAGGCAGGCCATTATGCTTCTGTCTGGCTTCTCAGAGGAAGGAGGCTTTAGTGTGACTCCTTTTGGAAACCAGTGCAGAGCTCCCGCAGAGGAATCACTGCCAAGATCAGGGTGAGATGAAGGGGCAGGGATATTTCACATTCCATTGCCTTAGTTACCACCAAATGCTGCAAGTTTCCAAAGCTAGAAAGGTTAAATCCTTGGCTTGTGATGGGGAGGGATTAAGCAAAGAACTCACCACTCACATTCCTATGGAAATCTCCACATCTGTCTGAAAACAGCCACATGCTAACCACATTAATTAGTCAAGTCCCACCATGGAAGGTTCTTTAAGCCAGTTCAGGACAAAACAGCAGCTATCCCCCTGAGGACCTTTTGGGTGAAGACAGGTGGCTTCCCCAGACAGCCTGCCACGACCTGCTGTGAAGCTCTTACCGTCACTTGAGAACAGCGACTTCCCCTCCCAGCTGCTGACCATTTCACAATCACTTTGTATCCCCTCTAGAAGGGCAAGCTTGCAAGAAACCCTCTGTTGGGTTTTCTCTTTCCCCATCCTACTCCACGGTTCCTTATCCCTTTCTAAAGATCCAGCTGCAGAGCCAGCACCAGAGCCATAGTGTGTTAAGCGGCCACCTGCAATGCTGGCATCTCATATGGGCACTTGTTTGAGTCTCAGTAGCTCCATTTTTTGACTCAGCTTCCTGCTAATGCACCTAAGAAAGCAGCAGAGGCTAGCTCAGCTGTTTGGGACCCTGCACCCACATGGGAGACCTGGAAGAAGCTCTTGGCTTCTGGCTTCTGCCTGGCCTAGTCCTGGCCTTTGGGGAGCGAATCAGTAGATGGAAGATCTTTTTCACATGCTCTCTGTAATTCTGCCTTTCAAATATTTTTTAAAATTTATTACTTATTTGAAAGACAGACAAAATGAGTAAATACAAGCAAGAACAAAAGACAGCAGATACACTACTATCCACACCAAATAACTACAACAGCCAGAGAAGCCACAGCCCTGAGCCAGGAACTCATGCGGCTGGTAGGAAGCTGACTACCTGAGCCATTACTGCTGCCTCCCAGAATCAACATTAGCAGGAAGCTACAATTAGCCGCCAGTGCTAGGCGCTGATCAAAGGCGAATGGCTGTGGGTATGAGATGCCAAAGCAAATTTACATGGACTCCTTTATCATTTGTTAACTAATTGCATGCATTTTATAATTATGAAAAATATTTCAGGGGCTAGTACTGTGGTGCGGCACATTAAGCTAATGCCTGTGATGCTGACATCCCATATGAGCTCCAGTTCAAGTTCTGGCTGCTGCATTTCTGATCCAGCTCCTTGCTAATGTTCCTGGGAAAAGAGCAGGAAATGACCCAAGCACCTGGGCCCCCATTACCCATGTGGGAAACATGGATGGAGTTCCTGGCTCCTTGCTTTGGCTTGGCCCAGCCCAGGACATCACAGCCATCTGGGGACTGAACTAACAGATGGAAGATCACCCTGTCTTGGGGTGTGTGTGCGTGTGTGTGTGTGTCCTTCTCTCTAACTGCCTTCCAAGTAAATAAATACACCTCTAAAACCCACTCAGACTTTTGAGGCCTATGGGCACACAGGAACCGAATACTCTGAGCGACTCAGATTCCAGGCGCACAGCATTCCTGTCTTGCTATTTTGAGCAACCGTTCCCTGAGACATTCCGCAGCTCCTGGACAGTCGTGTCAGCCATGGGCATTTCTTTTTTTGGTATCCTGGGCTGCTCCAGGTGCCTGATAAACTGCCAGGGTCGGAAGGAAGGCGAGCAGTATCCCGCCATAGTATTTCACAACTTCCCCCAGGCCCTCTGTGTACCATTTGGAGATCATCAATCCTGGTGTTCACTCCAGAAGCCATCTCCTTCCTCTCCTGCGGAGTCTCTGGGCAGGGATAGAGTGAGGCTCGGAACCTGGGACACACAGAGCTGGCCTTAGAATCAGGCTTAATGTCAGCAACATTATTTATGTCCAATAGTCTATGGGCAGGGCTAGGATGTTTGAACTGGACATTCTTTGTAGCTACACAATTTTGTTGAAACAAACAAACAAACAAAAAAAGCAAAACGTGCCATAAATTACTAGAGAAAAGTGATGCGGGGGTGGGGGGAACCTGTCCATGAGGCAGAATTAAAAAAAAAACAACACAGAAAGATTCAACCTCCATGGCTTGGAGGCTGGGCGCACACGCCACTATCCCCAAGTGACCTGTCCCTTAGAGTCCTGGTTACTTTTGCCAGGGAAAAGGAAGCCCTGGCTCTAACAGGGCTTTCACAAAGTGAGCCTGGGCTACTTAGAGTTGTTTGAAAAGACCGTAAGTGATTAAAAGGTAGACCCTGCAGGGAGGCCAAAGAACAGGATTCCCTTTCGTCCTCGCCTTGAACGCCCCGGGATCCCATATGAATGGTGGTTCTAATCCCGGCAGCCCCACTTCCCATCTAGCTCCCTGCTTGTGGCCTGGGAAAGCAGTCGAGGATGGTCCAATGCATTGTGACCCTGCACCCGCGTGGGAGACCTGGAGGAGGTTCCTGGTTCCCGGCTTCGGATTGGCACACACCGGCCCGTTGCGGCTCACTTGGGGAGTGAGTCATCGGACAGAAGATCTTTCTGTCTCTCCTCTCTGTATATCTGACTTTGTAATCAAATAAATAAATCTTTTTTTTTAAAAAAAAAAAAAAAGGATTCCCTTTCGCAGCCAGGCTGCGCTCCTTCGTGTGAAGGCCCGCCCACACATCTCTTACCCTTCGCAGATTTTCTTGACTCTGTTTTTCAACTGATCGCCTTGGAAGAAAATGATAAACACAGACTTGTGCACGTAGTCACCCTAGACCCCAGAATCAAAAAACCAAGAGTTCAGGCCTCTGAGTCAGAAGGAAACTCAAGTTACTTTCTGGGTGACACAGGAACAAGGAGGTTCCTGCAAGGGAGTGGCAATCCTATACGTCAACTGCTGTCGCACTCCACTCGTAAGCTTCTGTAAGAACATATACCCTCTAATTTCCAATCTCTAAGCTCCTCCTCTACTTGTTACTGAGCCAACCAGGAGCTTGGCAGAGAAGCTAAGATGATGTTCTTCTTAGCATTAATGAGCCTTATGCACAATTCAGCTTTAAACCTTACATTGCCTAAATGATCAAAGTTGAGCAGAGAGGAAAAAGCAGTCGCCTCTCCTGTCAGATCCAGGAGGACTCATACACTCCCAGGTAGAGGGGCTGCGGAATTACAAGGAACCGAGTTGACCGAGAACCTCCTGACTTACGAATGCACGCTGTGGCAAGAGAGGCAGGCAACTCATTCTGAACATGTACCATCTTTGTGTGAGAATACAAACTTCTGGAGTTCAAAAACCACAGAGACAGAGGCCCTCGGTCTGAGAGTCTGATCTCTCAGCTGCCTATGAGGCTCCTTCTCTGTGCTGTTCTGCATAGACTTTGGGCCCCTTTCCCAGCTGCCCAGAGGAAGCCTGACTGCATGTTCCCAAGAACAGCTCACGTCAGGTGTATCCGCAGGATACAGCATTTTCATAACCTGAACGCGTTGGTCAGACTGTACAGCCGAGCCCCTAGAGAGGCATGCAATTCCCTCAGCCCACAGAGGGTCCGAGCTGGAGGTGCAGGATCTGCCCGACCCGAGATGTCTCACAACTCAATCTTTCTTGTCAGGCAAGCAAAGAATATGCAGAGCTGAGAAACCAACTCCAACTTTCTAAGTAATATGAAAACCTGAAGGGAAGTGAAGTATTTGCAGTACGTGTAATCTCTGTTTGCAATCCTTGGTGTCAGGACTGGCCATACTTGGGTATAAGTGCTCAGGTTATCCACTCCCGTCCCAGCAAGTCAAATGCCAGCACGCTAAGCTGTCCCCCCTTGCCAAAGCACTGAGTTGGGAGGGTCACCCTAACTCACGCAGTATCTGCTCTTATATTTGGTTTCTAATTCTCCTAACAAAGACCAGAAACAAACCATCACAAGCAAAACTTTATCAGCTTACAAAATCACAGTTGAGAAAATCTCTCCTCCTTTCATATTATAGATACTCCCAATTTTGAAATCACCTGTTTTAAGTTAATTTTCATAAAAGGCATATTTTCTGTTAGTCCCAGATCAGTAAGAGAAAAATACAAAGTGACAGTATAAACTAAATGAAGATGCAGATTTCTCCTAAAAATAATAGCCATACGGAATGAGCTGGGAAAGTGTGTATGCCACGCACATGGCATGGGTCCAGCTCACTGGAGCCCATGTGGAGGAAACATCAAGGCCAAGGCAGGGATAAATGTCAGGGCCCCTCGGTAGCAGGGTCAGATTTGGGGGGCCCTGGCTGGGCCTCCTGCTCTGGGCTCCCTCTGCAAGGCCCACGCCACACAGTGCAATCTCCTTGTCTTACAGTCACGGGATCCTCCAGGGGACTCTCGATCTCGGCCTGTCGCAGGAACACGTTGCCCCGGCACACCCGCCAGAGCATGCGCTCGAAAGTCGGGATGCGCTCACGGTTAATGACACCAGCCACGAAGCTGCGGGGAGAGGAGTGAGGGTGGGTGCTTGGCTCCACACAGAAGAAGGGTTGATTTTAGGACAAACGGGAATGATGAAAAGGGCAGAGCAAATGGAGGAGGTGATGTGCTATGGGGTCCAAACGGTTGGTAGACAGCTCAGGGGCAGAAGGCAGAGACCGAGCGACAGCCCACAACAGGCTCAGGAGAGTGAGTCCTCAGCCCCAGTGTTCTGTGAAGCAGCAGCGGTGAGGACGGGCAGACAGACAGCTATGATCCTTACCCCAGTCTCAGCGGTGTGCCTCTTCCCATCTCACTCGGCTCCAGGAGGGATGAGGATTCTTCCAACAGGTCTGGATCCGCCATCTGCTGATGATGCAATTCAGCCTGAATTCACAAATCAATTAATATCTAATGAAAATAGTTAGTGGCATGCAGGGAACGAGGAACCAGGAGACAGGTTCAGAAAATAAAGATGAAAAGGAAAACCAAACCACCAAAAGACAAGACACACCCACAAAAGACAAGAAGAGGGGAAGAAAACAAACAAATACGGATGAGATAAAGAAAGCATAACTGCCCCCAGGAAAGCATCTGGGGAGATGGTTTTGGAAATAAGGAACAAAAGCAAAAACATTCAATGATGGTGGCGTGTATAAACCTGCTACTTGTGGAAGCCATTTTTTCTGCTGAACCACCCACAAGAAAACCAGGAAGCACCTTTGCTCCCTTGCGAGCAAAACAGAAGCAGTTGTGCAAATGCTCTCTAATTTAACTCCAAGGCAGCTGCAAATGGGAATGTCCCCTATGTGAGCGGGGGGAGACAGAGCCTCTCACCAGGCGAGAGGTTAGGCAGCACCTGTGGCATTCAGGGTGACCCAAGAAACACACAGGGGCGTCTCCAGAGGCCTGGGTTTGCCAGGCTTTACAAGTTCCTAATTGGAGAGCCTGCAGCACAGCCACGTATGAAATGCCTCAAATGGTGGGATGTAAAGTGCATTTCTTTCTTCCCAAGGATAAACAGCAACATAGCTGGGTGGGCCTGGGCCTCCGTTGTGTCCACAGAGGGAAGAGTGAGCTTCTACAGGTGCGCCCATGTCTGACCAGGGCTCTAGGAAGATGGAGGTCACGTGGGCTTCGCAGCAAAGGATTCCTGCGCATGTGCTTGGGAGTCAGTGAAGGAAAAGGCAACAGACAGGAAACCAGTCTGGGGCACGTGGGCCAGGGTGATTGGCTAGGCTCAGAATGACTTCCACTGTGACAGTTTATACAGGGCAGCGAGGGGAAGAGGAGCTTTCCCCACACCAGGCCTCTCTCTGCCCCACTCCCTTAGCCCTGCTTACTCCCAGGAAAAAGCAGAAGCTGCCCTGCTGACACAGCCCAGTCAACTTCCCCATTGCCTGCGCTCCTCGACCGGGCAATCCACATGCTGCTTGCCTGACCAAAGGCTAGAAGCCACAACAACCTTTCCTGTGGACAAAACATCAACAGAACTGTTCTCTACCATCTTCATGCCAAACTTCAACCAGATTCTGCTCCTGTCAACCACACTACCATAAAATGTTGCTCGGGGACTCACTTGAAGGGCACATGTGTAACGAAGGGTGTAAACCAGACGCTGGGTGTGAAGCCCTAAGCCGTGAAGGCAATGGTTTTGGGAAGCAGAGACAAACACCAAAAAAGTAGAAGAAAAAGGGAGTGGGGCAGCAGTGATGAGCACACCCGGGGCAGAGCAATCCCACATGAGATTCAAGACGTTCAGGGTGACCCTGTGCGGATGCTGGTCACTGCCTGCTCCACATGGAAATTCAGGGGGTTCTTTTGCTTCTACTTAAATTCCATCATCTGACTGTGGGCAGCTTTTTGAGGATCCAGTCAGTTGCAGCATTTCAACATATTTGTCCCTGGGCAAAACCCAGCGAAACCACCTGCTACCCACAAGACTCCCCCCTACTTGCCTGTCTGGGTCATAAGACTGACTTTATACCCCACACATCAGACTCCATGCAAACACAGGTGCTCTAAAGGGAACAACCGAGGGGACAACAAACGGCACTCGGCAACCACACCACTCCAAAAATGGAGCGAGAGCTCTCAAGATAAAAGGCTTCAGATGAAACAGAAGCTTAGAGAACATTCTGATACTCATTTCACTACTTCAGACTTAGGAATCCCAAGTCTTAGGGAACTTACACATTTCTAAAAAACTGTGCCTGGCAGGGAAGTAGGAGGACCAGAGCCCCTAATGGAGGGCCTTAAAAGCAACACCTGACCACCGTGCTGTTGAGTGTTGAAATCTCAACCTCAGATTCTGGCAGTGGCGACACCAACAGTGCCAACATCCCTCTCAACAACTTGCTACGTCCCCGGCCCTGCTCAGACACTAACAACCAGGACCCATGGAAAGCGGAATTTCAGTTCCATTTCTATCTTTTTTCCTCCAATTTCTATCTTCTATGCGCTGAAGTCTAAGCAACACAGCCAATCAAGCCACATTAGTCACCAAGAGCAAACGCTTTCACCGTCCGGCTGCAGGGAGAGACAGACTGTATCTCGACACGTAAGGGTGCTCACCCAAGCCCCAGCGAAGATGGCACATGGGAAAGAAAATAAAGAAAGCAGATGGATGGAAAACTCAGAAGGGAAGGAAGGCGGGGAGCTGCATGCCATTAACCATTACTTTTCCAGTCTTCTTTACGTTCTCATATGTTATGGTGCTTATGGTAAAAGATGCAGAGAAATCTCTCCAGCTCTTACAGCTCTTCATAAGCAAGAAGACTGAGAAAAGGATAATCATCAACACGTCATTTTTAAATGCTCTACATAAGAAAAGGCGACACTGGAACCTGTGTTCCTCCCACATCATAAGTGCATTCAATATGCTTATTGTCCCCTTTCACAACCCCATGCCCGAACACAGAAAGGCTCATTTTTGGACTGAGCCGTTTTCTGCCAACTGAAAGTACTGACTAGATTCACCAAATGAGAAGAAAGAAAAAAAAGATATAAAACTGGTGGTGTTTTAGGTCATTTGTAAACATCACACTTTCTGGCATGGAAGATAAACCCTAGGTTTCGGATATTTAAGTGTCTTCTGGTTTCCTTGTCTTTCGCCGTAAGGGCGGAGTGAGCATTCTGGAAGCCTCACCTATGGCCGTGGCAGGCACTGTTCTGCAGCACAGGGCCAGGTCTGTGCCAGGGACACGACTGTGTCCAGGGCCAGTGCCAAGCAGCAGCAAAGAGCTGACAGTGCACCTGGAGAGAAGAGGCAAGTGGCTCTGGCTGGCCCACTTCCTGAGGCACCATCAGGGGGCCGGGAAGACAGAAGGGGAGGGAGAAGCACCCACAGCCCAGGGCTCCAAATACCCACACTTCCAGAGATTTAAAAAAAAAAAAAACTTATGTAAATATGAGAACAGCCCACCCCAGGTGGGGCATGCAAGGTCATGAAGACCCAGAATCTGCCTCAAATAAATAAAGATGCTTACTTTCATAACCTGCAAGGTTTAAAACTGTCTACCATCTTTGGGAATGGTTCCTCTTATTTCAGTTTTACTTTATTTAAAAATCATTTCATAAAAATAAAAAAACATTTCATTTAAGGGAGCCCACTTGTCAGTTTTCACTGAGAATTTTCTCCTAAAAAGACCAAGAACAGGAGACTTACTCCAATCCGTAGACTCAGGTCATGAAAGACGTGTTTATACAATCATGGTAACACCCACACAGGGAATCAATGGGCATGTCAGAAGGGGGAAAAGCAGATGAGAACAGAATTAAGCTCCAAATGATGTTAAAAGTAGCAAGTCTTGACCAAGAGGCAAGGTTTATGCTGGATCTGTGGACAGCAGCTTGAGCTCATTTAGAAATCCAACATTTGCAGACTGCCACTGTGGTGTAGCAGGTAAAGCTGTCCCCTGGGATGCCAGCATACTGTCTGGGAACAGGTTTGTGTCCCAGCTGCTCCACTTCCAATCCAGCTGGAGGACGGCCCAGGAGTTTGGGCCACCCACGTGGAAGACCAGGATAAAGCTCCTGGCTTCATTCAGATCAGCCTAGCCCTGGGTACTGTGGCCATCTTGGAGAGCAAACCAGTAGATCAAGGATTCTCGCTCTCTCTCTCTCTGTAACTCTTTCAAATAAATAAATATTTTAAAAAAAATAGAGAGAGAGAAAGGGGGCCCGGGACGGTAGCCTAATGGCTAAAGTCCTTGCCTTGCATGCACAGGGATCCCATAGGGACGCAGGTTCTAATCCTGACAGTCCCACTTCCCATCCAGCTCCCTACTGGTGGCCTGGGAAAGCATTAGAGGACAGTTCAAAGCCTTGGGATCCTGCACCTGTGTGAGAGACCTGGAAGAAGCTCTGGGCTCCTGGCATCAGATCGGTACAGCTCTGGCTGTTGTGGCTGCTTGGGGAATGAATCAACAGACAGAAGATCTTCCTCTCTATCTCTCCTCCTCTCTGTATATCTGACTTTGCAATAAAATAAATAAATCTTAAAAAAAGAAAAAAAAAAGACATGGCATTAAAAAAAAAAGCCATATCTGTGGCAAAAGACCTCAAACACTCGGAAAGAGCTGGTCCCATTGCCCCACTGCCCCACTGCCTGCAGCATGGTGAGCCCAGGGACTGGTCAGAGAAGTGAGCACCAGTCTCAGAATTCTCCACCCAATGAGCAAGCTGCGCAGCCACGGCAGATCTCTGATTCTTGGAAGGACCTTGGGCTTAGATTCACAAGAGCCTTTCCCCTTCCTAGCTCCAGCTGACATTTTTAATAAGCTCAGCTTTTCCGAGCCAAATCCCTGCCTCCTGAGGAATGCACCACAGCTGCAGCAGACTCTCACCCACTGCTTTTCTAACTAGTACTCCTCAGCATCCCCTTAGTCAGACAGTTGGGTGCCATCCTTAAGGTGTGTGCTTCAGCAGGTGCATTTCTAGCAGGAGCCTTACAGTGTGGAGAAGCCCAGCTCCAGCCTAGAGAACCAAGGAGAATTGGTCTCTTCTCAAAAGACAGAAATCAAAACCAGGAACACACAAGACACTAAATAAATGAGTCCTCTGCATTCAAATGTTTTGCCAAGTTTGTTGTTGCTGTTAGGTAGAGGAAATAAAGAATCTTATAGAACTACACAGTGACTAGAACAATCTCACATGTGTCAAATGTTGCTAATCTGCTAGCCAAAACATCTGACAAAGAGTGACCTCAGGGCTGGTAATGTGGTGTACTATGTAAATTTGTCACCTGTGGCACTGGCATCCCATATGGGATAGTCCCAGCTTCTCCATTTCGAACTTAACTTCCAGCTAATGTGCTCGGGAAAGCAGTGGAAGTTCACCCAAATGTTTGAGCCTCTGCACCTATGTGGAAGACCAGTGCAAAGCTCCTGGCTCGTGGCTTTGGCCTGGCCCAGCCCCGGCCATTGTATTCATTGGAAAGTCAATCAGCAAGATGGAAGACCTCTCTCTCTCTGAATATACCTTTCCAATAAATAAGTAAATCGAAAAAGAGAGAGAGAGAGAAACCGGCATTTTAGGCCATCAGAAAAGCCACACCAAGGGTGAGAGCTAAGATTTCTCCTGGGGTTTAATTAGAAGGACGCATTCTGCCGCCAAATCCTTCCCATGGGATCATCCCAGCAAGCTGTCACCTGGCAGTTTAAGCTGCCTATGTTTGTGACCCAGGAGCTTATAAGAACATTTCCTCCATAACATTTCCATGTGACACAATGAAAAAAGTCTTGAAAACTCTGTGTGACATTGTGCTATCCAAAGTTCTGGAAAATCTACCCAAGGGTTGATAAACAAACACAGAGAATAATACATAAATAAAAATTTGATGGCAAAAGGCCTGGAAATTCAACCTTTGTTATACTTTGGTATATCACCACGCTTATTTCTTCCACTTTAACCAAAAGCATATACTTACCTTACAGTATCCAACACGGAAAGGTGACTTAACATATTTCAACTATGCTTACACAGCTACTTTAGGGTTCCTTTCCCCATCTTGAGATGAAAAATTGCAGAAAATGTGAAACCATGGGCTGACTGTACTGCATGAAAAATGGAACATAATCTGACATTTCTTCAACTAAAATAGGGTGCAAAAATGATACTGCTTCCAAACTAGCAAATTAAAAATAATTACTGGAATAAAAATATGGCCCACTTGTGCGAGTGTAGTATCAGCTGGTCAAATACTAAAAGAAACAATAGTCTGACCTCATCAAAAAACTGCTGGGTTTTTCGAAGTATAAATTTTAATTCAGTTAGTTCCAGGAAGTTTCTCTTCAGCGCTTCCTGGTTCGTGTTGATTTCTTTCAGCTCATTTTCAATCTTCTCAAAATTGGCCTAGGAAGAAGGGAAATACATGAACTCGGACGAAGCATAGGATGCTTCCTTGTAGAGATGTGAACGGAATTTGTCCCACTGAACTGCTAAACTGCTGAGTTCAAAGATGCTCCACCACCCAGCAGAGGCTGTGTTGCCGACGCGCAATTTTCCACACGCTATTTTTTTTTTTTACTTCAAATATTCCTGCTTTGTCTATAGATCCTACTCTGTGTGTGGTCAATTTCTCGGAATTTCAAATGGATAGAATAATGATCAAAAGACCCATTGGCTACTCATTTACTCTGTGAAATTAATAAACTGCTAGATAGATTCACATTTATACGAAAGTTTCAATGAACCAATGATACTCTTCAAGATACTATTTGCTTTAAAAAATAAGAGAGAGTCCATTTCAGTCCCAAGCACAAGAAATGTGCAGTTAACTGACTACGCTGACAAGTCCAGCAAGAATTACCTGACTGTCCCACGCTCAGGTGAGGGATGTGGGTGCCAGATTGGAGAGACATGCGGCCCTCGCAGGAGCATGGCTTACCTCCAAGTCAATCATGTCCCTTGGGAAGGGCACCTCGGGATTTTCGCCTGTGTCCATGATTGGGATGTTAGCTTTTCTGATTTCTTTCTCAACAAATCCTGAAACAACAGAAACCAAACATTCAAAAGAAGTTGCCCATGCCTGAAAGTGTCAGTATTTAGCAGGGGAAGAGGATGGCAAGTTTCAAAATCTGGCTACAGTTTCTAAAAAAAAAAATTTTTTTTTAAAGATTAAAAAGGCAAATCAGATTATGGAGAGCAGAGACAGACAGAAACATCTTCCATCTGCTGGTTCACTCCCCAAATGGCTGCAACAGCCAGAGCTGAGCAAATCAAAGCCAAGACCTTCTTTCGGGTGTCCCACACAGGCACAAGGTCCTGAGGCTTTAGGCCTCGACCGCTTTCCCAGGCCATAAGCAAGAAGCTGGATGGTAACTGAAGCAGCCGGGACATGAACTGATGCCCATATATGATTCCGGCACGTGCAAGCTGAGAATTTAGCCATTGAGCCAACGTCAGGGCCCAAGAAAAACCTTTCCTGTGGAAACAACTGTTTCCCTCCACATCCTCCCTCTGCCATCTCACACTCTGTAAAGCAAGCCCAGAGAGGGCAGCTACCCTGTGCTGCCTTCCTTCCCTCTTCTGCTTCAGTTCTCCACCTTCTGCAGCTGCCACCCCAAGTCACAGTGAGACTGGTTACAGACACCGTTGGCGAAGCAGAGCTACTGGAAATTGAGTTCAACAAAACATTTAGTGAGACAGAGGCTCCTGTAACACCAGGAAGGCACAGGCACCTGGCCCAGCAGAGAGGACTCCGGTAGGGACATGGGGTCCCCTATCGGAGCGCCTGAGTTAGAGCCTCAGCTCCATTTCTGATCCCGCTCCTGTTGAAATGTCTCCTCGGAAGCCGATGGCTCAGATGCTTGGCTTCCCACTGTGCATGTGGGATTCCCAGATTAAGTTCCCGACTCCCAGTTTTGGTTTGGCACACTTCTGCCAATCACGGTCATTTTTTGGGGGGGGTGTAGTTAACAGATGGAAAGTTTGTTGTTCTACTTATGTTTTTTCTATTTATTTTTTTTTCTATTTTTTTAAAAGATTTATTTATTTTATTACAAAGTCACATATGCAGAGAGGAGGAGAGACAGAAGGGAAGATCTTTCGTCCGATGATTCACTCCCCAAGTGAGCCGCAATGGGCCGGTGCGCGCCGATCCGAAGCCGGGAACCAGGAACCTCTTCTGGGTCTCCCACACGGGTGCAGGGTCCCAAATCTTTGGGCCGTCCTCGACTGCTTTCCCAGGCCACAAGCAGGGAGCTGGATGGGAAGTGGAGCTGCCGGGATTAGAACCAGTGACCACATGGGATCCCGGGGCATTCAAGGCGAGGACCTTCGCCGCTAGGCCACGCCACCGGGCCCTCTCCTATTTATTTTTTAAAAACAAACAAATAAATAACAAAACGCCAGGGGCTGGGTTTGCGGTGCAGAGAGTTAAGCTGCCAGTATCCTATATGAGTGCTGGTTTGAGTCTTGGCTGCTGGCTGCTGTTCTTGTAATTCAGCTCCCTGCAACTTGCACTTGGGAAGGTAGCAAGAAATGGCCCAAGTGCTTGGGCTCCGGCCACCCCTGTGAAAGATCCAGATGGAGTTCCAAGCACCTGGCTTCAACCTGAATCAGCTCTGGCCATTGTAGCCATTTGGGGACAGAGATCTTTGTCTCTAACTCAGCCTTTCAAATAAAATAAATCTTCAACAAACACCCATCACCTGAAACACCTCACACGTTTTAGGTGGAGGCCAAATCCACTGTGAGCTACCTGAAGGCTGCTCTAGCAAGGCAGCCAAGTCGGGGCTGAGAGCCAGTTAGCTCCCAGCTGATTCCTTCCCAGCTGCTCATGCTCCTGGGTAGGGCACCGAACCTCTTGCAGATTCCTTAGTCAACAAGGGAAGTAGCACCTTCATTCTTTTTTTTTTTTTAATCAAAAAAGTATATGTATCTTTTATTTATTTGAAATGTGAAGTTACAGAGAAGGAGAGAGAGAGAGAGAGAAAGAAAGAAAGAAAGAAAGAAAGAAAGAAAGGCTTTCCACCTCTTGGTTCATTCTCGAGGTGGCCGCAATGGCCAGGAGAGAGCCAGGCTGAAGTCAGGAGTTTCTTCCGGGTCGGCCACATTGGAGACAGGGGCCCAAGCCCTTAAGCCATCCTCCCCTGATTTCCCAGACTCATTAGCAGCGAGCTGGACTGGAAGTAGAGCAGCTGAGTCTTAATTGCCTATATAGATTTAATCTGCTTTTCAGCCTCAAGCACTTTTTTTTTCCTTCTTTTTCCTTCCTTCTTCCTTTCTTCTTTCTTTAATCAGATTTCTTCAAAGATTTGTTTTTATTGGAAATGCAGATTCACAAAGATAAGGAGAGACAGAAACGTCTTCCATCTGCTGGTTCACTCCCCAAATAACTGCATCAGCTGGAGCTTAGCCAATCTGAAGACAGGAGCCAGAAGCTTCTTTTGGGTCTCTCACATAGGTGCAGGGTTCCATGGCTTTGGGCCATCCTTTTCTGCTGCTTTCCCATAAACAAGAAGCTGAATGGGAAGTGGAGCAGCTGGAGCACAAACCGGTACCTATATGGAATTCCAGTACTTGCAGGTGGAGAATTAGTCTGTTAAGCCACCATTCCTGCAAGGGTGGGAGGGTGGGGAGGTGGGGGTGCATTCTTGAAGAAATGCTGTGGGGAATAAATAAAACAAAGTATAAAAGCACCTGAACCTCCAATAGGACCTTAACCGATGACAGTTTACTCCCTCATAAATAGCTCAGATTAAAAGATGGTTCTGGGGCCCAGCGCCGTGGCCACTGGCTAAAGTCCTCACCTTGCATGCGCTGGGATCACATATGGGTGCCAGTTCTAATCTTGGCAGTCCTGCTTCCCATCCAGCTCCCTGCTTGTGGCCTGGGAAAGCAGTCGAGGACAGCCCAAACCCTTGGGACCTGCACCCGTGTGGGAGACCAGGAAGAAACTCTTGGCTCCTGGCTTCAGATTGGCACAGCTCCAGCCGTTGTGGCCACTTGGGGAGTGAATTATTGGACAAAAGATCTTCCTCTCTCTTTCCTTCTCTCTATATAGCTGACTTTCCAATAAAACTTTTAAAAATCTTAAAAAAAAAAAAAAAGATGACTCTGGTGCTGCTGCCTCCAATGACAACATCCCAAACGGTCACTGGTTCATGTCCTAGTTGCTCTATTTTTGACCCAGCTCCCTGCCAGTGATCTGGGAAAAGCAGGGAAGATGGCCCAAGTGTGGGGGACCTGGATGAAACTCTCTTGACCTCTGACTTTGGCCTGACCCAGCACTGGCCACTGAGGTCAGTTGCGGAGTGGATCAGCAAACGGAAGAAGACATCTCTCTCTCCCTGTCTTTCTACAACTCTGACTTTCAAAATCAACAAAATTAATTTTTAATGATTTATCTTACTTGCAAGTCTGAGTTACAGACAGGAAGTGTAAGGAGCAGAGGCCTGGAAAACTAACCCCACCATCCTGGACTCAGCCCACCTCCAATGCCTGTTTATCATAAGCCTCCTAGGTCTCAGCCCACTGAAGGCCCACTTGCCTAAGTAAGCTTAGTGACTTTCAGGCCCACCAATCCCCCGAAGCATTGAGCCTGGTACCCCTGCAGCTGCACCTGCCCATCCCCACCCTACACTCCCCACACCCCCCTCCGGGCTGTAAAGGTGCCTCTCCCCTTCGTTCTGGTCTCTCCTCCACATGCTGTCTGCCTCTCTCCCCTCCTCGTCCTCTGCTCTGCTCTTCTGTCTCTCTTCTCCCCTTCTGCTTAGTTTCTTTCTGCTCTTCTCTCTGTCGCTTTCTCCCTGCCCCACAGCTATTTGGAAATAAAGACATCTCGTGTGGCTTGCTGATTGTGTCTGGCATCTTGAGTTTATAGAAAAAGCTAACAGGGAGAGAGACATCTTCCGTCTTCTATCTGCTGGTTTACTCCCTAAATGGTTGCCATGGAAAAAGCTGGACTAATTTGAAGCCGAGAGACAGAAGCTTTTTCCAGGTCTCCCGTGTGGGCGCAGGGGCCCAAAGCTTTGGACCTTCCTCCCCTGTTTTCCCAGTCCATCAGCAGGGAGCTGGATCAGAAATGGAGCAGTCAGAACAAGAACAGATGTCCATATGGGATGCCAGCACTTGCAGGCGGAGGATTAGCATGCCACATCACCATGCCAGCCTCAATAAAATGCACGTTAAAAAGAGCAGGGTGAGGCAGGGGAGAAGGGAGAGAGAGAGAGAGAGGGGTGGTTGTGCTGACACTGACAGTACCCTGTGCTGTGTTGGAGCTCAGCCATATGGTTAAGGTCCCATAGTGGTTTCAGCTTGCATCCTGTTGTTTCAAACCAGGTTTACACCCAGCACCCCACCAGCCAGAACACTACAAAGTCCATTTGTACACCAGAAAATCATCTCAACGTTAGAATCACAAGAGTGATCTTCTTTTCATCTTCTCCTTCCTTGATTCTTCCTTTATTAAGATAACTGATCTAACACCAACGATTCGTTACAGAATACCATACAAGAAAAAATCACACGTACGGAGCTTCCGATCCATCTCTTCACATCTTCTCACTTCATTCACAAATTTTCGCTGGAAAACATTCACATCCGGATTCAACTGGAAAAAAAAAAAAAAAAAGAATATCAAACATTCAAATGCTGACTCTGGTTCCTCTATTTCAAAAGTGTTTCCAGGGCCCGGCGGCGTGGTCTAGCGGCTAAAGTCCTCGCCTTGAAAGCCCCGGGATCCCATATGGGCGCCGGTTCTAATCCCGGCAGCTCCACTTCCCATCCAGCTCCCTGCTTGTGGCCTGGGAAAGCAGTTGAGGACGGCCCAATGCTTTGGGACACTGCACCCGCGTGGGAGACCCGGAAGAGGTTCCAGGTTCCCGGCATCGGATCGGCGCGCATCGGCCCGTTGCGGCTCACTTGGGGAGTGAATCATCGGACGGAAGATCTTCCTCTCTGTCTCTCCTCCTCTGTGTATATCTGGCTGTAATAAAATGAATAAATCTTTAAAAAAAAAAAAAAAGTGTTTCCTGCAAGATGAAAACAGCTTTGTGTCAACAGAGATTGTAACACTAACAATAACCGCCTTCTGCATCATGTGCCTTCCTTGAGCCTCCTCACTTGAGCCTGAAACAGAGCACCTGAGGGCAGACAAGCAGGCTCAGAGCTTCCAGAGCTTCAGAGAACCAGCCCCTGGGCCAAGGACATCACAGCAGCTCTATGGGGTTTCCCTTCTCTTGTCTTACCCTGAGCACAAGAGAAAGAAGGCAAACTTCCGTGTCTCCTGCCCCAGGTGGGGTATTTATCTTGTCAAGGCTGCTGGTTTTTCACTCACACACCACAAGCAATGTACAAAGCAATGTTACAGACATCCTGGGGTGTTAAAAAATAAGTAAGTAAAACAAATTCCCATTCAGGGAGAAGCTTGCAGTATAACAAAGAAGGAAGAGGAACAGAATGGCTTTTGGGCCTGAACCAGCAGGTGGGAGCCTGCGCTGCCTCATGGACACATATACTCTCTCTCTTTGTCTCTCTAAATAAAATGCTAAATAAATACTGTAAGAAGTTGAACTCACACAAGCAGAGAGCAGAGGCTGGCTCTCAAGGCTGGCAGAGGGCAGGAGGTGGGAGTGGAGAGATTACAAGCTGGTGGTCAAAGGGCACAAAGTTCCAGACACAACAAAGGCCCGAGCGTTCCTGCACAGCAGACTGACAGCAGTCAATAATATTTGGTATCCTTTCCAAACAACAAAGAAAGGACATTTCAAATGTCTTACCACAAAAAACGCTAAGTGAGCTGGTGCACCTGTTACTTGGTTTGATTCCATCTTTCTGCCTCATGTACCTATCTCAAAATGTCACTCTAGACGCTGTACATGTATATAATGATGCTTTCTCAACTGCCCTAATATTTTTTAAAACAAGGAAAATTACAACTATTGGGAAGGATACAAAGAAGTCAGAATTCTGACACATGCTGAGAGGAACAGAGCACAGCGCGGAGCCTGGTGGTCCCTCAAAGGGCTGACACAGCAGGATTCACACGACTCAGCCATTCCAGCCCTGGCCATGTGCCCAAAAGATCTGAAAACAAGACCTTAATAAGCACAGAAGCCCAAAAGGTAGAAGCCTTGCATCAGCCAACAGAAGACTGCGGCCGCACAACAGAACAGACAGGGATGAGGCAGCAGCACACAGGATCCTTGGGAAGAACACACTGAAGGAAAGACATCAGACACAAAAGACCCTGAATCATGCCCTGTGTGTATGGGATGCACAGAACAGGTGAGTCTGTAGAGGCAGAAGGAAGACGAGTGGTTGCCAGGGGCAAAGGGAGAGGAAAATGGTTAGTGACTGCTAATGGGTACAAGGCTTTCTATTGGGGTGATGAAATGGACTGGAACTGGAGAGCAGAGGGGCTGGCGCCATGGTGTAGCAAGCATGGTGCTGGCTTCAGACATGCCCACTTCTATCTGATGTGATCACTTCAGTAGTAGCTAGCAGATGAAAGATTTCTCTTAGGACCAGTGCAATAGCTCAATTAGCTAATCCTTTACCTTCAGGTGCAAGGATCCCATACGGGTGCCAGTTTGTGTCCCAGCTGCTCCACTTCCCATCCAGCTCCCTGTTTATGGCCTGGGAAAGAAGTCAAGGATGGCCCAATGCTTTGAGACTCTGCACCCACATGACAGACCAGGAGGAAGTTCCTGGCTCCTGACTCTGGACTGGCTCAGCTTCGGCCTCTGGCTGTTGTAATCATTTGGGGAATGAACCAGTGGATGAAAGATCTTTCTGTCTCTCCTCTCTGTAAATCTGATCTGTCTTTCCAATAAAAACAAATAAATTTTCAAAAAACAACAAGAAAAAGAAAGATTTCTCTCCCTCCCCAACAAATGTCTCTCAAACAAATAAACCAATCTATAAAAACAAACCAAAACAGCAGCTGGCACAATAGTTCAGCTGGTTAACCCTTCCTTTTCAAGCACTGGCAACCCAGCTCCATCTGTTGCAGCCACTTGGGAAGTAAACCAGTGGATGGAAGATGTTTCTCTCTGTCTCTCCTCTCTATAAATTTGCCTTTCCAATAAAAATAATAAATCTTTTAAAGATGGCAGCAGCCCCTACTGGTTGGGGGGCATGTAAGGAAAGCCTAAAACAACCAGGCAAAAGCTTGACCTCCTGGTACAAATGGGGGTTGCCATGACTGACAGTGCTGGGGGGCCAAGGAATAGGGAAAAGAACACGTAAACAACTAGACTGGGTCGAGGGCCCAGGTCCTGCTGGGGGAAGTGGAAGCATTCCTCTCTGACTTTCACTCTGGAATTCACAGTGCTACCTTTGGCAGGGAAGAGTGAACTACATTAAACCCAAACCAATCACTTTAATCTGTTACACGATGTCCTATTTCAAAAACTCCCAAAAAGATACCAATACACGTATGAAAGCACAGTGGTATGTGAGAGAAAGGTCACAGAAGACTACACAGCACACACCTGCATCAAGGGATTGCATGGACAGCTAACCCGACGCAGAGGGCAGGGCCACAGAGCGAATGTGCCAGGCGGGGAGGAAACAACTGGTAATGGGCAAGAGTTTCAAAAAGCTGAGACTGGTTGTGGTATGATTGCATCTTTAAGCATTGTAAAGATACCCTGAAGTGCAACTCATGTTGTGGCAAAGCAGATAAAACCACTGCCTACAAAGCTATCATCCCATATGGCAGGTGTCTGAGTCCTAGCTGCCTTACTTTCTATTCAGCTGTCTGTTAATGAACTGAGAAAGCAGCAGAAGACACCCAAGTGCTGGGACTTGCCACCTATGTGGGAGACCAGGCTGAAGTTTCTAGCTCCTGACTTCAGCCTGGGCCAGAACAGGCCATTGCAGCAATCTGGAGAGTAAACCAGTGGATGGAAGATTGACCTTTCTGTCTCTCCCTTTCTCTTTCAAAATAAGTAAATAAATCTTAAAAACAAACAAAAATACTGGGTCCAGTGTAGTCGTAGGTAAACCTGTCGATTGTGATGCCAGGATCCCATAACCAACTCCCCGTTAATGGCCTGGGAAAAGTCATGAGGATGGTCCAAAGGCTCAGGTCCCTGCAATCCATGCTGGAGACCTAGAACAAGGTCCTGGCTCCTGACTTCAAGCTGGTCCAGCTTCAGCCGCTGTAATCATCCGGGGAGTGAACCAGCAGATGGAAGATCTCTTTCCCTCCTGTCTCTTCCTCTCTTCTCATAACTCTTTCAAATAAATAAGTACATCTTTATTAAAAACAAAATACTGAAGTATACATTCTATTTTTAGAAAACCATTTGCAATTCAAGAGACTACTTCACTCCCTGGTTCATTCCTCAAATGCCAAATCAGCCAGGCTTGGGCTGGGCTGAAGCTGAGAGCCAATAACTCAATTTAGGCCTTCGATGTGGGTGGCAGGAAGCCAACAGCTTGAGTCATCACAGCCACCTCCCAGGAGATCGACAGGAGACTTGAATCAGGGATCAAATTCAGGTACCTTCGTATGGGCTGCAGGACTCCTTTTTTTTAAAAAAAAAAAAAATCATATTTTATTTGTTAAATAAGTCATATTTTATTTATTAATTTTTAAAGATATTTACTTATTTAAAGTCAGAGTTACACAGAGAGAGAATAAGCTCTTCCATCTGCCCGAATGGCTGCAATGACCAGGGCTGGGCTAGGCTTGAAGCCTGGAGTTTGGAGCTGTCTCTGGATCTCCCATACTGGTGTAAGGGCCCAACCACTGGGGCCCTTTTCTGCTGTTTTTCTAGGCTGTTAGCAGGGAGCTGGAAGTGGAGATCAAATACAGAGCACCCAGGTCTTGAATTAGGATGGCGCGGTGTTGCAGGCTGTAGCTTACCTGCTATATCACAATACCAACCCCCATTTCAAACTATATATATATTCTTATCTTTTAACTTGGTCTTTCTAAAAGATTAGTTTATTTTAATGTTAGATTAACAGAAAAAGCTTCCACCTACTGATTGGTTCACTGCTGAAATGCACACAGCTGCTAGGGCTGAGCCCGGGCAGAAGCCAAGAACCACAAAGTCCATCTGAATCTCTTGTGTGTGTGAAAAGGACCCAAGTACCTGAGCCATCACCCACTGCCTTCCCAGGTGTGTAAGTGGGCAGCCGGAACTGAAATAAGAAACCCCTACTCTGATATGGATATGTGCCATACTCTACCATGACGCCTACCCCCGTGGTACAGGATTCCTAACTGGCACAGTAACCTTGAGGTTAAACATCTGCTACTGAACTCTATACTTTGGAGGAATTATACGGTACATGAATCTTTTATCTCAGTAAAGTTACTGAGAAAAAAAAATCCCAGACATGGGGCTCAGCACGATAGCATAGCAGTTAAAGTCCTCATCTTGCATGCACCAGGATCCCATATGGGCGCTGGTTCCAGTCCGGTGGCCCCACTTCCTATCCAGCTCCCTGCTTGTGGCCTGGGAAAGCAGTGGAGGACGGCCCAAAGCCTTGGGACCCTGCACCCACATGGGAGACCTGGAAAGAAGTTCCTGGCTCCTAGCTTCGGATTGGCACAGCACCGGCCATCGGGGCTACTTGGGGAGTGAATCATCGGACGGAAGATCTTCCTCTCTGTCTCTCCTCCTCTATGTACATCTGCCTTTCCAATAAAATAAAATCTTTAAAAAACTATGTATTTGAGCCCGGCGGCATGGCCTAGCGACTAAAGTCCTCACCTTGAATGCCCCGGGATCCCATATGGGCGCCGGTTCTAATCCCGGCAGCTCCACTTCCCATCCAGCTCCCTACTTGTGGCCTGGGAAAGCAGTCGAGGATGGCCCAATGCTTTGGGACCCTGCACCCGTGTGGGAGACCCGGAAGAGGTTCCAGGTTCCCGGCTTCGGATCTGCGCGCACCGGCCGTTGCGGCTCACTTGGGGAGTGAAACATCGGATGGAAGATCTTCCTCTCTGTCTCTCCTCCTCTCTGTATATCTGACTTTGTAATAAAATAAATAAATCTTTAAGAAAAAATAAAGGATGAAACAAGACTACACGCAGACCAGTGAATTTTCAGAAAATCAAACACCTTTATAAACTATTAGAATTTTATATAAAAGATACTTTGTCATATCAACAAGAGGGGCGTGTTGAGATTTGAGTATTTACAGTCTGCACCCATACTCTGAGCAACAGTAGGCAGTTTTCTTTCCTTCTGCTTGTTATTTCTTAATTTTTTAAAGATTTTTAAAAACTTTTCTTGGAAAGTTAGTTTTACAGGAAAGGACAGAGAGAAAGATCTTTCATCCATTTGTTCACTCCCCAGGTGGCTGCAACAGTCACAGCTAAGCCAATCTGAAGCCAGAAGCCAGGAGCTTCTTCTGGATCTCCCACATGGTTATAGGGTCCCAAGGCTTTGGGCCATCCTTGACTGCTTTCCCAGGTGCATTAGCAAGGAACTGGGTTGGAAACAGAGCAGCTAGAACTCAAACTAGTACCTGTATGGGATTCAGCCACAGCAACTCAACCCATTGTACCATAACACTGGCCCCTAAAAAAAATGTATTTCCTTTATTTGAAAGTCAATAACAGAGAGAGAGATCAACCTTCCATCTGCTGATTCACTCCCAAAATGACTTCAATACCCAGGGCTTGGCCAGGCTAATGAACATGGCTGAATATCTGGGTCTGCTATAGTGGGTGGCAGAAACTCAAATTACCTGAGCGATCAATCATTTACTGCCTCCCAGGGTGCATACTAGTAAGAAGCTGGATGAAAAGTAGATCTGCGAACAGGTGTTCTGGCTTATGGGCACTGCCACTTGCAGTGCCAACACCCTATATGGGTATTGGTTTGAGTTCTAGGTGCTCCACTTCCAGCCCAGCTTCTTGTTAATACACCTGGAAAAGCAGCAGATAATGGCTCAAGTATTTGGGCTCCTGAACGCACATGGACGAACCAGAAGGAACTCCTGGCTCTTAGCTTCAGGCCAGCCCAGCTTCTAGCCTTGTGGCCATTTGGGGAGTTAATCAGCAAATTGAAGATGTGTATGTGTGTCCCTCTCTTTAACTCTACCTTTCATATAATGAATCTTAGAATAATCTTAAAAAAAAAAAAAAAAACACCTGCTGTGTGAACACCCAGCCCTGTTCCCCACACTTTTTCTGCATGACTGAAAACATGGCATAAGTAAAAGAGAAAGAAGGCTGGACAGCAAGGAGACACCAATGGCACCGGATAAAGAATTGCAAGTGAAAGGCAATAGGTTTGACTCAGGTTTCAAGCCTGGAAAGCTAGGAAAATCTCAATGCATTGGCTCATGTTTGGGACATCATGATGAAGAAACAGTGTGTGCAATGACACAATGTCAGAACTTAACAAGCTGAGCTGGAACAGCAGGGAGAATTGCTGAGTGTCAGCAAGCAGAAAGGGCTGTGGTGACAGGGACAGAAACCATGAGGTCAGGGCCAGAGGTAAGAGATGAGGCAGCCTGCTCGATAAAAAGGAAGACTCGTGAGCTCACCAACATGGATGAAAAAGCAAAAGCTGACCTGGGGCACACAGACACCTGGGGAAGAGAGTGGAGATCAGAGAGAAGCCAATGGAAGATGCAGCGAGTTTTCACAAAGAAAGGCATCAGGGAGGACAACACTTGAACACAGCTGTGACAAAATGGTTTACAGAGAACAAGGATGAGACCAGTCATGCAATTACATTTATGCAATTCTCGGACTGGGAAGTTCCTGAAAAGCTGCTCATTTACAAAGGCCGACATGGACAAACCCCCTCCTAACCATGGTTCCTCTTTCATCCATTCATTCATTGCAACAAACACTGATTCAAGGCCTTATGTGGGAGCACCCAAGACACAGTACTGAGTAAAAGCAGAGACGGCCCTTGTCTTCTGGTGCTTAGTGCACACTGGAGCAGAAAGACTTCAATCAACTCCTCCTGCTGATGAATGTGAAGCTGCAACCACGGGGCTGGCACTACAGCACAGCAGTAAAGCCACTGCCAGTGGTGTTGGTGTGCCATCTGAGCACCAGGTCAAGTTCCAGCTGCTCCATTTCCAATCCAGTTTCTAGAACTGGGAAAGCATGGAAGATGATCCACATTCTTGGGCCAAGGGCCCCACACCCATGTCAGAGACCTGGAAAAAGCTCCTGGCTTCAGAATAGCCCAGCTCTCATCATTGCCGCCATTTGGGAAGGAAATCAGGTTATGCAAGATCTCTCCCTCGCTCTCTCTTTCAGTAATTTTTCCTTTCAAATAAAGGAATCTTTTTTAAAATACAACATCAGTCATCCCATTAAGATAAATGTTTTTTAAAAAGCAAACTAGGGGCTGGCACATTGGAAATGGAGAATTAAGCAACTGAGCCAAACAATGGGATTCCCATATAGGCGCCAATTCATGTCTTGGCTACTCCACTTCTTTCTTATCCAGCAACCTGCTTATAGTCTGGGAAATCAGTAGAGGATGGTCCAATGCCTTGGGACCCCACACCCACATGGGGGAGACCCAGGAAAAGCTCCTGGGTCCTGGCTTTAGATCAGCTCAGCTCTGGTCGTTGTGCCCAGTTGGGGATTGAACCAGTGGACAGATGTTTCTGTCTCTTTCTCTCTCTGTAAATCTGCCTTTCCCATAAAAAGACAACCTTTTAAAATAAATAAATAAATAAATAGGGTCTGGCACGGAAACCTAGTATCTAAAGTCCTTGCCTTACAGGCGCCAGGATACCATATGGGCACTGGTTCTAATCCTGGTGGCCCCGCTTCCCAATCAGCTCCCTGCTTGTGGCCTGGGACAGCAATCGAGGACGACCCAAAGCCTTGGCACCCGGCACCAGGATGGGAGACCTGGAGGAGCCTCCTGACTCCCAGCTTCAGATCGGCACAGCTCCAGTCATTGTGGTTGACCGAGCAGTGAACCAATGGATAAAGATCTTCCTCTCTGTCTCTCCCCTCCTCTGTATATCTGACTTTCCAATAAAAAATAAAATCTTTAAAAAAAATTAAAAAGCAAAAACAAAGCTGCAACATAATAATGTCAAACAGAAGTACATGGAGCTTCGAGACTAATGAGAGGATTCTGGTCAGGCACACCAGCAAACTGCTAACTACCTCCTTCATTCAGCAACACACACTGTGACTTTTTAATCAGGCCATACACCTCACGTAGCACACAGTTTTACTCTTAGCCTGTTCATTTTCTTTCAATATCTTTTTTTAAAAAAATGTTTCACATATTTGCTGATCATTATTATTCAGGGTCATGCTAATCTTCCCTGTAGTGTTCCAGTTTTAGTATATGTGCTGCCAAAGCAAGCAAGCAGCTCAACATCTTCTTCAACTGCCTAAGAAAATGCTGCAAAACAACGGCCATTCACTACCTCCTTACTTACACATAGCTGTAGAAATGCCTCATACTCTAAACACACACAAATCCTAAACTTCAACAATCCCTTCAAACATTCAACAGTGAGTGTTAAAATGTCAAAAACCCCTGAGCAGGTTAGTCAGGCAGCCTCTTCAGGCCTCGGAGTGCTTGGTGTGGTTCTCAGAGGGGTAGGGCTGGCCAAAGCACAGAAGGACCAGCACAAACACTCCAGAGGTAGCCTGAAGGGCGGTCAGCCAGTGTTTTATAAAATTACTCTTGCAAATAAAAACCACATCAGTCATCACAAGGCGATTGGGCAGGGTGAGAAAACCAAGGGTTCAGTGGCCAGCAAGAAGCAACCACACCACTACTTACATCACGAAACTGCACCTTGCCGAGCTCCCCTAACTCACTGACACAGCAGTAAGCCGCCTCGGACTGTAGGAAGAGCTGCGCCAGCGTCATCTCCTCGCTGCGGAAGAGCTCCCCCATGGTGGCGACAGTCCACTCCACCGAGGGCCAGGACTTCTCTCCAACCTGGGGCAGGGGAGCAAAGGACAGGATTTGGTTGAGCTGAAACAACATTCCCAGCAGGCTCCTGCCTTTGGCATTTTAGCTTTTCCACCCCAGGCTGCCGGATCTTTAGCAGCAGGTCTGACATCCCATTTAGACAAGTGGAAACCAGCAACTCTGTGTGTATATGTGTGCGTGTGTATGTGTGTGTATGTGTTGCAAAGGCAGTTACTGAATCCTGCCCTTCTCAGTGCAGATTAAAAGTCATTTCCTTTGCAGTCAACACTGCGATCAAATGACAATATTTTAGGAAACCAAGAACATTATAGATTAAAGATAGGGATAGATGCTAGACTGTCTGACATTGTCTGTACCAGCAATGTCAGGGCACACTTAAATAACAGACTGATGGGGCTTGGCGGTGTGGCCTAGTGGCTAAGGTCCTCGCCTTGATCCCATATGGCCGCTGGTTCTAATCCCAGCAGCTCCACTTCCTCTCTGTGTCTCCTCCTCTCAGTATATCTGGCTTTGTAATAAAAATAAAATTAAAAAAAAATAACAGACTGATGGACTTATGACTGCTTATGAAGGACTGTACTATTGTAACAATATGGGAAAAATCAGTTGGGCGGTGGAAATTTGGGGAGGGGGTAGGGAAATCTAAGACCCTGTCGAGTTGTACCATAAAATTAAAAATTAAAAAAAGATAGGGATAGCAACAGGAACACACAGCTTTTTCAATACCCTGGACACATTCTCTGAGGCAGTGATGCTCACACTGCCCACTCTTCATTGCTTGTACAGGAAACAAACAAAAGAACCTCTTACAAAATGTGGTCAGTGTCGCTTTTCTCCCGTCTCTTGACAATATCATTTCTAACAGAGTTGCAGCACTACCCCAACGCTACAGTCCCACGAAAGGGCTTAACCTTCCAGACGCCCCAGCAAACACCCTCGCCCTCACACGCACCTACAGAACCCAATAAACAAGGAGTATATTCAAGGAGGAACCAGCTTACGTATTAGAATCAATTTCAAAGCAACACACTGACAATGACAAAGCAGTTTCAGCAAGGCAGGGAGAACAAGCCTTCCACCCGCGCAGCTGTCTGCTTGTCCTGTCCATCTTCTAGGTTAATCACAGGCTTCCATCTGTCACATCCTCTCATGCATGAAACCACTAAACATCTCGACTGAGTCTCCACTGCCGCCAGTAGGAAAAGCGGCTGGCGCTATCAGTGGTCCTGAAACGCGATTATTTCTTCTCAATCACCTTCTGCAGGGCACAGACTGCACAGAATCTAGATACAACAAAACACGCAGGCTTTGGAGCATCCTAGGGTCCCCCCAGTTTCAATAGAGACAGATGAATCTAACCTCAAAGGAAGATGGGCTCCACGAGAAGGCGGGGAGACATCTTAGAAACTCCGAAGGACAAAACCTTCACGTACTGCATATTCAGGGCAGCAAGGACAACCTGCTTACAAACAAGCATTGGTCCGGAGACTCCCTGACTTGGCGACGTGTGCGCATCCGAATCAGCTGTTTCCAGCCCCACCTGCCTCACCTGCACCAAGTAGAGAGGCTCCACAACCGCTCAACACAGGACAGCTCGCCTCGTCAGCATCCTTTGGGGGCTGACAATGATAGTCTGTCATGAGTCCCTCCCCACTCCCACCCTCTAATGACTAGGTCTCCGAAAACATCTCCAGACCACTGCAGCCAAACAAAAAACCACGCCAAAGCTGTTCTGGGAGGAATGGGGGAGTCACAACACGAAATCTAACAATCAGCAAGACTACACAAGATGGGGCCCACCCGCAGCGCCTCCCTGCCTCCCTCCCCCACCGCCAGCCTCTGGGATCATCTGTCACTCATTCCTAACCTCCCATCAGGGAATGATTCACCTGCTGCCCAGAGAGAAAACAGGAATTCTCTGGACCCAAGTACACCTCCCTCTTTGTACGTGGCGGGTATCACCGAAATTGGGAGCCCCTCTAAAAAGTCTCCCCAAATTCTGCTTCCCCAGGAACCCTCAGTCCTTCTGCTTTTCCCCTCCATGGGGGAAAATAAGGCCTCTATAGGGCACGGAACCTCCGGATTTTCTGCCCACAGGAGGGGTCCCCAATAGGAGGTGAGCCCCTATTTTCTCCCGCCGATCTGAGACGCCTGCTAATTCCTTTAATGAGTGACGGGGTGACCAGGGTTTCCTGAGTCCCTCGAAGGCTGCTGCCTGCCGAGCTGTCCCTACATCCCCCAGCTCACCTCCCGGAACCGGCCCAACCGCTGCCACAGAGAGCCGCCGCAGACAAGCCCACAGCTCCGCGGCTCCAGGCAGCAGCAGCAGCGCCTCGACGTGCGTGCGTCACCAGGGCCCCGCCCCCGCGCAGCCGCCGGACCCCGCCCGCGATGACCTCATCGCAGTCCGCCAATTGGAGGCGGCCTGGCCTGGGTGGCCGCAGTGCGGGGCGGTGGAGTGCGGGCGGGGCCCGGCGTGCTGACGCCATCTTGGCCGCTGGCGGGGCAGGCTTGGGGCTGTGGGACTGGCTGGAACAGTTCGGAGTCCGTTCTGCGACGGGCAAGGTCGTCCGGTTTCCTCATTGTCCTAACTTGGGGATTCACTATTTTGTCTCCTGGAGAAGTAGTAGGATGAAAGGGGCGATACCTTCATGAAACGACCTAAGACCTGGAGGCGCTGGAAAATGCGCATAGTGCTGACCCTTTTTGACAGACTTTCTCCTCATTTCTCTAAAAAAAGTGAAAACCCATGAACTCCAGCCTGTGGCTTAGGGGGATCACGTGAGCCCAGTCTTTAACGAGGCGCGTGCCTTATCCCTTCCAGCGACTCTCCATGGTCTGTTTTTCTCCAGCAAAAAAAACTCCCACCCGCACCCCAAAGACCATAGGTTACAGAAGTAGATTTTTCTCTTGCTTGGTGGTAATACCTGTGGCCCGTTTAGCCACTTAAAGGTTTTCAATTCCTCAAATTTGGTATTACAATACCACATTTCTTATCACAGAGGTGATGCTTTGGATGTTTTTAAAACGTCTTTCTCAAATATATTGATACTTTTTATCACCTTTTTATCAAGGTAAAGTGGGAACGTCTTGGTAATAAATAGAACCGTATCAGGAAAAACTCGCAAAACTAGTTGTTCTGTCTCTCTGGGTGGTAGAGCCCCTTTGAGATTCAAGGATAAGGAGAAATTTTTCATTTTTAAAGAAAGAATCTCATGCTAATTGATTTTGTCTTCTTGGCAAAAAGCATCACCACCCTGCTTAGCCAGCCTAGCAAAGAAAGGTAAAAATAGCCATTGGGCCTCATGCTGTGAATAGAGAGAATTTGATTGTTCTCTCTCTCTTTTTTTTTTTTTTTTTTCCTTTCATACCTTAGAGAACCCAAACCCTTGCCTCCTTTTTCCACTCAACTTTCTCAGGCAAATCAGACAACCACATTTGAAAACCTGCCAAGTTTTAGAAAGCGGTTTCACAATGCTTGTCATTTCCTTCCTTTGAGTAAAAAAATAGAGAGTACCCTCAGAGTCAGCTGCCTGCTAACCACATGGTTTTCACACTACCTTTCAGACAGCTTTCCCTCTGGGCCGGCCTAAGCTCCTTTGAAATCTTCTATTGGCTTTCCTGAAAGTCTGCCCTTGCTGTTCCTCTTACGGATGCCATCCATCTCTCTCTAGTACCCTACTTCTTTTCCTTCTGTTCTCTACTCTTGTCTGCAGTCAGGCTTAAACGTCTGTGTAGTGGGCTGGGATCTACCTTCCCAATCACTCTTTCCCCCCCCCCCCCAAGGCTTAGAAATGAAATTTCAAGGGCTGACACTGTAGAGTAGCCGGTTCAGTCTCCACCTCCCATGCCAGTATCCTGAAGAAGCACCGGGCACCAGTTCATGTCCTGGTTGTTGCTTCATTCCTATCCAGTTCCTTGCTTATGTGCCTGGGGAAGCAGAGGAGGACGGTCGAAGGCCTTGGGTCCCTATACCCACGTGGGAGACCTGAAGAAGGCTCCAGGCTCCTGCCATTGTGGCCATTTGGGAACTAAACCAGCGGATGGTACATCTCTCTCTGGTCTCTCCTGTAAATCTGCCTTTCAGATAAAAATAAATCTTTTTTGTTTTAAATGAAATGACATTTAAAATAGCCATTTAAATCAGGGCTTACTATGCGCCAGACACAGATGGTTCTAGAAGCTAGGGATTAGAATAAGAAACAGACCCATTTCTACCCTAGAGGAGCTCACAGGCCAGTGAGAAGTCAAGTCCCAGTCATGAAAAGGCAGAGCTGGGTGTGAGGATGAATACTGCTGTCAGGCTGCTCTGCTAAGGGCTTGGTAGGCAGGACCTCACTTAATCCTCACCACAACACTCAGAGACAGATGCTACTGCCCTAATTTAGTAGATGATAGAAAATGGAGGCCTGTGTCCACCAAGATGAATTTTGAAATGTTGCTCTAGAAGACATTTGCATTCCCTAAGGGGCTTAGCCAATGATGGCAGTTTTGTCTAAACGGACTTAATTTATGATTTTTCTAAAACTTTACTTACTTGATGGACACTGGTATCGTGGTGCAACAGTGGGTTAAGCCACTGCCTGCGCTGCTGCCATTGTATACTATAGTCCAGTTTCCTGCTAAAGCATCTGAAAAGGGGTGGGAAGATGACCCAGGTACCTGGGGAGACCTGAATGGAATCCCAGGCTCCTGGCTAGGGCCTGGCCCAAGTCCAGCCATTACAACTATTTGAGGAGTGATGGAGTGGATAAAGATTGCTTTCTATCTTTGCTTCTCTCTGTGTCACTGCCTTTCAAATCAATAAATCTTTTGGGGAAAAAAAATTGTTAGTTGAGAGTCAAAAAGTAAAATACCAGTAGACAGAGCTCCCATCTGTTGCATCACTGCCCTAAATGCTGCAATAGCCAGACCCAAACCAAGCAGGAGCCTGGAGGTGTACCTGGATCTGCAGGAACCAAGGAATTGAGCCATTACCAGCAACCTCCCAGCATGCATGTTAGAAGGAATCTGAATCCAAATCAGAGTCGCGACTTGAGCCCAGCACTCTAGTATGAGAAGTGAACATTTCAAGGGATGTCTTCATTGCTGTGCCCCGGATTTTAAAGTCACAGTCTTGAATTTTTTCAGTAGATCATTTAAATGGTTCTTTTTTTTTTTTTTAAGATTTTATTTATTTTTATTGGAAAGGCAGATATACATAGAGGAGGAGAGACAGAGAGGAAGATCTTCCATCCAATGATTCACTCCCCAAGTGAGCTTAATGGCCTGTGCGCGCCGATCCGAAGCCAGGAACCTGGAACCTCCTCCAGGTCTCCCACACGGGGGCAGGAACCCAAGGCTTTGGGCCATCCTCGACTGCTTTCCCAGGCCACAAGCAGGGAGCTGGATGGGAAGTGGAGCTGCCGGGATTAAATCGGCGCCCATATGGGATCCCGGTGCATTCAGAGCGAGGACTTTAGCTGCTAGGCCACGCCTCCGGGCCCTAAATGGTTCTATCTTATTAAATAAGTTTTAAAATGTTTTCCTCCTCTGTCAAAATTAACTCTAATTCTTATAAACTCTTTTGTTAAAAATTTGTTAATTTTTATTGGAAAGTCAGCTATACAGAGAGCACAGAGAGGAAGATCTTCTGTCCACTGGTGCACTACCCAAGTGGCCACATAGCCGAAACTGAGCTGAAGCTGGAAGCAAGGAACCTCCTCCAGGTCTCCCAGGTGAGTACAGGGTTCCAAGACTTTGGCCGTCCTTAACTGCTTTCCTGGGCTACAAGTAGGGCACTGATGGGAAATGGAGATGCTGGGACACAACCCAGCACCCATATGGCATCCCAGTGCATGCAAGGCAAGGAGTTCAGCCACTAGGCTACAATACAGAGTCCTTTATGAGCTCTTCTACCAAGAATCTTTGATGGGAGTGTTTCAGATCCTCTGACTGCTGTTCTGCAATGTTGGCTTGCAGATTTCCATGGAAATAGTCCCTTTTACAATTTCATCTTGAATTCCTCAAGCTAACACTTCCACTTTACTTTAAAAGCCTGTGAGTGTTTAAGTTAAGGTTTTGTTGTTTGGGATTTTGTTCTGTTTTGGTAAAAAAAAAAAAAAAGCAATAGCTAAAACTTCTGCCTACCAGATTGTGAGGCTTGCTTTGAAGTTAAAGGGAGATCAGAATCCTTTAACTCTGCTAATGATTACACGGATAAGGAGATCGGAATGAGCCGGAGGCATGTGACACTTTGTACACTCCATGTGACTCCCATGAAGGGCATGTGAGACAGAGAGTCTTCCGGCCAGTGGGAATTAGAAATGCCATGCTAGGGGCCCAGCGGTGTGGCCTAGCGGCTGAACTCCTCGCTTTGAACACCCCAGGATCCCATATGGGCACCGGTTTAATCCCGGCAGCCCTACTTCCCATCCAGCTCCCTGCTTGTGGCCTGGGAAAGCAGTTGAAGATGGCCCAAAGCCTTGGGACTTTACACCTGTGTGGGAGACCTGGAAAGAAGTTCCTGGTTCCTGGTTTTGGATCGGCTGAACTCCAGCCATAGCAGCTATTTGGGGAGTAGAACAGAAGATGGAAGATCTGTCTCTCCTCCTCACTGTAAAAATCTGACTATGCAATAAAAATAAATAAAATTTTTTTAAAAAGACTTAGTTGTATGCCTTAAGTAAATAACTGGGTATATGAATTATATCTTGATAGAGCTGTAACAACCAAATTTAAAAACAAGAACCTTATAGGTTATTCAGAAATTTAAACATTTCAATGACAAAAAGATTAAAAAAGATTAAGTCAACAAAATTGGAGAAGACTCTGAACTGACTAGAAGTACAACCAAACTGACCCATCTTTCAAATGAATAACACCATACTAAAAAAGAAAATGAACTAACTCAAGTAATTTTTTTCCAAAAGGCAGAAAGAGCTCCTGTTGC